>NC_090651.1:342168008-342768008 GCF_040937935.1 Hyperolius riggenbachi | reverse complement strand
CGGCTACCTATACTGGAGGCACTTACACCTGGCTACCCATAGGGGGGCCTACACCTAACTTCCTAAACTGGGTGCACCTATGCTTGGCTACCCACAGTATATTAAGAGGAAACCTACACAGATCCTATACTGAGGGTACCTGGCTACCTACCTGCCTACACTGAGGGCGTTTTTTTTGGGGGGGGGGACGACCATGGCTATAATGCGCGGTGTAAAGCGTGTGTGTGTGTGTATAGGATGAAGGGGGGCACCAAAATCAGGCTTCGCTCAGGACGCTGTGAAATCTAAGGCCGGCCCTGTCTATAACCCTCATTCAAAGTCACTTAAAGGAATACTATCGATTGAAACAACTTTTTTTTAATGCTCTATATTAGTGTACACATTACCACTAGTGCTAGGGGCACTTTTTTTTATTCAACCAGGTCTCTCTCTTGCTATCCCTGCTTAAAAATTCATTTCTCACACAGCTCATAGTAGTTTGGGTCACCCTGAGCTGCTTGGTTACTCTGTCACACAGCTCACAAATATATTTCACTGTGTCACTCACAGCATGCAGGAGACATGAGCAGAAATAGGCTGATCTGAGGTGGTGACAGGTAACTAAATGAGCTGTAATATTGCTGGAATATAACCAGCTATAACACTAGTGTGTTTACACTCAGACTGGTTGCCTGGCTACCTGCTTGTGATGATTCACTCCAGGCTGCATCCACTTTACAAGCTGCTGAGAGGGGCAGACCACTGTCTACAATTAGCATTATTAGTATCTTTATCAGTCAAGAGAAGCAAAGATAATAAACACACATTGCTAGAATCTTTAACCCCTTACCACCATATCAATAAGATTCTTTCAGCAAGGTGATAATTAAACTATAAACTGAGGAGTTGATAGCAACTCCCCTGTGCAGAGACATGGTCTAGCCCTCTGGGAGCCGTCAGTATTTAGATACATTTTGTATCCAACACTGACGCCAAAACTGACGGAGGATTTTACAGCTGAGAGGAACAGCTGTGTGAGGAATCAAATTGCTCCTAGTACTTGTCCTAATGTGTGCTACAACATACAGCATTTAAAAATAAATGCATACATCGATAGTATTCCTTTAAGTCTTTTGGCTTACCTATTTTGATATTAATTTACATGATAACTACATTCTCCAAATTTTAAAGTTCCTTATATGAGCAACCCTATGTTGGTACATCACTCTACGTCACTGTAGTAAAATGGAAATACATATATCCAGGCACATCGCCTCTAGTTAGGACATTAAATAAATTATTAGGGAAAGGGAGGTGCTGAAGGGGGTGTGGCTAGAAAACAGCAAAAATCCATTAACCCTTCGCACACTCACATGCAAATGTTCAAACAAATGCATTCACAGATTCACTCATCCAGGCACAACTGTTATCCCTACAGCTAAATTAAAAGCCAGGGTTTTAGTTCACAGAAGAATGCATTATGCTGGTGTATGCGCATGGTGCACGTGGACACATAACGTTAGCTCCCTTGTGCGATTGGTAAGATGCACCGTCTTTCCCAGGAGAGGAAGTTAGGATGTGTGCTCCTAATCCATTGATAGGTTTGATGCAATGAATGTGTTTGCATGTCTGCACTATGCATGTTACAGGGCCAGAGTTAGGACACCTATGTTTACCTGGGTACTTCTGCGCAGTATAGGTGACTAAGCATAAGAATGCATTCTTCTGTGAACTAAAACCCTGGCTTTTAATTTAGCTGTAGGGATAACAGTTGTGCCTGGATGAGTGAATCTGTGAATGCATTTGTTTGAACATTTGCATGTGAGTGTGCGAAGGGTTAATGGATTTCTACGTCACTGTAGGACTAGTTTTCTTTCAAATAAGGGGTTTCTTTGTTTTTATGGCCACTCAGTGTACTTAATAAGTGTACACATTAAGACTTTTGCCATGCATATTGTACATGTTTATAAACTGCTTTAAAAAACAAAGCAGATTGAGAGCCCCAATAGTGCAATATGTCAATCCAATTGGTCAAAAGAGTAAATATATGAGAATATACTCACAAAGGTGGGTTACCTGTAGTAACCACTCAGGTCTATTCATATACGAACACAGTGAATCCAGCGCAGAAGACTTACGGCTATAGCAGCGCCCAGGGAGTAACTTTGGCGCCGTCAGAAGACGGAGCTGAAGTTACTTTTAAAACACCATAAATTAATTATTTCATTCCCCACCATCCATGGCGGCCTGGAGAGGGAATAGTATTTAACACGGCCGGGAACTTGTGCAGCAGCAGGATCAGCCATATACTGGCTGTGTCCTGCGCCCACGTCTCCCGGGCCGATTCCTCTCGTATGCATTGTTACGCCCCTGCCCACCGGGTCTAGGGAATTCTCTGTCCTCCATTTTAAAAATGGCCATTACCCATAACAGCTTTCTGGTCAGCACACTGTTAAACTGTAACATCGCCCACTTGAGCCATAGGGAAACATGGACATTACCTGGCACATCAGTTCTCCTCTCAGCTACAACTGACAGCTACTGATATATAACTGACAGCAATTGATATATTTCAGTTCTGACAAAATATTGTCAGAACTGGAAGGGATCACTGTAAGAAGAAAATGGTGAGCTTCTGAGAGGAACTGATGGCAAGGTAACTATGTAATGTTCATTTGAAGTAACCTTGTGTGTTTATTTTAACTAATTTTACTCAGTTCAGGTTCCCTTTAAATCACAAGTGTGGAATGCTTTTGTGAGAGCTTTTGTTAGTGATTTTATAGGTTTTTTTGTGTGCGATTTGGGTTTTTGGCTAGTGTTTTTGTAAGCATTTTTGGTTTGCCATTTGCGATTTACTGTGTGCAGACTACAGGAAGTGCACTCTTTAACCTGGAACTGTATGTATTGTAAAGTAATTTTACAAAATCGCTTTAAAGAGCTTTAAAAAAATGCTAGTGTTTCAAAAAAGCTCAAAGCGCTCATAGGGCTTGATTCACTAAACCGTGATAACTCAAATATCACACCTTATGAAAAGATATCACATCTTATGAAAAGATATCACACCTTATGAAAATATATCACACCTTATCAAAAATATCACACCTTATCAAATATATCACACCTTATCAAAGTTAATATGCCTTATCAGAGTAGCATAGTGAGCGCAACAAACGTATGCCTGCTAGTCGTCCTGCCCTGAGCCCGTGCGGGTTCATATCGCTCAATATGCTACTCTGATAAGGTGTGTTAACTTTGATAAGGTGTGATATCTTTGATAAGGTGTGATATATTTTCATACGGTGTGATATATTTTCATAAGGTGTGATATATTTTCATAAGGTGTGATATATTTTCATAAGGTGTGATATATCGTTGATAAAGTGAGATATTTGAGTTATCACAGTTTAGTGAATCAAGCCCATAGTGTGAACAAGCCCTGAATGTGGACCTTTTTTTTAAAAACAAAAACAAACGCCATACCACCTGATCCAGGGGGTAACCGGATCAGGCAGCTTCAATTACAGCCACTCCCTGCTGCTCCTACGTCCTGCATCTATGACTTTCAAGTAAAACAAACAAACAAATAAGGCCGTGACCCCTGGTGCCACGATGCTGCAGCTCTGGCTCTGTGTGTCTCAACACAGAGCACAGAACAGGAAGTTGGGGGAGCGGTGTGGACGAGGCGAGGGAGAAGCCGAGCTGCCCAATCAGAACTGGGGATGGGTCCTAATGCCAGAGTGGGAGTTTTGCTGCTTGTCACCAGTTTCGGGAAGGGGGAAGGTGCGGGTGACAGCATGGCGCTTGGGGCAGAGAGCACCGCAGGGAGGGGCACACACAGAGGCATGATGTGGACCAGGGAACCTGCCTCTGTGTCCCATCTGCCCACTTCCTCCCCCACAATCCTTATAGTTTGCTTTATAGCGCTGTTTTGCTGTTTCAGTCTTTATAATGTTTATATCTGTATACAGATGCATTGCCACAAACTTTAGGACCTGAAAATGAACAATATGACGAATTCAGGAACAGTGGGCTTATTGTTCTCGGTGTAATGACCGGACTAGTGCTTGTAACAGCTGTCTACTTTTATCACAGGTATAGTATGCACACTTCTATATTCCATAATGACCTACAGTAATACACTCTCTTCTGATTCATACATTATTAGCTTCTCCTCACCACAGCTTGAGGCATATCTGTGCGACTACAGTTGTCCAGATAAGCACTGCTTAAGTCTAACTGGATGTGTATACGTGTCCAGTGTTTAAGCGGCGGGTCCTGCCGGATATAGCAGGTGCCGTAACCAGCGGCCTTTCCATGTCGGCGATTGGAGAAGGGAGGCAAGGCTCCCCGGAACCGATTGCAGTGCCTGTAATGAATAAACATGACCCCAAACAGGGGCCATGTATTAGATGTATTGGCACCTTAAGGGCCCGTTTCCACTATCGCGGTTTCCGCCGCGATTCTGCAGAGTTTCCCCGCACATGAATCGCTCGGGGAAACTCTGCCATAGGGGATGACGGCGCCGCGGCGGAATCGCTTGCGGGAGAGATTTGGCCAGAACCCCTCGCAGAATTCGGACTTCTGTTATGTGTTTTGTTTTTTTAACTTACAATGTAGAAACATTTTTTTTAACTGAAGTAGTAATTTACTTATTTTTCATTTACAGATGGAGATTGCAGCATAATAAAGCACTAAACATTGAAGTATGTTCCTCTCTGTTTTAAAGCTTCCTTTCTAAATTATATTATTATTATTATTATTATTACTACTAGCTGATGACCCGGCGTTTCCCGGGTATGTATTTGGCTGCTGTTGGCTCTGCCCACTTTTTCTAACCCTAACACACAAACACTCAATGACCAAGTTTGTGAGCTTTGGGGTCATTGGCATCAATAATTTGTATTTTCCCATTGAAATGAAACAAATCTGATCTGTTTGTGGCTCCACCCCCTTTTCTGAATTTGAACCCCAGTCACCCAATGACCAACTGTACCAGGTTTGAGACGTCTATTTGAAAAGGGCGCCTGGAAAAAAGGGCGCCTGGTGTAACCCATATATGCCAAATTTGGCTACAAAAAGGGTGCCTGGTGTAGCCCATATATTCCAAAATCAGCTACAAAGGGCGTCCGGAGTAGTCCATATATTCCAAAATCGGCTACAAAAGGTGTCCAGTGTAGCCCATATATTTCAAATTCGGCTACAAAGGGTGCCTGGTGTAGCTCATATATGCCAAACTAGGCTACAAAGGGCGACTGGTGTAGCCCATATATATGTCAAATTCGGCTACAAAGGGTGCCTACTGTTGCCCATATATGCCATATAGTTTTAGTTTATAAAAAGAATGCTGTTATAGGCAAAATGTGTTGGGCTATAAAAGGGCTCTAGATATAGCTGAGAAAAGTGATTACTATGACCTAACTTGTCCATACTCTCACACAGAACCCTCCCCTGATGGTGCCTAACACTAACCCCCCTGGTGGTGCCTAACCCTAACCTCTCCCTTGTGGTGCCTAACCCTAAGCCATCCCCTGGTGCTTACTATGACCTAACTTCTCCCTACTCTCACAAAGAACCCTACCCTAACGCCCCCTGACGGTGCTTAACCCCAAGACCCCCAGGGTGTGCCTAACCTTAAGACTCCCCTGGTGGTGCCTAACCCAAAGACCCCCCCCCCTGGTGGTGCCTAACCCTAAGACTCCCCTGGTGGTGCCTAACCCTAAGACTCCCCTGGTGGTGCCTAACCCTAAGACCCCCCATGTGGTGCCTTACCCTAAGACTCCTCTGGTGGTGACTAACCCTAAGACCCCCCAAGTGGTGCCTAACCTTAAGACCCCCCAGGTGGTGCCTAACCCTAAACCTCCCTAGTGGTGCCTAATCCTTAGACTCCCCCCCACGTGTAATGCCTAATCCTAACCCCCCCTGCACCCCCGAATAAAAATTTCTGCTATAACAGGGTGCCCTTTTGTAGCAGAATAGAAAACCTTGTAGCCCAAAACCCTGTAGCTTAATGAAAAATATGGGCTACAAACGAGCGCCCTTTTGTAGCAGAATAAAAAACCTTGTAGCCCCAAAAAATATGGGCTACAAAGGGATGCCCTACTGTAGCCGAAAACCTTGTCGCTCCAAAAATGTGGGCTACAAAGGGGCGCCCTACTGTAGTCGAAAACCTTGTAGCCGAAAAAATATGGGCTACAAATGGGCGCCCGCTTGTAGCCTATATCAAAACTCCGGTGCCCTTTTCACCACCTTGTAGCCCATATTTGCAGAAATAACATTGATGTCTATGTAGGCACCCTTTTCATACAGGCAGCTCAGGCGCCCTTTCCAATGGATCCCAGTTTGAGGCTTGTACTATTAACAGTGCAAGAGTGTCAGCAATCTAAATATTCCCCTTGAAAATCAATAGGTGAATTTTGAATGGCTTTTGTAGGCTCCACCCACTTTTCTGAATATGTATCCCAGCCACCCAGTGACCAACTGTGCAAAGTTTAAGAACCCTGCAATTAACAGTGTAAGAATGGCTGTAGTTTACATTTTCCCAGTGAAATTGGTATTTGGCTCTGCCCACTTTTTGTAACCTTGACACACAGGCCAAGTTTGTAAGCTTTCAGGTTCCTGGCATCAAAATTTTGTGAATGGAAGCAGTTTATCCAGCTAAGAAATCTGATTGTCTGGTTGTGGCTCCGCCCCTTTTAGTGAATTTGAACCCTAGTCACTTATTGACTGACTGTAGCAGGTTTGAGTCCTCTGCCATTAACAGTGTAAGAATGGCAACAGTTTAAATATTCCCCTTTAAAATCCATAAGTGAATTTTGATTGGCTGTTGTAGGCTCCACTCACTTTTCTAAATATTAATCCCAGTCACTCAGTGGCCAACTGTGTCAAGTTTGAGAACTCGGCCATTAACAGTGTAAGAATGGCTGCAGTTTATATTTTCCCATGTAAAAAAGTTAGCTGTTTTTGGCTCCGCCCACTGTTTCTAACCTTGAAATACACTTACTTTATGAGCTGTGGGGTCCTTGGCATCAATCATTTGCATTTTACCACTGAAATTAAGCAAATCTGTCTGTTTGTGGCCACGCTCTCCTCTAGTCATCCATCCAATGACCGACTGTACCAGATTTGAGGCCTCTGCCATTAACGGTGTAAGAATGGCAGAATGCAAGTATTTCCCTTGAAAATCAAAGGGTAAATTTTTGATTGTCTGTTGTAAGCTCCACCCATTTTCCTGAAAATTAATCCCAGTCACCCAGTGACCAACTGTGCGAAGTTTGAGAACTCTGCCATTAACAGAGTAAGAATGGCTGCAGTTTATACTTTCCCATATAACAAGTTCTTGGCTTTGCCCACTTTTTCTAACCTTGACACACAGTTACTTAATGACCAAGTTTGTGAGCTTTGTGGTCCTTGGCATTAATAATTTAAATTTGCCCACGGAAATGAAACAAATCTGATTTGCTGTTTGTGGCTCGGCCCCTTTCAAGAATTTGAACCCCAGTCACAGTCACCCGATCACAGACTGTACCAGGTTTAAGGTATTTGCCATTAAGAGTGTAAGAGTGGCAAAAATGTAAATATTCCCTTTAAAAATCAATAAATGAATTTGATTGGTTGTTGTAGGCTCCACCCACTTTCCTGAATATTAATTCCAGTCACCCAGTGGCCGTTTGAGAACCCTGGCATTAACAGTCTAAGAATGGCTGCAGTTTATATTTTCCTATGTAAAAAATTAGTTGTTGGTTCCACCCACTTTTTCTGACCTTGACATACAGTCACTCAATGACCAAGTTTGTGAGCTGTGGGGTCCTTGGTATCAATCATTTATATATTTCCATAGAAATTAAACAAATCTGATTGGCTGTTTTTGGCTCCACCCCCTTTCCAGAATTTGAACCCCAGTCACCCAGTGACCAACTGTACCAGGTTTGAGGCATCTGCTATTAACCATGTAAAAATGGCAGCAATTTAAATATTCCCCTTGAAAATCGATAGGTGAATTTTGATTGGCTATTGTAGGCTCCACCCACTTCCCAGAATATTGATCCCAGTCACCCAGTGACTAACTGGGGAAAGTTTGAGAACCCTGCCATTAACAGTATAAGAAAGGCTGCAGTTTATATTTTCCCAGTGAAATTTATTTTTGGCTCTGCCCACTTTTTTTTTACCTTAACACACAGTCACCCAATGACCAAGTTTGTAAGCTTTCGCGTTCCCTGCATAAAGAATGTGTGAATGGAAGCAGTATATCCACCAAAGAAATCTGATTGACTGTTTGTAGCTCCGCTCCCTTTAGTGAATTTGAACCCCAATCACCCAATGACCGACTGTAGCTTGCAGCCTCTGCCATTGGGATGATACCATTTATTGGCTAACTTAGAGATGGATAAACAGTGAGCTTTCGACTTATAAAAAGCCTTCGTCGGACTGGTTCCTGACCAAAACTGAAAAAACACAGCTTATATACACTGACATACAGAGGAGAAACATTCTTTAGCAAACATAAATGTAATTAGATGCCTTAACTGTTACTGAGGAGGCTTTCCCAGGCATCCTATCTAAATTGATAAGATCAATAGAATCCTCAACATGACATAAAGCAGACTCTAGTGATGAAGAGACATCGTAAATTCCGAATTCAAATGGTAACAGGCCTGGTTACATGCACCATTAATTCTAAGCTTAATGGCCCATACTCACGAGGGACTTTTGTCGCCTCAACACGCGGCGCGCGCGTGTTGCGGCGACAGGTCGCCCGTGAGTATGGGCCGTTGCACGCGCGCGCACCCCGAACTGTCGCCCGTCGCTCTTGTCGCCATGCGATTGAAAGTTTCAATCGCATGGCAACAGTCGCCGCCGCACCTCCGCCGCAACTGTCGCTAGTCCGCGTGAGTACGCGGACTAGCGACAGCAACCTCCATAGAGGTAAATGGAGCTTCCGGCGGAGGGAGGAGGAACGTCGGCGACAGCTTCCGTCTCGCCGCTGGTCCCTCTTCCGCGTGTGTACGCGGAGGGACCTGGAGAGAAGCTGTCGCCGGCCTGTCGCTAGCACGCTCACGTGTGCTGGCGACAGGCCACTTCTGCAGCCCGTGAGTACGGGCCATAAGAGAATTGTGGCATTTAAAGCCAGCACCTGAAAGCAAATAAAAGGAATAGTGACAGTGAATTCCATCTTACACAGCATATGGCACAAAAAAGAATGAAAAGATAGAAAAATTTAAATTAAAAGAATTGTGGCATTTAAAACCCATCGTACCAGCACAAGAAGTTAGAGTCCTTGTTTAAACCATCTTCTACAGTTTTAAACCAATGTATAAACTTAGTTTCTTGTGTTAGTCTCATGTTTCCCGATTTGAAGCCAACCATTAATACAGTGACGCGAAAATCGCTTAAACTTAGGGTTGCCAGGTGTCCGGTTTTAGACCGGACAGTCCGGTTTTTGGCCGCTGTGTCCTGTCCAAAAAGGCATGTTAAACCGGACAATTAAGATGTCCGGTTTTATGCCTTTTGCCCATGCCCGTTTCTAGCCCCAGCAGCCAGGGAGGGAGCGCTGTATACAACATACCTCCCTGGCTCCAAGCGCTGCTCTCTCGCCGCCGGTCTTCTCCTCTCTGCATACACGCTTATACACACGCTGCTTCCTGTTTAGCCGGAAGCAGCGTATGTATACGCGTGTAGGCAGATGGGAGAAGACCGGCGACGAGAGAGCAGCGCTTGGAGCCAGGGAGGTATGTTGTATACAGCGCTCCCTCCCTGGCTGCTGCTGCTCACTATACATCTGAGGGGGGAGCACGGAGGGCGGCCCGGGAGAGGGAGGGAGAGGTCGGGTTGCCCTCCCCGCGGCTCTGGCTCCCCCCTCCATTATGGGGACAGCTACCTATCTAACCTATCCTGGGGGCACCTGCCTAATCTAACCTACGCTGGGGGGCAGCTACCTATCTAACCTATCCTGGGGGGCACCTACCTAATCTAACCTACGCTGGGGGGCAGCTACCTATCTAACCTATCCTGGGGGGCACCTACCTAATCTAACCTACGCTGGGGGGCAGCTACCTATCTAACCTATCCTGGGGGGCACCTACCTAATCTAACCTACGCTGGGGGGCAGCTACCTATCTAACCTATCCTGGGGGGCATCTACCTAATCTAACCTACGCTGGGGGGCACCTACCTAATCTAACCTACACTGGGGGGCAGCTACCTATCTAACTTACACTGGGTGGCAGCTACCTATCTAACCTATACTGGGGGGCACCTACCTAATCTAACCTATGCGGGGGGGCAGCTACCTATCTAACCTATACTGGGGGGCACCTGTCTAATCTAGCCTATACTGGAAGGGGGGGGCAGCTACCTAATCTAACCTATACTGGGGGGCACCTACCTATCTAACGTATACTGAGGGGCACCTACCTATCTAACCTATACTGGGGTGCAGCTACCTATCTAACCTATACTGGGGGGGGGGCATCTATTTATCTAACCTATACTGGGGGCACTTATCTAACCTGTATTGGGGGCACCTACCTACCTAGCTAGCCTATACAGGTGACAACTATACTGGCTACCTATATTGGAGACACCTACCTAAATGACCTATACTGGGGGCACCTACCTATCTAACCTATGCTGGGGGCAACTATTGCATTATTTGCATAGTTTTCCAGTTTTGTAATAGTTTTCTGCTCTGTCTCTTATTATGTGCATTTACTGGTGAAAAGCGGTCTCTTATTATGTGCATTTACTGGTGAAAAGTGGTCTCTTATGTGCATGTACTGGTGAGGACAGTTAGTGACATGGCTATGTACTCTGTAATGTGCTGCAGAAGATGTCAGTGCGATATAAATACTGTAAAAAACATTTTTTAAAAAGCCCATTGCTTAGCCCCACTCTACATAAAAGTGCGCTTCTGATTCCGCCCCTAACTCCACCCCCTGTCCGGTTTTCTCCATCAGCCGACCTGGCAACCCTACTTAAACTGTGTCCAGGTAAACAAAAGTGTGTTGGTATTGGGAGATCAGTATATTTTGCAATATCCTTTTTCCTGCTGTTAATAGTGGATCTGTGGTGTGTCATGGATCACGCAGTGGTTGACTTGTTTCACCCACATAAATTCCTTTGGGGCATTTTGCACACATGATCACGTATACCACTTTAGATGAGTCGCAGTAAAAGGTGCCTTGTACTTTGTATTCCTGTTGTGTACCTGGTATTATTATCCTGTCAGTGGAATGGATGTGTTTACAGGTCCCACACTTTTTCCCTCGGCAGGGGAATGTTCCATTCTGTTCTTGCCTATTTAAGGCACTCCTCACTATCATCTGCTTAAGATTGGGTGGCTGTCGGAACGCTAGGAGGGGAGGTTCAGGGAATATCTTTTTCAGTCTCTGATCCTTGTGTAGAACAGGATGAAGTTCTTTTGCAATCTTTCTTAAGATTTCCAAGCGTGGGTTGTAGGTTACTACCAGTGGGACACGGCTCTCTTCCTGGCTCTGCTTGTACTCCAGGAGCTGAGTCCTAGGGATGTTGTTAGCTTTCTTGATTTGGGTCTCAGCCATTAGAGGATTGTATCCCTGTTTTATGAAATTCTTCTTCAGGTAATCCAGGTGTTTGTCTTTGTCATCCTTGTCAGAACAGATCCGATTGCATCTTATTGCCTGGCTGTAAATTATGGAATTCTTTATATGTTTGGGGTGGAAACTGTCATACCTGAGGTATGTGGGATGATCCGTCGGTTTGCGGTACATGGACGTTTGTAAGCTGTTCTCTCTGATGTATATGGTGGTGTCAAGAAAGTTAATCTCCCTGTGAGAGTAGCTCAATTTCAGTTTGATTGTGGAATGGAAGGCATTGAAGTTCCTGTGAAATTGGATAAGATCCTCCTCACTTGCAGACCAGATGATCAAGATGTCGTCGATAAAACGGAAGTAGGCCAGGGGTTTTATATGACAAGTATTCAGGTATTCTTCTTCAATCTTTGCCATGAAGAGATTTGCGTACTGCGGTGCAAACCGTGAGCCCATTGCCACTCCCATTTGCTGTAAATAGAGGTCCTCCCCAAAAGTGAAATAATTGGGGGTGAGAACGAATCTCATTAGTCCAGCAATTGAGTTTATAGGTGTGCCCAAACCTTGAAGATATTTGCGACAGGCCGCAATACCATCATTGTGGGGAATGTTGGTGTACAGAGACTCTACATCCATAGTGGCAAGAATGGTACCTCCAGGCACTGGGCCAATGGCTGCCAGTTGGTTCAGGAGGTGTGTAGTATCCTGTATGTAGCTGGGTCTTTTACAGACTAGAGGCTTCAAAATGTTTTCCAACCACCCTGAGATATTCTCTGTGAGAGTTCCATTCCCTGAGATTATGGGTCTGCCTGGGTTCCCCTCTTTGTGGACTTTGGGAAGCATGTAAAAGCAGGCGGTTCTCGGCTTTTCTGGGATAAGAGTCTGTACATGAAGCCTGGTGTTTACGGGCAATTTCTTTACCATCCTATTGAGTGCCATCCTGTACCTTTTTGTTGGGTCCTCCTGTAATTTGGCATAGTGCATGGTGTTAGACAACTGTCTTTGTGCCTCCTGGATATAGTCACTGGTGTTCATGATGACTATGGCACCCCCTTTATCCGCTGGTTTAATAATAATGTCCTTATTCTCCTTAAGGGATGTGATAGCTTGTTGCTCTTGCAATGTTATGTTATGAGCCAGTGTTTTTCTTTTATTCAGAACCCTGTCAGAGATTTGGCGTCTAAATTTGTTGATGTATTTGTCCAGGGTAGAATTTTTTCCAGCTACAGGGGTCCATCCGCGTTTTTTTGTGGATCTGGTGTGCGTTGGCTCATTATCAGTAGTGTTGCAAGATTCCTTATCATAGTAGTGTTCCTTGAGACGTAGCTTCCTGAAGAATTGTTCCATATCACCACAGAGTGCAATCTTGTCTATGGGCTTTGCAGGGAAAAAATGACAGGCCTTTGGACAGTACTGCCATTTCAGCTTCAGTGGCCTGATAAGAGGAAAGGTTAATGACACCTGTGGGTTGCTCTTTCTCTGCTGCTGCGGTATCCAAGTGTCCACTCTTTATTTTGAGTCTCTGAAGTTTAACAGTGTAAGAATGACAGCAGTTTAAATATTCCCCTTGAAAATCAATAGGTGAATTTTGATTGGCTGTTGTAGGCTCCACCCATTTTCCTGAATATTAATCCCAGTCACTCAGTGGCCAACTGTGTCAAGTTTGAAAACCCTGCAATCAAAGAATGGCTGTAGTGTACATTTTCCCATTGAAGTGACCAACTGTGCCAAGTGTGGGGACTCTGGCTTGATTACTGTGAGAATGGCAGCCTTTTACATTTTTTCCATTGACATGAATGGGTGAAATCTGATTGGCTGTTTGTAGCTCAGACCAAGTGTGCAGAGGGGACGCGAGACCCCCAGAACATATCATCCCAGGTAGTCAGGGATCTGTATACCAAGTTTCACTACAGCAGAGAATTGTATGTGTGCATCACATAAAATTCTGTACTGTAATGTATGCAAAGTTTCGTTCAAATCGGTCAAGGCGTTTTTAAATGATCATGGCACTTACAGGGTCGGACTGGGCCACAGTAGTACAGTTTTTTCCTTTGGTGGGCCCCACCTCCAGGTCTCTGGTGGGCCCCACCCTCCTTGTCTGAAATAGCTCCAATTGCTGCCTGCAGCACAAAAATTCTCATCTCAGTGCTGTAATCACTCATGCTGAGAGCAGTGGCGTAGCTAAGGAGCTGCAGGTCTTGGTGCAAATTTTACAATGGGGCCCCCCAAGCACTCTTATACATAACAATTGATACGACGCACCAAAACCTGCCAATGGCAACTACAGTATCAGAGGTGAAAGAAGAGGATGGGAAATAGCTTGTTAATTATTACCACTGTTCAAAGTATCTATAGAAGTGAATATTATGAGCACAGGACCAATAGACAGGTAATACTGTGGTTGAGGGAGGGCCCTTCGGGGCCCCTTTGGCCCAAGGGCCCCGATGCAATTGCAATCTCTGCAAAGTAGGACATTACTTTATATTGAAGGAGGGGACTCTATTGCAAAGTTTTGCTGGGCAGCAGTGTCTCTGAATTACAATGCTGCTAAGATCATGTACAAGATCAAGTTTGCATATAGAGCAAACAGGTCTACTGACGATGCCATAAATATCTGCCTGGAGCTTGTAAATGAACACCTGGAAAGACCTGACTCATACGCCAGGATCCTTCTACTCGACTTTAGCTCGGCATTTAACACCATTAGCCCCCTAATACTTCAAGAAAATCTTGCTGCCCTTGGGGTCCACCCCACCCTCTGCCTCTGGATCACGGACTTCCTAAGTAATAGATCTCAAGCCGTCAAGCTGGACACTATCATCTCCCAATCAAGGACCACCAATACAGAGGCCCCTCAAGGTTGCGTACTGTCGCCGTTCCTATTCTCCCTATACACTAACAATTTCAGGTCCACCGCGGACTCCGTCAAAGTCCTCAAGTTCGCTGACGACACCACCATTGTTGGCCTCATCTCTGGTATTGATGAGCAGGAGTATCGCCACCAGATTGACAGAATTTGCCACTGGTGTAGGGAGAACGGGCTGGTCCTCAACACTGCAAAAATGGTTGAGATGATTGTCGATTTTAGGAAACGCGCCACCACCCCTACCCCGATCAGCATTGACGGCACGGTAGTTGAGAACGTCCCGTGTGCACGCCTTCTTGGCACGACAATCTCTAAGGACCTGACGTGGAAAGCCAACACTACCTCAACCCAGAAAAAAGCCCAGCAGAGGCTATTTTTCCTATGCCAACTAAAGAAGTTCGGTATGGCCCGCGAGCTTCTGATGAGCTTCTACACTGCCACAATTGAATCTGTCCTCTGCTCCTCCATCCTGGTCTGGTATGCTGGCTCCTCCGCCAGCGAGAGACACAAACTGCAGAGGGTCATCAGATCAGCAGAGAGAATCATCGGGAAACCACTCCCCTCTCTTGACCAAATTTTCAACTCTAGACTGCGCTCCAGAGCTCAAAAAATCGCTAATGACCCGTCCCACCCAGGTTTCCGCTTCTTTAGTAGGCTCCCCTTAGGCCGGAGATTCCGAGCCATCTACACCAGGACCACAAGGCACGGGAACAGTTTCTTCCCCTCAGCCGTAAACTATCTGAACTCTTAGAACCCTCCTCATCCAACCACGACAAGTGGTGTCTGGTAGCACCCAGCCTGACCGCACGGCTGCACACTTCATATATACATGTTCAAATGTGTCCAAATGCTGTAACTGTATCCTTTATATTGTCTGTCTGCTTACATATATGTATCGTTATGTCCTGCTCGTTCTCACATTAGCCCTGTACTTGCCAAACCCAATTCCGGGCACGGCCCAGTCGTGCTTGGCGAAATAAAAGATTTTGATTCTGATTCAGATGTACATGTGGCCCTGTCCATAATACATCATGGCCACGCCCACCTTCCAGTGCATGGTCACTAGTGTTGGGCGAACATCTAGATGTTCGGGTTCGGGCCGAACAGGCCGAACATGGCCGCGATGTTCGGGTGTTCGACCCGAACTCCGAACATAATGGAAGTCAATGGGGACCCGAACTTTTGTGGTTTGTAAAGCCTCCTTGCATGCTACATACCCCAAATTTACAGGGTATGTGCACCTTGGGAGTGGGTACAAGAGGAAAAAAAAATTAGCAAAAAGAGCTTATAGTTTTTGAGAAAATCGATTTTAAAGTTTCAAAGGGAAAACTGTCTTTTAAATGCGGGAAATGTCTGTTTTCTTTGCACAGGTAACATGTTTTTTGTCGGCATGCAGTCATAAATGTAATACATATAAGAGGTTCCAGGAAAAGGGACCGGTAACGCTAACCCAGCAGCAGCACACGTGATGGAACAGGAGGAGGGTGGCGCAGGAGGAGAAGAAGGCCACGCTTTGTGAGACACAACAACCCCGGCCTTGCATGAGGGCAAGAAGCGTGCGGATAGCAGGCTTTGTACCGCCATGCAGTCATAAATGTAATAAAGATAAGTGGTTCAATAAACAGGGACCACGCGGCAACGCTAACCCAGCAGCAGCAGACGTGATGGAACAGGAGCAGGCGCAGGAGGAGAAGGCCACGCTTTGTGAGACACAACAACCCAGGCCTTGCATGAGGGCAAGAAGCGTGCGGATAGCATGCTTTGTACCGCCATGCAGTCATAAATGTAATAAAGATAAGTGGTTCAATAAACAGGGACCACGCGGCAACGCTAACCCAGCAGCAGCAGACGTGATGGAACAGGAGGAGGCGCAGGAGGAGAAGGCCACGCTTTGTGAGACACAACAACCCCGGCCTTGCATGAGGGCAAGAAGCGTGCGGATAGCATGCTTTGTACCGCCATGCAGTCATAAATGTAATAAAGATAAGTGGTTCAATAAACAGGGACCACGCGGCAACGCTAACCCAGCAGCAGCAGACGTGATGGAACAGGAGCAGGCGCAGGAGGAGAAGGCCACGCTTTGTGAGACACAACAACCCAGGCCTTGCATGAGGGCAAGAAGCGTGCGGATAGCATGCTTTGTACCGCCATGCAGTCATAAATGTAATAAAGATAAGTGGTTCAATAAACAGGGACCACGCGGCAACGCTAACCCAGCAGCAGCAGACGTGATGGAACAGGAGGAGGCGCAGGAGGAGAAGGCCACGCTTTGTGAGACACAACAACCCAGGCCTTGCATGAGGGCAAGAAGCGTGCGGATAGCATGCTTTGTACCGCCATGCAGTCATAAATGTAATAAAGATAAGTGGTTCAATAAACAGGGACCACGCGGCAACGCTAACCCAGCAGCAGCAGACGTGATGGAACAGGAGCAGGCGCAGGAGGAGAAGGCCACGCTTTGTGAGACACAACAACCCAGGCCTTGCATGAGGGCAAGAAGCGTGCGGATAGCATGCTTTGTACCGCCATGCAGTCATAAATGTAATAAAGATAAGTGGTTCAATAAACAGGGACCACGCGGCAACGCTAACCCAGCAGCAGCAGACGTGATGGAACAGGAGCAGGCGCAGGAGGAGAAGGCCACGCTTTGTGAGACACAACAACCCAGGCCTTGCATGTGGACAAAAAGCGTGCGGATATAGCAGCAATGCTTTTTGCCGCCATGCAGTCATAAATGTAATACAGATGAGAGGTTCAATAAACAGGGCCCGGAAACGCAACACCATCCCAGATGTTCATTGGTCATGTTACTTGGTTGGGGTCCTGGAGTGTTGCGTAGTCATTTCCAATCCAGGATTGATTCATTTTAATTTGAGTCAGACGGTCTGCATTTTCTGTAGAGAGGCGGATACGCCGATCTGTGACGATGCCTCCGGCAGCACTGAAACAGCGTTCCGACATAACGCTGGCTGCCGGGCAAGCCAGCACCTCTATTGCGTACATTGCCAGTTCGTGCCAGGTGTCTAGCTTCGATACCCAATAGTTGAAGGGTGCAGATGGATGGTTCGACACAGCTACGCCATCTGACATGTAGTCCTTGACCATCTTCTCCAGGCGATCGGTGTTGGAGGTGGATCTGCACGCTTGCTGTTCAGTGGGCTGCGGCTGCATGGGTGTCAGAAAATTTTCCCACTCCAAGGACACTGCCGATACCATTCCCTTTTGGGTACTAGCTGCGGCTTGCGTTGTTTGCTGCCCTCCTGGTCGTCCTGGGTTTGCGGAAGTCAGTCTGTCTGCGTACAACTGGCTAGAGGAGGGGGAGGATGTCAATCTCCTCTCTAAAGTCTCCACAAGGGCCTGCTGGTATTCTTCCATTTTGACCTGTCTGACTCTTTCTTCAAGCAGTTTTGGAACATTGTGTTTGTACCGTGGATCCAGAAGGGTATAAACCCAGTAATTGGTGTTGTCCAGAATGCGCACAATGCGTGGGTCACGTTCAATGCAGTCTAGCATGAATTGAGCCATGTGTGCCAGAGTCCTACCAGAATCCTCATCATCCTCTTGTGAGCGTTGTGATAGTTGTTGTGATGCATCATAGTCGTCACCTTCCTCCTGGTCTGCTTCTGCTGACCATTCGCGTTGAATTGTGGAAGTCCAACGTGCACCGCTCTGGCCCTCGTCAGTGGTGGCATGAAATTCCTGCTCCAACTCCAGCTGTTCCTCCTCCTCTTCTTCGTCATAGCTGCTGGGGCCAGCGTTCCCTGAGGCGGATGGCCTGATGTTGGTACCATCACGCTGATCGTTTTCTCCTTCAGATTCCCCCAGTTGCATCATGACAGCTGTTTCCTTGATTTTTAACATCGACCTCTTCAGTAAACACAGCAGTGGTATGGTAATGCTGACTGAAGAGTTGTCACTGCTCACAAGCAACGTGGATTGCTCAAAATTTTGGAGGACTTGGCAGAGGTCCAACATGTTGGCCCAATCGGATCCACAGAAGCTTGGCAGCTGGCCGGATGCGCCTCGGTACTGCGCCGTCATGTACTGGACCACTGCACTCTTCTGCTCGCAAAAGCGGGCTAGCATGTGCAGCGTAGAATTCCAGCGCGTAGGGACATCACACAGCAAGCGATGGTGGGGGAGATTGAAGCGCTCCTGCATCTTGGCGAGTGCCCCCGAAGCAGTACTGGAATTTCTACAATGTTTGGACACTCGACGCACCTTCAACAGCAGATCGGGCACGCCTGGGTATGTCCTCAGGAACCGCTGAACTACTAGGTTCATCACGTGCGCCAGGCAAGGGATGTGTGTCAGCTTAGCCAACCTTAAAGCGCGAATGAGATTACTCCCATTATCACACACAACCATGCCCGGTTTCAGGTCCAGCGGTGCCAGCCACAAATCCGTCTGTTCCTTTATTCCCCTCCAAATTTCCTCCCCTGTGTGCTGCTTATCCCCAAGGCAGATTAGCTTCAGCAACGCTTGCTGACGCATGCCAACAGCTGTGCTGCACTGCTTCCACGATCCTACTGCTGCTGGGTTAGCGTTTCCGGATGAGGTACAGCTTTGAGATGCGTTGGAGGAGAAGGAGTCAGAGAGGTAGGTGCTGCTGTTATCCAGTGGGAGGGACGGCGGTGCAGCTGTTTGTGGCGTGGGCAACACCCGTGCCGTAGCAGGTGAGGAATCGCTGCCAGGCTCCACAAGGTTCACCCAGTGCGCGGTAAGGGAGATGTATCGACCCTGGCCGAACGCACTCGTCCAGGTGTCAGTGGTGAGGTGAACCTTGCAGGCAACGGCATTCTTCAAGCTTCGGGTTATTTTGCTGACCACGTGCTCATGCAACTCAGGCACTGCAGAGCGTGCAAAGTGGTAGCGGCTGGGAACCACGTAACGTGGGATGGCCACTGACATCATGCCCTTGAAGCTGTTTGTCTCCACCAATCGATATGGCAGCATTTCGCAGGCCAGAAGCTTGGCTATGCTGGCTGTTACTGCCACGGCCCGGGGGTCATTTGCTGGCAATTTCCTCTTGCGCTCAAACATCTCCGACACAGACAACTGAACCGTAGCGCTGCACACGGAAGGGCTGTTGGTTGTTGTGTTTGATGAACACTGGGAGACCTCAAGAGCACTACTCCGGAAAGTGACAGTGTCAGCGTCGTCTGATGTTTGTGAATGTTGTGAACCACGCAATGGCTGGGCTACTGCTGCTGCTGAGGCGGGTCTGGTGGTGAGTCTGGTGAACCCAAGGGAGGCAGTGTTGTTTCTGGTACCCTGTCCTGACGCGTTTGCCCAAAGAGTGGGATGTTTGGATAGCATGTGACGGCTCATGCTGGTGGTGGAGAGGTTGTTAATATTTTTCCCCCTGCTCAGGCGGGTCTTGCACACCTTGCAAATCGCCATGGTAACATCCTCAGTGCAGTCTTCAAAGAAAGCCCAGACTTTGGAGCACCTGCCTCCTTGCTGGCGATTTCTGTTTGCTCCTCTTTTGCCTCTCACTTGAACTTCCACGCTTGTGGTGCCTGAAATTGCGCGCCGCCTACCTTGTGGCACAAGGCGAACTCGTGCAGCAGTGTGTTCTTCAACAGACTCATCTGTGCTGCTGCTACGACGGCGATGTTCTCGTTCACAAACAAAATCTGGGTCTCTGTCCACATTGTCCATACCCTCCTCTTCCATCTCCTCAAACTCGTCATATGTCATTGTGGGCCACCGCCGTGGAGTAGAGCTCCCCACAACAACCTCTGCGCAGCACACTCCAACGTCGTCTTCCAGATCTTGTCGGCCGACCTCCTGCAATTGCAACCCCTCCTGCCCAAATTGCTCTGGGATTTGGGTTTCCGAGTCCTCTTCGGACTCGCCTTGTATTTCAGTGCGCGGTGCATTTCCCACAGTTAACGGTTGTGAATCCAGGCACAACATTTCTGGCTGTTCCTCCATTGACCTTTGAAAGGTGGAAGTTTGTTGGGCTGGGAATAGCTCCTGCGAATACCCCATTGTGTCCTGAGGTAATTCATCGGACTGGTTATCTGGCAGTTGTGTGCGTGGTGTCGCTGCCGGTTGTGTCAGCTTTGTGCCCACTGGCTCCTTGTAACTGGCTGAGGACTCGGACCTCGTGCGTGATGTGCTGGTGCTGCTTAACCCACTGCTGGACGCTTGAGAGGTCATCCAAGTAATTATCTGGTCCTGTTCTTTTGGATTTGTGAGGGTTGTTGTCCTGGACAACATGGGCGGTATTGAGTGGGTTTTCTTGGGTGCTCCCCTGTGGCCTGTACGTGAACCGTCAGGGGAAACACCTCTTCCCTTGCCCCTCCCTCTTTCACCGGATTTCTTCCTCATTTCACTTATCCTTACAGTACACGCTGACTGGCAGCAGTACAGTGGCAGTACAGAAATGCTATACAGTACCACTATTCCCAGCAGCGACACAGAGCACAATGCTATACAGTGACGGGTGAGCGGTGTACCACTATTCCCAGCAGCGACACAGAGCACAATGCTATACAGTGACGGGTGAGCGGTGTACCACTATTCCCAGCAGCGACACAGAGCACAATGCTATACAGTGGCGAACGAGCGGTGTACCACTATTCCCAGCAGACACAGAACAGTACACAGAATGCTATATAGTGTGGCTGAACGAGCGGTGTACCACTATTCCCAGCAGACACAGAACAGTACACAGAATGCTATATAGTGTGGCTGAACGAGCGGTGTACTACTGTTCCCAGCAGACACAGAACAGTACACAGAATGCTATATAGTGTGGCTGAACGAGCGGTGTACTACTGTTCCCAGCAGACACAGAACAGTACACAGAATGCTATATAGTGTGGCTGAACGAGCGGTGTACTACTGTTCCCAGCAGACACAGAACAGTACACAGAATGCTATATAGTGTGGCTGAACGAGCGGTGTACCACTGTTCCCAGCAGACACAGAACAGTACACAGAATGCTATATAGTGTGGCTGAACGAGCGGTGTACCACTGTTCCCAGCAGACACAGAACAGTACACAGAATGCTATATAGTGTGGCTGAACGAGCGGTGTACCACTATTCCCAGCAGACACAGAACAGTACACAGAATGCTATATAGTGTGGCTGAACGAGCGGTGTACTACTGTGCCCAGCAGACACAGAACAGTACACAGAATGCTATATAGTGTGGCTGAACGAGCGGTGTACTACTGTTCCCAGCAGACACAGAACAGTACACAGAATGCTATATAGTGTGGCTGAACGAGCGGTGTACCACTATTCCCAGCAGACACAGAACAGTACACAGAATGCTATATAGTGTGGCTGAACGAGCGGTGTACTACTGTTCCCAGCAGACACAGAACAGTACACAGAATGCTATATAGTGTGGCTGAACGAGCGGTGTACTACTGTTCCCAGCAGACACAGAACAGTACACAGAATGCTATATAGTGTGGCTGAACGAGCGGTGTACTACTGTTCCCAGCAGACACAGAACAGTACACAGAATGCTATATAGTGTGGCTGAACGAGCGGTGTACTACTGTTCCCAGCAGACACAGAACAGTACACAGAATGCTATATAGTGTGGCTGAACGAGCGGTGTACCACTATTCCCAGCAGACACAGAACAGTACACAGAATGCTATATAGTGTGGCTGAACGAGCGGTGTACTACTGTTCCCAGCAGACACAGAACAGTACACAGAATGCTATATAGTGTGGCTGAACGAGCGGTGTACTACTGTTCCCAGCAGACACAGAACAGTACACAGAATGCTATATAGTGTGGCTGAACGAGCGGTGTACTACTGTTCCCAGCAGACACAGAACAGTACACAGAATGCTATATAGTGTGGCTGAACGAGCGGTGTACCACTGTTCCCAGCAGACACAGAACAGTACACAGAATGCTATATAGTGTGGCTGAACGAGCGGTGTACCACTGTTCCCAGCAGACACAGAACAGTACACAGAATGCTATATAGTGTGGCTGAACGAGCGGTGTACTACTGTTCCCAGCAGTGACACACAATGACTGGGGGGGACCCTGGCTAGCGTGGCTGGAGCGCGAACTACCCTGCCTGCCTACCCAAAGCTAAACCCACAGACAAATGGCGGAGATATGACGTGGTTCGGGTATTTATTTACCCGAACCACGTGACAGTTCGGCCAATCAGAGCGCGTTCGGGTCCGAACCACGTGACCCGTTCGGCCAATCACAGCGCTAGCCGAACGTTCGGGGAACGTTCGGCCATGCGCTCTTAGTTCGGCCATATGGCCGAACGGTTTGGCCGAGCACCGTCAGGTGTTCGGCCGAACTCGAACATCACCCGAACAGGGTGATGTTCTGCAGAACCCGAACAGTGGCGAACACTGTTCGCCCAACACTAATGGTCACGCCCTTTTTTCACCACAATCATGGGATGTGTGGGCCCCAGGTTGAAATTTCTTTGGTGGGCCCCCAGTGTCCCAGTCTGCCCCTGGGCACTTATATACACACGTACACTCACACATACATACATACATACAATTTTATATATATATATATTATTATTATTACAGGTATTATTATTACTTTAATTTTCTGCAGTGTGACAACAGGTTCTTTAAAAGAAACCTAACATTTTTACACATACCTGGGGCTTCCTCCAGCCCTTTCAGGCTGTGGGCTTTCTCGCCATCTCACCACAGGCCGCCCGGATCATTCACAGACCATCTTGGTACATTAGGTTAGTTGTTGCCTATTGAGAATGCGCCCCCGTTGCCCTCCTGTGGCTGGGAGCATTCTGGGCATGCGCAGGCAACTGGGGGTGCCGGCACTGACCATGAAGCGCGACTGAACTAATGTACCGGGACAGCCATCAGTGGATCAGTGCCGCTGAGGGAGATGGCGAGGGAGCCCACGGAAGGGGCTGGAGTAAGCCCCAGGTAAGTATAAATGCGTAATTTAATTTATATCAGGTACACTTTAAAATTTGTTTTGTTTTTAAATTGTTTTTTTGCCATTGGAGGGACGTTCTCTAACATCCCGTTCCTGCAGAGGCATAACTATGGGGTGGGGTGAGATGATTTGTAGTTGGCTTCTCTGGAGTATAATGACTTCAATTTGAAATCAAAATATAGGCAAGTGATAGAAACTATTCAGGAATTTGAACTCTTGCCCAGTGCCCACAGTACGTAAAATGTTCTACAAGGGGGTGCTGATGAGTATTGAGCCTTACCCAGGAAAAAATTGAGCTATGAAGCTCTAATTGCCACCCTATTCTACATATTTCCCCTGGATGTCAGTGCACTTGCGACATCTATTCTGCAGCTTCTTAAAGAGAACCTGTACTGAGTAAAAATATCTAAAATAAACACATGAGGTAACTTCAAATGAACATTACATAGTTACCTTGCCATCAGTTCCTCTCAGAAGCTCACCATTTTCTTCTGACAGTGATCCCTTCCAGTTCTGACAATATTTTGTCAGATCTGAAATATATCAGTTGCTGTCAGTAAAATATCAGTTGCTGTCAGTTATAGCTGAGAGGAAAACTGATGTACCAGGTAAATGTCCATGTTCCCCTATGGCTCAAGTGGGCGATGTTACAGTTTAACTGTGTGCTGACCTGAAAGCTGTTATGGGTAATGGCCATTTTCAAAATGGAGGACGGAAAATTCCCTTGATCACAGTGAACAAACAGGGTGCGGACAGGAGAAAGACACTGAGGAGTAGACTACATGGGAGGCCAGTATGACTTGTATATGTTTAGTTTGACTTTTAATTTTCAGTACAGGTTTTCTTTAAGTCCCTGCAAATAGAAGTATTCCGAGTGCTGGTGTAACCACGCATTTGCAGCATTCGTTTTCGCCCAAAACAATCCTAACTCGTCCCTTTGGGTGTTTATTTTTTTTTTGAGTTTGGGTAACAGATAATTGTCAGAAGGAGCCAGTTTGTGTAAATAGGGTAGATGAGCCATCACTTGAAAGCCTAAGAAGTTCATTTTTGCAATACTGTCACCTGCAGTGTGTGATGGGGCATTGTCATGCAACGGGATAAGCTTCCCTCAACATTTTCCTGGATGCTTTGCATCAGCTTTGTCAAAAAACAGTAATATGTTGAATTGATGGTTGAACCCTTTGGGAGGTAGTCCTCGAGCAGAACTCCCTTCGTATCCCAAAAAAATAGTCAACATTTGCTTCTGCACTGACCTTTGCACACAGAATTTCTTTGGCCTGGGGGTACCACTGTGCCTCCATTTCTTACACTGTTCTTTTGTCTTTGGATCATAACAGTAGATCCATGTCTCATCACCTGTTACCAGTTTCTTACCCGTTTATCCTGAACATTTCTTGCAAAATGTTTTTAAAAGCAGCCACCGATGTCTCCACATGTCTCTTCTTTTCAGTTCAGTTGTCAAACGCTCTGGGATCCAATTTGTGGCTAGCTTTCTCATTTCCAAGTTGTTGTGAATAAAGGCATCAACTCTTGTTGGTGCCGATCCTCCATGATCATGTCATGGATGCCTTTCATATTTGCAGAGAGAGGCCTTCCGCTGGGTTTCTTACTTTCAACACCAAAATGGCCAGTTTTAAAATTGACAACCCAACGTTTAACTGTTGCATATGAAGAGCCACTGCCACCTAAAGATTTTGACGTTTCATCGTGGATCTGTTTTGCACCCTTCCCTTGGAGAATCAGGATCTTGATTATAGTCCTATGCTTTTCCGCATTGAACGTCTTTGGAGATGATGCCACGTTCAGTTTGGATCAAAAAGTATTTTTGCATCATTGAATATAGACAAATAGACTAGTAGACCCTGCAATTTACAAATGGTAAAACATAACACATGGTTAAATTAACACCCCCCATGTACATGCCTTAATAGAGCTAATGTCTTTCTCTCTCTCTAGGCTTCAGAGGCTCCTGGTGGTGATGCCATATACGATGATATTTCAGCAGCAGACTACCTGGAAATTCTGGTAATGATGTAGTCTATGCAGATGCAATAAGTTTTTTCTTCGGTAATTAGTATAATAATCACAGAGTAGGTCTTGTTATATGTGGGTGTTGATGTTTCCAGTACTAGTTCTGACACTTGGGGGACAAAGTACTGCAATTATTACATTTAAATCAGAAGTTGCAGGGAAAAATGGGCACAAAATAATGATAGTAGTATATTGGTTATTTTACCAATATTTTACTATTCGCTACACCAGAATATTGGTAATTTTACTGATATTATACCATCGCCCTCTGTACCTTAACTCTCACACAAACCCTCCCTTAAATATGCCTAACACTAACCACCCCCACTATTCCTAACACTAACCTTCTCCCATCTACTTCTAACACGAACCTCCGCCCACCCACCCCTAACACTAGCCACCATATCTACTCCCAAAACTAACCTCTCCGCACCAACTCCTAACACTAACCTCCCCCCTACCTACTCATAAAACTAACCCCCTTACCTACACCTATCACTGGCCTCCTCCCACCTACTCCTAACATTAACCTCCCACCACCTATGCTTAACACTGACCTCCCCCTACCTACTCCTAACACTACCCCAAATCTACTCTAACCACATCCCACCTACTCCTAACACTAACCATTCCCACCAACTTCTAACACCAACCCCCTCCACTACTAACACTAACTTCCACCCACCTACCCCTATCAATAACCTCGGTTCACCTACCCCTAACACTAACCAATCCCCACCTTATTGTTTAGTACTAGCTTTGCTAAATCTGCCCTAGTTGTGCATCCCCATGTGTCCTAATAGTCCCTCTTTGTGCCTCTTGCACATTACTTATTGTGTTGAATTTTAAAGGTGTTATGGTCTGGCAGCTTAATTAATTATTGCCAGTGAATTATCAACTTTCCAAATTTTAATGAGCATTTTGAAAATGTGCTAATCCTGATTAGCGTAGAGCAACAATGTAAGTCTTATTTTATATCATAACTCTAGTAATCTTTAGAGACAAGCAAAGTCCTGTTTGAGACTTTTCCAAACAACCTGATTTTGTGCTCATCCCTATACTGCTCACCTGTGCCACTCATATCATCCAAATGTAGGGGGCCTAGTTAGTGTTCACCAGTTTGTTAGTCAGACGCACTAGAGATTAGGGAAATGTAATCTAGTGTATTGCTAGCAGGGGCATAACTAGAAATTACTGAGCCCCCTGCAAAAATTTGGATGACCCCCCCCTCTGGGGCCCGCTTAGGGTCGTTTTGGGGGCAGGAGGGGTCGCAGCATGAGTGGAGAGCATTGGCTCCCACATCAACAGGGATGGGGACCGCCCCCCCCCTCACCTCGGGCTCTCCCCTCAGCACTCCCTCTCCAGCATTAATCAGCGGTAGGAGCATTGGCGAGCAGGAACACAGGCATACCTCCATGCTTCCACCACGGAGGTCCGATGTCTAAGCGTCTGACGCTACTTCCTGTTTATCAGGAAGTAGCGTGTGGCACACTTAGACATCAGACCTCTGTGGTGGAACACATGGAGGTATGCCTGTGTTCCTGCTCGCTGATGCTCCTACCGCTGATTAATGCTGGAGAGGGAGTGCTGAGGGGAAAGCCCGAGGTGAGGGAGGGGGGAGCGGTCCCCCTCCCCGCTGATGTGCGGGCCAATGCTCTCCATTCATGCTACGACCCATTCTGCCCCCCGAAACGTCCCCCGCATGTGGGTAAATTACCAAACTAATTGGCCGGTAAGAGTGTAGAATGCTGGTTTCCTCCATCGCTCTCTCCCTGTGCCCATGTGCCATCCCTCAGCCACAATCAGCTGAGTTCAGCCTGGACCCCAGTACAGCTCCGCAGGACACGCGGCTCATCCCCTCCTGGCCACCAGGGAGCGCATGACTGGCTCCTGATCAATGCATGCAGGAGGGAGAATGATACCAAGGATGGTCGAGCTGCAGCAAGCTGGGCCTGGTGCTGCAGGGGAATAAGTCCAGACTGCTGTGGCAGAAGCTGGGGGAGTGCAGGAGGAGGACACATGCAGAGCCTGAGCTCCCAAACCATGCTTATCGGGCTGCTGTTCAACTGGATTACATTGCTGATGTCCCGCCCGGCAGTGTACCGGCATCAATGGAGTGAGTAGCAGGACGGGATGGCTCCTCCTATTGGCTGTCTGCTTTGCCTGTCAATTTTACCACACGGGCATGTGCCTGTGGTAAGCGGAGGTTAGTGTTAGGGGTAGGTGGAGGGGGTTGGTGTTAGAAGTTGGTGGGGGTGGTTTGTGTTAGGGGTAGGTGGGTATACGCCTGTTTGTTATTTACCGACAGCTCCAGGATGGTCTTAAACTATACCCAAGTCGAGGCTCAGCCAGGCACAAAGTCAAATACTTGCCTAGGCTAAGATGCCTTTAGATTGTAAGCGTTTGGCAAGGCCTCAACCCCCCTCCCCAGCGATTCCGTCTTGATCTTGCGACCCCACCAATGACACTCTTCCCATGGACTGACTCAGACTTGAATTGCTGGTCTCTGTAAAATGGCATGATCTTGTATCTTCTAACCTATTTTTGTATATAACCTTGTGCTATGTTGTCTAACCGTGTGCTGCCTCCCTGTCTGACTCCCCTTGTTAACACTGTATGTATCCCTATTTATTGTCCAGCACTGTGTTATATGTTGGTGCTTTATAAATACAATAAATAATAAGTTGGCAGCAATTCTAAAAGTTTACAATGTTAATCTTTTATTTTAGCCGATGGAGTTTCCGATTGCCAACAATGCACAGCTTGATAAAAGTGGCATCTCAAATGAAAATGATCAAATTAAGGTAATGCTAATGTGTACTTTAAAAGACAACTGGAGTGAGAGGGATATGGAGGCTGCCATATTTATTTGCTTTTAAACAGTACACATTTTCTGGCAGTCCTGCTGATCCTCTTTCTTAATACATTTACAGTGGTTTGCCAAAGTATTCGGCCCCCTTGAAGTTTTCCACATTTTGTCACATTACTGCCACAAACTTGCATCAATTTTATTGGAATTCCACGTGAACGACCAATACCAAGTGGTGTACATGTGAGAAGTGGAACAAAAATCATACATGATTCCAAACATTTTTTTCAAATAAATAACTGCAAAGTGGGGTGTGTGTAATCATTCGGCCCCCTGAGTCAATACTTTGTAGAACCACCTTTTGCTGCAATTACAGCTGCCAGTCTTTTGGGGTAGGTCTCTACCAGCTTTGCACATCTAGAGAGGGAAATCCTTGCCCATTCCTCTTTGCAAAACAGCTCCAGCTCAGTCAGATTAGATAGACAGCGTTTGTGAACAGCAGTTTTCAGATCCTGCCACAGATTCTCGATTGGATTTAGATCTGGACTTTGACTGGGCCATTCTAACACATAGATATGTTTTGTTTTAAACCATTCCATTGTTGCCCTGCTTTATGTTTAGGGTCATTGTCCTGCTGGAAGGTGAACCTCCGCCCCAGTCTCAAGTCTTTTGCAGACTCCAAGAGGTTTTCTTCAAAGTTTACCCTGTATTTGGCTCCATCCATCTTCCCATCAACTCTGACCAGCTTCCCTGTCCCTGCTGAAGAGATGCACACCCCGAAACATGATGCTGCCACCACCATATTTGACAGTGGGGATGGTGTTCATAGTGATGTGCAGTGTTAGTTTTCTGCCACACATAGCGTTTTGCATTTTGGGCAAAAAGTTCCATTTTGGTCTCATCTGACCAGAGCACCTTCTTCCACATGGTTGCTGTGTCCCCCACATGGCTTGTGGCAAGCTGCAAACGGGACTTCTTAAGCTTTCTGTTAACAATGCCTTTCTTCTTGCCACTCTTCCATAAAGGCCAACTTTGTGCAGTGCATGACTAATAGTTGTCCTATGGACAGAGTCTCCCACCTGAGCTTTAGATCTCTGCAGCTCGTCCAGAGTCACCATGGGCCTCTTGACTGCATTTCTGATCAGCGCTCTCCTTGTTCGGCCTGTGAGTTTAGGTGGATGGCCTTGTCTTGGTAGGTTTACAGTTGTGCCATACTCCTTCCATTTCTGAATGATCGCTTGAACAGTGCTTCGTGGGATGTTCAAGGCTTTGGAAATCTTTTTGTAGCCTAAGCCTGCTTTAAATTTCTCGATACCTGACCTGTCTTGTGTGTTCTTTGGACTTCACGGTGTTGTTGCTCCCAATATTCTCTTAGACAACCTCTGAGGCCCTCACAGAGCAGCTGTATTTGTACTGATATTAGATTACACACAGGTGTACTCTATTTAGTCATTAGCACTCATCAGGCAATGTCTATAGGCAACTGACTGCACTCAGATCAAAGGGGGCCGAATAATTATGCACACACCAGTTTGCAGTTATTTATTTGTAAAAAATGTTTGGAATCCTGTATGATTTTCGTTCCACTTCTCATGTGTACACCACTTTGTGTTGGTCTTTCATGTAGAATTCCACTAAAATTGATTCATGTTTGTAGCAGTAATATGACAAAATGTGGAAACCTTCAAGGGGGCCGAATACTTTTGCAACCCACTGTATCCATAGACCCTGAACAAGCATGCAGCAGATCAGCTGTTTTTGACTGAAGTCTGACTGGATTAGCTACATGCTTGTTATGTATAATGCAATGATGCACTCACTTGCATTGCAGTGGCATGCAGCATGCTGTGCGTTTATCAGACGACATGCACATTTACAGTTGCAGTGAAGCATATTTCTATGTGCTGTATGCCTCACTGTATGTGTTGCTTCACGCGGTGAGACTTTTCTACACTTTCACCAAAAAACACCCTTAACCACTTCAGCCCATGGGTTGTATTCACCTTATCAATTTTCCCCTGTCAGCGCTCCTCCCATTAATTCACCAATAACTTTATCACTACTTATTACACCTAGATGATCTATATCTCTTTTTTTCACCACAAATTAGACTTTTTGGGAGTTTCAGTAATCACAATTTTTTCTATGCATTTTAAAGGGAAAATCAAGAAAAAAAATTAAAATTCACAATTTCTCCAATTCCATCCCCTATAGTTTTAAAATAAACAAAGCTACAGTAAATTGATGCATTTTATTTGCCCATTTGTTCATGTTATTACAACGTTAAATGATGTCCCTAGTACAATATATATTGACATAATATTATTTGGAAATCGCATTTAGGGAGAGTAAAGAATCCAGGAGCAACTCGCCATATTACACTTCAACAAAACTTAAACTTTTAATGCATTTCTTCCATAAAATCTTAAAGTGGTAAAAGACTAAAACAATCTACTAAGACTAAAACTTAACATTCAGGAGGAAGTATAGGATGGTGCGGAGGATGGTCGACGATCTTTTCGCCCCTTAATGAGGGCTATCTCGATGCCGTATAACCCCCTATACCTAGCCCCACTATAATATACTGCATGCCACACCCCCTTGTCACCCCATCAACCAATGGCAGAAGCACACCTGCACGCTCCGCGCCTGTAGCTCATCGTCCATTCCATGCCGCACAGGCTATGGCGTCACTTCCCCCGGCAACCTACTTGTTATTGTTTTCTTTCGGCTTCTTTCCCTTGCCGGAACGCAATTTGCTTATCACCCGCATCATCGCACGCACTATCATATTCACTGCCATCTTGTGGCTAAAATACTAACTTCAGAAGGAACTGTAGCTAAAATCCGTATATGTAGATGTAATTCCGTATTGAAAATAGTGCTGCCATCTTGTGGCTACATAACACATTGCAAAGCCTGCATAAAGTAAATAGTGCATCCAGCTGGAGTTCTTTATTCAGCTGGCCTTGTTGAGGTCTCCATTTTTTAAAAGCTTTTCTTATAATATTCTCAACTAGTGAATGGAATGTTATAATATGAAATTCTACAGCTCTTTCAGGAAGCTATTATGGATTACTGTGTATGTATTCATGCATTTTTAACTGTATTGTGATGTTTTGTATGTCTATATTGGGCCCGCTCTAATTTGCTGTAGGCTGGCATGGTGCTATTTGCAGCCTCTGCTCTGTACACCAATAGTGGAGGCTTTAATTTATGTAGGCTTTGCAATGTGTTATGTAGCCACAAGATGGCACCACTATTTTCAATACGGAATTTTTGTCTACATATACAGGTTTTAGCTACAGTTCCTTCTGAAGTTAGTATTTCTTTTACAACTTTATGACTTTATGGAAGAAACGCATTAAAAGTTGAAGTTTTATTGAAGTGTAATATGGCGAGTTGCTCCTGGATTCTTTACTCTCCCTAAATGCTACTGTGATTGACACTTGTTTTCATCTGGAAGTTGCACCGCTGTTGAAAGTGGATAAAGGTTACAAGGCATAGGTGTGCACTTGCTCTTTTCTCTCTCCTGATCTACTTAAGTATATCATTTGGAAATAAAGGTGTGTTTTTTTTTGTACCCAATCAATAATTAGAAGCACTTATTTGCAAAAATAACAATACTATCCCCTCATTACATACAGAGTAAAAAAAGCCCCTAACGTAACTATTTATGTATTTTTTTTAAATGCTTTCACATTTTTTTAATTAAGCGTTCTATTTTTGTAATTACAGGGGAGGGGGTTTACAAGGGGGTTTTATTGCTCTCATAACTTTATTTTTTAATTTAACTTTATTGTAATTTTACTTTTGGCCACAACACTATCTTGGTTACCAGGAAATGTTTGAGTACTTTTTTTTTTTTATTTACATATGTTATTATGAAAGAACGTGGCTCTGAGTCCTTATTGGGGTCATGTTCGTTCATTTCCCGCTGCTCATTTAAAGGATGTAGATACGCATCCACATTGATTTTAAGAGGGTCAAACTGGAGGAATAAATACATCCAATTTGACTTAAGAGGCTAAAGTGAACTTAAAGCGAATAAAGAAAAAAAAAGTTAAACTTCCCTGGGGCTTCCACCAGCCCCCTTGAGCTGTCCTATGCCCATGTCATGGTAATGTGATGCTCCAGTTGCCTGCAGCACCCCTATTTCAGCCGGGCGACTGGGTGAGTTGCCGGGAACTGCACATGCACGGGGTCGGATGTCTGAGCATACACAGTAGAGATTTTTACATACTCTGCATGTGCAGAACATTCCTTTATCCTACTATAGGATCACAAAATACTCATTGCACATCTCCCGGCAAAACCTTCTCTAGGAAGCAGGGCCAGTTCTAGACTTTTTGCTGCCTGAGGTAAATTTGTGACAATGCCCCGCACTTAAACATAACTTTTATTAAGTAGAGTTAAAAAACAAATGTTTGGGTAGCAGCAAACGGACAATACAAAACAGACTGTGTTAAGTCTCATCTACAAGGGTAGATGAGGTGGCGATGTGGCTTATCAATTAACAATGGCAGGGAATCGAGCGGAAGATAAGCGGCACCGGCGGGGACGAGCGGGGGATTTAATCCGGCACACGCGCGGCGAGCGGGGACGCAGCGGGTACGTGCGGGGATGTGGAAGAGGCGATCCGGCGGCTAGTAGACGGGGCTTAAGTGTATAATACAATCAAGATGTGTCAGAGTAAATCTATTGATTGGGAGATTGATTGGACCTTCTGTGTGCCTGTCTTATACACGACCACACAGACCCCAAATAGTATAGTGGTATGTCTATAGTATAGGTGTCGTGTACATAGGACCAATATCAATTAGACAGTCTCCCTAATACATCTGACACGAATCAGAGGCGGACAGTGTGGGGTTGCACTATTACACCCAGGGCCGTTTCTTGCCCCGTTCAGCCGGTTCTGCTGAACGGGGCGCCGATGAGTGACAGATTGGGGGGCGCCAGGCCGTCCCTGTGGCCGCCGCCACTGCTCCCCCTCCCTCCCTCCTGGCGCCTCACTCAGACCTCGATCAGGCGGCGACCAATCGTGCGGGCGCTAGGACCCAGCGCCCGCACTATGCGGAAGTGACATCACTTCCGCATATAGAGCGGTTGCGTCCGGCGCCCGCCGGTACTGGTCGGGTCGCCGCTGATCCTGAGGTCTGCAAGGTGAGGGGGGAGCGGGAGCGGCGGCTGGGGGCTCCCTGTCACTTACTGCTCAAACGGGCTCCCTGTCACTCACTTCCTAAAGGGACTCCCTGTCACTCACTTCCTAAAGGGGCTCCCTGTCACTCACTTCCTAAAGGGGCTCCCTGTCACTCACTTCCGAAAGGGGCTCCCTGTCACTTCCTAAAGGGGCTCCCTGTCACTTCCTAAAGGGGCTCCCTGTCACTCACTTCCTAAAGGGGCTCCCTGTCACTCACTTCCTAAAGGGGCTCCCTGTCACTCACTAGCTAAAGGGGCTCCCTGTCGCTCACTAGCTAAAGGGGCTCCCTGTCGCTCACTAGCTAAAGGGGCTCCCTGTCGCTCACTAGCTAAAGGGGCTCCCTGTCGCTCACTTCCTAAAGGGGCTCCCTGTCACTCACTTCCTAAAGGTACTCCCTGTCACTCACTTCCTAAAGGGGCTCCCTGTCACTCACTTCCTAAAGGGGCTCCCTGTCACTCACTTCCTAAAGGGGCTCCCTGTCACTCACTCACTTCCTAAAGGGGCTCCCTGTCACTCACTCACTTCCTAAAGGGGCTCCCTGTCACTCACTCACTTCCTAAAGGGGCTCCCTGTCACTCACTCACTTCCTAAAGGGGCTCCCTGTCACTCACTCACTTCCTAAAGGGGCTCCCTGTCACTCACTCACTTCCTAAAGGGGCTCCCTGTCACTCACTCACTGCCTAAAGGGGCTCCCTGTCACTCACTCACTGCCTAAAGGGGCTCCCTGTCACTCACTCACTGCCTAAAGGGGCTCCCTGTCACTCACTGCCTAAAGGGGCTCCCTGTCACTCACTGCCTAAAGGGGCTCCCTGTCACTCACTGCCTAAAGGGGCTCCCTGTCACTCACTGCCTAAAGGGGCTCCCTGTCACTCACTGCCTAAAGGGGCTCCCTGTCACTCACTGCCTAAAGGGGCTCCCTGTCACTCACTGCCTAATGGGGGTCCAGGCTGGCTACATGTACTAGGGAAACTGGCTGTTTGTCATTATGTGCATTTACTGGTGAAAAGCGGTCTCTTATTATGTGCATTTACTGGTGAAAAGCGGTCTCTTATTATGTGCATTTACTGGTGAAAAGCGGTCTCTTATTATGTGCATTTACTGGTGAAAAGCAGTCTCTTATTATGTGCATTTACTGGTAAAAAGCAGTCTCTTATTATGTGCATTTACTGGTGAAAAGCAGTCTCTTATTATGTGCATTTACTGGTGAAAAGCTGTCTCTTATTATGTGCATTTACTGGTGAAAAGCAGTCTCTTGTTATGTGCATTTACTGGTGAAAAGCAGTCTCTTGTTATGTGCATTTACTGGTGAAAAGCAGTCTCTTGTTATGTGCATTTACTGGTGAAAAGCAGTCTCTTATTATGTGCATTTACTGGTAAAAAGCAGTCTCTTATTATGTGCATTTACTGGTGAAAAGCAGTCTCTTATTATGTGCATTTACTGGTGAAAAGCTGTCTCTTATTATGTGCATTTACTGGTGAAAAGCTGTCTCTTATTATGTGCATTTACTGGTAAAAAGCAGTCTCTTATTATGTGCATTTACTGGTAAAAAGCAGTCTCTTATTATGTGCATTTACTGGTGAAAAGCTGTCTCTTATGTGCATTTACTGGTGAAAAGCGGTCTCTTATGTGCATTTACTGGTGAAAAGCGGTCTCTTATTATGTGCATTTACTGGTGAAACGCTGTCTCTTATGTGCATTTAGTGGGGAAATTTTGTCAGTAAAAATAATCTTTTGTCAGTAAATTTTTAGGTATTTGTCAGTAAAAAATAACGTGAAAGGTTGGCAACACTGGCAGGCTGCACGGCGCAACGGGAAAGATACAGGCAGCCCACCTCACGCTTGGGCTTGGCGGGGGGAGGAGCCCACGACAGCGAGCGAGAGTACGGTGGCCGCAGGCAGCCATAAATACGCAGTGTGTGACTGCGTCGCACTCGCAGAGCCTCTCAACCTGAGTCAGTCCAGAGACTAGCAGACTGCCAGGCAGTCAAAGCCAGCCAGGAGCAAGCCCATGGAAGAGGGGTAGGAATGGGGTACCACATGCATGCGTAAAGAGGTGGAAGGTGTGGGTGTGATTAGGCAGGACATGGGTGTGGTTATGTGGTTGGGCGCGGTTAATTTAACCACTCCCATAGGCGCCAGAGAAAATCTTGCTGCCAGGTGCCAGGCACCCCAGGCTCACCCCTGTGTGCAGAAGCAGTGTGCGGCGGAGCCCAGCCCCAGAAGGTGGAGTCTTTTTGGCCAGTTGGACTCGGGCTCCTCGCTGCCACTGCTGCTAGTGGGTGCCTTGGCCCTTGCTGCCGCTGCCCGCTAGCACCTCCATGGTCCCCTGCCCGGACCCCCACCGTTCCTGGCCCGGCGCCTTCTTCCAGTTCCACCTGCCATGAGATGGACCTCATGGTAAGTAGGCAGTAAGGCAGGCAGTCTATGTACAGCACTGCCTCTCTCTTTCTGATGTGGCTGCTGGGGGAGGGGGGCGCTCTTTTTGCCCTGGGCTGGTGGTCAGAACCCACCATGGTGATGGTCTAACAGTGTGACTCCCTGGCTGGGGGTAGGGGGGCACTCTTTTTGCCCTGGGCTGGTGGTCAGAGTCTGACCACCAACCAGCCCAGGGCAAAAAGAGTACCCCCCTTCCCCAGCCAGGGAGTCACAGTCAGACCATGGTGGGCTCTGACCACCAGCCCAGGGCAAAAAGAGCACCCCCCCTACCACCCACAGCCAGGGAGTCAAAGTCAGACCATGGTGGTCTGACGGTCAAACCACCATGGTCTGACTGTGACTCCCTGGCTAGGGGGGGAGAGGGTCACTCTTTTTTTCCCTGGACAGGTGGTCAGACCACCATACTGTGACTCCCTGGCTAGGGGGCGGAGGGGGTCACTCTTTTTTTCCCTGGGCAGGTGGTCAGACGCAGAGTAAAAAAATTAAAAATAAAATAAAAATGGTGAGTTGGTTTCAAGAAGCCTTTTGACATGATTTCACTTAGCAGCTTTGATTTGGGGGGGGGGGGGGGGGGGGGGGGCAATTTTTTGACTCTCGAACTGGGTGAAATTTAGCCTAGAAACTGCCCTGATTACACCAAGTGCACTAACAATAAAACTCAACATGTTTCAGCATTACGCCTTCGTCAGGAGTGAATGTATATGCAGTGCAGTGTATTATGAACACAAAAAAACATCAAAGCCCCCGTCCCACATATAAACAGACAGCCAGCATAACGCCGCTATCAGAGCTGAGTGCTGCTCCCCATCACCAGTCTTATATACTAGTGCACACATCACCTGTTCAGTTAGTGCCGCTCCCCCTCAGGGTCTGAGTCATTGACCACACCTGTAGATGTTGTAACCACCTTCCAGGGTTCTCCTCTCCTGGCTGTGCAAAAGCCACAACCTGCGCACAGCATGATTCCATGCACCAGCCGGTCTCCTTGGCGAGTTCGGAGACTCGGTGCCGCTTTGTTTACTTCCGGGTGATCGTACTCACCCCGAAGTGCATCATCCCCTCTGTCTCCTAGCAACTCAATAACAATAACAGGGTGGCACGGCCCGTCCTGCTGCTACTGTATATACATACACTCTCCTCAATACAGGATGCATCTTAAAACCCCCCTGCATAGGGTGCAGTGGTTACATATGAGAGTGGCGGCAGAAGCCACCGCTCATAGGATGTTACACTTAATGTTCGTCTGCAGCCTAAGGGTGGGTGGCTTTGTAGATACATGATTGTTGTAGAGATCAAATAATCCCTGCAGATGCCTTAAAAAGGTCACACTCGTCACTGGCGCACGGAAGGGGGTATTCCGGGTGTCTGGAACCCACCCCTGCACCAAGCCGTGTATTCAGCCAGGGAAGGCCGCATAATATAAACAGCCTCGTTCTCCCTCCCTTCTTACTTCCGACGCCTCCCTCCAGCTAATAGAATGAGAGAGGCAGCCAAGCCCGCCCCCACAAGAAGCTGCAGCCTGCGTTAGTGAGAGAATGTTGATTCTCGAGTCCCCGACTTTCCACAGCACAGGCGGCAGGGAGGGGCACTTTGACAGCACAGCAGTGTCAGCTAAGTCAGGACTCAGACACCAGTCACTCCTGCCTGCCCTGTGCTGCAGTCTGCAGAAGCTGTGAGTATGTAACCTGGGACCTGGGAGGGATGGATCTCCTCCTGTTATCAACTCAGCTCTGCTAGAGGTAAATAAGTGCAGCAGATAAGAAAACACAAACAGTAAAAATCAGTCAAGCTGCAAACACTGCTACTATTTCATGATGCCTGACAGAGCTTAGGCTATTTCCTGAATTTTAGCCTATAAATGTGTAAATGCCTTTTCCATTATAAGTGCCCTGAAGTATCCCCTAAAATGCCTGTCTGTAGTGTAATGTAGGGCAGAAGAGGTTTACTTTATGTACATGATGCAATTAGAGGGCAGGCAAGCTGGTAAATATACACAGCATGATGCAGAGCTTGCCTGGAGGGTCTGTGGGCAAACATCTGTCTGGTCTCTCCACATTGTTATAATGACTGCATGTGTGGATAGGGTGTTAAACCAGTTGAAAAGTTTTTGACAGTCTCTAGACTCCAGGAGGGCTGCTTTCTGACTTGTGTGAGAGACTGGCCGGGACAGGAGTCCTATTACAGGCAAGTAGCCTCTGTGTGATGTGGGACTGCAATTATGATAAGCTCTCTGCTCCATCTCAGGCTATTCTCAATTTCTCCACTCCTCCTATCTCTCGGCTAGTGCAACGCCAAAATGACAATAGCAATCGATAGCAATTTGTGAGTGCGATTTTGTAAATCGATTTTCAGAGCGATGTTTGAATTAATCGCTCAAAAACATGCTACATGCAGTATACCTGCGATTTTGAAAAAACCACAATGCTGCTGTGGGAACACCCTCATAGGGTGACATTAGCCAAGCGCTTTTCAAATCACTGGTGATTTGAAAAACGCTCAGAAGCCCTCTTGGTGTGCAGCAGCCCTCCCTCATTCACCTTTGTTTCCCTCTTCCCCTAGTGCTGGGTGTGTCTTCTTGTCATACAGTAAAGCTAAATAAAAGTGCAATCTTGGTGAGGCAAATTATTATTTAGTATTTATATAGCGCCGCCGTCTTCCGCAGATGCATATATCCCCGCATCATATGGGTATCGCTTGCGCTATGTGCAGGGCCGGGCCGAGGGAGAGGCGAGAGAGGCTCCAGCCTCAGGGCGCAGTGTAGGAGGGGCGCACAACTCACTCAGCTATCATTCCCCTATTGTGTTTGAAGCATAGAGAAATAAGAAAAGGGGATACATGGCAGTAACGGCAGCCAGATAGATAGAGATTAAGGTGTTGGGGGCCCTGGGGCTCCTCTTAGCAGGGTCGGACTGGGACCCTGGGGGCCCACCAGAGAAATTTCAACCTGGGGCCCACACATCCCATTACTGCGGTGAAAAAAGGAACATGACCATGCATCGGAAGGTGGGCGTGGTCATGATGCATCATGGACAGGGCCAAATGTACATGAACTTAGCAGCATTGTAATGAAGAAACACTGCTACCCAGTAAAACTTTGCATAGAGTCCCCCTTTAATATAATGTCCCAGTTGCCATACATATGACATGGATTAGATTGTGAGCTCCTCTGAGGACAGTCAGTGACACGACTATGTCAATTAATCTAAGTCAATAAATCTAAGAATCTAAGGCCTCCTTTCCACGGACTGCTGATAGGCAGTGAAATGCCTCTCAAACTCTCTCAACTGCTTACTGCTGCCTGGTAACTGCATGATAACTGCTTACTTCTGCCTGGTAACTGCTTGCTGAGCACACAGCTCAACAGTTCGTGGAAAGGAGGCCTCAGTCAATCTAAAATCAATTACCTGGTGGGTGGCCTAATATCAATTACCTGGAGGGTGGGTGGCCTAATATCAATTACTAGGTGGGTGGGCTAATATCAATTACTAGGTGGGTGGGCTAATATCAATCACCTGGAGGGTGGGCTAATATCAATTACCAGGTGGGTGGGCTAATATCAATTACCTGGAGGGTGGGCTAATATCAATTACCAGGTGTGGGTGGGCTAATATCAATTACCTGGAGGGTGGGCTAATATCAATTACCAGGTGTGGGAGGGCTAATATCAATTACCAGGTGGGTGGGCTAATATCAATTACCTGGAGGGTGGGCTAATATCAATTACCTGGAGGGTGGGCTAATATCAATTACCTGGAGGGTGGGCTAATATCAATTACCTGGAGGGTGGGTGGGCTAATATCAATTACCTGGAGGGTGGGTGGGCTAATATCAATTACCAGGTGGGTGGGCTAATATCAATTACCAGGTGGGTGGGCTAATATCAATTACCAGGTGGGTGGGCTAATATCAATTACCAGGTGGGTGGGCTAATATCAATTACCAGGTGGGTGGGCTAATATCAATTACCAGGTGGGTGGGCTAATATCAATTACCAGGTGGGTGGGCTAATATCAATTACCAGGTGGGTGGGCTAATATCAATTACCTGGAGGGTGGGCTCACACAAGCCTAAGTAAGGCAGGGTGGGTGATCTAATAAGTGAGCTTACACTTTGAAACGTCTTATGTACATAGGCAAAAGAGGTTAGTATGTTAGTATTAGGCAGAGTAAAGGTTAGTGTCAAGGTGGCCATTAACGATACAATTCTCCAGATGATCGACCATCTGATTCGATCGTAATATCGATCGGAAACAATCATTCAAGATCACTAACAGAAGTAATGATGCTAACCAATTTGATCAGACCAATGAAATTGATCCAGAAAATGAATCTATTCCATTAATCTGATCAAATTGCATAGAAGCTTTCATTCCGCTAGTGGGACCGAACGATCATCTCCAAAAGATATTGAGATTAGGTGATCGTCTGGAGAATTGTATCGCTAATGATCATTAGCAGAGGAGAGAAAAATAAATGCAATGCAGGTAGTTAATCCACACAAATAGATGTATTAAATGGATAGGACTTACTGCAATTCAGTGACAATAACTGCACAAAATAATCATAAATAAAAAGTGCAAATGCTATAATCATACACCAGGAATACAATAAACTGCATAACCTGAAAGTGCAAACAATACATTGTTGTAAACTAAAAGAAAATACAAAACGAGGGATGAATAGTGTGAGAATTCTCCAGACAGGAAAGAGTGGAGATAGGGAGTTGTGTGAACTACAACAGAGAGAAGAGCTGACAGCTATTTCAGGCTCAGCTCAGTGCTGGGACAGGAGAGTGTGTACACGGAAGGGGGGGGGGGGGAGGGTAGTGTCTGCAGCACTGACAGGCAGGAGGTAGCCAGAGGGAGAGATAACAGAATACCTGCTGGCAATGGCATTCCGTGGAGGAGGCAGATCAGCTGGACCAAAGACATGTCTGTGCTGGCTGATTCAAATTAGCCGCGCTGTTGCTGCTTTCTCCTCACTGCTGTGCACGTGGGGGGCAGGGCCTCTTCCAGTAACCAGAGTGACTCTCGTCTCTGGCTGTATTCCCATCTCTGTCTGCTGTAGAGCGGAGGGGTGGAGCCACGCCCACTTGCTGTGTTTTCTCTGTTCAGCCGGAACTATAAACTAATTGCCGGCTGGAGACAGAGAGCGCAGGGAGGCGGAAGGTTAAAATAGTCCCTTAGCCTGCCTGCGCAGCGTCTCTGCAACAATCTTCTGGGGGGTGATTTTACTTATTGAAATGGCCCAGCCAGGGCTGCATTAAAGAAGATATTAAAACACATGTAGCCAGAAAACGCGCCCCGTCTATGGGCCCCATAGTTATCCCTACGCCACTGGCCCTGGGGCCCACTGGAGATGTGGAGGCGGGGCCCACCGACCAAAACATCGGCACTTCGCTGGGTCAGTACGACGCTGCCTCTTAGTCTAATAGCAATCAGTGTGTGAAGGATGGGTGGTAGAGATGGGGGGGCGCAGTTTGCTGTCTCAGCCTTGGGTGCTGGAGGACCTTGTCCCGCCTCTGGCTATGTGACACTATGTAGCATATTCCACTGAATTGTCCAAACTAAGTCTATCTCTCTCTCGGGGAGTTGTGCCAGCGCTGTCCCCCGTTCAAATTTGCTGCTATCAGAAGCCCTCAGAAACACTCGTGTCCTTGAGTACTTCCAAAGATAGGCAGCTCCGTAATACGCCAGCTCACTTTTGTGCATGGGCAGTATGTAGCCACCTGTATTCGGAAGCACTCGAGGACATAAGTACTTCTGGACCTTCAAGGAATCCCCCCCCCCCCCCCCTTAAAAATCCTGTGTTTGCCCCTGCTCGTCCCGTATACCATCAGTACTTTCCCCCAATACAGCTATTAAATACATAATAACTGAGCATATATATGCCCAATACTAAAGGGGAACTCCCCCGCACTAGATGGATAGGGTAGAGTATATGGGGAGGAGAGGGGAGGGGAGATTTACCAAGGCGAGTAGAGGGGCTTTAAGAGCTGGGAAAACATCTCAGGCATGATCATGGGGCGTATACACCAATACAGGGCACATTCACAAGAGAGCAGGCGTTGTTAATAGTGCACATAGCCCACATGTTTGTGTTTGGGGCATATATATAGGAGAGAACAGTCATATCTAGTAAAATACACTGTTTACACCATATTACAAAGGGGACCAAATTTCAAGTATAAATAATCCAGAAATGATGCATATGTGAAGCCCTCATTAAGCCCAATCGGGTCCATACAGTTTAAACGAAAATTCCATTTGGCTTCAATTTGTCGTAACGTTTTATCATGAGTTCCTCCTCTGTTGTTTCTAAGGACTTTTTGAATACCAAAGAAACCTACATTAAAGGGGTTCTCCGTATGGCATGACCTCATGTGTCTGGAGATTGCCGTGTCCCTTTTATTCCTGGTGTCCCCATATGTTCGAGGACTCGTAGTTTTAGGGCCCTGCCAGTCTCCCACATATAACTTCTTACAGGGGCATAGGGCTCCATAGATCACACTTTCAGTTTCACAATTGATGAACGTAAAAATCTGGAAGTTACGTGTCTCACTAGTGTTCTTGAAATGCTTTACTTGTAAAATATTTGCACAGGCCTTATACCTACCACACCTACATGTGCCCTTGGGTTTTAGGGGTAGCCAAGAGTGTACTGGTGTTGGTTCCACCAAATCCCTTTTGAATTCACTGTGTACTAGGTAATCTCTGATGTTGCTCGCCCTTCTGTATGTTACACAGGGACCCTTTGATTGAATCTTACACAGGTCCTTGTCCTGGTATAAAATCGGCCAGTACCTTTTTAATATCTCAAAAATCTGGTGTGATTGGGCCGTGTATGTACCCACCAGTCTCGGAAAAGGGGTCTTGATAGGGGCATTTTGCTCTCGCTTTCCATTGTCATTCAATAAAGACACCCGATCAGTAGCTCTTGCCCTGTTGTATGCTTTTTTAAGGACAAACTCCGGGAACCGTCTCTTCTTACATCTATCTGTAAGGCATATACGCTCCCGTTCAAAATCATCCTGTCTCGAGCAATTCCTTCTAGCTCTTAAATACTGGCCAACTGGAATACCAGCTTTGAGTCGTGGATGTGCACTCGTCCAGTGTAGTAATGCATTTGTGGAGGTGGGTTTCCTATATATGGATATACAGATGCCACCCTCTACATCCAAGGTAATAGTAAGATCGAGGAAGTTAATGCTTTTCACGTTTATCTCATGTGTGAAGTGCATCCCTATCGAGTTTGTGTTGTGGCATGTAACAAAATCATAAAATAGATCCATGGGGCCATCCCACAGAATCAATATGTTGTCTATAAAACGCCCCCAAAATAGGATGTTTGATGTATAGAACAACATATCATCTCCAAACACGATAACATCCTCCCACCACCCAAGGAACAAATTTGCATACGATGGGGCACAGGCTGTCCCCATCGCACTTCCTCGTACTTAATGGTATACACAACCCTCAAACCGAAAAAAAATGTGAGCGAGTATAAACATGTGTGTGCCCCTTGTCTGCAGGAAATAACTCACTGCCTTTGTTCCAACTTCCAAAGATCATGTTGGATACTACTATACAGGGCTTCCACATCTAAACTTGCTAGAATCGCAGTCTCAGGGATCTGAATATCCTGCAGACACCCTAGCAAGTCTTTGGTATCTGGTATGTAAGATGGCAGTATTTCCACAAACGGTCTAAGGAACCCATCAATGTATATACATAGTTTTTCCGTTAGACTCCCCCTACCAGACACAATCGGTCTCCCGAGTGGGGGATTTTTTTCCTTTGTGGATTTTTGGTAAAGCATAAAACACTGCCATTAAGGGGGTCTCTGCATGTTTCTTTAGAAAGGTGTAATCATCTTTATGTAAACCACCTGATATTAAACCATTTTCCAACACAGTCAACATTTCTTTTTGGAATAAAGTTGTAGGGTCCTCTCTCAGACGCCTATATTGGTCTCCATTTTCCAGGAGAGACATGCACATGTTTCTATATACATCCCTATCGAGCACCACCACATTCCCCCCTTTATCTGCGGGTTTAACCACAACTTATTTCTCGTCTTTTAGATACTGTAGGGCCTTTCTTTCCTCCCTGGATAAATTGTCTCCCCTAAACATATTCTTCTATTAGACCTCTTTTCCTAGGTCTTACAATTCTTGTGTGATCATGTTAATAAAGGTCTGAATATGGGTATATTGTGTCATGGGGGGGGGGGGGGTCGGTGCAAAACCTGCTCTTATGTTCCAGGTTACTTGTTGGGGCCATAATGTTCGCCCCAACCTCATTTTCCCTCAGGAGGCCCTCTAGGTCTGCCAAGGCCTGATTTTCAGTCCTAACTTTCTGTTTGTATAGTGCTGTGGGACTCGCAAAATATTTGTGTAATGCCAGTTTCCTGGCAAATAGGTTTATGTTCTTTACCCAGTCAAAAACATCAAAATCTGTAGAGGGAACATATGAGAGGCCTTTTTCCAAAAGACACAACATATTTGCATCAAGTGTAATTGAGGACAGGTTGATCACCTTTAATGTATCTGCCTGGCTTATTAGCCATTGGTTACCATCTGTTGGACGGGTTCCTCTGTTTTCACCCCGTGTAGCCCCATCTGTCCAGATTCCTCAGTGTTTTATAGCTGTAATTTGTTATCAGTTAACCGACTGGGTCCTGACTGGAAAAAAACTGTCAGTTCTATAGCTAATTATAAACTCTTTCAGGCAGGGAAAAAAAGAAAAGGAGCACAGCATAAGTGTCTGTATGCTTGCCACTGTATATGCACACGTCTATTTCATCATGTCACATGTCATCTCTAGTACACTTTAAAGTGAACCAGAGATGAAGCACACTCATGTATTTTATCATATATATCAGTGGGAACATTAGCGAAAACACCTACCCTGCTCTCTGTTTCATTCTTCACTGCTCAGCCTGCTTATTATCAGCCTTGATAAAATCCCCGACTGAGCATTCAGTCTGGCTTTGCTCAGGAATCATTATAGCTGAGTCTTTGTTCTCTGGTGTCTTTTCAAGCCCATGCCTGCCCCCTTGTGGCTCTGCTCAGGAATCATTATAGTTGAGTCATTATAGCAAAAGCCAGACTGAATCCTCAGTGGGGGATTTTATCAGGGCTGATAAGAAGCAAGCTGAACAGTGAAGAATGATTTTGTCTCTGAAAAGAAATTATGGGCAATTCTTAAGGTGTGAGGCCACCTTAAGAATTACCCATAATTTCTTGATACATGATACAATTTGCCAAACGATCGATTCCGAACGGTTCTTCATATGATCGTAAATGATTGATTGGGACCTCTAATGGACAAGAATCTCCTAACCAATCTGATCAGATTAATGAAATCGATCTGAATTTTGGAGCAAACCCATCAATCTGATCTGATTGGTCTGGAAATTTTTGTCCATTGGTAGTCCCAAACGATCATTTACGATCGTTCATAAGAATAATCTCTCGTATTCGATCGTTAGGCAAATTGTATCATTAGTGGCCAACTTAAACGTATAACAACAGCTAAATGTTTTCTTTCTACTTAGGCTGCAGAGGTTCCTGATCCCCCCTATAAACCCCTCGACAAAAACACCATGTCAAAAGATTATGATGAACTAAAGGTAATTTTATTGTATTTCCTATTTTTAAAGGGAACCTGAAGCGAGAGGGTTGTGGAGACTGCCATATTTAACTATCAGCAATATGCCACCTAGATTAAAGCGGACCTGAACTCAGAACTTCCTCTCTGCTCTAAAAGATAAGCAGCAGCATAATAACCTTTCACAGGAAAACATTTCTTTGTTACACCTGATACAAATCCTACAGTGAATCGGCATCGTGTCTCCTTCCTGCTTTCGTGGAAGCAGACATAGGGTTAACCTCCTGCGTTTACAAATTAGCTGCTCTGCCGAGGCAGCCAGCTGACACAGCTGAGACATCAAATTACGGTCGCATTTAGTTACAGATGGGGGGATTAGACAGGCTAAACTCTCTGAATACATACAGGGTGCATTTCTGTATGTTTTCCATCTATCCTGTGCAAGAGTTCATGTCCACTTTAACATTCTGGCTGATGCTTGATTTGCCTCTGCAGAGACGTTATGGGTAATCCAACACTTATAACAAGGGGTAAATGCATTCTTTCTACTTAGGCTGGTGAAGCTCCTGAACCCCTCTATACATCAATCAACAAAAATGCCAAGTCAAAAGATGATGAACGAAAGGTAAACTTATTGTATTTTATGGAGACAAAACCATTTGTTTTTTTGTCATTTTAAGGGGTATCTGAAAATATAAACTGCATGCAAATAGTACCCAGGCTGAGAAGTGTACCGTAGATGGGGCCACAGTGATACACTATCCATACCTGGGGCTTCCTCCAGCACCCTCTGGCCTGATCGCTACCACACCTTCCTCTTCTGTCTCCCTGTTCACCTGCAACTGGCCCTGTAAAATCCTCCAGTCAGGGCCAGTCGGTGCAGTCAGACCAGGCGCTCTCCCTTGTCTCGCTCTCGTCACTGGCAGCATTCTGCGCCTACACAGTACACGCAAAACGCTCAAGGAGACGTGAATGCGACAGGAGCGCACACGGCCTGGCCACTAATGCGCAGTTTGCCCTGGACCGGAGGACTCTCCTGGGACCAATTGGAGGCAAACAGGCAGTCTGAAGAGGACGGCAAGGGAACGATCAGCCTAGAGGTGCCTGGAGGAAGCACCAGGTATGTATATTTTATTGCTGTGGCTCCACCTTAGCTGGACTTTAAAGTGAACCAGAGATGAAAATAAACTAATGAGAATAACAATTGGATCTGTCCTTCTACTCCTAAAAATTTTAGATATTGAAGGTTTTATTTTATGTATAGACATTTACAAAGCAGATTTAAGGTTTCATAGTCTCTGCTCAATTGCAGTGCCTCAAGAGTCCCAGAGTGAAAATTCATGAACTGCTGACCTTTTTATATTTTCCTCTCACAGTAAAAAGACCAGGTATCTGCTTAGGAAAGTGTTTTATAGCTGTAATTTGTTAGCAGTGAACCGACTGGGTCCTGACTGGAGAAAAACTGTCAGTTCCATAGCTAATTATAAACTCTTTCAGGCAGGTAAAAAAGAAAAGGAGCATAAGTGTGTGTATGCTTGCCACTGTATATGCACATGTCTATCTCACCATGTCACATGTCATCTCTGGTCCACTTTAAGCATGGGTGGGGGAGGGTGAAGGTACTAGTGTATACACCAGTTCATTATGGAGGGGTTAAACTATCAGCAATATGCCACCTAGGTTAACATTCTGGCTGATGCTTGATTTTGGCTCTGCAGAGAAATTCTTAAGGTGGCCACGAAATGATACAGTTTGCTGAACGATCGATTACGAACGATTCTTTGTGTGAAATGATTGATTGGGACCACTAATGGACAAAAATCTCCTAACCAATCTAATCAGATTAATCAAATCGATCTGAAATTTGGAGCAAACCCATCAATCTGATCTGATTGGTCTGGAAATTTTTGTCCATTGGTGGTCCCAAACGATCATTTACGATCGTTCATAAGAAGAATCATTCGTATTCGATCGTTAGGCAAATTGTATCATTAGTGGCCAACTTAAACCTATAACAAGAGCTGTGTGTTGTTTTTTTTTCTATTTAGGCTGCTGAGGTTCCTGATCCCCCCTATAAACCTCTCGACAAAAATACCATGACAAAAGATTATGATGAACTAAAGGTAATTTTATTGCATTTTGTATTTTCAAGGGAACCTGAAGTGAGAGGGATTATGGAGGGTGCTATATTTTTTATTAAACAATACCAGTTGCCTGGCTGTCCTGCTGATCTCTTAGGCTGCAGTAGGCCTGGTTCACATTAGCATTTTTTTTCGGAACGTAACCGGAATGTATACTGTACAAACGGAACGAATGTGAAAGGATCCAATGTTAACCTATGGATCCATTCACAAGCGTCCGTTGGTACGGATACATTCCATACGTTCCGTTCCCTGGACCTAAAAAATGCTGCAGGCCCAAATTTTCCGGACCGTTCTGCCCAGCGGAACAGAACTGGACAAAAAATGCTGCAGCATTGGGGGGAATGGGGAACGAAACGTTTCTTCACACTAGTGAAGAAACAGACCATTCCTCGGGGGATGGGGGGATGTGCTGAGTGCCGAGAGGGTGAGGGAGGGTTCAACAGCCGGGTGGGTGGGTGAGGGAGGGTAAAATACGTACCTAATGCACTTTTAAAGCCGGCGGTAGAGGCTTCCATCTTCATTCGCGTCATGTGACTAGTCACATGACGTGCTATGTAGTCACAGCGGAAGAAGAGGAAGCCTCGACCTCCGGCTTCAAAAGAGCATTAGGTATGTATTTAACGGCAAAATGAGTGAAAATTGATCCGTTTGATCGTTGATCAAATCCGTTTTCACTTTCCATTTGGCAGTGTGCACAGAGCCATTCGGATCCGGTGGCTCAAAACACTTATGTGAACCGGGCCTCAGTGTCACAAACAAGCATGCAGCTAATCATTATCAAATTGGATGCAAATCAGTGCTGTCACAAGCATGCCCAATCGACGATTTGACCAATACTGGCCTGAAATTGGTCTAATGTATCGGACAGACATGTTGCAAAATGTTGGGCCGACGTGGTCACACGTGCCTGATGTGCTTAATGTTGGAAGCCAGCCCGCAATTCGTAAGCTGAATGGGGGCAGCAGACAGGTGACGGGAGACAGTGGACAGGTAAAGTATGAAATGCACAGAGGAGGGACACATTTATATCAGGGAGTCAGCAACAGAGGAAGCGGATGCGTTGCCACAAGGCCTATTCGGAATCGATGTGCTGGTACATGGGCAGGCTACAGATCTCTCTCCGATCAGAATCGATCAGTGAGAGATCTGTCTTTTGGTCCATCTGCCCATACGTTGTATGATGCATGGGCACCACAAGTATTAAAGACAGATTATCAGCAGGACAATATACATTGTTTAAAAGGAAATAAAATGTCAGCCTCCATATTCCTCTCAGTCCAGGTTCCTTTAAAAGGAATTTGTTTGATTTGGGTTGTTTTTAAGTATATTAATCTGGAAAATATTAAATATTATAGAATTAACCGCTGTTACACGCTTCCTTTTTTCTTAGGCTGAAGAGGTTCCTGACCCTCCCTATAAACCTCTCGACAAAAATACCATGTCAAAAGATTATGATGAACTCAAGGTAAAAAATGTTTGTATTGTGTGACGATGTAACCATTTGCTTTCTAGTTGGAGGAAATTTGTGTAATTTGTTGCTGTGTTTATTTATGTATTAACAGGCTTAGTAGCAAAATACATGTTTAAGTGTTTTACTGAGAAAATGATGAACTTATAAGGCAAATTTTTCAGCACAAAAAAAAAAATGTGCTGAAAAGTTACCCCCTTAGCTTATATGCGGGTCAGTGGAGCAGAACAGATGGAGACTTGGGGAGCTGGTTTTATTACTGGCAGAGAAGCATAAGGATCTTACACTAGTGATCCTGATCTTGCCAGCTATCTGCCTGCCGTGTCCGTGGTCCGTGCCCCCCATCCCCTGCAGCATGGTGTGCAGAATGTGCTGCTTAAGACTACCTGTGTCCTCTGGCTTGTGGAGCAGAGCGTGCAAGCAAGGATCAGTGGTGCAATGATCAAGGATTCTTTCTGTGTGGCAATCGCTGTGTCTCATATCTATGACGCCATCTAGTGGCATCTTGTAACACAGCTGTATTATCCTTGGGGCACATCTGGTTATGGGGAGGGGGTCTGACTTATATTGGGAGCACATTTAGCTACTGTGGAGGGGCTATACTGGGGAGGGAGCTTATATGCAAATCAATCACTTTTTACTGGTTTCTGAGTGAAAAGTGGGAACCTCGGCTTATACGCACGGTGGCTTATATGCGAGTATATAAGGTAAACATTATAAAATTAGAATTGGATATATGTTTAAAGCTTTACCTGCTGGTTTGACTGACAGATGACCCAGAAGAGGAATTTTTACTATATAGATAGATAGATAGATAGATAGATAGATAGATAGATACTAGCCCGGGTATGTATTTGGCTGGTGTTGGCTGCACCCCCTTTTTCTAACCCTAACACACAATTACTCAATGACCAAGTTTGTGAGCTTTGCGGTCTTTGGCATCAATAATTTGCATTGAAATGAAACAAATCTGATTGGCTGCTTGTGGCTCCAGCCCCTTTTCTGAATTTGAACCCCAGTCACCCAATGATCAACTGTACCAGGTTTGAGGCTTGCACCATTAACAGTGCAAAAATGGCAGCAATTAAATATTCCCCTTGAAAAGTAGTGGATGAATTTTGTTTTGCTTTTGTAGGCTCCACCCACTTTTCTGAATATTAATCCCAATCACCCAGTGACCAACTGTGCAAAGTTTGGGAACCCTGCCATTAACAGTGTAAGAATGGCTGCAGTTTACATTTTCCCAGTGAAATTTGTATTTGTCTCTGCCCACTTTTTGTTTATGTGGATCAAGTAGCGCAGTAGCGATACTTCACAGAAGCAGGACCACCCGCAGTTAATGTTACGCGTCTTGCTAAGGAAGCAATGCGCGTAACTAAGGCACTCTCCTTACATGGCAGTGAGCGCTGCTATGTAAGGCATGCATAACGCGCACTACACAACATTAAAGAGACACTGAAGCGAAAAAAAATTATGATATTATGATTAGTATGTGTAGCACAGCTAAGAAATAAAACATTAAGATCAGACACATCAGTCTAATTGTTTCCAGTACAGGAAGAGTTAAGAAACTCCAGTTGTTATCTCTATGCAAAAAAGCCATTCATCTCTACGGCTTTCAAAGTGGTGGAGAGGGCTGTCTTCTGACTTTTATTATCTCAACTGTAAGTGAACAGTTTTCTTTTGATCTGCCAGAGGAGAGGTCATTAGTTCACAGACTGCTCTGAAAGAATCATTTTGAATGCAGAGTGCTGTGTAATCTGCACATATTAGAGAATGATGCAATGTTAGAAAACACACTATATACCTGAAAATAAAAATATGAGAATATTTTCTTTGCTGCTAATCTTCTAGTAATTATTCATAGTACACAACCAATTCACTATATCATATATTTTTTTTTCGCTTCAGTGTCTCTTTAAGCTACGCTGCTTTAGCTTGATGAATCAGCCCCACTGTGCGCAGATAACTCATGCAGGAAAATGCGCATAGAAAACTGACAGACAAGTTGGCACTGAGCCTAGGCCCCTAAAATATGTCATGGTAATTTGAATGATGACTCACAAAAAATATGTTTTCTTTCCACAGCCTGAAGATCCCACAGCAAATGCTGCTGATGGTGCAGCTTCAGCTAAGGTGGAAGGATATGTCAATGTTGAAGAGATAATGTGAAGAAAATCTCTCTGTATTGAACTGTTCTGGAAACAACAAATCTTCAAAGAAAAACAAATCAAGCTGTGGATGAAAATCAAAGTCCTTCTCCAAGCATTTAAAACATTCCTAGCAGAGGCATACAATTAAAATCTGGACTTACCTGGTGCTTCCTCCAGCCCCCGTAGCCCTCGAGGTCTCTCGGTATCCTCTGGGTCCCTTCTGTGGTCCCATTGGCGGCTCCCTTAATCTGGCGACTTCGGTTAAAGTCATGTATGTGCCCATGCGCGCCCCATAGCATCGGTCGCCTTAAACGTCCTGCTCATGCGCGGTTCTAAAACGACTGTTGCGGGCCGTGCGCGATTTAGCCGATGTCTCCGGATTAACAGAACTGCCAGCAGGACCGTGGAAGGGACCCAGAGGATGCTGGGAAACCTTGCAGGCTACAAGGGGCTGGAGGAAGTCCCAAGTAAGTCCAGATTTTAATTGCAGAGGTATCTGCTCAGGGTCCCTTTACAGAAAAGGTGATATTCACATCCCCAGGAAAGAGGCCTGTGGTGGAGTCAAGGAGTCAGAGCAATTTTTGGGTACCTGGAATCGGAGTCGGTGGTTTCATAAACTTTGGAGTCAGATGATTCTTGTTGTACCAACTCCACAGTCCTGGCAAGTAATAGACTAAGGAGTCAGAGTCGGAGCAATTTTGGGTACCTGGAGTCAGATGATTTTTGTACCGACTACACAGAGCTGCCAAGAACACTCCCTCGGGTACTTTGTCCATCCTCTTCTCTTCCAGATTTCTCCCACACGTCTATTAAACCCATTTGTTGGGTCACAGCAGAGTTAAAGTGGACCCAAATTAAAAATACAAGATTTCAGATATAAAATCTATTTTCTAACTTATAGTAATAAATGGCAGCCTTTTTTCAGCTGCATGATGACAAATATAAAATATTTTACATTTATTGGAGGAACCCCTCCCTTCCTTTCATATTGCCGGGACAGAATCCAGCAGACTGGTGGAGGAGATAAAAACAAAAACAAAACACAGGCTGCTACTGATGATGTCACAGGGGAGGTGATCATAGCTTGTGTGAGATTTCACATAGACGACGCCCCTATGAGCAAGGGTAGCTGAAGACAAACACACCCATGATCTAAAACCTCCTACTAAGTTTAGAAGTAATGGCTGCCACCTGTATAACTCTAGTTATGAAAAGCATACATTGAAATGCTCATAGGCTTGATGGAGTGTTAATTTATCTTTGTATGTGTCGGAGTGGTGCAACTAACGATTCTGAATTAAAAAAATGTTTGGTTTGGGTCTGCTTTAAGGAGGAACTGTAAGGACATATAGTTGTACACTGTCAATAATTCAGGATACCCCTTTTATGTTCAAATGAACCCAAGGTGAGAGTAATACGGAGGCTGCCATATTTGTTTCCTTTCAAACAATACCAGTTGCCTGGCAGCCCTTCTGATGTATTTGGCTGCAGTAGTGTCTGAATAATACCAGAAACAAGCATGCAGCTAATCTGACAATAATGTCAAAAACACCTGATCTGCATGCTTGTTCAGGGTTTATGGCTGAAAGTATTAGAGGCAGAGGATCAGCAGGGCAGCCAGGCAACTGGTATTGTTTAAAATGAAATCAATATGGCAGCCTCCATATAACTCTCACCTCAGGTTCAGTTTATATATCCTTATTCCAGCACCAAAAAAACACTTCCTATAGCTATAGATTGCTGTACATTGATATGTAGCCCTGCCCTCCCACTGAGTTTTAGCCTAGGCTGTTTATTATGCAAAATTCTCCCACCCCCCAGAGATCTCCTCTACTGTCTTTAGAACTCTCAGTAAACAAACATTCCGCAGACATCACCTGCCAGTACTAAAGATGTCACCACCTGCGATGTATTTCAGAAAGTAAATCAGGGAGAAGAAAGATTTTACAGCGGGCAAACACTGACTAAATGACATATAAATGATTAGTATAGATCAGGGGTAGGGAACCTATGGCTCGGAAGCCAGATGTGGCTCTTTTGATGGCTACATCTGGCTCGCATACAAATCAGTAGGGGTTGATTCACTAAGCTACAATGCTCAAGCAGCGCAGCTCAGTGTGGCAGCGCAAGTAACATTTTCAAAGTAGGCATGTTACTGCTGTAGCAGGCACCACTAATTTACTTGCGCTACCCCCAAAACAAACAGCTGCTCCAATTGTCCCACTCTGGATCCTGTCAGGTCCAGTGACTTTGTAGAATGAGATCCCCACACTTTGATTGGCCCAATAGGCTCCCTGTCACTTGACAGGGAGCCTATTGGGCCAAAGTTTGGGGATCTCATCCTACAAAGTGAATAAACCCCCAAGTAAGCTATCTAATTGTACAAGCTGTTAGTCAGTATTTCTCCTGTCTGGCTCTCGGGGAATTGCTGAAGTTGCTGAAACCCAAGAGAAGCCGAAGACATGTCTGACACTTCCGCTGCCCTACAAATTAACTGTATACACATCACCATAGCAACAGGGAGGTGAGCTCTCTGCTGCGCATGCACATTGTCCCAGTTTGAAACATATTGTATGGCTCTCTCGGAATTACATTTTAAAATATGTGGCATTTATGGCTCTCTCAGCCAAAAAGGTTCCTGACCCCTGGTATAGATAAACACATTTATTTATTATGTTATTTTGACTGTGGTAGCTGCCTTGCAGGGCCGGGCCGAGGCATAGGCTGGAGAGGCTCCAGCCTCAGGGCGCAGTGTAGGAGGGGGCGCACAATTCATTCAGCTGTCATTCCTAATTGTGTATGAAGCAGAAAGAAATAAGAAAAGGGGATACATAGCAGTGACTGCAAGCCAGATAACTAGATATTAAGGTGTTGGGGGCTCTGTGGCCCTCTTAGTCTAATAGCAATCAGTGTGTGGCGGCTGAGGTGGGAGGGATGGAGGGGCGCATTTTGGTGTCTCAGCCTTGGGTGCTGAAGGACCTTGTCCCTGCTCTGCTGCCTTGTCAGTCAAAGCTGCATGCATCCTTTACTGTAATGCAGAGTACTAGAAGTGGTGGGACATGCAGCCCACTATGGAACTACGATAGATGAATCTTCAATCCTGCCAAACATCTACTGTTCTTCACAACCACCTCTACTCCTGGAAATGTACTGCATTTATGGCTGTATATTATACCAGCTGCCACAGGCAGTCTATTGTATGTAAGAATGGAATATCAACTCTTTTCTGGTCTGGACAGCTTTAGCCAAGTCAGAATATCACATTCATTCCAAACCTAATTTTTTAGATTTTTTTTCATTTAACAGTTGGGAATGAGGTCATCTGTCTGTGTCATACTGTTTTTAGTACACCACATTTTAACTCTTTCAAGAGTTTGGGGTTAAGGAAACACCGTGAATGGGAGTAGACCTGCTATCACTGGGGGTAGAAAAAACATTGAGTGCCTTAGCATGGAATTCCTTTACTCTTGTATCTGTTTTTCCTGTTCAGTGGCACTATTGGAGCCTGGAAACAGTTAGATGCATGTTACTCAGCAGGGAGGGGGAGTCACTAAGGGCCCCTTACAGGGCTACTGGTTGTGATGCTCTGAGGGTGGTGCTGGTACAAACTTTGCTAAATCTGCTTTAGTTGTGCATCCGCATGTGCCTCTTGCACAGTACTTATTGTGTTGAATTTTAAAGGTGTAATTATCTAGCAGCTCAATTAATTATTGCCAGCTAGTCTTTCCCCGAATTTAAGACCTCCCCCTAAAGTAAGACACCCCATATATTTCGAGAGTGCTCAAAATATAAGAAATCCCCCTAATATAGAACCTAGTGGCAGACCGGCTCCTGCTCGCTTTCCCGCCCGCTCCCTTTAACTCCCCTGCTCTCGGCGCTGTCCCCTTGTTGAAGGCCGGAATCCTCTGTTCATTATGCCTGTCGTTAATCACACCGCAGATTAGCGGTGACTAGCGTGAAAGCAGCTACAGGAATGTATCAGGTAACAGCGCCGCCCTATACAGGAAGTGATCTCTGTTTACTTCCTGTCGGCACTGTTACCTGATACATTCCTGTAGCTGCTTTCACGCGAGTCACCGCTAATCTGTGGTGTGATTAATGACAGGCATAATGAACAGAGGATTCCGGACTTCAACAAGGGGACAGCGGCGAGAGCAGGGGAGGTAAAGGGAGCGGGTGTGCAAGCAAGCGGGCGGGCAGACTGACAGGCATAATCAATCAGGAGAGGCTTCCGGAGTTTAACAGGAGGACAGCGGCAAGAGCAGGGGGGGTAAAGGTAGTGGGCGGGTAGGGGGAATCTATCTGGCTACCATCATTGAATTGAAGACCCCCCCGAAAATAAGACCTAGCACAAATTTTGAAAGACAAATTAATATAAGACAGTTGCCCATATGCAATTAACTTTTTCACCTGCGTTTTCTCCTAGCTGAAATTTTTAAACTTGTTAATAAAATGTCTTTTAAACCACCAGAAAGCAAAAAAATACTCAAAATAATTTTGATAGTACTTTCCCTCCTACTTTTTGGTACTTTTTCCATTGCAAAGTGCTAAAAAGTTACTCTAAATCAAAGAAGAAAAATTATCTCCTGGGAGAAAAGTCAGGTGAAAAAGTGAATTGCATATGGGCCAGTGTCTTATTTTCGGGGAAACACAGTAGCTTTCCAAACTTTAATGAACCTTTTGCAAAGATCTAGTGCATCCTTTATAATTGTGAAGCTCCACTTTTTGAGAAATAAAAACATTTTTAGTTTTTTTTTTTTTTTTTTTTTAATTGATAGGCTCAATTGCAAACATTTCACATTGTTTAATTTCTTAGTGGACATACAAACTCGAGGAGACACAGTGATCATAAAGGTAGTTAAATATGGGTCAATAGAGGCTCATGTCAGCAAATGATTGGTTATTAAACAAAGAAAAATCAGTTGGAGAGTGAAGATCAATTTGCCATATTGCATTTGTTTATCTCAATCAGTGTTCTGCAAATCAAACCTTTGCACCTGTGTTAGGATAGGAACACTGATTGCGGTACAAATTGGGCGGGGCTCAGTCGCAGAGTCCTGTGAGTGTCCTATTGGCTGCAACTGAGGAACTTCTGTGTGATTTGTGGCAGAGTGGAATAGAGGTTTCATGGCGTGCTTGATGCCACCAGGGTAGAGTCATGTGCACGTGACGTCCTGCTGTAACACTGGTATACACTGAAGACCTTCCCTGGCACAGCGTCTCTTAGGATCAAGAATGGGTGAGAGCAGCAGATCCCTGACATCCTGAAGCACCCTATGGTTGGCGAGACCCAGTGGTTGTAGTTCTTCAGTTTGCAAACCGTTTGTATGGCAAAGCCCTATCATCTTTCCACATCAAGGTTACGTCAATGTCCTCCTCTCTGAAGATACCAGTGTTGGTACCTGATTGGAAGTAGGAGCGTGGTTGTAGCTTGTGGATTGATGCATGGGAGCGCTCCATATGCAGGCAGATTTTAATTGGTTTCAGATTAGTTGGTCTATAGATGTTGTGTATTTGGTACAATAAAGGCTGTTTTTGCATTTTCTTATGCCATGAGTGATGACCCATTTCTCTATACATTTTGAGCAATGCTGTTATATTTGATTGTCACTCCCCCTTGTGTGGGGTTATTGGCAGAAAACAAACTGTGCTGTTGAGCCAGGCATATCTGCTATTTGCTTTGGGTACAAAGTGGGCATGACCATGCATCAGAATATGGGTGTGGTCATGGGTGAAGCCAAATGTACAAATGCAGCCAGATATGCCCCCCTTCCCCCATTTAGATAGGCAAATATGCCTCCCTTTAGATAGCCGGATGTGCCTCCCTTCTCCTCGTTTAGATAGCCAAATGTGCCCCCCTTGTTCTGCTGCTGTTAACACTTCTGCACTCTGCAGAGGAAGGGAGAAAAGCAAGGGCACTTCGGGCAACCAGTGAACCAACTCTCACTCACTTGGGGGTGCGGTGGCCATGCTCTGTGCCCCCTTACAGTGCTGCGCCCGGGGACATGTGTTCCCCCTTGCCCACCCATAGCTACACCTCTTACCCCCAGATACCATTAAACCATCCAGCACCTAACCGCCGATGCCAAAGCCTGTGCATGCGAACCTCACTGCGCAAGAGCAGTTAGTGGTGGTTGAGCTGTGCGCATACTGTCCCTGGGCTGTGCCTATTCCCAAAAACATACAGATAAGTTAACTGGATTCCCCCTAAAAATTGGCCCTAGACTATGATGGACATATGACTATGGTAGGGATTAGATTGGGAGCTGCTCTGAGGGACAGATAAGTGACAAGACTATGGGCCATATGCAATTAACTTTTTCATCTGAGTTATTTCTTAGGAGATCATTTTCATCATATCTTTAAACCAAATTTTTGAGCGTTTTACAATTGAAAAAGTACCCAAATGTGGGTGAAAAAGTACTACTAAATTTATTTTGAGTATTTTGTTGTTTGCTGATGGCTTAAAAGGCATTTTATGACCAGTTGTGAAAATATCACCTGGGAGAAAACTCAGGTGAAAAAGTGGATTGCATATGGGCCTATATACTCTGTACAGCTCTGCGGAAGATGTCAGCGCTATATTAAATAAAAATAATAAAATCTCTCGATTAGTACATAGGTTACCTATTCACTGCTGATTTCATGTATACGGAAAGATTAATATGTAGTATGTGGTGTTAATTAAAAAGCACAATTTTTTGAAGTACAAAAGTAGATTCGATAACTCCGTACCCAGAGAAAAGAATATGTTTACGTCAATGAAGAATGGAAAATTACTCTTCAAGGCACACTGTGAAGCTACAGTACAAAGCTGGATGTGCAAGACTTCCTGTAATTCTAACCTCTTTGTGCAACTGGAACAGAACTTACTTGAAATAACCGGAAAACAATAATGAAGAAAAATTTCACATTTCTCTTCCTTCTCTCTTAACTGCCTGAAGTGTTTTCCTGCATGTTTGTTAAAGGGAACCTGCATTTATTTCCTTTTAAAGGGAACCTGAACTGAGTAAAATTATTTAAAATAAAAACATGCTGCTAATAAATATTACATACATACTAACCTCACAGCCAGTTCCTCTCGGAAGCTCGCCATTTTCTTCTTACAGTGATCTTTTCCCGTTCTGACAATATTTTGTCAGAACTGAAATATACCAGTTGCTGTTAGTTATATATCAACTGCTGTCAGTTACAACTGAATGTGCAAGGTAATGTCCATGTTTCCCTATGGCTCAAGTGGGTGATATTACAGTTTAACCGTGTGCTGACCAGGAAGCTGTTATAGGGTAATGGCCAATTGGCCATTTTCAAAATGGAGGACGGAGAATTCCATTGATCACAGTGGACAAATGGGACGCAGGAGAGGAGAATGAGATTGAGGAGTAGACTACACAGGAGGTAAGTATGACCTGTGTACAGTTATTTTGACTCTTTATTTTCAGTTCAGGTTTTCTTTAAGTAATACCAGTTGACTGGTTGTCCTGTTGCTCCTCTGCCTCTAATACTTTTAGCCATAGGCCCTGAACAAGCATGCAGCAGATCAGGCGTTTCTGATATTTTTGTCAGTTCTGACAAGTGGAGCTGCATTCTGGTTTCTGAATCTCATGTGATTCAGACACTACTGTAGCCAAATAGACCAGCAGTGCTGCCAGGCACCTGGTATTGTTTAAAAGGAAATAGATATGGCAGCCTCCATATACGTCTTGCTTCAGGTTCCCTTCAGCTGCTTCAGCCCAAGTAGGTTGTTTTTACCTTATGGACACAAGCAATTCTCACATTTCAGCACTGCTCCCATTCATTCACCAATAATTGTATCCCTAGTTATCACACACACGTTATCTATGTATTGTTTTATGTAAGTGGTCATTTTTTGTCAGTAATATCTTTTTTTTTTTGTAATTAATTAACAGTGCTACTATAATTAAAACTCACACATTTTGTTTGCTTATTTATCCTTGTTATCACAACATTTAAATGATGCTGCTAGTTTTTTGTTTTCTAATTAAGCACTTATTTTCAAAAATAATATTAATATTCCTTCAAGGCATACATATTAGAAAAAAGTCCCCAAGGTAACAATGTTATTAATTTGAGTTGAGAAAAGACATAAGTCCATCGAGTTCAACCAGAGAACAAAGTACAACACCAGCCTGCTCCCTCACATATCCTTGTTGATCCAAAGGAAGATGAAAAACCTCTTACAAGGCATGGTCCAATTAGCCCCAAAAGGGAGTGTCCTGTCCTCACTGCCACGTGTACCCCTGGGGCGTGTATGGAGCTTAGCAGGCAGATAAACACCCTCCTACTACTCAATAAATTGACACCAGGTAATGATCTGTAGCTTTAATGAGCTGAAGTAAGTTGGTGTGAAACTGTAAACAAATAACAGAAAGGATGCAATAAGTACATGAACTGAAAATATACATATCACATATCAGCATACAATAGTCTAGTGCATACAGGAACATGGCTGCATGGTTAGCTGACTAGGCCTCACTATACAGTTGAACTACTAACTAGCTGCCTTCACAGAAATAACACATAATACATGGCTACAGCTAGTACTAGTCATGCAGATTCATAGAAAACAGTAAGAAAGAATGCCTTACTGGCTATGCAGCCTTTAGTAGAAGCATGGACAGGATTCCTCAGAGCATGTGAAAATGGCAGCTTCTAGCAAGACTACTTCCTTCTTGTCTGATACATGAGGTTACAGAGGAGAAGGAGGAGTAACAGGAAGGCTGAACTGGTCAGTAGGTGGCGCTGTCCTACCTCATTCTAATACAGGATAAATCCTGTATGGAGTAGCACCCATTTTAATGAAAGATGTCTGCAAGACATGACAGGGAGAAACTTCCTTCCTGACTCCAGATGGCTATCAGATAAAATCCCTGGATCAACACCACCGGGCATTACCTAGTAATTATAGCCATGTATGTCTTTCAACGCAAGGAAAGCATCTAAGCCCGCCGTTAAACGCAGATATAGAATTTGCAATAACTACTTCCTGTGGCAACCCTGGGGGGTACTTACCTCGGAAGGGGGAAGCCTCTGGATCCTAAAGAAGCTTTCCCCTTCCCCAAGTCCACTCGGGTCCCCTCTACTGCAAAGGTGCAGCCGCAGACGCCTCGCCCCGATGCAGGAGAGTGGACCTGATCGGGCTCGGCTATTTGTGCAGGAGTCCAAGCGGGAAGCCGCTAGTGGGCATGCATGCAGCGGCGATCAGGAATGTTTTTTTTTTTTTTTTAGTCTAGTGCTGGATTGCTCTAGTGGTGGAGGACAGGGTGAAGCCTCATTAGGATCCAGAGACTTCCCCCTCCTGAGATAAGAACTCTCCAGGGGATGTTTTTTCCCTACAGGTACACTTTAATGTTAAACTAGGGCCACCACATTTGTATTACAGTTTTACACCACATTTACAGTACAGTTCTGACATTTTTGAATACAGGAAATGACAGCTATTGCAAGTTCCTTTCTGTAGGAGTTCTGAGCAGGTAACTGTGCTTTTTTGTTACTTTGGAGAACATGATTAAGCAGCAATGTTGCCATGAGGAAATGCATTAGTGACACACATTGGTGATTTCTTTTCATCATAATGAACAGGCAGTGAGCCAGAGGTGTCAGCATTTAAGAGAGCCCATGGTGGGCTCATTAAAAAAAACAAAAAACTAGGCTACCTGATCTGGGGTGGTGGGGGGGTAGGGCGGGGTTGAGGTGGACTAGGTAGCTGCCATCCCCGCCGCTCTCTGCTGCTCCGTTCGCCTGCAGCACGTTGCTTTCACTTTCAGTGACCTCTGGGGTCACGACGCTGGATGGAGAGAAATATTCTCTCTCAGCGTGCAGGGAGGTGGGGGGTGGTAGGGGGCATGGCCAGGGAGAGACAGCTGCCCAATGGCAGCTCTGGAAAGCCTGCAAAGACAACCCAGTGGGCGGTGAGCAGGGAATCCCTCTCCTCCCATTAGCCTCCGGAATAGCGACAAATATTGTTGCTAATTCCGGGGGGGGATGCTATAGTGCAGTGGTGAGGGGTGGAGAGAGTGGCGTGGGGGGGGGGGGAGACAGGGGCATGTCCTGCAGCAAGGAACATGCCTCTGTGTCCCATCTGCAACCCTTCCGCACCACCTTGGGTTCTCTCTAAAGTGAATGGGAACTGATAATTAAATAAAAAAGTCAGATACTCACCTAAGGAGAGGGAGGCTCTGGGTCCCATAGAGCATTCCCTCTCCTCTCCTGGTCTCCGCTGTTGCGCTGGCTCCCCCGTAGCAGTATTTGACTGTTTCGGTCAAATACTGCTGTTTCCCCGCCGAAGGGAGGCTTCGGAAATGCTTCAGGAGCCCGAGTGCTGCGCACGTGTGGGCGCCCTCTATGACGCACTCGCACAGTTTGGAGCCGCCTGTCTTTAGGAGGACTTGGCTCCCAAAGACTTCCGAAGTCCCCCACGGCGGAGGATTTGAAAAGGAGAGCTTCGGTCTGAACGAGGGCACCGGGAGAGGAGAGGGAAGGTTCATTAGGACCCGAGCCTTCCCTCTCCTTAGGTGAGTATCTTTTTTTATTTAATTATTGATTCCCCTTGGCTTTTCACTCTCTGAAAAGCCTGAGAATGTTTAGAAGTTTCTCTTCCATGGACTTGCCTGTCTAGCAGAAGATGTTAAGTTTCTGCAACCGTTGCCTTGGGAACAAGGAAGATGCAAAGAAAAGTAAGCAAGCTGTAAGCAGAGGATGCTCTGGTTGCCTGGACCCCCCATTCATGTGAAAACCCGCTTGTTCTGCAACTTTAGTGTGGCCTTTGGGGACCAGGGAACCCCCGGTAGCCATTATGTTGACGTCGCAATGGGCTAAAAATTCTTATTTTAAAGCCAATTTTCACTTTCCTAGCCCTGGTGTTAACACCATGTTTGCTGGAAATTCTTGTTTTTGAAGCCACAATTCTTGTTTTGAAGCCGAATTTTGCAATGGCAGAACATTTGCGGTACTTTCGATTTTACTCGAAATGTCTGAATTCCTATATTAAAATCGGAACTCAGAACTGTTCCGATTCTGCGAGTTCATCCCTAAAACAGAGGGAACAAGCAGGCCTCATGCCCATTACTCCCCTCCCCCCCCCCGTTCACCTTGTAAAAGTCCCCGTAAGTGCTCCAATAAATGGCCAGGTTGCACACTACTGCACATGTGCTGGCCTGGCGGCTCACATCCTTGATAGCACTCTTATGTAGTGTGCATGTCCTCCTGGCCAATGGAGCACGTTCAATGATGCGCCTTTGGGTGCAGTAGTGCGTGACCTGGGCGACCTGGCACAACTTATGGGGGGCATTATGGTGAAATTACAAAGGCTGTATTTGCTCATTAGATATGTCGCAAACATAGATTTTCTGTTTTCAAAGTTTTATTGAAGTTTTAAGGTTTTAAACAATTTGAACAGTGCATAATATATCAGCACAGAGGGAACAAAAGGAATATCTTGAACAGGTATGCTCATCATATAAACATTACATAACAGGGGGGATGGGGGTAATGATCAGTAGTACAGCTAGATAGTCATTTGTATCATTAAAATCTAAACACTACCATCAGGAAACTTCAAATAGCCCTCAGAGGACATAGTCCAGCTATCTGGTGCTTGCTAAAGAGAATCGAAGGGATGGGGGAGGGCCCAAACAAGTAGCGGGCCATTCAATTACAATCCTGGGTGCCCGTCGTCCTGCGATCGACAAGCAGGCCAGGAAAGGTTATATCAATTAGCTTCATTTGGGGGTCATCTGGGTAAGAAGGGGGAGAGAGAAAGAGAAGAAGAGGAAAGAGGAAGAGAGAAGGAAGAGAAGACAAGGGGAAAGGTCCACCTCACAGCCTTGTGATGAAAGAAGATTCCAGACTTGAATGTTCTAGACGGATCCAGGGATCCCAAATTCTCTCAAACTTCTTGTGGGTATCTCTGAGGATACTGGTTAGCTTCTCGCTGACCATACTTGAGTTAATTCTAGATTTTACTTCGGTAATGGAGACCGAGGGCTTTTTCCAATTTCGTGCAATTGTCATGGTAGCTGCAGAGAGTACTACTGAGGCTAATTTATTTTGCGTTGAGGTAAGGGATCCTATTTTCCCATGTAATAAAGCTTGCCAGGGGTCTCTAGCTATGGGCTGACGAAAGAGGGAGGAAAGTAACTTATATACTTGGCACCAGAAACGTGTGAGTCGTGGACAGGTCCACCAAGTGTGTAACATGTCACCGGGTACTCTACAGCCTCGGAAGCAATATGGGTTTGCAGATGGGAATACCTTGGCTATGCGTGCGGGGACTAGGTACCAACGGGTCATAATCTTATAGGCAGCTTCAACTATATGTAAGTTACAGGAACAGCAGGAGACTCTGCTCCAGATATCCAGCCAGTCTTCTCTATCTTTAGGGCTGTTGAGGTCGGCTTCCCATCTGGAGGTGTAGAGATGTGTTACAGGGGGGGATGGGCGGGTCAAAAGGCCATATATTGTAGAAATTAAACCTTTGGTGTTAGGGCGATGGAGACAGATATTTTCATAGGGCGTTACAGTGAATGGAGGTTCTTTGTCCTGAATAAGTGATTTAACCCAATGTCTTATTTGTAGATAACGAAAGAGTTCTCTGGGAGGGGCCTGGAATTTCTCTTGTATATCTGTCCAGGAAAGAATACCCCTGGATGTAAGGAAGTTTGTGACTTGGCGAATGCGAACATCTGAAAAATGTTCGCGTACAGACGAATCTGGCGAACTGCCTTCAATGGGAAGCTGAATTTTAAAATCTACAAAGACAGTTTCTGGCCACAAAAGTGATGAAAAAGTTGTTACAAAAGGGCCTAACACCTGGACTGTTGCATGCCGGAGGGGGATCCATGCCAAAAGTTGACGCAAAGTCAGGTTTTAATCCCTAACGGCCAGAAATCACATTATTGCACAGCTCTGGGTGTCAGTGGGCTGTGGAGTGTCACAATCAGAGAAATGCAATAGTAATTTCAGAATACAGTGAAATAATAATACACTGGAGTTGTTCTGTGCCTGTAACCTAATGAGGCAACAGCAGTAGTGTGCACACAGCTCTGGATGTCAGTGGGCTGTGGAGTGTCACACACACAAAAAACCCCGATGTGCTAGCCCTCAACAGGGCTGTTTGAAGTGCTTTCACAGCAAGTGAGGAACAAGAACACAGGCCTAGCTAATGCTTTCCCTACCTATGGCCTGGTGCACACCAAAAACCGCTAGCAGATTCGCAAAATGCTAGCAGATTTTGAAACGCTTCTTCTTATTTTTCTGTAGCGTTTCAGCTAGCATTTTGCGGTTTTGGGAAGCATTTTTGGTGTAGTAGATGTCTGATATTGTTACAGTAAAGCTGTTACTGAACAGCTTCTGTAACAAAAACGCCTGCAAAACCGCTCTGCACTGCCGTTTTTCAGAGCGGTTTGCGTTTTTCCTATACTTTACATTGGAGGCAGAAACGCCTCCGCAATTCAAAATCTGCAGCAGCCCGGGAGTATGCGTTTCTGCAAAACGCCTCCCGCTCTGATGTGCACCACCCCATTGAAATACACATCCGCAAGCGGATCGCAAACCGCAGCCAAAACGCTCTGGTGTGCACTAGGCCTCACTGCAGAAAGTCCCTGTTCTTACTAACAGTCAGCAGCCAGCAGAGAATTGATCCAATGTGGCCACCAAAACTGCTTTTGATGGGGGGGGGAAGTTCCAGGAAGGGATGCTAGCTGATTGGCTGCCATGTGTCTGCTGACTGTGAGGTAAGGTGTCAAAGTTTAGCTCAATGATGATGTATAGGGGGTGAATCGAACATGCCAAATGTTCGCTATTCGCCGCGAATGTGAACAGCCGACAGAATACTGCTCGCCGGCAAACTATTCAGGCCATCTTTATAATGCTCATCAGTACTTTATACCCACTCCCACTTTTGAGATTTATTTTTTCATCCCTTAGGGCCAGTGATGAGCCAAAATACCAATATTCTTTTCACATACATTTTTGTGAAAATAATGTTGAATTGGATTTTCGAGCAAAAATGCCTGTGAAAATAAGTTTTATTTTAGCTTTTTTGTGATGATCATGGTAAATAAATAGATTTTTTTTGTGGTAAAAAAATTTGCGGCTTATGTGTTTCCACGGTAAAATATCGACTTTTCAACACAAACTATTTTTGCTAAATTTTTCTCGAAATCAAAAATACCACTTGCGACGCAAAAATGACTTTGGCCAAAATGACTATGCCTCATTATTCCATCAGAACCTATTATTTACATTTTAGTGGTGTCAATATTTTTTTTTCTTCTTTTTAGTTATTTAAAATAAAATGCTGAGAAAAGCGTTCAGCATGTAAATGGACTCTGAGCTTGCTTCCTTTAAAAACATCTCAGCCTTACGCAATCAGCCATAATTATATATATAATGTAGAAGTGCATAAACTCCAACAAACATGACAGGAAAGTTTGCTCAACACAGGAAATAATGGGTACAATGAACGTCAGCAAACTTATATTAAGGCACCTACATCTATTATTTATGGATTTAGCAATCTATCATCTGCAAGAGTCGATGAGCCAAGCATGTAAGTACAATAAAGCTATAAAAATGTACTTTATAAATTAATTTTCTTAAAGTGTACCATAGCTGTGGCAAAAAGAAAATTTGATACTCACCTGCGGCTTCCTCCAGCATCATAAACACATCTGGGTCCCACGCCACCCTCCCGCGATCTGCCGTTCAGCCGCAATCATCCCCGGTAACCGGCTCCATTGGGTTCAGTCTGGGTTTTCTTTGCGTGCGTGGAACTCCTGACAATGCGCAGTAGACCCAAACTGACACGAATGAGCCAGTTACCGGGGCTGATCGCGGCTGAACAACATATCGCAGGAGGACGATGGGGGACTCAGACGTGTTTATGTTTATGTTGGAGGAAGCCAGAAGTGAAGCGGAGGCGGGGCCGGAGCATCAGTGAGTGGCTGCGCGGGCACAGGATGTCTGCGGGGGACCATTAGAAGCCCCGGGTAAGTTCAACTCATTTTCCCCCGACCCCCCTACAGTATCCCTTTAAGCATAGAACAGTTTCACAGGATTCAGCAGGGGGGAGGAGCACTTCACAAATCATGTCTAGCCTTCACTGCACTATCTGTAGAAGTGCTATTGAACACTTCTTAATCTGCGGCAGTTTAGGGATGGATTTGCGCTTTACTTAAAGGGAAACTTAAGTGATTGTGGCGTGGCTTGCTGGAACAACTTCCGGGTCAGCCAGCGCTTGTTGCCGTCATTCCGCCTCCTGCCTCATTGCTAAGCTACAGTACTAGCTTGTGCACTGCTTTATTTCTTTCAGTGCACAAACACACAATGCGCTGTTCCCAAGGCAGTTTGAGGAGCATGCGCAAAATGGAGGGCAGGGATGGGCAAGGCACAGCTCTAAACACCGAACTGTTGCTATATATATATATATATATACTGTGTGCTATGTAGAGCTCACCACATGCACATTGCTAAGTTATCAGAGCAAGGCACGGATCAGTAAATCTAGCGTAGCCGGCGGCATTAGGACTCAGCGTTGGAGGGAGGATTGCTCTGATTACAATCCTGGATCATTCGCCGCCACGCGCCGTCAGGGAGAGCTGACAGGGGGGGGGGGGATTTCTGCCAAACGGAGGACTTGATAAGAGAACAGACACAGCGGTAAGTCTCTTATTAGCCTCCACTATTATGCACTACATCTGTTTTAAAAACATAATTTGGCTTAAGTGCCTCTTTAACTGTAGTGCAGTTCTAGAAATTCATGTTAGACTGCTGCTATGAAGTAGGATTTAAGAAGTTTCTTGTTATCATGCAGAACAGTCTCCATGCTGTTTAAAGCCAATGGGTACCACATTAAAAATAAAAAAGTCAGATACTCACCTAAGGAGAGGGAAGGATTGGTCCTAATGAGCCTTCCCTCTCCTCTCCCGGTGCCCTCGGTGCTGCGCTGGCTTCCCCGTTCGCGTCCGCCGCCGCAGGGACTTCGGAGGTCTTCGGGAGCACTCGGGCTTCCGAAGACGGGCCGCTCCATACTAAGCACGCGCGAGTGCGTCATAGAGGGCGCTCGCGCATGCGTAGTATGGAGCAGCCCGTCTTCGGGAGCCCAAGTGCTCCCGAAGGCTTCCGAAAGCTCCCTTCGGCATGCGGAAGTGACAGTATTTGACCGAACTGGTCGAATACTGCCACGGGGGATCCTGCGCGGGACCGGGCACCGGGAGAGGAGAGGGAAGGCTCATTAGGACCGAGCCTTCCCTCTCCTTAGGTGAGTATCCGACTTTTTTATTTTTTAAATGGTAAACACTCACTTTAAAACTGTTTAAAGAGGAACTGTCACGAAAATGTTAAAATTTAAAACACATACAAATAAAAAGTACATTTCTCCCAAAGTAAAATGAGCCATAAACAACTTGTGAGATTTTTACTACTTACTGTAAGTGACCGCAACATAGGAGAAAGGTAATTTATGGCTCATTTTACTCTGGAAGAACCATACTTCTTATTTGTATGTGTTTTAACCCTCCTGGCGGTTTGCAAAAAAATCGCCAGGGGGCAGCAAATCTTTTTTTTTTATTTATTTTTTTTTTTTCATGTAGCGAGACAAAGTCTCGCTACATGATAGCCGCTGCTCAGCGGCATCCCCCCAGCCCCTCCGATCGCCGCCGGCGATCGGAGATCCGGAGATCCCGTTCAAAGAACGGGATCTCCTGGAGGGCTTCCCCCGTCGCCATGGCGACGGGCGGGATGACGTCACCGACGTCATCGACGTCGTGACGTCAGAGGGGACTCCGATCTGCCCCATAGCGCTGCCTGGCACTGATTGGCCAGGCAGCGCACGGGGTCTGGGGGGGGGGGGGGCGGCCGCGGCGAGAGGAATTGCGGCGGATCGGCGGGTAGCGGCGGCGATCGGGCACTGCACGCAGCTAGCAAAGTGCTAGCTGCGTGCAGCAAAAAAAAATTATGCAAATCGGCCCAGCGGGGCCTGAGCGGTGCCTTCCGGCGGCATAGCCCGAACTCAGTTCGGGCTTACCGCCAGGAAGGTTAAATAAAAAAAAGTTGTCCCCTATGAAACAAAGATTGGTATAAGATTTTTAGCCTCTTTATAGTACATTTTGTTAATTATGTAATCATTTTTTATGAACATAAATCAAATAAATATGGTGTCAAAAAGTGTCAAGGAGAAACACCTCTTAAAATATTTTAAGTGCCCTTGTTCTGTAGGTAAGATCTGTCTTCAAATTTATCTTATAGGACATATAGGACAACTATTGATAGCTCACCCTAAATTCTGGAAGATTCTAGAAGATAATTTAGCAACTGAAACAGTTGATGTCCAGGAGGAAATATTAACTTTTTCAAAGATAATATTTAAATGACATCATTACTTGCCCTTATTCTCCAAAATATTTAGTCATTTCTGCATAAATGCTGTAGTGATTATGAGGTTAAAAAAAATGCTCAGCAGCATTATATTTCTTTTTTTTATTTATATAGTGCCAACATCTTCTGTAGAGCTGTACATAGTATGAAACAAATACTTTATTGGGAAACAATTTCAAAACGCTGTACAATCAAGGCATCTAGCAACACAAATACAAATACATCACTAATATTGGTACACGTGACACATACGCCGGTCACGTGACGCAAACACTTCCTCCTTCAACCCGGAAGGAGGAAGTGTTTGTAGTTATGTGACCGGCGAATGCGACGCTTAATACGCATGGTGGGAGGTGACGCATACGAAGCCAATGAAGACGTCATTCAGGTAAGATTGACCCCTCCCCATACAGCATTCCTGAGAGATATCCGGATAGCAACTATCCGGATGTCTCCCGGGTAGAATTAGAGCATGCCTGATATATATATATATATATCAAACAAATATATATATATATATCAACAAATCTGATTTTTTTTGTGGCTCTGCCCCCTTTTCTGAATTTGTACCCCGGTCACCCAATGACCAATTGTACCAGGTTTAAGGTCTCTGCTATTAACAGTGTAAGAATGGCATCAATTTCAATATTCCTCTTGAAATTCAAGAGGTGAATTTTGATTGGCTGTTGTAGTCTCCACCCACTTTCCTGAATATTAATCCTAGTCTCCTTGAGACCAACTGTGCAAAGTTTAAGAACCCTGCCATTAAAAGCATAAGAATGGCTGCAGTTTACATTTTACCAGTGAATTGTTTTGGCTCCACCCACTTTTTGTAACCTTGACACACAGTCACTCAAGTTTGTGAGCTTCTGGGTTCCTAGCATCAACATGTGTGAATGGAAGCAGTTTATCCAGCCAAGAAATCTGATTGGCTGTTTGTGGCTCCGCCCCCTTTATTGAATTTGAACTCCAGTGACCAAATGACTGACTATACCATGTTTGAAGCCTCTGCCATTAACAGTGTAATAATTACAGCAATTTAAATATTCCTCTTCAAAATCAATAGGTGAATTTTGATTGGCTGTTGTAGGTTCCACCCACTTTCCTGAATATTAATCCCTGTCACCCAGTGGCCAACTGTGTCAAGTTTGACAGTCGTGAGATTAACAGAATAAGAATGGCTGAAGTTTACACTTTCCCATTTTAAATGAACAGCTGAAATTTGATTGGCTGTGTTATGCTTCACCCACTTTTTCTGAATTTGTAACTTCGGTCACCAAGGCAAGGTAGAATGTCAGCCTTTTACATTTTTTTCATTGACACGAAAAATCTGATTGGCTGTTTGTAGCTCCGCCAAGGGTGCAGGGGGAAGGGGGCGGGGGGACGCAAGACTTCCAGAACATATTATCCCAGGTAGTAAGGGATCTGTATACCAAGCTTCGTTGAAATCAGTCAAGGCATTTTCTAGTGATCGCAGCACATACACACATACATACATACAAACACACACATCCGATTTAATATATATAGATTGTATAATCAGCAGACGTCACCCCTCCGTCTAATAATTCACAAATGGCAAGTGAAGGAGCCGAGACACATAGCCCAGTGCCTTCAGGGATAAACAGATCAGCTGGTGAAGAATGGGTCGGCACCACCAGCATAAAATTATAGCTCTTTTATTGCATCACTAGCAAGGCAGCAGTGACAGTGGTTAATATGCCCTCTCTCAGACTGCAAAAAGCCAAGGGAAATACAATTAGCACCAACACCTTTAACCACTTCCTGCAAAACAGGTATTTTAAAGTGATCCATTTTGCCGGGCAGACGATAGGGATACGCCCGTCGGTCCCATGCGGGTGCATGTACACGTGCATGCCCACTGTCCGCCGCCTATGGGCGGTCGGGACATGGTTAAATACACAGCCCCATGTGTGTTGCCCAATCAGCACACACGGGGGCAGGGAGAGCGGTGGATCTGATGGGATACAGGCTGATCACTTTCAAAGTAACAACTGTGTGCATGAAATAGCATACTAACACCCTCCTTGCTCACCCTCTAATAGCACCATACTTAACACCATAATCTCCTAGAGCGTCCTTGTGTGCACAAAGACACGCCTACTCAGTCACTGGGTCGGCAGCTCCACGTGACCACGTGACATCATCGGGACGGCACTGACCAGCCATCTGAAAACAAAGACACAAGGAAAGAGAATAAGAAGTTAAACACTTTACACAGAGGACATTTCCCATCATTACAGCCCAGATCAAGTGACAACTATACACAGAAGCTGAAAGATCATACACCCGACTGAGTCCTCCTGGCTCCATCGTCCCCAAACTCCTAATCCAAAACATCTCCTTTTTTTAGTAGGGCTTTCTCCCTACTTCCTCCTCTTTAATCACTAGGTACCCCATCAATGGCCATGACTTTAACTGCAACACACTTTTTCGGCATACACCGAAGTTCTCAGGAGCCAACTGGCCACTCGAGCAATTCCTAATGACTGACTTGTGGGAAGAAAAACGGTCTTTGAGCTGCTGAGTGGTCATGCAAATATAGGCACGCCCACGCGGGCATTTAAACTACATAATACCAATCAAACTACAGACCTGATAGGGCGATGGGGGGGGGGGGTGTCTTAAGGTTAGACACCACCAGGGGGGTCCTAGAGTTAGGCATCACCAGGGGGGTTCTAGAGTTAGGCACCACTAGGGGGGTTCTTAGGGTTAGGCACCACCAGGGGGGTTCTTGGGGTTAGGCACCACCAGGGGGGGTTCTTAGGGTTAGGCACCACCAGAGGGGTCTTGGCGTTAGGCAATTGCATGGACTTGCGGCTGGGGCATACACTGCACCTGAAGTTGCCGATTACCGGAGCTGTCAGCAGGACCAGAAGAGGGGAGAAGAGGTTGCCAAAGGACCTCGCAGGCTACGAGGGGCCGGAGGAAGCCCCAGGTAAGTCCTAATTTCATTTTTATTTAGCACTCAGGGAGGGTCCCTTTTTGGCCGTGTTACGTTGCATACAGTGAGGTACAGTGAAGCATACAGACAATGGAAAGTATGCTCTTATATTGGGTGCATTTAGCAGTATCTCATTACAGCAATGTTTGTCTACTTATAAAAGGGATGGAGGTCAAATTGCGGTGTAGAATGTATCTTTTTGAGACTGCACTTTAAGAATAAAACATACATGTTTTCACAGATGCACTTATCCTATAACCATGTACAGCAACTGCCAGTCACCATATGGAAGAAGTGTTACAAGGAAGATATGGACCCTGCTTCTTTTTCAAGGTATAGTGAACATGCAACATAGCCCCAAATATACTTAAAGCTGACCCAAACCAAACATTAATTCAAAATATTTAGTTGCACCACTCTGACACATACAAAGATAAATAAACACTCCTTCAAGCCTATGAGCATTTCAGTGCATGCTTTTCACCCTTCTCTTTGCATAACTAGGGTTATACAGGTGGCAGCCATTAGCAATTCCTCCTTTGCTGGACACCATCTACTCCACCAGTCTGCCGGATTCTGTCCCGGCAATATGAAAGGAAGGGAGGGGTTCCTCCAATAAATGTAAAATATTTTATATTTGTCATCATGCACCTGAAAAAAGACTGCTATTTATTATTATAATTTAGAAAATAGATTTTATTTCTGAACTCTTGTATTTTTAATTTGGATCCACTTTAATTTTAAAGGAATACTGTAAGGGGGTCTGGGGAAAATGAGTTGAACTTACCCGGGGCTTCTAATGGTCCCCCGCAGACATCCTGTGCCCGCGCAGCCACTGCCCAATGCTCCGGCCCCGCCTCTGGTTCACTTCTGGAATTTCAGACTTTAAAGTCTGAAAACTACTACGCCTGCATTGCCGTGTCCTTGCTCCTGCTGGTGTTACCAGGATTGTATTGCGCAGGCGCAGTATGGTCTGTGCCTGCACAGTACGCTCCTGGTGACATCAGCAGGAGCAAGGACACGGCAACACAGGCGCACTAGTTTTCAGAATTTTAAGTCTGAAATTCCAGAAATGAACCAGAGACGGAGCCGGAGCATCGGTGAGTGGCTGCGCGGCCACAGGATGTCTGCGGGGGACCATTAGAACAGGGATGCTCGGATGTGCCTCATCCACGAATTCGGCAATCCGCGTGGTTGCAAAAAAAAATCCGCATTCGGCCCCGCCGCATGCGGATTTTCGTTCGCGTCCACGCAACCACGCGGATTTTCTGCCGTGAATGGCGTAATCACGCGTGGATTCCCGCCCGGAGGCGGATTTTCTTTTAACGTTAATAACAAAGCCCCCATACATGCTACAATCCCCCAAATTGCATGGATTATCGAGGTGATAAGGGGCAACATAACTTCAACATAAAAAATTCCCCCCAAATTTTTTTTTCTAGAGAAAATGGATTTTAAAGTGAAATCAACACTTTAAATGAGGCTATTAATTGGTAATAAGTGGTTTTAAAAAGGGATATACGCGTTAAGCAGTCAAAGAGGTGAAGGCGAGTTCCAATGGCACTTGGCGGCGAAGGTACCGCTGGAGGAGGATGAGTGGCTGACGCCAAAAAGGCCCCAGAGAGGTTTTTGTAATTTTTTTTTTTTTTTTTTGCAGCAATTAGCAATGACATCGCAGCAGAGTTGTCAGTGGACACGGGCAGTGTGAACACAGAGTGCAGTGGTGGTAGCGACTGAGTCAGGAGAAGGACTATGCGGGCGGTCAGTTCAGCAGCACAGAAGGACCACGGCAACATACTGGTGGTAGTAGTAGCAGCACAGCGTCATAGTGCTGGCCAAAATATGAAATGCACCCGGTGACCCGGGCAGTGTGAACGCAGACAGAGTACATTGGTGGAAGCGAGTGAGTCAAAAGGAGGAGGACAATGCCGGCGGTCAATTCAGCAGCACAGAAGGACCATGACAACATACTGGTGCTAGTAGTAGCAGCACAGCGTCATAGTGCTGGCCAAAAAATGAAATGCACCCGGTGACCCGGACAGTGTGAACGCAGACAGAGTACATTGGTGGAAGCGACTGAGTCAGGAGGAGGAGGACAATGCGGGCGGTCAGATCAGCAGCAGCAGCACAGAAGGACCATGGCAACATACTGGTGGTAGTAGTAGTAGTAGCACAGTGTCATAGTGCTGGCCAAAAAATTAAATGCACCCGGGTGACCCGGGCCGTGATAACGCAGACAGAGTGCATTGGTGGTACCGTGGTAGCGACTGAGTCAGGAGGAGAAGGAGGACAAAGCGGGCGTTCAGTTCAGCAGCAGCAGCAGCACAGAAGGACCATGGCAACATACTGGTGCTAGTAGTAGCAGCACAGCGTCATAGTGCTGGCCAAAAAATTAAATGCACCCGGTGACCCAGGCAGTGATAACGCAGACAGAGTACATTGGTGGTACCGTGGTAGCGACTGAGTCAGGAGGAGGAGGAGGACAAAGCGGGCGTTCAGTTCAGCAGCAGCAGCACAGAAGGACCATGGCAACATACTGGTGGTAGTAGTAGCAGCACAGCATCATAGTGCTGGCCAAAAAATTAAATGCACCCGGTGACCCGGGCAGTGTGAACGCAGACAGAGTACATTGGTGGTACCGTGGTAGCGACTGAGTCAGGAGGAGGAGGAGGACAAAGCGGGTGTTCAGTTCAGCAGCAGCAGCACAGAAGGACCATGGCAACATACTGGTGGTAGTAGTAGCAGCACAGCGTCATAGTGCTGGCCAAAAAATAAAATGCACCCGGTGACCCGGGCAGTGTGAACGCAGACAGAGTACATTGGTGGTACCGTGGTAGCGACTGAGTCATGAGGAGGAGGAGGACAAAGCGGGCGTTCAGTTCAGCAGCAGCAGCAGCAGCACAGGAGGACCATGGCAACATACTGGTGCTAGTAGTAGCAGCACAGCATCATAGTGCTGGCCAAAAAATTAAATGCACCCGGTGACCCGGGCAGTGATAACGCAGACAGAGTACATTGGTGGTACCGTGGTAGCGACTGAGTCAGGAGGAGGACAAAGCGGGCGTTCAGTTCAGCAGCAGCACAGAAGGACCATGGCAACATACTGGTGCTAGTAGTAGCAGCACAGCGTCATAGTACTGGCCAAAAAATTAAATGCACCCGGTGACCCGGGCAGTGTGAACGCAGAGTGCAGCAGCGGGAAGCGACTGAGTCAGGAGGAGGAGGACAATGCGGGCGGTCAGTTCAGCAGCAGCAGCAGCAGCAACATTGCTTTGGCATACACCACAGAACACCTCAATGGCCCGGACACCTACGCCAGGATCCTCTTCCTTGACTTCAGCTCGGCCTTCAATACAATCTGCCCAAGCATCCTATACGACAATCTGTTGCAACTTGGTCTTGACCTCACTTTGTGCTCCTGGATCAAGGACTTCCTCACAAACAGGACGCAACTGGTGAAGCTTGGCAGCTGCTCCTCACAGGAAAGAACCACAAACACAGGTGCCCCGCAAGGGTGCGTACTGTCCCCAATCCTGTTTTCCCTTTACACAAACAGGTGCACATCAGCTGATAACTCGGTCAAGGTCATTAAATTTGCAGATGACACCACCATCCTGGGACTTATTGGCAGCGACGGGGAACATGCATACCGGAATGAGATTGAACGTATCTCCAGGTGGTGCAAGGACAACCAGCTTGTACTCAACGCAGTAAAGACAGTTGAGCTGATAGTGGACTTCAGAAGGCGCCCCCACACACTCGACCCAGTCTCCATTGAAGGCACCGACGTCTCCAGGGTGTCGAGTGTCCGCTTCCTAGGCACCACCATCACCAATGACTTGAAGTGGACTGAGAACACCACCAAGGTTCAGAAGAAGGCCCAGCAGAGGCTATTCTTCCTGAGGCAGCTGAAGAAATTTGGGATGCCGCGGGAACTGATGACAACTTTTTACACTGCCACCATTGAGTCTCTACTTTGCTCCTCCATAGTCGTCTGGTATGCAGGCGCCACTGCGAGTGACAGACTCAAGCTCCAGAGAGTAATCAATACTGCAGAGAGAATCATTGGGTCATCCCTTCCACCTCTGGACCTCCTACACACCTCTAGGCTGTGGTCGAGAGCAAATAAAATACGGAACGACCCCTCCCACCCCGGCAGTCACTACTTTGACCGCCTGCCTTTGGGTCGCCGCTACAGATCCATCCCCACCAAGACCACCAGACATGTAAATACTTTCTTTCCCCAAGCCGTCCGCCTGCTGAACTCGAGCTACCTCCCTCGCGAAACACGATAGTCTCGCACTGCGGCCCAAATCAGGTTGCACCCTCTATCTAGTTATACCTGTTATGTAATCTCGCTGTTGCTTAAACAATATAGATGTCATTATTATTATTATCTTGCATTCTCTGTCTGTCTATTGTCTAAACTTTTCCATGCCGTGTGTACCACAAAAAATTCCGGGTGCGATACCTGTCGTACTCGGCGAATAAACTGATTCTGATTCTGATTCTGAGCACAGAAGGACCATGCCAACATACTGGTGGTAGTAGTAGCAGTAGCAGCACAGCGTCATAGTGCTGGCCAAAAAATTAAATGCACCCGGTGACCCAGGCAGTGATAACGCACACAGAGTACATTGGTGGTACCGTGGCAGCGACTGAGTCAGGAGGAGGAGGACAAAGCGGGCGTTCAGTTCAGCAGCAGCAGCAGCAGCAGCACAGAAGGACCATGGCAACATACTGGTGCTAGTAGTAGCAGCAGCACAGCGTCATAGTGCTGGCCAAAAAATTAAATGCACCCGGTGACCCGGGCAGTGATAACGCAGACAGAGTACATTGGTGGTACCGTGGTAGCGACTGAGTCAGGAGGAGGAGGAGGACAAAGCGGGCGTTCAGTTCAGCAGCAGCAGCAGCAGCAGCAGCAGCACAGAAGGACCATGGCAACATACTGGTGCTAGTAGTAGCAGCACAGCGTCATAGTGCTGGCCAAAAAATTAAATGCACCCGGTGACCCGGGCAGTGTGAACGCAGAGTGCAGCAGCGGGAAGCGACTGAGTCAGGAGGAGGAGGACAATGCGGGCGGTCAGTTCAGCAGCAGCAGCACAGAAGGACCATGCCAACATACTGGTGGTAGTAGTAGCAGTAGCAGCACAGCGTCATAGTGCTGGCCAAAAAATTAAATGCACCCGGTGACCCAGGCAGTGATAACGCAGACAGAGTACATTGGTGGTACCGTGGTAGCGATTGAGTCAGGAGGAGGAGGAGGACAAAGCGGGCGTTCAGTTCAGCAGCAGCAGCAGCAGCACAGAAGGACCATGGCAACATACTGGTGCTAGTAGTAGCAGCACAGTGTCATAGTGCTGGCCAAAAAATTAAATGCACCCAGTGACCCGGGCAGTGTGAACGCAGAGTGTAGTAGCGACTGAGTCAGGAGGACAAAGCGGGCGGTCAGTTCAGCAGCTCAGAAGGAGGACCATGGCAACTTACTGGTAGTAGTACCATAACACCAAAAAATTAACCAAGGTAGGCACTAGGCAGGTAGTAACTGTCTTTATAAAGGCAGGCATAGTTAACAACAGCACATGCAGCAGCCACTTCATGTCCCCCTGTGTCCGACAATAGGGGCCAGGAACTCACCTTCCACCCAAGCCTGGTTGATTTTCAGGAAGGTGAGTTTGTCCACAGAGGCGTGGGAGAGCCGAGAGCGCTTCTCTGTGACCACGCCACCGGCCGCACTAAAGCATCTCTCTGAGAGGACACTGGAAGGAGGGCAGGATAGGAGTTCCAGGGCGTACTGGGAAAGCTCGCTCCAGATGTCCAGTCTCTTGACCCAGTACTCCAAGGGGTCCACGGGGCTGTCGGTGTCATTGAGCCCGCTGGATGACCCCATATAGTCAGACACCATGGTGGTCAGTCGTTGCTTGTGCTGGTTGGTGGTGGATGCTGTGGCGGGCACCTCTGTTCTGGGCTGCTGCACTGCATACAGGCTCTTGCTTAGGCTCTTCAGGTCTCCGGGGCGCCAGTTGTTGCTGCTGCTGCTGGTGGTTGTTGTTGTGCTGCTAGTGGCAATGGAAGGCACCTCTTGCTGGCTTAGGAGAGCAGTTACAGTGGGGGTGGAAGGCTGGGGGAATGCTTCCAGTAGTCTGCGCACAAGGGCCTCCTTCAACTCCCTTGTGCGTTGCTCGGTGGTGGATGGCGTCATTAAGTCTCCCAGCTTCCCTTTCAGACGGGGATCAAGCATCAAGGTAATCCAGATGTCCTCCCTTGACCGCATCTGGATCACCCGGGGGTCCCTGCGAAGGCAGCGCAACATGTGCACAGCCATGGGAAACAAGTGGGCCCTGCCAGCAAGATCTTCCTCGTCCTCGCCATTGTCCCATAACGCATGCCTGTCCTCTTCCTGTGCCATGTCGTTGTCCTCCTCAAACCGCCATCCACGTACAATGCCTGCTGCACTCTGCTCCTCCTCCTCCTCCTCATTCAGGTTAGGGACCTCCAACTCTTCCACTACCTGCTGTGAGCCCTCCTCTGAGCTGGACTGTGCTGCCATCTGCTTCTGTTCTTCCAACTGCCTCAGGGCTTCATCCCCACGCTCAATTAAATTGTCCATTGCCTGCTCCAGTAGACAAACCAAGGGCACCCACTGGCACACAGAGGCCCGCTCCTCACTGACCATCTTGGTTGCCTCCAGGAAGGGACTCAGCACCAGGCATACTTGCTGCATCAGTGTCCACTGAGTGGCAGTAATCATGGGGACTTGCTGGTTGCTGGGGACACTTGGGTCTAGCATGTAGGCCCTAAGAGCCAGCCTGTGCTGACACAGCCGCTCCAACATGGCCAGAGTCGAATTCCAGCGAACTGGCATGTCGATGATCATCCGGTGTTGTGGCCTTCCATACTGCTGCTGTAAGGTGGACAAGAGTGCAGAGGCAGTGGCTGACAGGCGGAAAAAGCGTACCACCGCCTGGGCATCCTGCAGCAGCTCGCTCATCCCCTGGTAGGTGCGCAAGAAGCGCTGCACCACAAGATTGAGCATGTGGGCCAAGCAGGGGATGTGCTGGAGGTTTCCCTGCTGCACTGCTGCCACCAGGTTTGCCCCGTTATCGGCTGCCACATACCCCACTTCCAGGCCTCTGGGGGTCAGCCACCTCCGCTCCTGCTTCCTGAGGGCGGCCAGGACGTTGGTGGCCGTAAGCCTCTTCTTCCCCAGGGTCACCAATTTTAAAAGGGCTTGGCAGTGCCGAGGCTTGGCGCTGCTGCTGCCGAGGTGGGCTTGCTCTCCGGGTGCAGAGGGAGTGTCGTGACAGGACCCTTCTGCATCCCCCCTGATCCCGCGTGGTGGCACCACTAGCTGGGCTGATGCGCTCTTGTCCTCCCTCCCTTCCATCAGTGTCACCCAGTGGGCCGTAAAGGACAGGTAGCGACCTGTCCCAAATCTGCTACTCCACGAGTCCATGGTCACGTGGACCCGCTTGCCCACAGAGTAGTCCAGGGAACGGGCCACGTTTTCCACCGCAAACTTGTGGAGTGCTGGGATCGCGCTCCTGCTGAAATAGTGGCGACTGGGGACTTGCCACTCGGGGATGCCAAATTGGAGCAGCGTCCGCATGGCGCTCCCCTCCTGCACCAGGGAGTAGGGAAGCAGCTGTGATGCCATGGCCCGGGCCAGCAAGCCATTTAGTTTGCGGATCCGCCTGTGGCTTGGAGGCAGAGGCTAGGTCAGACCCTGAAAGGTGTCGCTCAGCAGGGTCTGACGACGCTGGGATGCAGGGGAGACAGAGGAGAGAGACGAACACTGGCTGCCAGCCTCAATGTCTGTGTCCTGAGTAGCCGAGGTGGAAGAGCGCTTGCGTGCTACTACTGCTGCTGCTGTGGGGGATTCACGACCCTGAGGGAGGGATGATGCTGCTGCGCTGGTGGGCCTTCTGCTCTCAGGAACCCCTGCCAGCAGTGCCTGCTTCCTCTTAAACTCCGCATACTCGCGGCAGTGGCGGCTTCTCAGGTGGCCCTGGAGGGATGAGGTACCCATCTTGCTCAGACTTTTCCCACGGCTCAATCTTTTGCTGCATAACCTGCACACCGCATACCTTTTGTCATCAGTACATTACTCAAAGCAATCCCACACTGGTGACTTTAATTTACTGCGGCCCCCACTAGCAGAGGGTGCAGCGGAACAATGTGTGGTAGTAGTTGCCGGGGGTTGCATGGTGGTGGTGCCGGCTGAAGCAGTGTCCTGTCTACTTCCTCCACGCCCACTGCTGCCGATGCCCCTGCCCCTGCCTGACATATGGCGATATCCTTGCCTAGGCCGAGGTGACTCGTCATCCTGCTCTGCCTCTGACCATTCTTCCACGGACTCAGCAGGCTGCACATAGTTAGGGTCCACAACGTCGTCATCATCATCAGCATCTTCATAATCCAGCTTTTCCTCTGACTCCACCGCCTCCTCTTCTGTCCCTACATCCCCAGACACAGACCCCTCTTCTTCATCACCAGAACTCAACAACGCTTGTGATTGTGGCCCGATCTCAATCTCTGCCACCTCAGTCCCCAGTAAGTCCTGAGCTTCTTGCATCAGCAGGTTCCCAGAAGCCGGACTGAGGGACAGAACGCTGTCATCCTGGGAGGGCTGCTGACCAGTGGGTGTTGAGGTGGATGTCACAACAAGCGTGGGACGTTGGCTGCTGCTGCTGCTGCTGCTTGGAGTGGTGCTCACAGTAGAGGTCTGGGAGGAAGTCATGATGTCCATGAGTACGTCAGGTTCCATTTGCTCAACCACCACACGGGGACCAGAAACTTTAAAATATTTGGACAATGGTGTCCGCTGACTCGGCCCAGGCTTTGCTGCCCCCCTTTCTGCTGCATCACGACCACGTACAGCTGGGCGTCCTCTCCCTGGACGTGGATCAGTCCCAGAAGTGGCTGAGGCAATTGAACTCCCTTTCCTCTCACCCCGCGAATCCCTGCCAGACATGTTGCTAGTAATGAATCACTGGATGCAGTGGGCACAGTACAAGGTCACTGAAGGATGCAGTGGGCACAGTACAAGGTCACTGAAGGATGCAGTGGGCACAGCAGTGGGCACTGGATATACAACTAGGTCACTGAAGGATGCAGTGGGCACAGTACAAGGTCACTGAAGGATGCAGTGGGCACAGTACAAGGTCACTGAAGGATGCAGTGGGCACAGCAGTGGGCACTGGATATACAACTAGGTCACTGAAGGATGCAGTGGGCACAGTACAAGGTCACTGAAGAATGCAGTGGGCACAGCAGTGGGCACTGGATATACAACTAGGTCACTGAAGGATGCAGTGGGCACAGCACAAGGTCACTGAAGGATGCAGTGGGCACAGCAGTGGGCACTGGATATACAACTAGGTCACTGAAGGATGCAGTGGGCACAGTACAAGGTCACTGAAGGATGCAGTGGGCACAGCAGTGGGCACTGGATATACAACTAGGTCACTGAAGGATGCAGTGGGCACAGTACAAGGTCACTGAAGGATGCAGTGGGCACAGTACAAGGTCACTGAAGGATGCAGTGGGCACAGCAGTGGGCACTGGATATACAACTAGGTCACTGAAGGATGCAGTGGGCACAGTACAAGGTCACTGAAGGATGCAGTGGGCACAGCAGTGGGCACTGGATATACAACTAGGTCACTGAAGGATGCAGTGGGCACACAAGGATGTCACACTGTGTAATGAGATGCTCATATGCCAGCGAGCGAGCAGTGGGCACCTGGCACGGCACAAGGTCACTGACAGAATGAATGAACAGCGCTGGCAGAGAGTGGCGGCGCCGGCGGTGTGACTGGCTGCCTGCAAATAGTACAAGTGTATAACTGTCACTGGACTATGCAAGTGAACACTGCAGTTGCACTAACCTGCCTGCACTACACACAGATAATCCCCACTCCCACTACACTGACTACACTGCAGCACTGAACCTGCCTGCACTACACACAGTTAAATAATCACTAGACTCCCACACTCCCACTACACTACACTGACTACAACTAACTACAGCAATCACTCACTGACTAGCTAACTGTGTACAGTATAAGAGCAGTGTTAGCAAAAAAAACGCTTTGTTTTTAACACAATAAATGCACTTGCTCAAACAACAATGGCCTGGAGATAATCCTCTCAGCACCACAGTCTAGCAAGGACAGAGCTTTTCATCATGGCCGCCGCTTTATATTCAGGAGGGGAGGGCATAGCTCCCCTCCTGTGATTGGTTGCTAGGGCCTGGCTGGGCACTCTGATTGGCCTGCAATGTGTCACTTCCGCATAGTTTGACGCATTTCCGCAAACCACGACTTCAGCACCGGGTTTCACGAGCGTGAATGCGGATTTCTGTCCGCATTCACGCGAAGCTGAAGTAGATTTTCGTGGTTGAAAATCTATTCACGGCTTAGCGTGTCCGAGGCGGAATGCGTCAAAATGGTCGTGAATCCACGCGTAAGCGTGATCACGACCTGGCAGTGAGCACCACTGGATTAGAAGCCCCTGGTAAGCTCAACTCATTTTCCCCCCGCCCCCCTACAGTATCCCTTTAACCAGCTGAGCGGTCTGGACGAGCTCAGCTCGTCCAACACCGCCAGCGGCTGCCGCTCAGGCCCTGCTGGGCCGATTTTAACGAAATAAAAAGCAGCACACGCAGCCGGCACTTTGCCAGCCGCGTGTGCTGCCTGATCGCCGCCGCTCTGCGGCGATTCGCCGCGAGCAGCGGCGAAAGAGGGCCCCCCTAGCCGCCTGAGCCCAGCGTAGCCGGAACAAAAAGTTCCGGCCAGCGCTAAGGGCTGGATCGGAGGCGGCTGACGTCAGGACGTCGGCTGACGTCGATGACGTCACTCCGCTCGTCGCTATGGCGACGATATAAGCGAAACAAGGAAGGCCGCTCATTGCGGCCTTCCTTGTTTATTCTGGGCGCCGGAGGCGATCGGAAGATCGCCTCCGGAGCGCCCTCTAGTGGGCTTTCATGCAGCCAACTTTCAGTTGGCTGCATGAAATAGTTTTTTTTTTATTTAAAAAAAACCCTCCCGCAGCCACCCTGGCGATTTAATCAGAACGCCAGGGTGGTTAAAGTAATTTTCCATATCCATCCATCTGTCTCACTTTTGCTTGCTTACTCTTATTCTTTTAAGTTAGCCAATAAATGGTATCATCCTGATTCAAAACTTCCCGCTTTTCTTGGATTTTATGTACCGATCTGTATAGACAGAAGTAAGCTTTTGTGAAAATTTTATTATCACTCTCTAAATCATGGCTGTCCATCTCCAGTTTCAGAGGGCCATATCCATGCCAGTGTTTATGTATCGACAGAAAAATGGAGAAATGTGTTCTGCTTGATGAATCGTACCTTTCCTGATTCAGTTCCAGCAATACATTTAAATCAAGTGACTCTAAACCTCCCCCCCCCCCCAGATGCTTACCTAAGGACAGGTCTCCTGTTCCTCTCCAGGTCTCCTAGTTCCAGGGTTGTGTCCCCCGTTCAACTCTCCCGCTGTGGAAGGCTCTGGAAACCTTTGGAAGCCCGAGTGCTCCCTAAGAAGGGCAGCTCTGTACTACGCATGCGCACGTGCACAAGAGAGCAGGCATGCGCAGTACAGAGCGGCCCGTCTTCAGGAGACCTCAAGCTCCTAAAGACATTTGAAGCCTCCTGCAGTAGCAGAGAGCAGTCTTCGACATATTGGTCGAGCATGCAGCAGCTACATCACCTGCCAACAGTAAAAATGTCACTATGTCATAAATGTCAGAATGTAAATCAGGAATTTAAAAGATTTTACAATGTGCAAACACACACTGACTAAATCATTTATACATAATTATTGTAAAAATGAAGCACTTTTTCATTACAGTATTTTCACTGGAGTTCCTCTTTAAGCTGTGACAAAAATGTGTTAGAGCTGGAGTTGGACAGCACCACTCTAAATCCAAGCAGGTAATTTGGGTGTCAGCAGCCACCTGGTAAAGTGGGCACAGCATAGAACAAATGTTAATTGCAACTATGCCGATGACCCAGGGCGTAATTTGGGCACTGTGAATAGGCAGCACAAATATTGTCAGAGGGAGTTGTTAGCGGCTAAGGTGGCACTTATATAGGCGGAGATTGTGGTGCAGGGGGTAGCTTAGGATTAGGCATTGTTAGAGGCAGGGTTAAAGGACAACCGAGGTGACGTGTGACATGATGAGATAGACATGAGTATGTACAGTGCCAAGCACATAAATGACTATGCTGTGTTCCACTTTTTCTTTCTCCGTCTAAAAGAGTTAAACATCAGGTATGCAAGTGACAGTTTCTGTCTGGGCCGGACTATAGCGTGACCCTCACTGATAAGGAATGACAATCATAGAACACTTCCCTAGCAGTAAACTGCTTCTGAGAGCAGGAAAGAGATAAAAACAATCAACTGTTCATACGTTTTAGCTCTGACATTCTTCAATGAATGTGTCATTGAGCAGAGACAATGAAACAGTAAAAACTTAAAGAGACTCTGTAACAAATTAATCTTTCACTGGGAGACAATTACCCCTGTCCTCTGTAGCTTGGGAATCCAGTGCTGGCTTCCCCCAAAACTTCCTTGACAAAGCTTGACATTTATTGTGCCAGCGATATGTACCTACTGCAATCCAGCGCAGGCGCTGTAGCGGCTCTTTGTTCGGGCTAAGGCAGAAATAGCTGAGCCCAATCATATCCGCTCTACTGCGCAGGCGCAAAGGACTTGCACCTGCGCAGTACAGCGGATACAATCGGGCTCGGCTATTTCCACATTAACCCAAATGAAGAGCTGTACCTGCTTTGGATCGTGGCAGTTAAATATTTACCTCATCACTGTTCGGTGGGGTCACAGCACTTGATTGAGGACAAAGGAAGCCTCATTAGGATCCAGAGGCTTCCCCCTCCTGAGGTAAATACCCCCCACAGGTTTTTTTTTGTTACAGGTTTTTTAAAAACAAAAAAACAAAACTTGATTCAAATATAAAATGAAACTGCAGGATATCTAAAAAGGTCTTTGGAAAGATTCAATTGAATATCTTATCAGTTTATATTCAACTCGTATGTCCTTCAACCTCCTTGGCGGTATGGACGAGCTCAGCTCGTCTATAACCGCCGGAGGGCGCCGCTCAGGCCCTGCTGGGCCGATGTTATTAATTTTTTTTTAAAACACGCAGCTAGCACTTTGCAAGCTGCGTGTGACTTACGATCGCCACCGCTCGTCGCCGATCCGCCGCTACCCGACACGTAACACGGCGCCCCCCCCCCCGGGACCCCTGCGCAGCCTGGCCAATCAGTGCCAGACAACGCTGAGGGGTGGATCGGGAGTCCCAGTGATGTCACGACGTCAATGACTTGTCACTCCGTTCGTCGCCATGAATCCCGTTCAGAATGGGATTTCCAGGCGGGTCTTCGCGCCGGCAGCGATCGGAGGGGTGGGAGGAAATCTGCAGGGAGGGGGGAATCATGTAGCTAGCGCTAGGCTAGCTACATGATTTAAAAAAATAATAATTCAAAAAATTGTGCGCAGCAGCCACCCTGGCGAAATCAATAGAACGCCAGGGTGGTTAAGTGAAAATAGGGTCAGGTTAGGCTACTGTAAAATCAGTGAAAATGACCAATACTACTGGAATTTATCGATATGCTACTAGTGGGTGTCTCCGGCGCCCAAATTACCGAGCCACCTTTTTTCTATGTATGCCTCTAAATATATGTATTGATTATTTTTGAGTGCTAGTATAAATAAATACATAAATAAATAAATAATAATAATATTAGTATAAGGCTATATTCTCAGTGGTTCAATTCGGTGCATTGGGTCAGACAAAATAATTGCATTGCTAGCATGGTGCAGTTATAGTGTAAGTCCCCATTGACACTTCAGCGTCTGGCCGGCGATTTCGGCAAAACGCTCAAACAATAACGCTTTTCAAAGCGCTAGTGTAATGAAACCCTATGGGCCCGTTCTTACTTGGGCGATTTGCGGTAATCACCACAAATCGCCCAAAATCATGAAACGCAAACACGTCGTCTGCACCATTTTCAGGCGATTTTCTGGCGATCGCGTTTCAGTGCTATAGAAGCGCTAAACGCGATCGCTTAAAAATCGCCAAGTGTGAATGGTGATTTTTTTTTAGCGTTAAACCCAAAAAATCGCCATAGCAAAATGCTAGCAAAAGCGCTAGCATTTTGCGATCAGTAAGTGTGAATGGGGATTAATGTAATGTTCACATCAATGCGTTAGCAGTGTGGTGCAACGGAAATTCTTTGGCATATTGCAGTGCATGCAATGTGAAACCACATAAAGTGTGCGTTAACAGCTTCTTTGAAGTATACTTTTTATGTATGTGATTGATCTGAGTGATCTATACATGCAGATAGGCACCCAGTATAACAAGTTAGAACACTTTACTGAAGAAAAGACATGCAACTTTCTTAGAACAGAGAGAATACAGAGTGAATACAGGAAATGACAATCCTATAAAGATTACCACCACATTATACACACAGTGGCATCTTGTGGGTGTTTTACTATACTGCAGTTTAAAGTAAATGTGTTGGTAAACCTCTAACAGTATGCACGTATGCTTCTGTATGCATCACAAGGTACAGATGTTTTAGCGATTTTTCTCCTCTGTTGCAATCCTGATCTTACAGATAATGCAACACCCGAGGGTGAAAGTAGCCAAATGGAGAATGGTAGTGATGGAAAGGAACAGTATTGTTTAATGAAAATTTGAAATTAAAATTGTTAATGCATTTGCTTACATTTTCTTTTGTAGCATGTGTGGATAGGCGTGTTGTGTGGGCAGAGGTTAATGGTACCCCTGTTTTTTTCACTCAAGATTTAGTGTGCTTTAAAGTGAGATTGTCACCATAAAAAATAAATTTCAACAGCAACTGGTCTGAGTGTATTAAGTGATAAAGATGCTAATCCTGCATTCAAAATGTAACGATCGGTGTAACACAGAGAGGGTCTGATTACCGGTGAACTGCAGTATCACCGAGAATACAGAATATACCCGATTATTGATGATCTGCAGTATCACCGATAATCAGATATATCTTCTAACCTCTGGACACCTGAGATAACAAGTGAGTGTTAGGTGCAACAGTAATACGTTGAGTATAGCACAGAAGTATGTTCCTTCCGTTGGCCTAGACTCTCCCTGGGGAGGAGCTAGGCTGAGAGTAGGAAGGACAGAGTGTGAGTGACACCAGTGAGAGGGTGTCACTAACAGGTCTGGGAACTGCCTCTAACAGTAGGGTCAGTTCTCGAGGTCGGGCAAGCCAGGTTGTTAACACACAGACAGACAAGGTACAGATTCAGGAGACAGATACGGAATCCAATGAACAGGCAGGGTTTGGCAACGGAGTATCAGAATAGCAAGGTACAGAATCAGAAGGCAAATACAGAGTCCAGGAACGAGAAGATTTTGGCAACAGGATATCAGAAATAGCAAGGTACAGAATCAGAGTTCAGAGGAATAGTCAGGCAGACAGAAGGTCATAACAAATAATACAATTCAATATTCCTAATGCTAAGGTGTGAGTTCCTTGATCATCAACACCTTTGGAAACTATGCTAGAACACAGATACAGACAAGGTCTGAGTGCTACCACGTAGTGATCGCAACGCCAGACACCAGAGAAATGACCAGCACCCAGTATATATACTATAGCGCTCTCCAGCGCCACCCCTAAGTGCTGGACCAATGGAAGGTGGTGAAAATGTCAGCTGACCAGCTTGGTCAGCTGACTCTTCTCTGGCTGTCATATAAGCTCTGCCTCTCAGCGCGCGCGCGCGTCCTTCTGAACCTGTGTGGACTAGCAGTCCCAGCCACACCAGACATGTTTTGCAATGTATCCGCTGATTCGGGCGTGGGGGCCGCCGCACTACTCTCCAAGCAAGCGGCAGTTTCCCCGCGTCTAACCACAATGTCAGTAGTATTGCTATGCGCGCAATCCGCCGCATCCAACGCGGACTCCACCACTCTGCCCATGCGGCATGCGGCGGTTTCTTCACGTTGTGCCGCCATGTTGGACGCGGAAACAGCCGTCTCACTCTGAGCACTTGCGGCGGCTTTTCCTCACACAAAACTTGCAAAAAATGTTCTGCTATTATTGGTTTGGAGTTATCACATACCTTAGGAGCACTGACCCTTTAATTGCCATTGCCATCGGCTGGCAAAAAAGTTGCATGCTGGGGGGATCTTTTTATCTATAATATATTCCTCCTCCTCCCTTTATTTCCCCCTCCTTCTAATGACATAAGACAGTGCACTTCCTAGTATAGAACTCAGTGGGAGTGTCTGAAGACTTTGGAAGGAGGGTGGGTAACGAATACACAATTAGCAAGAGGAGAAAGAAAGAGTGAGGGAGGAAATGATGTCAGGATTAGCTTCATTCAAAGGTAACCAAGATGGAAACTATCTAGAATAGGATTCTCTGCTTTTCCTTATAAAATTCACAGGAATCATAATGTGGACAGTGCAACACATCTGTTATGTAAGTAGAACTAGTATTTATTTACTTATACATTTTTTTTTTTATTTCTAGGTTAGCATGTGTGTCACTTGTTCTTTAATACTGTGCTTTTATTACTATTGCTAGTCTACAGTAAGGTGGCTAACCATTATTTACCTAACCTAAGCTAATATGAACATTTCTTACAAGAGGAGTAGTTGTAGTCTTCTGCTGAAGTTCCATGCAATATTCAAGATTATAGTTTTAAGCTGGGCCGATTCCCCACCGATCGACAGCAGATTCGATCACTGGGATCGAATCTGCTGTCACATCGTTCCCGCTACACGCTAAATTTCGATCTATCCCATCCGATCCCGTCGATCGCTCCGTGCGGAAAATTACTGTCGATCGCTCGCGGGTAGGGAGCGCGTCACTAGCGGCGTTCGAGTGCCCGACGACCGACGCAATAGAGCCCGCATACATTACCTGCTTCGCCAGCGAGTGCCTCCGGTCACCGCTGCTCCATCTCCGGGTCCGGCATGCTTCACTTCCTCCTGCCTGGCAGGAAGTTTAAACAGTAGAGGGCGCTCTACTGTTTAAACTTCCTGCCGGGCAGGAAGAAGTGAAGCATGTTGGAGACCAGACCAGCGCGGAGAGGAAGCAGCGGTGACCGTGGGCAGTCGCGCCGGCTGAGCAGGTAATGTATGCGGGGGGGGGAGCGGCAGCACCAGCACCACCTCAGATTGTTGTGAGCGGTTTCAGGCTGAAATCGGTTCACAATCTGTTTGCAGTAAAGGTAGTCATACGATCCCTCTCTGATCAGATTCAATCAGAGAGGGATCTATCTGTTGGTCGAATCTGATGGCAAATCGACCAGTGTATGGCTACCTTAAGAGAATCTGAAGTGAAAATAAACTTTTGCGATAATGATTTGTTTATGTAGTGCAGCTAAGAAATAGGACATTAGTAGCACAGATATGAGTCTCATATTGTTTTCAGTACAGGAAGAGTTAAGAAACTTCAGTTGTTATCTATGCAAAAGAGCTTCTCTGAGCTCTCCGACCCAACTTGGGTCTGATACAGTGCTGCTTTCCGAAGCACTTATCTTGACCTGTCTCTCACTGTTTCTTGTTTGTTTAAGGTATTACTGCAGAGGAATTCAAAGGGTCATTAGCTCTGCTCTCTTTCATAGTTTAAAATACAGAGTGTAGTTTGTAAACTGCAAATATTAGAGAATGATGCAAAATTATATTAAAAAAAAGCTATATAACTGAAAATAAAAATATGAGAATGTTCTTTCCTACTAGTGTTCTATTAGTTATCTGTACTACACATACAATCCATAATATCATACTTTTTTTTTTGTCTTAAAACCCTGACATAATATTCAAAACAGGTTTTCCTACTTTTTATATGCCATACGGTTATCATATTTGCATTTGTGCATAAGTATTATTATTCATTTAGATATTATAGGTTCCCAAATGTACAGTTTTTTGCTTTGTGAGCTGACTTTGCATTTCATTAATTACTGATTTTATTCATTATGTAGTAAAGGCAAGACATGCTTTGACTCTCTGTCTGTGTTGAGCTGCTTCTCCACAATCAGAGAATGTGTCACATTCCTCACTTGATACATTTAAGTAAACACAAGATAACATTATCTAAAGTTCGGATGCGTCCACATTTCACTACACTGAACTTTCAAGCTCTGTGTGTAACCCTTCCAATGCTGGTCTAGTAAAAAAAAAATGCTGGTTGCATTTAATATGCTGTAAATAATGTTTTAGAGCAAAGATGAAATGCTGGGTTATATTCCGCTTTAAGTGTCACTGTAAGGCGGGTACACACTGTTGACTGATGTCACCCATCAGGGATCGGGACCCTTGGGTGACATTGCTGGGCCAGGCAGCACAGATGTGTAGTCAGCTGTGTAGCTGACAATGCACTCTGTTGCTAAGCAGGAGGCAGCGGGATGACAGAGCGGCACTTACGTCACACTGCACAATGAAATTGGCCGTCGCTTGGCCAAGTTGATCAGGTCATTGTGTACAGGTGCGGTGATGGAGAGAACAAAACGGGAGGAGCATGCTGGTGGATAGGTGAGTGTAGGCTCCACTGCAGCACTTACCAAGGGTCTGGGGGAAACACATTTTAAACGGGGCGGGGGAGGGATATCGTCTGGGGGTCTGTAGGTCATCTGGGAATTGAATGCCGCTACCGCTGCCCACCTTACCACCCCCTTTCAAGCAAGATATTTCTGGTCTTCTGGATCAACTATGTTCTTCTGATCTTTCTAGCTTTTGGCAGATTCGATCATGAGGCTTGAATCTGCTGAGGATATCGAGCAAGTGTCTGAGCACCTTAACATGCATCCAGTTTTGGTTGGAGTTACACTTCATTGTGATTGAAGTAAGTGATTGAAGCACCCATACAAATGTAGATAATGGGGATTTCCAACACTGAATTGTGGAAGCCACTTAGCAAGCAGTGGTGTAAGGATTACCATAGCAGCCATAGCAGTTTCTATGGGGCCCCTAGTCAAGAAGGGACCAGTGGCAAGTCCACAAGCAATAATGGGGTTTTCATTTAACCAAGTAATGCAAGCAGAGTGAAGGGGAAAAGTTATCTATACTGGGGCTACCTAATACTGGGGGCCTCTCTGGCTACCTATACTTGGGGACTATTCTATTACTGGAAGACCCTCTGACTACCCATACCGGGGGCTACCTAATACTTGAGGCGCCTCTGGCTACCTATACTGGGGGATTATTACTGGAAGACTCTTTGACTACCCATACTGGGGGGGGGGCTACCTAATATTGGGGATACCTTTGGCTACCTTTAGTGGGGAGCTTCTTCTGGCTACCTATTACTATTGTACCTCTGACTACTAATACTGGGTAGTTGCATAATTGTGGGGGGCACATCTGGCTACCTAAAACTGGTGTGTGTGGGAGGACACAAAGGTATCTTACTTTTTGTGGGGGGGCCCAACCAATATTTTGCTATGGGGTCCCATAGTTTATAGCTATGCTCTTGCCCCTTACGAAATCCCTTATTGGACACACACAAAACAAGAAAAAGAAGAAGAAATAAAGAAGAAAAGTTCTGGATGAAATCAACTTTGGGTATAACGTGATTTGGATAAAGTTTGACCATAACCAGCTTTTAGTAAATTGAAGAAAAATAATACTTTTTTCCCCCTCTATTACAACAGGTGTTTTGTGCCAGCAGTGGATTTTCCCTTCTGAAATTGTTGGCCTCAATGAATCATGTGTGGAGATTCCATGTACATTCATTCCACATGGGAATTCCAAACCAACCGGGATGTCTTGGATATTACGTACTGATGACGGTCCTTTTGAGATTTTTAACAGTCATACAAAGGATCAAGTGTTGCATCAATACATGGACAGAACATCTCTGATACCTGGGAACAATAGTTGTACTCTGAGGATAGACCCTGTGAAACAAAGAGATGGGGGGAACTATTACCCAGGACTAGCAGGTTCTCCTGTCAATGCTTTCTATTTAAATGAAAGTCTCTTGGATCTTCAAGTCACAGGTAAACTTTTTATCTTGGGGTAGTGGGCATGTAAACATTTTTTTTTTACAATATCCTACTAATCCTAGTAATATTATAAATGGAAAAGTTTGGATGTTTGGGTGTTTGAATGTTGGATGTTTGTTACTCGATCACGCAAAAATGGCTGAACGGATTTGAATGAAATTTGGCACACACATAGTACACTACCTAGAATAACATATAGGATACTTTTTATTCCCATAACCAAAAGTGGGTGGAGACAAATACACATTTCAGTGGGAAAATGTACTGCAGCCATTCTTACATTGTTAATGGCAGGGTTCTCAAACTTTGCACAGTTGGTCAGTGGGTGACTGGGATTAATATTCAGAAAAGTGGGTGGAGCCTACAAAAGCCAATCAAAATCACCTATTGATTTTCAAGGGGAATATTTCATTTCTGCCATTATTACACTGTTAATGGCACAAGACTCAAACCTGGTACAGTTGGTCATTGGGTGAGCGATAAATAGCCAATCAGATTTGTTTCATTTCAATGCAAATTATTGATGCCAAAGACCGCAAAGCCAACAAACTTGGTCATTGAGTAATTGTTTATTAGGGTTAAAAAAAAGTGGGTGCAGCGAACAGCAGCCAAATACATACCTGGGCAATGCCGGGTCATCAGCGGGCGGAGACAAATACAAATTTCATTGGGAAAATGTAAACTGCAGCAATTCTTACACTGTTAATGGTAGGCTTCTCAAACGTTGCACAGTTGGTTACTGGGTGACTGGGATTAATATTCAGAAAAGTGGGTGGAGCCTACAAAAGCAAATCAAACTTCACCTATTTCTTTTCAAGGGGAATATTTAACTGCTGCCATTTTTACACTGTTAATGGTACAAGCCTCAAACCTGGTGCAGTTGGTCATTGGGTGACTGGGGTTCAAATTCAGAAAGGGGTGGAGCCACAGCCAATCAGATTTATTTCATTTCAATGCAAATTATTGATGCCAAAGACCGCAAAGCTCACAAACTAGGTAATTGAGTAACTGTGTGTTAGAGTTAGAAAAAATGGGCGGAGGCAAAACCAGCCAAATACATACCCGGGCAATGCCAGGCCATCAGCTAGTTCATTAGGGGCCCGTTTCCACTTGTGCAGTGGGAATCGCTGCAGAAAAAATTTGCATGCGGATGCCAATTTCGCATGTGGTTGTATGCAAATTTTCATGCAAATTCGCATACGATTTCGCATGGATAACTATATATGCAAATTTAACCATGGCAGCGCCTGTGTGCTTTTCCATTGTTTCTATGCAAAATCGTATGCGAATTTGCAAGAAAATTTTCATACCAAAGCCGCATGCAAATTTCCTATTAAATACATTGTATGCGAATCGCATAGCGGTATGCGGTATGCGAATTGTGATGGCTCTGCCATGCAGATTTTTTCTGCACAGAAAAACGCTCAGAAATCCTGACAAGTGGAAACAGTCCCATCCACTTGTATTGTCTATGCAAATCTGCATGCAGGAAACACATGCAGATTCGCTCTAGTGGAAACGGGCCCTAATAATTATACCTTCTATACTCATGTATAAGCCTAATTTTTCTGCACAAAAATGTGCTGAAAAGTTACCTCCTCAGCTTATACAGGATCTTCTCGAAAAATTAGCATATTGTGATAAAGTTCATTATTTTCTGTAATGTACTGATAAACATTAGACTTTCATATATTTTAGATTCAAATACACACAAATGAAGTAGTTCAAGCCTTTTACTGTTTTAATATTGATGATTTTGGCATACAGCTCATGAAAACCCAAATTTCCTATCTCAAAAAATTAGCATATTTCATCCGACCAATAAAAGAAAAGTGTTTTTAAAACAAAAAAAGTCAACCTTCAAATAATTATGTTCAGTTATGCACTCAATACTTGGTCGGGAATCCTTTTGCAGAAATGACTGCTTCAATGTGGCGTGGCATGGAGGCAATCAGCCTGTGGCACTGCTCAGGTGTTATGGAGGCCCAGGATGCTTTGATAGCGGCCTTAAGCTCATCCAGAGTGTTGGGTCTTGCGTCTCTCAACTTTCTCTTCACAATATCCCACAGATTCTCTATGGGGTTCAGGTCAGGAGAGTTGGCAGGCCAATTGAGCACAGTAATACCATGGTCAGTAAACCATTTACCAGTGGTTTTGGCATTGTGAGCAGGTGCCAGGTTGTGCTGAAAAATAAAATCTTCATCTCCATAAAGCTTTTCAGCAAATGGAAGCATGAACCCACTTTTGAACCAGAAACAGCGGCAGAAGCGCCTGAACTGGGCTACAGAGAAGCAGCACTGGACTGTTGCTCAATGGTCCAAAGTACTTTTTTCGGTTGAAAGCAACTTTTACATGTCATTCGGAAAACAAGGTGCCAGAGTCTGGAGGAAGACTTGGGAGAGGGAAATGCAAAAATGCCTGAAGTCCAGTGTCAAGTATCCACAGTCAGTGATGGTCTGGGGTGCCATGTCAGCTGCTGGTGTTGGTCCACTGTGTTTTATCAAGGGCAGGGTCAATGCAGCTAGCTATCAGGAGATTTTGGAGCACTTCATGCTTCCATATGCTGAAAACCTTTATGGAGATGAAGATTTCATTTTTCAGCATGACCTGGCACCTGCTCACAGTGCCAAAACCACTGGTAAATGGTTTACTGACCATGGTATTACTGTGCTCAATTGGCCTGCCAACTCTCCTGACCTGAACGCCATAGAGAATCTGTGGGATATTGTGAAGAGAAAGTTGAGAGACGCAAGACCCAACACTCTGGATGAGCTTAAGGCCGCTATCGAAGCATCCTGGGCCTCCATAACACCTGAGCAGTGCCACAGGCTGATTGCCTCCATGCCACGCCACATTGAAGCAGTCATTTCTGCAAAAGGATTCCCAACCAAGTATTGAGTGCATAACTGAACATAATTATTTTTAAGGTTGACTTTTTTTGTTTTAAAAACACTTTTCTTTTATTGGTCGGATGAAATATGCTAATTTTTTGAGATAGGAAATTTGGGTTTTCATGAGCTGTATGCCAAAATCGTCAATATTAAAACAATAAAAGGCTTGAACTACTTCAGTTGTGTGTATTTGAATCTAAAATATATGAAAGTCTAATGTTTATCAGTTACAGAAAATAATGAACTTTATCACAATATGCTAATTTTTTGAGAAGATCCTGTATGTAAGTCAGTGGAGCAAAATGAATGGTGGAGCAGATTTTGTTATTGGCATTGGAGCATAAGGACTGTACACTAGTGATCCTGTTCTTGCCAGCTAGCTCCTTGCTGTTTCCATGCCCCCATCCCCTGCAAACATGGTGTGCAGAGGGCGCAGCTCAAGACTACCTGTGTCCCCTGGCTTGTGGAGTAGGGGGTATGCCGGTGCCAGGCCTCGACCGGATTGCTCTGACGGTCCCGGAACAACCAAAATTGAAAGAAAGAGGCGGCACATCACTGGCTGCAGAGAGATGCTTGTATTGTGGAACAGTCACTACATGTTACGGACCATACAGGCCTTTCCTCAGGTGTGTAACGAGGAAGGGCCTGTATGCCTGTACATGATTGTTATGACATGATACATGTCATAACATGTACATGATTTTAAGGCTATTTATTCTATTACAAATGTATAAATTATTCTATTCATGTTATTTGTAGTGAAGTATTTTAAGGAATAAATATATTATTGTTTATATGTGTGTAATGGTGTTTGTGCAGTGGGGATGGTTAGGGTTAGGCACCACCAGGGGGATGGTTAGGGTTAGACACCACCAGGAAGGTCTTAGGGTTAGGCACCACCAGGTGGGTGGTTAGGGTTAGGCACCAGCAGGGGGGTGATTAGGGTTAGGCACCAGCAGGGGGGTGATTAGGGTTAGGCACCACTAGGGGGGTGGTTAGGGTTAGGCACCACCAGGGGGGGGGTCTAGGGGTTAGGCATATGTACAGGGAGGGTTCTGTGTGAGAGTAGGGTTAGGTATAGTTACAGCACAATATACACCACCGAGGGGGTGGTTAGGGTTAGGCACCACCACGGGGGTCTCGGGATTAGGGATAGGTACAAGGAGGGCTCTGTGTGAGAGTAAGGTTAAGTATAGTTACAGCACAATATATGTAATATATACAATGCATTAAATTATGTATATTTAAACAAAGAGGGGGTCTAGGGGTTAGGGATAGGGATAGGGAGAGATCTGTGTGAGCCTCCAGTTAGGTATAATTGCAGTAAAATATATGTACAATCTACCATTGTATTACTATGCTTAATACAAGTGTAAATATCGTTTTCTGTTATAGACACTTTTTGACGTTTTATTTCAGAATTAATTTGTTGTTATAGATGGTATTTTGCCGTTTAATTTCCGTTTATTTAACCTATTTAGCACTACATTTTCGTTTACAGGCTATAAACAAAAATTATTGTTTTACATTACAACCTATAATTTGGCTATATCCCACGCCCTTTTTTCCAGGCGCCCTTTTTTGATACACGTGTGGGAGTGCACAACTGGGTGTAATATGATAGAACAACCAGATGGCGCCTATATTGGGAGGGAGGGGGGCATAGCGTGAAAGGTGTGTACATGAATGCAGGACTGCATCGTGAGGGAGGGGAGGAGATTTATGTGTGGGACTGTGGAAAAAATGTGGTTGTCCAGAGTGTGGGAAATAATACATGATCTGGAGATGAGATGTGGGGTTTACACTACAAGGCTAGACATGAAATTCGTAATGTGGACCAGAGTGGCACCATGTGTTGGAAAGAAAGTGAGGGGGTGGTTGGGGGAAAGGAGATGGAGACGGAAGAGGACAGGGTGGGGTGGTTTGCATTTGCAGTATGTGGTGTAACAGTTTTCACGTTTCACATGTGTGGTAATGGTTTTTGCATTTGACATTTGGGGTAAACATTTCTGCATTTCACATAATTGGTAATCGTTTCTGCATTTGACATTTGGGGTAATCGTTTCTGCATTTGACATTTTGAGTAATAGTTTCTGCATTTGACATCTGGGGTAATGGTTTCTGCATTTTTCATGTGGTGTAGTGTTGGTTTTATTAGTTACATCTTCATAGTACTGAGTTCGACACCGTTATTTTTGTTTGCTTTTTGTGTTTTATTTTTTTGTGGGGAAAATGCTGCCTTATTATATGTGTTTTTTGGAGAAAAACGTCTGATTTTTAGGGCCTAACTGTGTTTTGGGAAAATCTCAGGACCCTTTTGATTTACACTTTTACATTACAGTTAACTATGTCCACGTCATGACAATGCCCATTTTCCAGTACCCACATCATGGCCACACCCATTCTTTTAGGATTCTAGCAACGCCACTGGTGTTTTCTGTATTTACCTTATTATTTAATCTCTATTAGATACTACTCTACTTATTCTTGTTGCACCAAAGAAGATGCTGATGTATTTAACCATTTTTAGCAACTCCTGGAAAGCCTGAGTTTCATGGTCCAGACAGTGAGCTTGAGGGGATTGCCGTCAATCTTACTTGCTCTGTGAAGCACACGTGTGGCTCCACCCCTCCTTCCCTGACATGGAACAAGCCTGGCCAAACCACGATAAAGTCCGTGGAACTATTGGATGGAACCTGGAGACAAGTATCGATGCTCAACTATATTCCCTCATATCAGGATGATGGCAAACCATTCCTGTGCACAGCAACTTACCATAATGGGTTAACATCACAGGTGGCAGGAGCATTGAACATTGGATGTATGTATTACATGTACTTAAACCAAAAATGAACTAAACTTACCTTTACTTATCAACTCTGTCATATTCTACATACGTAGAAACCATCAGCAGGTCTTCTTGGTTCCGATCACATAGTATGACATGTCTCTTACATCTCTTCCATGACCCCTCTTCCACCACCAGGTGGCACTGTAATGCCGACACCTTGTCTTGGATTCCGATCACATGTCAAATCATGTGATCGGGATCCAGAAGACCTATGAGAATTTCATAGCTGCTGGTGGAGGAAGAGAGGAGCTTCCTCCAGCAGGTAAATATAGCTTCTTACTCCCATGCACTAGTTTGGCTGCACTAGCAACCAAATGAGTTATCCTGACAGAGGCTGCCACTGCAAAATCAGCTTCAAACAAGGCATCTCGTTTGGAGCTGCTTAAAAAAGGTTAAAGGGATATAGTTAGGCCAGCAAGGGTAAGTAGTCAGCTCTGTCCACATTCACAACAACTTCTAAAGCAAGTGTAAAACTATTCTGAAAAAAGTTAGCTACTCATCCATGGAGAGGAAATGCACTAGATCCCATAGAGCCTTCCTGGTCCACTCTCCATGCCCTCAGTCTTAAGGTGGCCAGTGGCCACTAATGGTCCAATTTCTAGCGAAAAATCGTTCGAGCGATCAGAAATTGTGATCGGATTGGTTGTAAATAATCTCCATTGGTGGACACAGTGAAAAAAAATGTCGTCCGAATGAATTTTCGTCTAACCAAAATTTGGATTTTCTTGTTGGTTGTGATAGATAGGAAGCAAAGATTGGTTTGTTGATGGTGTAGTGAACGATGTATTACAATATTTCACTTCCGATCAGAATTTCTGATCGCTCGAACGATTTTTCGCTAGAACTTGGACCGTTAGTGGCCAGCTTAACGCTGCCCCCATGAAAGTCTGCACCTTCGGGATTCATCAGAAGGCTTCAGAAACAGTCAGGTCCTTGAGAGCATCATTAAATGGGTGCATCTGCACTGCACATGCACCAGCACTCGCACGTACGCAGTACAGACCCTCATCCTTGGAACAGAAGGAGGTGGTAAAATTGGTCAATCATTGGCCAATCAAAATTGAATGTGTGTACTTTACATTGAGGCCTCTTTCACATCAGGACGTTGCGTTTTAGAGGATGTTAAGGTCGCATAACGTGCCCCTAACGCAACGCCTGGTGGTGTTGAAGGAGGACGCTACATAGAGCCGCGTTATGCGGCTCTTGGTGCGCCTTTTTTGTTCTATGGACTGCGGAGACCACGTGATCGGAACACTCCGCCAGCCAATCGCCGCACAGAGCGGCCACTCCAGGAAGTAAACACTGCACGTCACACAGTGCAGTAAATATTAATTAGCCATGTGGCTAGAGGCACTAACGGACTCTCCCCTCCTCCTCTGCTGACATACATTACTGAGCATGTGCAAACAGTCTAACGCGGCTAAAACTGCGTATAACGCACAGCATGCTGCACTTTCACAGAATGTGCAGTGTTACCCTGTAACGCAACGTGGGCACTGTAAACAGCCCATTGATTTTTCATTGCTGTGAGTTGGGCTGCGTTACAGGCTGCTCTAATGTGCGCCTGTAACGTCCCACTGTGAGAGCAGCCTAAATGAAAAAGCCATGATTTAATGAAGAACAAAGGTGAAAACGCACAGTACTTTTATGGTTGGTCATCAGTCTAAAGCCTAGTACGTAATTTCAATTTTGATTGGCCAATCACTGACCAGCAACATTGAATTTGTTATATACGATTATTGTTATTATAATTTTATTTTTGAGTAGCGGCTCTTAAAATAATCACTTGATATTTTTTAACACCAGATGCACCGAAAAATGTGGAAGTCACCCTCCGCAGAAATGTAAACCTAACAGCAGGTAGTGTGGTGAATTTAATATGTTCCAACAAAGCTAACCCTTCACCACAAAGATACGAATGGTACATTGGGGGCAAGAAGGATTCGCCACTGTTTGGCCTGGAAATCTCAGTCCCAGTCAATGAAGATGTCGGTCTTTATTCTTGTGCAGCGATTAATATTCACGGGAGAGGAGAGTCACCACTAAAGGAGATAACTGCACAATGTACGTACCTCGTACTCAGTACTTTATAGAGATGGTCAATGAAATGCTAGTGGTGATCATAATCAGCTAATTATGATTATGCAAAAAATGTTTGTAAATTTTACAATTTACTAATTGTTAATTCAACTTGATTTTGTATAAGCATTCGTAATTACGTGTAAATTTACACATAATGTCATGCAGACTTTGTATACATGCTATTGCTACCAAAATTGTTACATATGCTAAGGAGAATAATGAGTACAAATCTAAAAAACATTTTTCAAAAAGACCTTGTAGTTTTTGAGAAAATCGATTTTAACAAATGCAAAGAAAACAGTTTTTTAAACTCAGAAAAATTACAGTTCAAAAACCATTTTTCTTTGTAGATTTAAAATTAATTTTCTCAAAAACTACAAGGTCTTTTTGAAGGATTCTTTTTTTGACTTATACCCACTATTCTCCTTAACTTATGTATCAATAGCATTTATGAGGGCTTTGCTAATCACCACCAACTTTGGCGCAAAATGATGTGAAAATTACGCAAAATATCATGCGTAATTATGAATGCTTACAATTACATACAAAATGAATGACTCTTTTCCATGAAATTTGGCATTACGATGTGTAAATGCGAATTACAAGGCGCAATTACGCATAGGCGTAATTTCTGCTCATCACTAATGATAATTATTTCCTTTTTTATGCCAAATAAGAAGTAAGCAGAAAGTGCATTTGATTGGCTGGATTCCGAGCTGCACGCAATTTGCATGACATTTGCATATAATCTGGAATGATCTGCATTTCATTGTTCAGTAATTATTAGCGGCGGCAATGGACCACGATGTATCCTGTAACACAATGTTTTATGTATGTTATGCAGATGCTGCTATCGGAGTGAAAGTTCTACTTACCCCTCTAGAGGGAGCCACTGAGTTGAAGTGCAGCTACCTGCGCAGCAGCCCTAATGTAACCCACTATACCTGGAGAAAAAATGGAGAAAACGTTCCCAATGAAACTGCTCAGGTTCTGATATTGGACAGCAGTAAAAGTAATTCTGGCTCATATTCCTGTATCGCTCACAACCTCGCTGGAAGCTCCGCCTCCGAGGTTCTGTTTATAGGTAAGCATTGACATGAACGATGTTTTCAGCATACACACATTTATAGCGATGCCACAAATCTCATAGCCATAGATATGCTAGATGGATGCTGCCCGACAGGACTTGATCCCTCAGGCATCATGGCTGGTCTGAGGATGTACAGACGTGTCACTAAACTTTAGGCTAGCGACATGTTCTGTTGCAATGCAGGTGAGGGGGAGTAGAGGGCTGGCAGAGTGTTGTGGGAGGAAAGTCAGGCAGTTTGTTGGCCCAGTGGCCCAGGGGGTCGTGGGTTGCTGTACACATACTGGATTCTTGGCATAGGTGGTCATTGTTGGACAGCTCGTTTAGGTTTTATCTTGCGTGTGTATGGCAGTGATGCTCAAATACCCCTTTTTAAAATTCGAGTTTGGTCGAATTCGAATAGTAAATTATTCGAGGTCAGTCGAATATTCGAGTCGAATAATTTTTACTATTCGATTCGACCTCGGACTTCGAGCTCACTATTCGAGTCGGTATTCGAGCTCACTATTCGAGCTGACTATTCGAATTGGCCTTAAATAGCTTCCAACACTTGTTTTGAGGGTGAATGATGCAAGAAACATCTTTTTTTCCAAGTAACAACAGCAAGTGATTATGTGGGGATGTTCCTTTAAAAAAAATGTGGAAAGAGAAGTTGTGTCCTTAATTTTGTTCAGTAGTGTTACTGTATATACTTGTTCTTCTTCTTCTTTATCTTTCTTCTTCTTCTTCTAGATCTTCTTCTTCTATATCTTCTTCTTCTTCTTCTATATTGTCTTCTTCATCATCTTCTTCTTCTTCATCTTCTTCATCTTCTTCTTCATCTTCATCTTCTTCTTCTTCTTCATCTTCATCTTCTTCATCTTCTTCTTCTTCATCTTCTTCTTCTTCATCTTCATCTTCTTCTTCTTCTTCTTCTTCATCTTCTTCTTCTTCTTCTTCATCTTCTTCTTCTTCTTCTTCTTCATCTTCTTCATCATCTTCTTCATCTTCTTCTTCTTCTTCTTCATCTTCTTCTTCTTCTTCATCTTCTTCTTCTTCATCTTCTTCATCTTCTTCATCTTCTTCTTCTTTTTCATCTTCTTCTTCATCATCTTCTTCATCTTCTTCTTCATCTTCTTCTTCATCTTCATCTTCTCCTTCTCCTTCTTTTTCAATATCGTCTTCTTCTTCTTCACGTATTTCTCTTTTCAATTTTTTTTTTAAAGAAATGCAGCTATTTTGGAGCGTAACAAATAGCTGGTGGGCGCACGCATGTTGGAAGCGCCATTGTATGTGCTCCCTGGCAGTGGAAACACAAAGACAGCAGGAGGTAAATTCAGCAGCAGGAGGAGGAGGATGAGTGTGTGGCAGCAGGCAGTCAATGAGGCAGGCAGCTCGCCGTGACATAATAGCCCTGGTACCTAGCGGTGATACCAGGGCTGTAAATAAACACAACAGGAGGTCCCAGACAGCGGTCGTGCAGCCCACATTGTGTCCAATACACAACTGGGACAACACAGTTTTCAACCCGGGCACCTCAGAAAAATTAAACCTTTTTTTTTTTTTTAATGGTTTGTTTGGTTTTGGTTTTGCAACCAATATAGCTATTGTTTGACGTAATAGCTGGTGGCAGAGTGGCAGCAGAAGGTAATTCTGTGTACCCTGGCAGTGGGAAACACAGACAGACAGCAGCAGCAGGAGGAGGAATGGAGGAGTAGGCGAGCAGCTATTGTTTGACGTAATAGCTGGTGGCAGAGTGGCAGCAGAAGGTAAATCATCTGTGTACCCTGGCAGTGGGAAACACAGACAGACAGCAGCAGCAGCAGCAGGAGGAGGTATGGAGGAGCAGTGTGAGTGTGGCAGCAGGTAGGCAGCGTGACATAATAGCCCTGGTACCTAGCGGTGATACCAGGGCTGTAAATAAACACAACAGGAGGTCCCAGACAGCGGTCGTGCAGCCCACATTGTGTCCAATACACAACTGGGACAACACAGTTTTCAACCCGGGCACCTCAGAAAAATTAAACCTTTTTTTTTTTTTTAATGGTTTGTTTGGTTTTGGTTTTGCAACCAATATAGCTATTGTTTGACGTAATAGCTGGTGGCAGAGTGGCAGCAGAAGGTAATTCTGTGTACCCTGGCAGTGGGAAACACAGACAGACAGCAGCAGCAGGAGGAGGAATGGAGGAGTAGGCGAGCAGCTATTGTTTGACGTAATAGCTGGTGGCAGAGTGGCAGCAGAAGGTAAATCATCTGTGTACCCTGGCAGTGGGAAACACAGACAGACAGCAGCAGCAGCAGCAGGAGGAGGTATGGAGGAGCAGTGTGAGTGTGGCAGCAGGTAGGCAGCGTGACATAATAGCCCTGGTACCTAGCGGTGATACCAGGGCTGTAAATAAACACAACAGGAGGTCCCAGACAGCGGTCGTGCAGCCCACATTGTGTCCAATACACAACTGGGACAACACAGTTTTCAACCCGGGCACCTCAGAAAAATTAAACCTTTTTTTTTTTTTTAATGGTTTGTTTGGTTTTGGTTTTGCAACCAATATAGCTATTGTTTGACGTAATAGCTGGTGGCAGAGTGGCAGCAGAAGAAGGTAATTCTGTGTACCCTGGCAGTGGGAAACACAGACAGACAGCAGCAGCAGGAGGAGGAATGGAGGAGTAGGCGAGCAGCTATTGTTTGACGTAATAGCTGGTGGCAGAGTGGCAGCAGAAGGTAAATCATCTGTGTACCCTGGCAGTGGGAAACACAGACAGACAGCAGCAGCAGCAGCAGGAGGAGGTATGGAGGAGCAGTGTGAGTGTGGCAGCAGGTAGGCAGCGTGACATAATAGCCCTGGTACCTAGCGGTGATACCAGGGCTGTAAATAAACACAACAGGAGGTCCCAGACAGCGGTCGTGCAGCCCACATTGTGTCCAATACACAACTGGGACAACACAGTTTTCAACCCGGGCACCTCAGAAAAATTAAACCTTTTTTTTTTTTTTTAATGGTTTGTTTGGTTTTGGTTTTGCAACCAATATAGCTATTGTTTGACGTAATAGCTGGTGGCAGAGTGGCAGCAGAAGAAGGTAATTCTGTGTACCCTGGCAGTGGGAAACACAGACAGACAGCAGAAGGGCAGTACACAGCAGCCCACTGTAGGTGTAAAATGTGTGGCTGCAGGCGACGTAATAGTCAAAGTGAACCAGGCTGGCTTAGTGAGCAGGAGCCAGGAGGTGGTAAAGGGTGGTAAGGCACATTAACGATGGTTCCGGCAGCCAGTTCATGTCCCCCTCTCGCCGACAACAGGGGCCAGGAACTCGCCTTCCACCCACGCCTGGTTCATCTTGAGAAACGTCAGTCTGTCCACAGACTTGTGAGACAGACGTGAGCGTTTCTCGGTGACCACGCCACCAGCTGCACTGAAGCAGCGCTCGGACAGCACGCTGGAAGGGGGGCAGGACAGCACTTCCAGGGCGTACTGCGCCAGCTCGCTCCAGATCTCCATGCGCTTGACCCAATACTCCATGGGATCAACAGGGGCATCGCTGTCAAGCCCGCTGTACGACCCCATGTAGTCAGCCACCATGCGGGTCAGGCGCTGGCTGTGACCGGAGGAGGATGCTGCTGCATGCATCTCCTCTCTAGTCACTGCTGCCGGAGCCTCTACAGTCCTGTAGAGCTCGTGGCTGAGAGACAGCAGGTCTGTGGGGCGCTTGCTGCTGCTGGATGCATGCACCTGCTGCTGCCTCTGTGCTGGCTGCTGGACAGTGGGGGTGGAAGGCTGGGGGAAGGCTTCCTCCAAGCGCTCAACAAGGGCCTGCTGCAAGCTCCTTATTTGTTGCGCTGGGTCTCCTCCTGCAGGCGGCAGGAACTGGCTCAACTTCCCCTTGAGGCGTGGGTCCAACATCATGCTGATCCAGATGTCCTCCCTCTGCTTCATCTGGATCACCCTGGGGTCCCTGCGCAGGCACGTCAGCATGTGCGCTGCCATTGGGAAGAGGCGGGCCACGTCTGCTGGCACATCGACGTCAGTGCTGTCCTCATCCTCCTCCTCTGCCTCCTCATCCTCTCTCCACCCCCGCACCAACTCAGCTGCGCTGTGCTGATCCCCCTCATCAGCAGCCAGGTCAGGGACCTCCACCAAGTCCTCCTCCTCCTCCCCCTCAGAGGTGGACTGCGCAGCTGGTTGCCGCTCCTGCTGGTCCAAGGCTGCCGCTCCCTGTTCCAGCAAAGCATCGAGGGCCCTGTTCAGCAGAGAAACCAGGGGCACCCACTCGCAGACCATAGCATGGTCCCTGCTCACCATGTTTGTGGCCTGCAGGAAGGGAGCCAGCACAAAGCACACCTGCTGCATGTGCCTCCAGTCATCATCGGGGACGATGGACGGGATGTTGCTGGTCTTGTCCCTTCTCTGAGCTGCGGAAACAGTGGCCAGGGCAAGGTACTGTTTGACAGCGTGCCTCTGTTCAACCATGAGGCGCTACACCTGCTATTGCTGAAATTCTGTCTTGTCCCCATTTTTATTGCCTGATGAAGCGGGCTGGGCCTGCGAAACGCGTTGCACTGTTTTGGGGTACTAATTAATAAATGTGACTACTATTCAGACAGTCTTTCGTGTCTGCTTTATGGAGGTAAGTCCACCACTTCCTCCCAGCAAATTTTAAAGTTTTTATCCACTTTTATCCTGCTGGCGCCTCTGTTCTCCTACTGCTCTGTTCAACCAGACGCTCCAACATCGCCAGGGTGGAGTTCCAGCGAGTCGGAACGTCAAGGATCAGCCGATGGCGTGGCAGATCCAGCTCCTTTTGCACGTCTTCCAGGCTCGCACAGGCTGCAGCCGAGCGCCGGAAGTGACGCACAACATTCCTTGCCGTTTCCAGCAGTTCGCCCATCCCCTGGTAGGTGCGCAGGAACTTCTGCACCACCAGGTTCAGCACGTGGGCAAGACAGGGGATGTGGGTCAGGTTTCCCCTGTCTATTGCGGCAACCAGATTGGCCCCATTGTCGGCCACCACCTCTCCGACTCTGAGGCCTCTGGGGGTCAGCCAAATCCTCTCCTGCTCCTGGAGTTTGGCCAACACATGGGTTGCCGTCAGCTTGGTCTTCCCAAGGCTGACCAAGTGCAGCAGCGCTTGGCAGTGGCGGGCCTTCACGCTGCTGCTGAGGCGGGGGGTTTGGCCAGGTGTGCCGGAGGATGGCAGAGGATCGGAGGAACCTGCTGCAGTTCCCCTGACCCTGCGGGGTGGCACCACCCACTGTGTTGCTGCTGCTGCTGTGCCCGCTGCTGCTCTCCCATCCTCACCCCCTTCCACCAAGCTGACCCAGTGGACAGTGAAGGACAGGTAGCGGCCTGTCCCGAAGCGGCTGCTCCAGGAGTCCATGGTGACGTGGACCCTTTCACCAACCGCGTGCTCCAGCCCTCGCTCCACATTGGCCATCACAAAGCGGTGCAGTGCAGGAATGGCCTTGCGGGCAAAGAAGTGTCTGCTGGGGAGCTGCCAGTCTGGGGCTGCGCAAGCAAGCAGCGCACGAATGTCGCTCCCCTCCTGCACGAGCGTGTACGGCAGGAGTTGGGAGCACATGGCCCGTGCCAGCAAGCCGTTCAGCTGCCGCACGCGACGGCTGCTGGGAGGCAGAGCCCTAACCACCCCCTGGAAGGACTCGCTCAAAAGGCTCTGGCGTGGCCTTTTGCTGACACGGGAATCAGCAGACACAGCAGAGGAGGCCACTGAGGACTGGCTGCCAGAACAGGCCTCAGTGTCGGCGGCAGGAGTTGCAGAGGGGGGAGGAGCAGTGCGTTTCCGCACTCCTGCTGGTGCTGCTGGAGGAGCAGGAGGGCGGGTGGCTGCTGTTGCTGCTGCTGCTGCTGAAGGCTGTGCAGTGATGGGTGTGGTGCCACTGCGAGCACCAGATGCCTTCAGCCTCTGGAACTCCTCATGCTGGTGGAAATGTTTAGCCGCAAGGTGGTTGATGAGCGAGCTGGTGCAGAACTTTAAGGGGTCTGCACCTCTGCTCAACTTCCGCTGACAGTGGTTGCAAGTGGCGTACTTGCTGTACACAGTGGGCATGGTGAAATATCGCCAGATTGGTGACTTAAACATCCCCCTACGGCATGGAAGCGCTGCTGCCTGTCTCCCTGTGGTGGTTGGGGGGGGGCTTGGGGGGCTTGGGTGCGGCTGGTGGTGGTACTGGCAGATGCTGCTGCTGCTGCTGCTGAGCCTGAGACACCAGCAGGCTGTGGGACCTGCCTACTGCTGCTGCCAATGCTTGCAATGATGCGCCTCCTTGCAAGGCCCACAAGAGCATCCTCCTCCTCCTCCTCAGAGCTGCTGAGGACGACATCCCCTGGAGGTGGTGGCACCCAGTCTCTGTCTGTCACCGGGTCATCATCATCCTCCCCCTCCTGAAACATGTCCTGCTGGGATGAGGACCCCCCAAACTCCTCTCCTGATGCATGGATGGGCTGCTTGACTGTCGCCACAGTCTTGCTGTCCAATCCCTCATCCCCCAAAGTGCCCATCAGCATCTCCTCCTCAAAATCGCCAACAACAGCAGACAATTGACTCATGATGCCTGGGGTCAAAAGACTGCTGAATGACAGGTCGCCAACTGACGGTGAACTGGCCTCCTCCCCAGGCCCTGCTGGGCGGCTGCTGCGAACAGGGGTGGTGGTGGTGGTGGTGGTGAGGGTGGAGGCCTCGGATGCAGAGCTGATGGCGGGCTGCTCATCCTCCGTCATGAGTTGCACCACAGTGTCTGCATCCTTTTCCTCAATGGGACGTTTCCGACCCGGCTGGAGGAAAATGGGAGCAGGTGCTACACGCTGCTGCTGCTGTGTCTCTGCAGCGTGAGTTGCAGATGCTCCTGCTGGGCGGCGCCCAAGGCGTCCACGGCCAGTGGCTATGGGAGGAATGTTAGCCACTGACGCTGCTGCTGCGGAACTGTGCATGGTGGCGCGCCCGCGGCCGCGGCTTGCCACAATGCTGCTCCCTCTCCTTCTGATTCCCTTGCTGCCCTTCCCCTTGCCCAAACCGCGCTGGCTGCCACTTCCAGACATCTTAAATGTTTTGGGCGTATAGACAAAAGTTTTGTAAAAGGGCGGGTGAAAAGTGGGGTACTTTAATGGAGTGGGTTGGTTGGTGAGGTGACTGAGTGAGTGTCCCCTAGTACAGTAAGTAAGTAGTAACAGTCAGGAAGTACAACTAGCAGTTACAATAATCAGTAGTAATCACAAGTAAATTTAGTGTGTGTACACTCAGACAGTGAGTGCACGCACGCAGGAGCTAGTAGCCTATGGACAGTGACTGAGTGTCCTAGACTCCTAGTACAGTAAGAGTAAGTAGTAACAGTAAGTAGAACTAACTAATTACGATAATCAATCAGCGATCAGAAGGAAATAGAGTGTGTGTTGTGTGTGTACACTCAGACAGTGAGTGCACGCACGCAGGAGCTAGTAGCCTATGAACACAGTGACTGAGTGTCCTAGACTCCTAGTACAGTAAGAGTAAGTAGTAACAGTAAGTAGAACTAACTAATTACAATAATCAATCAGCGATCAGAAGGAAATGGAGTGTGGGTGTGTGTACACTCAGACAGTGAGTGCACGCACGCAGGAGCTAGTAGCCTATGAACACAGTGACTGAGTGTCCTAGACTCCTAGTACAGTAAGAGTAAGTAGTAACAGTAAGTAGAACTAACTAATTACAATAATCAATCAGCGATCAGAAGGAAATGGAGTGTGGGTGTGTGTACACTCAGACAGTGAGTGCACGCACGCAGGAGCTAGTAGCCTATGAACACAGTGACTGAGTGTCCTAGACTCCTAGTACAGTAAGAGTAAGTAGTAACAGTAAGTAGAACTAACTAATTACAATAATCAATCAGCGATCAGAAGGAAATGGAGTGTGGGTGTGTGTACACTCAGACAGTGAGTGCACGCACGCAGGAGCTAGTAGCCTATGAACACAGTGACTGAGTGTCCTAGACTCCTAGTACAGTAAGAGTAAGTAGTAACAGTAAGTAGAACTAACTAATTACAATAATCAATCAGCGATCAGAAGGAAATGGAGTGTGGGTGTGTGTACACTCAGACAGTGAGTGCACGCACGCAGGAGCTAGTAGCCTATGAACACAGTGACTGAGTGTCCTAGACTCCTAGTACAGTAAGAGTAAGTAGTAACAGTAAGTAGAACTAACTAATTACAATAATCAATCAGCGATCAGAAGGAAATGGAGTGTGGGTGTGTGTACACTCAGACAGTGAGTGCACGCACGCAGGAGCTAGTAGCCTATGAACACAGTGACTGAGTGTCCTAGACTCCTAGTACAGTAAGAGTAAGTAGTAACAGTAAGTAGAACTAACTAATTACAATAATCAATCAGCGATCAGAAGGAAATGGAGTGTGGGTGTGTGTACACTCAGACAGTGAGTGCACGCACGCAGGAGCTAGTAGCCTATGAACACAGTGACTGAGTGTCCTAGACTCCTAGTACAGTAAGAGTAAGTAGTAACAGTAAGTAGAACTAACTAATTACAATAATCAATCAGCGATCAGAAGGAAATGGAGTGTGGGTGTGTGTACACTCAGACAGTGAGTGCACGCACGCAGGAGCTAGTAGCCTATGAACACAGTGACTGAGTGTCCTAGACTCCTAGTACAGTAAGAGTAAGTAGTAACAGTAAGTAGAACTAACTAATTACAATAATCAATCAGCGATCAGAAGGAAATGGAGTGTGGGTGTGTGTACACTCAGACAGTGAGTGCACGCACGCAGGAGCTAGTAGCCTATGAACACAGTGACTGAGTGTCCTAGACTCCTAGTACAGTAAGAGTAAGTAGTAACAGTAAGTAGAACTAACTAATTACAATAATCAATCAGCGATCAGAAGGAAATAGAGTGTGGGTGGTGTGTGTACACTCAGACAGTGAGTGACCGCACGCAGGAGCTAGTAGCCTATGGACAGTGACTGAGTGTCCTAGACTCCTAGTACAGTAAGAGTAAGTAGTAACAGTAAGTACAACTAACTAATTACGATAATCAATCAGCGATCAGAAGGAAATGGAGTGTGGGTGTGTGTACACTCAGACAATGAGTGCACGCACGCAGGAGCTAGTAGCCTATGGACAGTGACTGAGTGTCCTAGACTCCTAGTACAGTAAGAGTAAGTAGTAACAGTAAGTAGAACTAACTAATTACGATAATCAATCAGCGATCAGAAGGAAATAGAGTGTGTGTTGTGTGTGTACACTCAGACAGTGAGTGCAGTGCGCACACGCAGGAGCTAGTAGCCTATATGAACAGTGACAGTGAGTGTCCCTACGGGTACAGTAAGAGTAAGTAGTAAGTAAGTACAACTAACTAACAATAATCTATCAGTAATCAGAAGGAAATAGAGTGTGTGTACACACAGACAGTGAGTGAGTGCACACACGCAGGAGCTAGCTAGTAGCCTATAAACAGTGACAGTCAGTGAGTGTCCTACTCCTAGTACAGTATAACTACAATACTATTAGTAAAGGACAGCAGAAATACTGGTATAGATGAGAGAAATAAACAGAGGACAGCTGCCCACAGAGGCAAGGCCCCCCTGAGGCCTAAACCTGTAAGCTTGCAGCAGCTGCCTGTCTCTAATGTAACACACAAGCTACTAACTAAAATACAATGTCTATCTAACTAACAACAATATAGGTGTATATGGCAGGTGTAGGTGAGCAAAAACGCTAGGTAAATGACCACAATAGAGCACTTGCTAAGCCAAAGCACAAAGGAGCAACTCTCTCTCTGTACAAGTCTCAGGCAAGCATGGAGAAACGGAACATGGCGGCCGCTATTTATAGGGTAGGGGCTGGCCAGGGTCCCCCTCTGTGATTGGCTGCCGTCAGAGGGCCTGGGAGCCCTCTGATTGGCTCTAAGGACATCAATCTGGGCTATGACGCTATTCGAGCTCGGTACCGAGCTCGAATAGCGCCGGGTTGCTCGAATAGCTCGAATAGTGAATGGGCTATTCGAGTGTACTCGGATAGCCCATTCGAATAGCTCCAGCTATTCGGAGCTCGAATACCGAGCTCGAATAGCTGAAAAAGAGCTCGAATATTCGAGCTACTCGAATATTCGAGCTCTGCTGAGCACCACTAGTGTATGGTCCTTTAGCTAAAAGGGCAGTCCACAGAGGTAGAAGTGCTAAGTAGTGCATGCCACTGCTGGCCACAGTGCAATATGACACCATCACGCAGATTTATACAAGTAAATGGGGCCACTCATTCCCACCACTGAAAATGGGTCATGGTACAATTTTTGCACCAACTGCGGTGTTCGCTTCCCCAGGCAACAAGAGTGCTGTGTACCATGTACCACGGTTAGTGCAAACATGCCCATAGTTTGCCTCCTTGTGAATGGTCTTATGTGTGGATTCAGAGCAAAACGATTGGGTGCTAGAGGTTTTGATGTATATCAGGAGTTGGTCGGACTGTGTCCCTAGATGCAGCAATCAGGCGTGATGTGAACCTGTGCAGCTCTGTATCCACTGTAGTGAAAACATAGGAAAGAAAAAGGCGGCTAATGTGTAAATACGGTGTAGTGGCCTATCCAGGGCAGGTCGACCCTCCTTAAGACATGACTGTGCTTGGATTACAGCCTGTAGTAGTTTGTCCCGCTTAGTAGCCAGGGACCAGGCTCTCAGGTTGTAATGGTGGAGGTCTCCTTGCAGCCACTTGGATGGACCCAGGATGGTGGAGGGAAGCTGTGATAATAGACGTGCTTTCCTCTAACAGTCACGGTGATGGTGTCCTCAGCATGGATTCCAGATTTGCAGATAGGTGGAGGCCGGGGCCCTGGTGAGGAGCAGTGCGCTCTACTCGACAGCTGCCAACACACAGGATGTGGAGGTTGTATAGCTGCGGGGAGCGGTAGCTGCTGAATGGTAATGCTGCACTTCCGCTGGGTTGCTAGGTGACAGGCTGCATACCCTATGGACAGCGTGGGATCGTAGGTAAGATAAGTAGCTTTTTATTTATTTACAGACACCGCATTTCACAGAGGTCCTCCCTCCGTTTCATCAGTTCTTCAAGACCTAATGAAGCGAGGGGAGGTGTCTGTAAATTAACCTTCTGGGAACCGCCTGTTGTAAATCCTACGCTGCACTTGTGGCTGCTTTACTCTGAAGCGGCGTAGGATTTACACCACCTGCTCATTCCACTCCTGCCGCAATTGTGCGCACCCGAGAGGGGAGATTAAAGTGACCTCCAGACTAAAAATTTACTCAGCAGCACTGAAAAGGCTTGATGTTTCTTGTACAGTTTTGCAGCATCACAACTTTGTTTTTCTTACCCAAGCCTCATATTTAGCTGCACAGAAGCTAAGCTCCACCCCATCAAAGAAAACTGCCCGGAATTTTTTCCCTGATGCTGTGCAAAGCATGATGGGATTTCTGATGTCGTTGTTCTCGTTCTGCTGTTTTGGCGCAAATTTGTTTTTTAAATTTTGAATGTGAGCCTATCGCGCAGCTGGGAGGGATGATCAGGACACAGGAGAGTTGGAACTGTGTCTCATGCTCCCTGTCACCTCCTTTCAATCAAAAAGATGGCTGCCCTCATGAAATCACAAACATTTGCCTGTTCTTTTAAAACAGGGTGGGTAAGAGATTATATTACCTATCTATTTTAATTAACATATCTAATACAATTTAATGACAGTATGTTTGTTTAGGCTTAAGTTCCTCTTTAAGCTGTCACATGACAGCTGACATCTCCCCTCAGTGATCAGGAGCCATGGCAATTGTCTCCTGATCACTACGATCGCCGGCCGATCGTACTGATCACTATTAGAGCAGTGGTGGTAGGAGGGGAAGAAGAGGATCCACTCACCTTCCTGATATTCCCCCGGCGATCATCGCTCCCCTCCGCTCTGGCCGGCATCCCTGCTCGCTCTGACTAATTTCGGGTCCCGGCTTGATGACGTCATCAAGCCAGGACCCAGCATTACAGTCAGCGAGCAGGGATGCCGGCCAGAGTGGAGGGGGCTTGAGCTGCTCGATGCAGGACCCAGGGAGGTGAGTAAAGGCTGCTGGCTGTACTAGGGACACCTGGCTATACAGGGGACAGCAATGCCTAGCTATCTATACTGGGGACTCGGCATCCTGACCCGCCCCAAATGCACTCCCCCGCATGTTAAATACAGCTGTCAGATTTATACTACCTACTGTAAGCAACAGTAACATTGGATAAATTTAATGTACGGTTCATTTTACTTTGAAAGAAATGTACTTTTTATTTGTATGTGTTCTCATGTATTTTAAATTTTACAGTTTTTTGCAAAACACCTTTAACCCCCTAAAGACCACGGGCTTAAACCCCCCTAAAGACCAGGCCTTTTTTAAAAAATAGGCCACTGCAGCTTTAAGGCCTCGCTGCAGGGCCGTACAACTCAGCACGCAAGTGACCCCCCCTTTTTTGCCCACCAACAGAGCCATCTGTTGGTGAGCTGCAATTGCTCCCCCAATGTTTTTTTTTTTTTAACAAATATTTGTTTATTTTACTAATAAATGTTATTTTTTATTTATTTTTATAACCCGCCCTTCCTTCCCCTGGCAGCCTATCAGCACGGTCGACTGTCATAGGCTTCAGACTATGACAGCGGATCGCTTCTGTTTCCCCAAGGGGGACAGCCGTGTCACACGGCTGTCCCTAGTTCAGTGCTGCCGTAGATTGCAGTGCTGTACAGACTAAATAGGTGGCGATCACCGCTGGGAGACTGATGGCGGAGCGAAGCTCCATCATCCAAGCAGAGATGCGGGCACATTGACACGTGATCTCCTGCTACTAATCTAGAATGAGTTTATAGGACCACTATCACAAAAAAAAATTAAAGTTTATAATGGATGTGTTTGAATATGTATTGAATGTATATTTGGTCTAGAGTAAAATTCACTATAAATTAATTTTTTCCTGAGTCTCTATCACTTACAATCCATTGGAAAATCTGACAGTCCATCTCCTGTTGCCCCAGTATAGGTAGCTAGTATAGTTTCCCCCTGTACAAGTAATATAGTTGCCCCAGTATAGGTAGCTAGTATAGTTGCCCCATTATACTGTAGGTGGTAGAGATGGCCCCAGTATAGGTAGTATAGTTGCCCCAGTATAGGTAGCTGATATGTGTGCCTGCTGCTCCTCTTTCCTGCACTGCTACCCCCTCCTGCTCATGCCCTCTCCCCCGGTTCCACTCACCCCCAGACTTTCGGAGCCTGAAGAAGAAGAAGTAGGCCGGGCCTGTCTGTTCTGAGAACACAAAGAGTATGCCTGGTTCAGGTGTGTAATTCACACTGTGGAGATCATAGAAGATCAACAGGAAAGCCGTAAATATGGCAGCTTCCATATCCCTTTCCCTCAAACCAACAGGCTCACTTTAAAGTTTTGCTGTTTCAGTCTTTATATGTTTTATATTTGTTCACATTAGAATCGCTACAAGAAGGAGAATATGGAGAAAGTGAAGATGGACAAAATGACGAATTCAGAAACAATGTGCTTGTTGTTTTCGGTGTGATAACGGGAGTAGTGCTTGTAACAGCTATTTACTTTTATTACAGGTAAAATATTTCTATATTCCATAAAGACCTACAATAATACAGTATCTTCTGATTCATACATTATCGGCCTCTCCTCACCACAGCTTGTGACATCGTCCTGCCCCAGTGATATGCTTGGAGGAGGACCTGAGGGTCTTCCAACAATAAAATATTGTGAAACTAGTAGACCTAAACCCGTTTAAAAACAGGCTCTAGGTCTGTGTTTCTGGGCGGGCGCGCACCCGCCACCCGCGCGCGACCATGGCCCGCTCCCCCGATGCACATCCGGCCGCCCGCTCACACGCCGCCCGCTCGGCTCCCTGGCCCCGCCCCTGTGCCTCCTGTCTCTGGGTCCGTGCTGCGCACATGCGCAGTAGCTAAAAGCACGGACAATGCTACACAGAGACAGGAGGCACAGGGGTTTTATTATAGAGGCTAACAGTATTAGAATTAAACACCACAGACCTAAACTTGCACAGGACAGAAGGAAAACATAGAGGAATGCACCCTGTATGTATTTAGAGAGATTAGCTTGTCTAATCCCCCCCTCATCTGTGACTAAGCACCAGTTGTAATTTTATACTTTAGTTGTGTCAGCTGTGGTCTCTGTACCGCAGCTTCCTCTAGCAAGAGCAATCCTACAATTGGCAATTCCCAACTCATTTCAAGTGAATAAACTGTGAAGTGGTAGATTGCCATTGTAGGTTAATGATGGTATAGTTTACATCACTAACCATGCATATAATTAAACTTGGCTGCGACTTTGGAATTATAAAACAAGAACAGGGAACTGTAACGAACAAGACATTTTAACCTGATTGTTGCCACTTATTATTGCCACTTATCTATAATAACATTTTCCAAGCTGGCCACAATCTGTCTGTAAGTTGTCCCCCCTTAATTTTCTGTATGTTACACCTACAGTTTTAGGGGTACCAACAAACTTGGACCAATTTTTTATTTTAACTCAAATTCAACTGTGAATTTTGAAGAGATGCCCAAAAGTGGGCAGAGCCAATTACAGTTTAGCTATTTTTGTAATTGCTGCCACAAGTACAGTTTTGAAGCTACAGTCAGTAAACTTGGGCCTTTAATTCTCGGTGTCAACACAAATTAAAATGTGAATTTTTAAAGATTCCCAAAAATGGGCAGAGCTAAAATATCCAGTCAAAATCATGCTATTTTCTAAGCACAAATAAAAGTAGGTTTTTTTTTTGGGGGGGGGGGGGGGGGGGTGTCTATTCAAAAGTTGGCGGAGATAAAAACAACCAAACAAAATTTTTCTATTTTCAAAATCTCCGCCACAAGTACAGTTTTGAACCTACAGTCACCAAACTTGGACCAACTATTCTTGATGTAAATCCGAATTAAATTGTGAATTTTAGGGGATGTCCAAAAGTGGGCAGAGCTAAAACAGCCACTCAAAATTTAGCCATTTCTATCGCTGCCACAATAACGGTTTTAGAAGTTACAGTCACCAAACTTGGACCAAATATACTTGATAACAAGCCAAATGTGACATATGTAGGGTGCCCAAAAGTGGGTAGAGCTAAAAACAGCCAATCAAAATGTGGCCATTTTCTAATAGCTGCCACAAGTACTGTTTCGAAGCTATAGCCACCAAACTTAAACCAACTATTCTTGATGACAACCCAAATTGAAATTTGAGTTTTGGGATACCTGAAAGTGGGTTGAGCTAAAAATAACTAATTTTGGAGGAACGCTCAAAAGTTGGTGGAGCCAAAATCAGCCAATCAAAATGTAGCTATATTTTAATTGCTGCCACAAATACAGTTTTGAAGCTACAGACACTAAACATGGACCAATTAACAATCCAAATTAAAATGTTAATTTTGGGGAGTGGTCAAAAGTGGGCAGAGCTTAAAAAAAAAGCCAATCAAAATGTAACTATATTCTAATCGCTGCCAATTGTATAGTTTTGAAGCTACAGTCACTAAACTTGGACCAATTATTCTTGATGACAACCTGAATTAAAATGTAAATTTTTGGGGAGTGCCTAAAAGTGGCCAGTGCTAAAAACAACCAATAAAAAAGTACCTTGAAATAGAGCTGTATTGGGTACTGGATACCATCAGCGCTCCCCCTTCAATCCTGTTGGTAAGCCTGCTTTGCACTGTAGTCACTTTACTACTCAGCGGTTTCTTTTTTTCCCCGCTTTTTTTTCCCCATGTGGTGTACTATTTCACCCTGCTTGCACTCCACACTTTGGTGTTAAAGGGACCCTCATCACTTACCTTGTTCCTTGTTACCATTTTATCACCAGTGGGCAGTCCTCATAGTCCTCTTGTTCATGTCAGCACAGGCAATTTCTAGTCCTTAATCTGCAGTTATTGCTCCATTCAATGTATGTAAGGTATGCGCTGACACTTGGGGCCATATGCAACTCATTTTTTCACCTGAGTTTTCTCCCAGATGATATGATCACAACTTCTAAATAAAATGCCTTTTCCAACCACCAGCGAGCAAACAAAAACTCAAAATAATCTTTACAGTACTTTTTCACCTACTTTTTGGTACTTTTTCCATGGCAAAGTGCTAAAAAGTTATTTTAACCACTTGAGGACCCACCCTTTACCCCCCCCCCCCTAAGGACCAACGCTGTTTTAGCTGATCTGTGCTGGGTGGGCTGTGCAGCCCCCAGCACAGATCAGGGTGCAGGCAGAGCGACCATATCGCCCCCCTTTTTTCCCCACTAGGGGGATGATGTGCTGGGGGGGTCTGATCGCTCCTGCCTGCCTGGGTGTTGCGGGGGGGGCACCTCAAAGCCCCCCTCCGCGGTGAAATTCCCCCCCTCCCTCTCATCCCTGCCCCCCCTGGCAATCTGGGCTGCACAGGACACTATCCGTCCTGTGCAGCCAGTGACAGGCTGTCCCCTGTCACATGGCGGCGATCCCCGGCCGCTGATTGGCCGGGGATCGCTGATCTGCCTTACGGCGCTGCTGCGCAGCAGTGCCGTACAATGTAAACAAAGCGGATTATTTCCGCTTGTGTTTACATTTAGCCTGCGAGCCGCGATCGGCGGCCCGCAGGCTATTCACGGTAGCCCCCCGCCGTGACTTGACAGGAAGCAGCCGCTCGAGTGGCTGCTTCCTGATTAATTAGCCTGCAGCCGCGACGCAGAACTGCGTCGCTGGTCCTGCAGCTGCCACTTTGCCGACGCGCGGTATGAGTGCGCGGTCGGCAAGTGGTTAAATTGAAGATGAAAAATTCTCTCCTGGGAGAAAACTCAGGAGAAAAAGTGAATTGCATACGGGCTTTTATGGGCCTGATTCACAAAGCGGTGCTAACAGTTAGCAATATGGTGAAAAGCCCTTTATCACGCCTAAACTCTGTTTAGGCATGATAAGATTAGGTGTGATAAGTTTAGGTGTGATAAGTTTTTAGGCGTGATAAGTTTAAGCACCAACTGGGTTAGCACCGCAGTGCACAGGTGATCAAAAGTTTTGCGCTAGCAAAGTCTGGTGCACTTTGCATAGAGTTTAATGGCGCTGCTTTGCGTGCGGGACTTTGCACGCGTAATAAACTTATCTAAACTTAGCATGCCTAAACTTATCACACCTAAACTTATCATGCCTAAACTTATCATGCCTAAACTTATCATGCCTAAACTGAGTTTAGGCATGATAAAAACGCCTAAAGTCTTTAACTGGGTTATCACCGCTTTGTGAATCAAGCCCTTTACATGTAACTTGTTAATTTGCTGGATATTGGGGTCAGCAGCTGTATTATTAATTACAATTATGTCATTTGTATCATTATTACCTTTGTACAGACCAGTGTGTTTATTGCATACCCTGTTATACAGAGTACTAATAAAGCTTATTCTTGATTATACATTTATATACCGGTATGGTGCGGTTATGTGGGATCTGCTTTCTCTCTTTTTGATTGGTTCATGATGACCAGAGAGATGGTATACACACTCCTTGCCTGTGTATTGTAGTGCGCACCACAAACTAGTTCATATATGATTTTCATACAATCCAAAGCTGTGCCCTGGATTAAGCTTTGGAGCCACCCCCTTGTAAGGGTAAAGCATGAATCTCAGCAATCCCATCATCCAGGTTACCAGAATTTACATATCGTATATACTTGAGTATAATTGAGACCAAAAATTTGCCCAGAAGTGGGGGTCTCGGCTTATATTCAAGTCATTACTAGATGGTAACCCCCGAGTGCACAACCCACTGCAATATAGCAATTGTCTGTAGGATTTTATCATTGATGGGTACCTTAAATAAGTAATGGACACCATTAATGTAAGACCTCGGTGTCCGTGGAATTGTATCATTAATAGGGCTGCTCAAATCTGATCCGGGAGATACCCGGATAATTACTATCCGGATATCTCGCAGTAAACCTGTGCGGGTGGGCGGGGAGGGGTCAATCTTACCTGTCGGACGTCTTCTTCATCCGTCCCTCGGTGCCTCCCACGATGCGCTCCACGCGCGTCACGTGATTACAAACACTTCCTCCTTCAACCCAGAAGGTGGAAGTGTTTGCAGTCACGTGACCGCTGCTTGGACCGCATCGTAGGAGGCGCCAGGGACGGACCTATGAAGACGTCAGACAGGTAGGGATGACCCCCCCCCCCCCCGCCCAGCCCGAACAGGTTTACTGGGAGATATCTGGATAGTAACTATCTGGGTATCTCCCGGATCGTATTTGAGCAGCCCTTATCATTAATGGGTACAGAGAAAATGAGGGCAAAAGTGGAGGCATTGTCCAGTGCTGAAAGCTAATTGGTTGCTCTGGGTAAACACACCAAATGTTCTCCAGATTTCCTTGTGTCTGTCTTTATAAGTCAGTTGCATTTATGTATAGTGGTAACCCCTAGTGGAGGTCAAACTATATTTAATTGAACATAGTTTCCTTAGAATGTAGAAAGCATTTTAACTGAAGTAGTTATTTATTTCACTTTTTGATTTACAGATGGAAATGTCATCAGAAATCAACAGAAATTGCGGTATGTTCATCTTTATTTTAAGTCTTCCTTTTTATTGCTATTCTTTTTATTTTCCATAGCGTGACAAAAGATTCTTTAAGATTTGCCTTGTTTTCCAAAAGTTTTTTTTTCAGTGGAGGGTTGTTCTACAGTGGTGGGCTGAAATTTCACATTTATGCATCGTAATGCAAAATTTCAGAGAAAATTGTCATTAATTTTGTATGTTATAGTGATATTTCATAATTTTGCATAATTTTCGTGTCATCTAATTTTGTGCTGACTTTAGCAGTTAATAGCAAAGCCCCCATACAAGTGATTGCTACCAAAATTGATACATATGTTTGGGAGAATAGTGGGTATAAGTAAAAGAAAAAAAGACTTTTCCAAAAAGACCTCAATTTTAAAAATGCAAAGAATTTTTTAGTTTGAAAAAAATTCTTTGAATTTTTAAAATTGTCTTTTTGGAAAATAATTTTTTTGACTTGTACCCACTATTCTTCTAAACGCAAGTAGCAAAAGCATGTATGGGGGCTTTGCTATTCACTGCTAAAGTCGGCATGAAATCACACGAAAATTATGAATGACTATACAAAATCAATTGAATACGTAATTACGTATAGGGGTAATAGTGAAAATGTACACAAAATTTCACATAATCGCAATTAGCCGATTATGATAATCACTATTGTCCTGTAAGTTCCTGTCCCTGCAGAGGCATAACTATGGGGAGGAGTAGCTATGGTGGGCAAGGGGGGACATATGTCCCGGGCTCAGCACTGTGAGGGCGCTCAGCACGGCCATTGCACCCCCACGTGCAGGAGAGGCGTCTCGCTGGCTGCCCGATGTGCCCCTGCTTCCCTCCCTCCCTCTGCAGAAGCATTAACAGCAGCAGAATAAGTCTATCTAAAAGGGAGCACATCTGGCTATCTAAACAGAGTGAAGGTGGCACATACATTTGCAAAGAATTAACATAACTTTTCCATCAACGAGGGCATAACTACAAATCATGGGCTCTCCACGGCAAAACTTTGATGGGGTCTCCTTAAAGAGACACTGAAGCGAAATTTTTTTTATGATATTATGATTTGTATGTGTAGCACAGCTAAGAAATAAAACATTAAGATCAGATACATCAGTGTAATTGTTTCCAGTACAGGAAGAGTTGAGAAACTCCAGTTGTTCTCTCTATGCAAACAAGCCATTAAGCTCTCCGACTAAGTAATGCTGGGAATACACGTTTCGTTTTTGCCTTCGTTTAAACCTTCGTTTCGATTGTGCCTTTTGTCCTTTTCGATCCCGAAATAATCGATCGTACGGTTAATATCACCACCCACGGTTTCGTTTTTTTTTTTCGATTCTGATGGTTTCGTTTTTCCAATGATCGAAGGCTGCAAAGAAACGAAACGTAGTACAGGGACGGACGGCATAAACGAATATATAATCGATCTGAACAGCCATCAAGCCTACCAATGGCTCGATTAGATGGATAAAGAGAGATAATATCAAACATGTTCGATCACTAGTCGTTCGTTTTTGGGGTCTATTAATCGAAACTATAATGAGATTATGACTATTTTCACATACGTTTTCAACACTTGATTCGTTTACCGAACGAATCGAAGGCTAAAACGAAGGCAAAAACGAAACGTGTATTCCCAGCATTAGTCGTGGAGAGGGCTGTTATCTGACTTTTATTATCTCAACTGTTCCTGGACTATTTACTTTTCCTCTGCTAGAGGAGAGGTCATTACTTCACAGACTGCTCTGAAAGAATCATTTTGAATGCAGAGTGTTGTGTAATCTGCACATATTATAGAATGATGCAATGTTAGAAAAAACACTATATACCTGAAAATAAAAGTATGAGAATATTTTCTTTGCTGCTAATCTTCTAGAAATTATTCATAGTACACAACCAATTCACTATATCATATTTTTTTTCGCTTCAGTGTCTCTTTAATGTTCACAACCCTTCATTTCCTCCCTTTGGTGATCCTCACAAACTGGGTGCATATCTCGCAAGGGTCATAAAACAAGTGTAGCCATCAGGATCTCCATTCTTCTCACCTATAATATGTGTAGCCACCAAAACACATCATCTGGAGTATAATAGAAAAGGAAGGGTAGTAGTTGTTGCCCCCCCAAACCTCTGGGCCCCCCTGCAGTCGCAGGGGCTGCTCCCCCCTAGTAACACCCCTGCCATCAACTCACAATAAGTGGTCATCTCATTGACCGTCATTTTCAAACAGTTCTAAGCAGTTTTGATTAAAATGAAATGATTGAATGAAATGACTAGTGAAACAATGCTGGTGTATGCTTGCTTCTCTGTGCAGAGATGATGTGTACATGCCTAATAGAGCTAACTTCTCTCTCTCTCTCTCTAGGATGCAGAAGCTCCTGGTGATGATGCCATATATGATGATATTTCAACAGCAGACTACCTGGAAATCTTGGTAATGATGTAGTAATTTGGGTGCGAGCTTAGCTCAGTAACTAAAATAAACTAAATTTTACTCAATTGTCCAACCAACCCCTTCTCTTTCTCAATGCCTAAACTCAACTCCCCCTCCCCAACACTCAACCACTTCTGTATGTCTGAAGGTGCCCGCTAATGAAATCATCTTGATTGTACAATCTTACCAAATGTATGCAGTAGAAGGATAATCTCAGTGAATATGCTTTGAATGAATTACCTAGAAGTGGTGAGATTGTACAATCAAGATTGTATCATTAGTGGGCACAAGTCCTTATCTGTATCTGATGCCTTCCTCTAACCTCCTCTCCAATGTTAATCAATTTCCCTGACAGCATACTGTTTGTTAGCACATGACCCTAAGCTCCTAGCAATAAGTGTTACATTTAACCTTCTTATACACTATCATTAGCAGTGGCTGTATAGTGTGCTTGTGTACTGGCACTGCCTTTGACACAGAAGACTTGGTTTCGAATATTGTCTCTTCCTGTTCAGTAAGCATGCACCTATTCAGTGAGGAGACTTGGGCAAGGCTTCCTAACACTCCTACTGGCTATAGAGCACAGGTGTGGAACTCCAGGCCTGGAGGGCCAGATCCATGCCAGTGTCTAGGATGAACATGTTTTACCTGATGGACCACATCTTTCCTGATTCAGACCCATCAATTCATTTGAGCTGTACCAAAAATGTGTGAGGACCTTGGCCAGGACCGCTTTGACATATCTTGTTATAGAGTATGCCCTAGTGGCTGCATGTTCTGGCATTTTGAGTCCACCAGGAGAAAAGCATGATGTGTCAATACCCTAATCCTAACCCTTAAAATAATGCTTAAAGGACTTCCGAGGCCAAATGTTCCCCCAAAAAATAAAATCAGTTATAAACCTGTATAACTTTGGTGGACACAGAGGACACCGTCCGCGCCCTCCGTGCCATTCCGCCGGGTCCCCGCCTTTCAATATCCCCCCGAATGGCTCCCGACCCCACGGCCAGGGTCAGGCTCTGCTGCCTGTATAAAGATGGCCCCCGGCGCTGGCCGCGGCTGCGCACTCCGCATGGCCGCTACTACGGCTATGCAGCTCTAGGGCCAACCCCCCGATCCACACTACTGTTGCGTTGATCGGGGGGTTGGCCCTAGTGCTGCGCAGCCGCAGTAGCGGCCATGCGGAGTGCGCAGCCGCGGCCAGTGCCGGCGGCCATCTTTATACAGGCAGCAGAGCCCGACCCTGGCCGTGGGGTCGGGAGCCATTCGGGGGGATATTGAGAGGCGGGGACCCGGCGGAAGGGCACCGAGGGTGCGGACGGCGTCCTCCGTGTCCACCAAAGTTATACAGGTATCTAACTTTCTTTTATTTTTTGGGGGAACATTTGGCCTCGGAAGTCCTTTAACTCTAACCACAATAGATAGCCACCTTTTGTCATCTTCCCTGTCAGGGGTGATCGTATAGCTGGACATAAGTAATTAGGTACAGCAAATGAATTGGGTGCCTTAAGCTTGCCATACATCACTTGTCGCATGCCCAGATCTACCATCAGATAGATCTCTCTCAACTTTGAGGGGACACCGGCCGGGGGATCATCAGGTCAGTTGGTCATCGTCATTGCGATCTCAAATGCCATTACCGCAGTGCTCCTGAGAATTTTTTTTCCACCCCTTCTCAATCAATTTATTAGACTAATTTTGGATGAAAATTTATCAAAATATTGATCATGCAGCCATGTTACTGCACTGGGGTCGATTGGGTCACAATATTGAGTAGTGCATGGGCACCCTTAGTTTGGCTTTTCCATATCCTGTGACTGGAGCTATGGGTAACAAACAAGACACAGTTTGATCACTTAAGAAAGACGATTTAGAGATAAGGTCAGTAAGCTACTAAAGATCTTGAATTGATGCAAATTGCACATTAATTTAATACAAATCTATAGAGTCTGGAATTGGACCAATGAAAGTGATCAAATAAAGTAGCATTAAGTTAGCATTACATTTGCATCAACCCAAAATCTTGAATATTTATGTAAACCACTTCTAACCCCCCCCCCCCCCCCAAAAAAAAAAATAATAATAAAGAAATAGATCAGTTAACCACTTGAGTCTATCTGGAGGACTTTAGTCGTATTCACGTCCAGTGTTAGTGCGTGTGCATGTGCGCACCCACCACTCGTTCCTGGCAGCATTTACGTGGAAGTAAAGTTATTGGTAAAGTGTTACCCAAGACAATCGCTGTCAGTGGTGCTCATCCGGATCCGGATATCCGGGTAACCCGGATATCCGACCATTTTTCAGCTATCCGAATCTGTTTTCAGATTCCGGATTTCTACAGAAATTCGGATAGCTATATGCAGATAGTTGGCTGGCAATGCAGATATCTGGAGAAAGCCGACTTTTGAGATACTGTATGATGGCCAGGACGTCATTGAGCCAATCAGAGGGCTCCCAGCAGAAGCCCTAGCAACCAATCACACAGGGGAACCTTGGCCAGCCCCACCTGACCTCATTGAGGCAATCAGAGGGCTCCCAGCCTAAGCCCTAGCACCCAATCACAGAAAGGAACCCTGGCCAGCCCCCCTGTATAATAGGGAGGGCTGCCATGATGAGACAGATCGTCCTGGCTTGCTGAATGCACACAAAGACATGCTCCAGTGCTGGTGGCCTACAAAGGGATGTACACAGTTATAAACCACCTAAAGCTGTTCAGTGATTAACCCCTTCACTATCACTACACTATTGTTAAATCGTTAATTAGGTTGATTTCATTGTGTGACAGACAGTCAGAGTGTGTGCTCCTGTGCTTCTGGCCTAGCAAGTGTGTATACAGTGTAAACCTAAAGCTGTTCAGTGATTAACCCCTTCACTATCACTACACTATTGTTAAATTGTTAATTAGCTTGATTTCATTGTGTGATAGTCAGAGTGTGTGCTCCAGTGCTGCAGGCAGCTGCTATGTGTCTTTGTGTGTGCTGTGCACAGACCAGGCCAGCTGCTGCCTGCTGGCCAGATATTAGCCTTAGCTAGCTACAGTATAGGTTAGGGATTAGGGAATATGATTACTGTGTTATTGTGTAGTTAGTACTGTAGTACTGCAGTCAGTGCTAGTAGTTGTTAGAGTAGTAGTACTACTGTGTTAGCTTATTACAGAACTGCTGTGCTGCTGAGCAGTGCCAGTGTGACAGTTAGTGTCCTCTCCTCTGCTGTCTGACTGTCACTCGGCACTTTGCACTTGCCATGTGCAGAGCGCCACATGCAAAGTGGCACTCTGCACGTGGCACTCTGCACGTGCAAAGTGCCATGTGCCATGTGCCACTGCCAAGTGCCACGTCCGGCATGCTCCTGGCAGACGTTACACCTGCTGCTGTATTGCCCTGCTCCTGCTGCCTTTGCTGCTCGCCACTGTTCGGGTTCTGCAGAACATCACCCTGTTCGGGTGATGTTCGAGTTCGGCCGAACACCTGGTGGTGTTCGGCCAAACTGTTCGGGGTTCGCCCGAACTGTTGAATGCATGGCCGAACATGGCCGAACAGGGCCCCTGTTCGGCCGAACAGGGCCCTGTTCGGCCGAATACTGCCCCCCTATGGGGTCGCAGGCATAAGGGGGGAGCATGCCCCGGTCGCGGGGGGGGGTCGGAAATTCCCCCCACCCCCTCCGCTAGCGCTCCCCCCTCTGCCCGCTTCCCCATAAAAAAAGTTATAGTACCTGGTGCCTGGTGGCTGGCAGTGGAGTGAGGAGGAGGAGGAGGAGTCCGAGTAGCAGAGTGGCGTTGAGGCCGGGCAGCGGGCGGTTCGGGCGGTTCAGCGCTAGTACCTTGTGGTACTTCCGCCCTTTCTCTGACCTCACGTCCTCTGCGTGATGACGCATACGAGGGTACGCGTGATGCGTACCCTCGTATGCAGAGGACGTGAGGTCAGAGAAAGGGCGGAAGTACCACAAGGGTACTAGCGCTGAACCGCCCGCTGCCCGGCCTCAACGCCACTCTGCTACTCGGACTCCTCCTCCTCCTCACTCCACTGCCAGCCACCAGGCACCAGGTACTATAACTTTTTTTATGGGGAAGCGGGCAGAGGGGGGAGCGCTAGCGGAGGGGGTGGGGGGAATTTCTGACCCCCCCCGCGACCGGGGCATGCTCCCCCCTTATGCCTGCGACCCCATAGGGCCCCCATGTTCGGGGGTCCCATTGACTTCCATTGAGTTCGGCGTTCGGGCCGAACATGCCGAACATCTGGCCCATGTTCGGCCTGTTCGGCCCGAACCCGAACATCCAGGTGTTCGCCCAACACTAGCTGATACCACCTATATTTAACCCAAAACACAATTGCTGCATCATTTTTTGGAGGTGTCTGGGCTGAGAACTACCATGTGCCCATGTCCCAGTTGTGCGGTTGGACTTTGGACACAATGTGGGCTTTATGACCGCTGTCTGTAACTTAGTCCTGATGTTAATTGACAGCCTTTTTTTGTGGGGGGGGGGGGGGGATTTTAAGTCCCCATTCATCAATTAGTGTTCCCCTTTTAAAAATGATGCTACACGCCTCATTTACTCTAAAAAACATTTTAAAGCAATTTAAAGGCCACTTCGGTTTTTCTATCCAGATATCCGAATTTGCCCCGATAATCCAGGATACTGGGGTCGGATATCCGATCTGGGTCAGATATCAAAATGGTCAAATCCGGATATCCGATCTGGATCCGGATATCAGGGTATCCAGATCCAGGACAATCCGGATTTTGAAAAGGGGTATCCGAGCACCCCTGATCGCTGTGCCTGGAATGAATGGACATGACCCCAATTAGGGGCCATGTCCATTCATAATGACGAAAGTGAAAGAATGTAAAAAAAATAATAATAAAATGAACACTTCCTGGTAACTCAGGGTAGTGTTTTCAGCACCATCTAGTGATTACAGTAAGGTATTTTCTTTTTTTTTAACACTTAATAAAATGAATACCTTCCAAAGCCCCCCTGCAGAAAGAATATGTATGGCAAATCCATGTGTAAATAAAAAGCAAGTGCACCATCTGTCCAAGCTTGTCCCCCATTTGTGCCTGCCACCTGCCTGCACTCCCACAGCGGCCACACTTGCTGTTACACTTGGCGATGATGTGAATGTTTTTTCCTGGACAGTGATGTTTGCTTGCCAGTAAACCAACACGCATTTCAGACGCTCCTCCCACCTTGAGGAGTAGTGCAGGGTGCTGTATAATAATGACCTGTTCTGTGCTGCATTGGGTCTCCACTTCCTCCCAACAACCACTCAGTCTGGGCTGGGTACCCAGCTTCCGATCATGTGAGATGTAATGGGAGCCAGAGGATGGCAACATGGAGCAAGTGGCCGCTGGGAAGAATAGGAGACCCAAGACATTGTGGAGCAGGTAACTATAACACTGCTTGCAATACTCTACCAAGTGAGGTTTGGGAGTGGGTTGGAAAGTCTGGCAAAACATGCATGAATGGGCATGGAGAGGAAGGGAGCTTTAGATGTTTGAGCCCGAGCATCAAAAAAGGATCAAGATGAAATGGGACCCTAGGTAAGATAGCAGTTTTTGACCACCGTTGATCACATGACTTTTTTTTTTTATGATTAAGATTTGGTAGGGGATAGCATCTATCAGGCTCCTAGACTCTCTCAAGGCCCTAGGCAACAGCCTAGGTTTTCCTTGTGGATGATCCCGCTCTGCTGAGTGTACAGGGGGAGAGGGGGTGAGTGCTGGAGTCCCCACTGAAATTTGGCTTAGGGACCTGGCTGAGAGCTTTTTGTTAATGTTTCAATTAACTTCTGCAGAGAAGTCAGCGGCATTTCTATAAGTCTAAACCGTATTAAAGGATTTCTTCTTTTTTAGCCTATGGAGCTTCCTAATGACAACTATGCACGTCTTGATGAAAATGGCATGTCAAATGAGTATTATGAAATTAAGGTAATGTACGTTTTAAATGTATAACCATTTTAACCATTTGTTTTTGGGTGAATTTAAAGAATACTCAAGGTGACATGCAACATGCTGTGTTCCTTTTTTTCTTTTCTCTGCCTGAAAGAGTTAACCACTTCGCATCCAGACCTTGTTTTCCCCTTATTGACCAGAACAGTTTTGACGCTTTAGCGGTGTCCCTGTTTAATCACCAATAACTTAATCTGTACTCGTGCCACATAAATTATCTATATATCTTTTTTTTCAAGACAAACTAAGCTTTCATTGGGGGGTATTTGGTCCCAAGTAAAATGTTCCTCTCTATGCTTGTTAATGGGAAAAAGGGGGGAAAAATAAAAAAAATGCTTTATTTCTCAATTTTGACCAATTTCTGTTTAAAAACAAAAAGTTTGATTGGCATAAAAACTGTGCCACCAGTTAAAGTCGCCCCAGTATAGAGATCCAGATGTGTCCCCAGTATCACCCCACCCCCCAGTATAGCCAGATGTGTCCCTAATATCAGCCCCCCCAGCATAGCCAGATGAGTCCCCTGTGTTTGCCACCCCCAGAATAGATTGACAGATGCACCCCCAGGAATAGTGCCCCTCTTTATAGCCAGATGTGTCCCCGGATCAGGATTACCCCCATTATGGCCATATGTACACCCAGGATTAGCACTGCCCCCCCCCCATTATAGCCAAATGTGCCTCCAGTATTAAGGTATGCCCCCTCAGGTGCCCAGATGTGCAAAATTTGTAAACCCCCCTCCCCTTGGTTACTCAGATGTCCCCCAGTAAATATGTATGCCCCCCTTTGCATATCCCCCTCCCCTCCCCCCAAGAATCTATAGCCAGATGCCCCCCCCCCATCAGGCAGCCCCCTCCATGCAGAGATAGTTTAAAAAAATACACAAGCAAGCAGTCTCACTCACCTACCTCGGTCCTGCGACTATCCTGAAGCCTGATCCTCCGATCCCCGCTCTGCAGTCAGCCGCATATTGCCGGTAACCCGGGTCCCGGCGTGATGACGTCATCAAGCCGGGACCCGGGTTTCCGGCAATATGCGGCTGACTGCAAAGCGAGCGGTGATCGGAGGATCAGGCTTCAGGATAGTCGCAGGACCGAGGTAGGTGAGTGTGGCTGCTTGATTGTGCATTTTTTAAACTATTTGTGCGCCGAGGGGGACAAGTGAAGGATCGCTGCAGTTCACTACTGCAGCAATCGTTCATGGGAGGGGGGTGGACTAATTGGCCAAAAGGGAACATGTTCCCTTCCACCAATTAGTATTGCAGCTGACAGTGCCGGAGGGTGCGCTCTAAAGAGCACCCGACCGTGCACAGCAGGGCTGCAGCCAGGTCAGTATATCTACGTCGCTGTGGCTTGGAGGGCGCCACAGCTGACGTAGATATACTGTAGTGGTGGGGAAAGTGGTTAAATATCAGGTATGGAAGTGGCAGGACTGGGTCAGACTACAGTGTGACCCTCACTGATAAGAAATCTGATACAGTCAGTCACTGGGAGACTGGGGTTTACATTTTGAAAAGGGGGTGGGCGGGCCACAAGCAGCCAATTAGATGTGTTTAATTTCAATGGGAAAATGCACCTTATTGATGCCAAGGACCCCAGAGCTCATAAACTTGGTCACTGAGTGACTCTATGTTAAAGTGAACCTTAAAAATCTACTCAGCAGAACTGAAAAGGCTTGGTGTTTCTTTAACAGTTTCACAGCATCAGAACTTTGTTTTTCTTACCAAAGCATCATGTTTAGCTGCATTTTTACTGGGCTTTTTTTTCCCTGATGCTGTGCAGAGCATGATGGGATTTCCTATGTTGTTATTCGCGTTGCCTAGCAACTCGGAGGGGTGATCAGCACACAGGACAGTTGGAAATACTCCCTGTCACCTCCTTTCAACCAAAAAGATGGCTGCCATCATGAAATCAAACATTTGCCTGTTCTTTTAAAACAGGGTGGGTAAGAGATTATATTACCTATCTATTTTAATTAACATAACTAATGTAACTTAATGACAGTATGTTTGTTTAGGCTGGCGTTCCTCTTTAAGGTTAGAAATAGTGGGCAACGCAAAACCTAACTTTTACATGGGAAAATATAAACTGCAGCCATTCTTACACTGTTGATGACAGGGTTCTCAAACTTGACACAGTTGGTCACTGGGTGACTGGAATTAATATTCAAAAAGGTGGGTGGAGCCTACAACAGCCAATCAAAATTCACCTATTGATTTTCAAGGGGATTATTGTAACTGCTTCCATTCTTTCACTGTTAATGGCAGAGGCCTAAAACCTGCTACAGTCGGTCATTAAGTGACTGGGGTTAAAATTCACTAAAGGGGTGGAGCCACAAACAGCCAATCAGATTTCTTTGCTGGATAAACTGCACACAATTTTGATGCCAGGAACCCGAAAGCTCACAAACTTGGTCATTGAGTGACTGTGTGACAAGGTTACGAAAAGTGGGTGGAGTTAAAACAGATTTCCGTGGGAAAATGTAAACTGCAGCTCTTCTTCACTGTTAATGGCAGGGTTGGGTTCTCAACTTTGCACCGTTGGTTACTGGGTGACTGGGATTAATACTCAGAAAAGTGGGTGGAACCTAAAAAAGCCAATCAGAATCCACCTGTATTTCAAGGGGAATATTAAAATTGCTGCCATTTTTCACTGGTAATGGCAAAAGCCTCAAACCTGGTACAGTTGGTCATTGGGTCACTGGGGTTTAAATTCAGAAAAGGAGGCAGAGCCACAAACAGCCAATTTGTTTCATCTCACTGGGAAAATACAAATTATTGATGCCAAGAACCCCAAAGCTCACAAACTTGCCTAGGTTACAAAAAGTGGTTGGAGCCAAAACCAAATTTCACTGGGAAAATATAAACTGCAGCCATTCCTGCACTGTTAATGGCAGGGTTCTCAATCTTTGCCCAGATGGTCACTGGGTGACTGAGATTAATGTTCAGTGAAGTGGGTGGAGCCTTTAATAGCCAATCAAAATGTACCTGTTGATTTTCAAGGGGAATATTTAAATTGCTGCCATTTTTACACTGTTAATAGCAGATGCCCTAAACCTGTTACAGTTGGTCATTGGATGACTGGGGTTCAAATACTGGAGAGGGGCAGTGCCAGAAACAGCCAATCAGGTTTGTTTACTTTCTGTGGGACTATACAATTTATTGATGCCAAAGACCACAACATTCCAAAACTTGGACATTGAATGTTTGTGTGTTAGGGTTGGAAAAAGTAGGCAGAGCCAACAGCAGCCAAATACATACCTGAGCAACGCCGGGTTATCAGGTAGTTACGACTATAAAACACTTTCCTAGCAGAAAATGGCTTCTGAGGCCAGGAAAGGTATAAAATGGGCCAATAGTTCATATATTTTAGCTCTGGCATACTTCAATGAATGTGTCATTGAGCAAAAACAATAAAACAGTACAAACTTAAAAAGTAGATTTAATTAAATATAAAAGAAAAACTGTGTAATGTCTTAAAAAGTCATTTTTAGGAGGAGGATAGATACAATTGTTTATTTAATTAGTTTAGGTGTCCTTTAAGGTGAAATAATTGCATTTCCATGCAAGTTATTTATTATTAGGTATAGTGATAAACAAAAGATTTCTCAAAATATTTTAGTAAAATATGAAATATGAGTTAACAGGCAATATTTGTTTAGAATTTAATGTGACTGTTAAGATTTTAGTCAAAATAAATAAAATGAATACACAAATCAAACTGTTTTTAAAGGCTGCATAGTAAGGACAAGAGAATAGTAAGGGCTTTCAGCAATTATCCAATCGCTAGCATTTAAAAAAAAAGTGCTTGGCTAATGTAATCAAATGGGCTGTTTCACGCTGGAGTGATAATAGTTTTATTTTTTTTTTTAAATCACAAAAGTGATGCATGCAGCATTTTTGTACCAATTCTGTAGAAAGTATAGAAAAACAAAAATGCTTTGAGAATCACTTGCCAAAAATTGCTATAAAATTGCTTCAAAATCGCAAAGCCAATTTATTTAGAAGCTTTCAAGTGCTCCAGACCGATTTATTTTAGGACAATTTTTTTTTCTTACTTATATTTATTTCCGTGCTTCTAATTAGTACTGCTGTAATGTGTATTTATGACCACTATGGGGCAATGTGAGACAGTAAGGGCTTCTGCTTTCAGTTTCTATAGTTTTTTCTTGGAGAGGGAGAGAGGGAGAGAGAGAGAGATCAAAGCATTCCAAGAATTTCCAGCACTTAGGGTCGATTCTCACTTGAGCGGAAATTGCGCGATTCCCACTCAAGGCGAACCGCTAGCGGTTTTTAAAAACGCTACAACATGGCAGTGTTCTCACTGCCACGTTTGTGGTTAGCGTTAACCGCAAATGTGTTACATGCAGCGGTTTGCCAGCGATTAGCGATTGTGATTAGCATGCATAGCACTGCTAATCACGATCGCTGTGAAACCGCCGCAGTGTCCAGTGATTTTTTTTCGCGTAATCGCAGGAAAATCACACCCGCAATTTTGCGGGTCTAGATGTGAACGGACCCTTACATGTTAGATTACCCTTGTTCTACTGGGGGTGATTGTCCTTTACTCACACATGCCCAGTACAGCCATGCTTATACCTGGCAGTACTTGCACTCTGAAGGAACTGGGGGATGCTGTGATAGAAAGACATGGTGTGAGAAGATACAGGAAGCTGCTGGACTACCCAGAGGTTTCCCACTGATGACATAAATACCTGTCTTTATGGAAAGAATCTCATTCAGACACAAGGAGAATATGCAAGCGCATGGAAATAACATCCGGCCTTAGGATTGAACATGGGATGTCAGTACTGGGAGGTGAAGGTACTAGTTACTACACCACTGTGCTCCCCATTGTGAAGGGTTTAAAGAGAAACTCCAATCAAGAATTGAACTCTATCCCAATCAGTAGCTGCTACCCCCTTTTACATGAGAAATACATTGCTTTTCACAAACAGACCATCAGGGGGCGCTGTATGACTGATTTTGTGCTGAAACCCCTCCCACAATGAGCTCCGGGACCGCGGTACTTTTGGCAGTTTGTTACAATGTAACAAGGTTCACAGACAGGAATTAGCTGTTTACAGCTGTCTCTAACAGCCAAAACAGCTAGGAGCAGCTACATAACCTGCCCACAGTAACAATGTCACCATGTAATACATGTCAGAATGTGAATCTGGGAGAGGAAAGATTTTACAATGAGCAATCACTGACTAAATCATTTATACATAATTATTGTAAAAATTAAGCACTTTTTTAATTACATTATTTTTACTGGAGTTCCTCTTTAAAGTGTGCACGAGGCGACATGTGGCATGATGAGATAAACATGAGACAAAACATTAATAACAATAAAAGGCGCTCACACCCGTTGTAACTGCTGTCAAGGCACTTTTGTATTGACCTGTGGAAGCGGGCCAGCACTCCTAAAACACGTTATCTTATGTGCATCCATAAAACATATCCTTACCTTTGTGGTTTGTCCTTAGGCTACTTTCCCACCAGGACGTTTTAGGGACGTTATGGTCGCATAACGTGCCCCTAACGCAATGCCTGGTGGTGTTGGATGTGGACGTCAGAGCGAGCCACACTGTGCAGCTCACTCTGGCGTCCGTGATGCCGTGATGCGTACTTTGTGACGCATGCGGCATCACGTGGTCCCACCAGCCAATCACAGCACAAAGCGGCCGCTCCAGGAAGTAAACACTGCACATCACAAAGTGCAGTGAATATTAATTAGCCATGCGCCTGGCCGCTCTCCCCTCCTCCCCAACATTACTGAGCATGTGCAAGCAGTCTAACGCGGCTTAGCCATGTATAACGTACTGCAAGCAGTACTTTCTCTTGACGTCTAGCGTTTCAATGTAACGCAACGTGGGCACTGTGAACAGCCCATTGATTTCTCATTTAGTGCGGTGGGCTGCGTTACAGGCTGCTCAAACGTGCGCCTGTAACGTTCCACTGTGAAAGCAGTCTTAAAGAAGGTAAGATCTACTTACTCCTAATTCTTTACTTACTATTAGACATACAGGGCACCTCCAACAGTGTTTTTATACTAACCATGCTGTTTTACTTGTTTTATTTTACTGCCTGAAAGAGTTAATTTTTGGGCATGGAAGTGACAGACTTCTGTCTTGTCCATAACTAGTCTGGAATATAGTAAACGTCATTGATAAGCAAATTACAGCCAAAAAAGTTTTCCTGGCAGAATTCCACTTCTGAATGCAAGGGAGAGATGCAAAACGTTCAATATTTCATGTATTTTCACTCAGGGACACTTAATATGTTGCCACTGAGAAGAGACAAAACATGTTATCTACTTTGTAAACGTTTAAATATAAAATAAAACCATGGGATATCTTAAAAAGTTATTTTTAGGAATAGGAGGATAAATTAAATTGTTTATCTTTTCCCCTCGGGTTCACTTTAACCACTTTACCCTCGCCCGTACGAATTTCTCCATCCCTTTTTCCATCCTTTCACCCCCAGGGACGGAGAAATCCGTACTTTCCGCGCTCCCGCTGCTGCCCGCACTCTCGCTCGCTCTAGCGCGCACTCCCGCTCGTAAACACGCCGCCGGCCGCTCGCCCGGAGATCAATGAACGGGAAAATCCATTCATAGTTACATAGTTATTTTGGTTGAAAAAAGACATACGTCCATCGAGTTCAACCAGTATAAAGTACAACACCAGCCTGCTCCCTCACATATCCCTGTTGATCCAGAGGAAGGCGAAAAAACCCTTACAAGGCATGGTCCAATTAGCCCCTAAAGGGAAAAATTCCTTCCCGACTCCAGATGGCAATCAGATAAAATCCCTGGATCAACATCATTAGGCATTACCTAGTAATTGTAGCCATGGATGTCTTTCAACGCAAGGAAAGCATCTAAGCCCCCTTTAAATGCAGGTATAGAGTTTGCCATAACGACTTCCTGTGGCAATGCATTCCACATCTTAATCACTCTAACTGTAAAGAACCCTTTCCTAAATAAATGGTTAAAACGTTTTTCCTCCATGCGCAGATCATGTCCTCTAGTCCTTTGAGAAGGCCTAGGGACAAAAAGCTCATCCGCCAAGGTATTATATTGCCCTCTGATGTATTTATACATGTTAATTAGATCCCCTCTAAGGCGTCTTTTCTCTAGACTAAATAAACCCAGTTTATCTAACCTTTCTCGATAAGTGAGACCTTCCATCCCACGCATCAATTTTGTTGCTCGTCTCTGCACCTGCTCTAAAACTGCAATATCTTTTTTGTAATGTGGTGCCCAGAACTGAATTCCATATTCTAGATGTGGCCTTACTAGAGAGTTAAACAGGGGCAATATTATGCTAGCATCTCGAGTTTTTATTTCCCTTTTAATGCATCCCAAAATTTTGTTAGCTTTAGCTGCAGCTGCTTGGCATTGAGTACGATTATTTAACTTGTTGTCAATGAGTACTCCTAAGTCCTTCTCCAAGTTTGATGTCCCCAACTGTATCCCATTTATTTTGTATGGTGCTAGACCATTAGTACGTCCAAAATGCATGACCTTACATTTGTCAACATTGAATTTCATCTGCCATGAATGTGCCCATATAGCCATCCTATCCAGATCCTGTTGCAATATGACACTATCTTCCTGAGAGTTGATGATTCTGCACAATTTTGTATCATCTGCAAAAATAGCAACATTGCTCACTACTGCATCTACTAGGTCATTAATAAATAAATTGAAGAGCACTGGACCCAGAACAGACCCCTGTGGGACCCCACTGCTAACAGTCTCCCATTTTGAGTACGATCCATTGACCACAACTCTTTGTTTTCTGTCCATTAGCCAGTTCCCTATCCATGAACACAGACTCTTCCCCAGTCCTTGCATCCTCAACTTTTGCACCAGACTTTTGTGGGGAACAGTGTCGAAGGCCTTTGCAAAGTCCAAGTATATCACATCTACAGCATTCCCAATATCCATATTAGCATTTACTACCTCATAAAAGCTGAGCATGTTAGTCAAACAGGACCTGTCTTTAGTAAACCCATGTTGATGCTGAGAAATAAGATTATTTTCTACTATGAAATCATGTATAGTATCTCTTAGTAACCCCTCAAATAGTTTGCATACAACTGATGTTAAACTTACAGGTCTATAATTTCCTGGATCAGATTTTTTGTTCTTCTTAAATAATGGGAAAACGTGGGCTGTACGCCAATCCACTGGGACTCTGCCAGTTGCAAGAGAGTCACAAAAGATAAGATAAAGGGGTTTATCTATAACTGAACTTAATTCCCTTAGGACCCGAGGATGCATGCCATCCGGGCCAGGTGCCTTGTCTATTTTTAATTTATTTAGTCTTGCCTTCACTTCTTCCTGCGTTAAGTATTTAATATTACAGTTAGAAGATTGAGACTCTTCTGCCTCTGTAGTTTGCAACAGTGCTGTTTCTTTTGTGAAGACAGAAGCAAAAAAAGCATTTAATAACTCTGCCTTACCTTGGTCATCCACCATTGAGTTCCCATCCTCATCCTTTAGGAGTCCTATACAGTCAACCTTTCTTTTTTTAGAGTTAGGGCCCGTTCACACTGCACGCGTTTCCATATGCGTTTTGGAAACGCGTGCGGGGGGCCGACACGCAGGACATCAGACATTGCATAGAGTGCAATGTCTGATGTTCACACAGCATGCGTTCCGGACCTGTGCGGTCCGGGAACGCATGCTGCACGCAGATTTTACAAAAACGCGCGGCTGTCCCATTCACTTTTCAGTGATGGGATCAGCCACGCAACGCATACGAACGCGGATGGCGTGCGTTCGTACGCGTTGCGGTCCGCATGCGTTGCGGTCCGCACTTTGTAGTCTGAACGGGCCCTTAATGTACTTGTAAAACTTTTTTGGGTTAGATTTGATATCCTTAGCGATTTGTTTTTCAGCTTCAATCTTTGCCAGCCTAATTTCTTTTTTACAATTTTTATTGCACTCCTTATAATTGCTTAGTGTAGCCTCGGTCCCCTCCTGTTTTAAGACCTTATAGGCATTCTTTTTCCTCTTCATTTTATCTTTAACCTTTCTATTCATCCATAGAGGCCTTTTTTTTATTCCTAGACATTTTGTTTCCATATGGGATATACATACTACAGTATTGATTGAGTATAAGTTTAAAAGCTTGCCATTTCCCTTCAGTGTCTTCCCCTTGTAGTACATTATCCCAGTTCACCAAACTTAGTGCCTGCCTAATTTGAGTGAACTTTGCTTTTCTAAAATTCATAGTTTTAGTGGTCCCGCTGCCCCGTGGCCTATCAGTCACCAGATCAAACGTTATCATGTTGTAATCACTATTTCCCAAATGTTCTTGAACCTGCACATTTGATACATTATCTGGTCTATTAGAAATGATCAGATCCAGTAACGCATGCCCCCTAGTTGGTTCAGTTACCATTTGAGTCAAGTAATTGTCCTGTAGTGCTGCCAGAAATCTGCTGCTTTTACCAGAATGGGTAGCCTCAATACTCCAGTCAATGTCTGGAAAGTTGAAGTCGCCCATAATTATGACCTCATTTTTACCTGCAGCTTTTTCAATCTGCTGTAGTAATCGCAGTTCTGCAGCTTCATTAATAAGAGGTGGCCTGTAGCATACCCCAATAAGCAATTGACAACTTTTATTTCCACCATGAATATTTACCCAAACGGACTCCACATCTTCGCAATCTTCCTCCATCTCATCGTTGAGGACAGCTGTAAGAGAATTCTTAACAAAGAGACAAACCCCTCCACCTTTTTTCCCTGTTCTATCCCACCTAAACACATTGTTTCCTTTTAAATTAGCTATCCAGTCATGGCTTTCATCCATCCATGTCTCGGTTATTCCCACAATGTCATAGCCTTTGTCATTCAGAATGAACTCTAGTTCATCTATTTTATTTGCAAGGCTCTGAGCATTGGTTACCATGCACTTTATATTTTTACCACCACATTTACCAATTTTGTTTACATGAAATTGGCTACTTGAATTTTTACCAACCTCCTTAATCTTTACACTGTCCCCACCCCCCTCTCCACCCTCCATAATGATAGGTTCCCACTGTCTTTTTACCTCATCTTGTCAACGTATTGAGACTTTATCCTCCCGCCTCCCCCCCCAGATCCTAGTTTAAAATCTCCTCCAACCGTTTAGCCATCCTCTCCCCCAATGCAGCTGCACCCTCCCCATTAAGGTGCAGCCCATCCCTGCTGTAGAACCTGTAGCCGACTGCAAAGTCTGCCCAGTTCTCCAGGAACCCAAACCCTTCCTTCCTACACCAATTTCTCAGCCACTTATTTAACTCCCTAAGCTCCCTCTGTCTCTCAGATGTAGCACGTGGCACTGGCAGTATTTCAGAAAACACCACCTTGGAGGTCCTTGCTTTAAGTTTATCTCCAAGTACCTGAAAATCCTTTTTGAGGACCTTCCATCTCCCACTAACTTTGTCATTGGTGCCAATGTGTACCATGACAGCCGGGTCTTCCCCAGCCCCACCCAGTAATCTGTCAATTCTTTCCGCTACATGCCGAACCCGAGCACCCGGGAGGCAACAGACTGTACGGCATTCGCGGTTTCTTCGACAGATTACCCTATCTGTGCGCCTAATAATTGAATCCCCTACCACCAGTACCTGTCTAGCCTTAGCTGCACTCCTATTCCCTTTCTCGTTACAGCAGTCTGCCCCTTGGTTGCTAAGGAGCACATCCTGCTGCAGCATTGCTACTCCTGAATCATCCTCCCCAATATTACGCAAACAAGCATACTTATTAGTGAGGGACAACTCGGGACTAGCCTCCCTGCCACTTTTTCCCCTACCCCTTCTAACTGTGACCCAACTAGCGGCTGCCTCTGCTTCTTGGTCCGGCTGTACTCCACCCTCCTCATCTTCAACGGTTCCATCCAGTGTCTGGATCGTGAGATCCAAGCTCTTCTCCATGTTGTGTATGCTTCTCAGTGTTGCGAGATGCTTATTTAGCTCTGCGACTTCCGCCTCTAACTGAGCAACACGCACACACCCAGGGCAACAGTAAACACCCTCAATCCGCTGATCAAGGCATGCATACATGTTGCAGGATGTACACTGCACAGCATCGTCCAACATGATGACTTTTGTGTGGGGAAAAATTATTTAAAGTAAACTGTGGCGGTAAAAGATGAAACGGGAGATTGAGTGTAGCTGGGGAGGAGGAGAGGGAGAGTAAGTAAAGTTGGGGAGTGTGGGGAGTGAGGGGAGGAGAAGGGGGGGGAGGGGGGAGGAGGGAGGAGGGGAGGAGGAGGGGCGGGAGGGGTGGAGGAGTGGAGGTGGAGTGAGTGAAGTTGGGGTGGAGTCCTCAAAATTTAAAGACTACACCACAGCGTGCCTAGCACATTCTAACCAATGCAAAAAAACGCAATATTGATTGAAGGTTTTTTTTTTTTTTTTTTAGTCCTTACCTACTTCCTCTCACCACTCTCTTTGTGCCTGTGTTGTAACGCCTGTTTTTAATGCCTATGCCACTTGTGTCGCAGCCACTTAGTGAGCAAGCCACAGACTGAGCAAGCTCAGTACTGAGTCCTGAAGCTGACCAAATACCTCCTGTTGCAGCTAGTCCCTCCCCCTAGCCAATTGCCTGCTGCAAAACAAACTAGAGGGAAAAGAAAAAAAAATTGTACTTTTAAAAGCTGACACTTGCTGCTTAATATCAGATGAACCACAACAGGCAATCCACCAGATATTGCAGCAGCAAAAAACAATATACAAACAGCAATGTAATATAATTAGTGCTCACAATTCCCAGCAGTGAAGTGAAGCAACCCTTCAACATTCCCGTTCGTTGATCTAAGGCCCGCAATGATCCGCTGCTTCTCCGATAAGCAGCGCGATCATTGTGAAAAAAAAACACTTTCCCAGCCTCCTAGTACTTCCTCCAAGCGTCCCTACACCCTAAAGCATTTTTCACATACAAATACATTACTCATACACAAAGAATTAACTCATTACCTCCCACACTCCCCATTTTTTTTTTTTTGTAATAAAAAAAAAAAATTAAAAAATTTACAAAAAAATACATAAATAGTTACCTTAGGGACTGAACTTTTTAAATATTTTTTATGTCACGAGGGTACAATACTGTTACTTTATAAACTATGGGCTTGTAATTAGGGATGGATGCAAAACTGAAAAAAATGCACCTTTATTTCCAAATAAAATATTGGCGCCAAACATTGTGATAGGGACATAATTTGAACGGTTTTATAACCGGGACAAATGGGCAAATACATTTCATGGGTTTTAATTACAGTAGCATGCATTATTTAAAAACTATAATGGCCGAAAACTGAAAAATAATGAATTTTTTCCCACATTTTTCCTATTTTCCCCATTAAAACATATTTAGAATAAAATAATTCTTGGCATAATGTCCCACCTAAAGAAAGCCTAATTGGTGGAGAAAAAAACAAGATATAGTTCATTTCATTGCGATAAGTAATAATAATGTTATAGACGAATGAATGGAAGGAACGCTGAAAGGTGAAAATTGCTCTGGTGCTCAAGGGGTAAAACCCCTCAGCGGTGAAGTGGTTAAGCTATCACCATGAAGAAACCTACTTTTAAATTCCAGGCAAATGCTCAATTTTGTCTCTGCAGAGAAGTTAATTATATTTCTACAAATGTAAACAATTTTAAATGCTTTCTTTCTCGTTAGGCTTCTGAGGTTCCTGAGCCCCCCTATAGACCTCTAGACAGAAATGCCATCTCAAAAGATTATGATCAACTAAAGGTAATGAAAACTGTGGGGATATATTCACTTGTTTTCTGATAATTATGGTATATAGGCAAAGGTTGTGACAAGTACCGTATTTTCCACCGTATAAGATGCTCAGGAATATAAGACGCACCCAAGTTTAGAGGGCAAAAACCAGGGGGAAAAAATATACTAAACCTGGTGCGTCCATATTCCTCCTATGTGCCCCATCTGTCCTTCTGTGTGCCCCATGTCTCCCACGTGTGTCCTGTGTGCATGTCTCCCCCTTCTCCCTATGGGTACCTGTCTGCCTGTCTCCCCAATGTGTACCCTGACTGCCTATCTCCCCGTGTGTCCTGTCTCCCACATGTGCCCTGACTGCCCCTTCTCTCCATGTGTCCTCCTGTGTCCGTCTCCCAATGTGCCCTGTCTCCCACATCTGTCCTGACTGCCACTTCTCCTCATGTGTCCTGTGTCCATGTCCCCATGTGTCCTGACTGCCCCTTCTCCCCATGTGTCCTCCTGTGTCCATCTCCCCATGTGCCCTGACTGCCCCTTCTCTCCATGGGCCTGATTCACAAAGCGGTGCAAACAGTTAGCACGCTGGTGAAAAGCCCTTTATCACGCCTAAACTCAGTTTAGGCATGATAAGTTTAGGCGTGATAAGTTTAGGCGTGATAAGTTTAGGCATGATAAGTTTAGGCGTGATAAGTTTAAGCATGATAAGTTTAGGCGTGATAAGTTTAAGCACCAACTGGGTTAGCACCGGAGTGCACAGCTGATCAAAAGTTTTGCGCTAGCAAAGTCTGGTGCACTTCGCATAGAGTTTAATGGCGCTGCTTTGTGTGCAGGACTTTGCGTGCGATCTAAACTTATCTAAACTTAGCATGCCTAAACTTATCATGCCTAAACTGGCTTTTCACCAGCGTGGTGCAATGGTTATCACGCCTAAAGTCTCTAACTGGGTTAGCACCGCTTTGTGAATCAAGCCCCATGTGTCCTCCTGTGTCCGTCTCCCCATGTGCCCTGTCTCCCACATGTGTCCTGATTGCCCCTTCTCCCCATGTGTCCTCGTCCCCATGTGTCCTGACTGCCCCTTCTCCCCATGTGTCCGTCTCCCCATGTGCCCTGACTGCCCCTTCTCTCCATGTGTCCTCCTGTGTCCATCTCCCCATGTGTCCTGTGTCCATGTCCCCATGTGTCCTGACTGCCCCTTCTCTCCATGTGTCCTCCTGTGTCTGTCCCCCCACGTGCCCTGTCTCCCCCATGTGTCCTGACTGCCCCTTCTCCCCATGTGTCCTCCTGTGTCCATCTCCCCATGCTTCCTCTACTGCGCAGCTACTGATGACGCAATAGGTATAAGCCGCGCAGTAGAAGAAGCATATGGAATAGGGCGGGTGTCTGCAGTCTTCAGGCATGTATCAGGTAAGCCACTGCAGACCAGGAAGGGGATGTACATCAGGCATATCGGAGACATACGGGGGTGGGAGGGTTGGGGAGATGCACACATGGAGGTGGGCAGGAAGAAATTAGAGGGGAAGAACCAAAGCACACAGGGGAGCCAGGCACAGTGAGCGCACACACAGGCAGGGAATCCTGGCGGTGAGTCATATCGGCGGGCACTCGCAAGTTGGGGATTCCCTGCCTTTGCCGTAGACACAGGGACTTTTTCTTCTCATTTTTTGGAGAGAAAAAGTGCGTCATATGGCGGAAAATACGGTATATTTACAGCCTATCTGCCACCAGATTTGGCAGAACAATGTATGCAAATAGTAATCTGTAGAGCAGATGAGCACAGCACAAAAGCTAGGAAGTGCTTGTCCTAATCCCCCCAGGAGACATCTGTGGGACTGCCCAGGGTGTCCAATCATCCTTCCCCATACACTTTGGCAGAGGTTATCAGTAGGAAGCAATGCTGGCAAGTATCCTCACACCTCTCTGGGTTCTTGTGGCGAATGTGGCTGTTCCGTGTCTCGTATTGCAGGCACTTCCAGCCTCTTGTATGTTCATGTACCAGGTCCCAGCTCAGTACCATCATAAAGTCGGGAACCGGTAATGCAGTAGAGGAAGCTGAAACTGCGACTGCCCGTTGTGCTTTCACCCAGCCTCAGGGTAGACACAGCCTCCTCTGAGTAGGTCTTGCTGTGCTGTGAGCATCCATGAGCTTTTTACCTGACCGAGAGCTATAATTACATCACACAGTGAAGGTGAATAATCATCCTATTGAAAATCTTCAGTGCTGGTTGTTCCATTTACTTAAAGATAGTTGGGCCATAACAAATTGGATCAAACACATGGACATGCACACCATGCCAATATTGTATGCAATTAAACATAACATATTGGACCATGCACGAAGGAGGTGCAAGTAAGTTGTGCCATCCAAGGCATACATTGATTGTATTTTGTGGAGACATAACCATCTGCTGTCTTGTAATTTTAAAAGGGAAATGAAGTAAGTAGCAGCATATGGAGGCTGTCATATTTATTTCCTTTTAACCTCTTAAGGACTGCAGGGCTAAACCCCCCTAGTGACCAGGCAATTTTTAGTTTAAAAGGCCACTGCAGCTTTAAGGCCAAGCTGCAGGGCCGCACAACATAGCACACGAGTGATTCCCCCCCCCCTTTTCTCCCCACCAACAGAGCTCTCTGTTGGTGGGCAAAAACAGAAAAATGACTGGGTCTCGACCTGGATAGTGCAGTTATAGCAAGAATTTATTGTGCCATAATGACAAAAAACACGACGTTTCGGCCAGCAGGCCTTTATCAAGTGTTACAAAAACAGAGTGAATACTCACAATTATATATCACACCAACTGATTAAAAAACACGCCTTAAAAAGGCGGGCACATACTTAAAGAACAGTTGACCAAAGATTTAAAGGGCCAGCGTAATAATAGAAACGTGTTATAAAAAACATTTCAAATTGAATTCATCATTCAGTCCATTAGGTGCTAAAGTACTTAGCTTATTAATCCATCTATGCTCACGTCTAAGCAAAGATGTCTGTGCGTCCATTCCCTCTGCAATAACGACTTTTTCAAGTACGCACCATCGCAATTCACCAACCATGTGATTGCAGTCATAAAAATGTTTCCCTATAGGAGAATCAAATTTCTTGTTAGGGTCGTCCCGATATTTTCTATACAAACGGATATTGCTACGGTGCTCGTTGATTCTTACTCTAACCTCTCTAGAGGTTTGACCTACATAGCCGATCCCACAGGGGCATTTCAAAAAATAAATTACGTTAGACGTAACACATGAAAAACGTCCATTAATTTTAATTTTATAGCCCCTGGTGGGATGTCTAATGTGGTCTCCCTTAATAATGCTAGAACAATTCTGACAATTCAAGCAGGCAAATGTACCCATTTTCTGTGGCAGGAAAGTACTTTGGCATATGGTGCGTTTCTTAATATCTGCACGCACTAATTTATCTCGTAAACTCTTTCCTTTCCTATAGACAAATGATGGGGGGGAGGAAAACACCCTAGATAACAAAGGATCTGCTTCAATCAATGACCAATTATCTAAAATGGTTTTTTTCACCAAATTTGCATGGTTATCATACGTGGAGATAAACTGTACTCTCTTAAAATCTTGTGCCTTAACATTTTTCTTTCTCAGATCTTCCCTATCAATTTGCGCAACTGAATGTGCCGCATCCTCAAGTTCTTTCTTAGCATAACCACGTACAGTAAAATCCTTAACCAACTTCTTTGCTTGCCTAGCGTAAGCGGCGTCATCAGACGTAATTCGTCTTGCTCGGATAAATTGACTCTTGGGAAGTCCCCGTATCAGAGGACGCGGATGGCAGCTCGTAGCCAAAAGGGCGTTGTTACGATTAACACTTTTTTTATACAAATCGGTATGAAATTTACTCCCATCGAACTGCACATTCACGTCCAAGAAATGTAAATTCGTGGGGTGAAACTCAAGAGTAAACTTAATCGAATCGTGGCAACAGTTGATCTCTGAAACCAACGTTTTCAAACTCTCTTCACTCCCTTTCCAGCAAAAAAACAAGTCGTCGATGTAACGACAATAGCCAGTTCCAAACCTGCAAAAAAGTTCATTAGCCATAATATACTTTTGTTCAAAATCAGTCATAAAAATATTTGCCAACGTTGGTGCATAAGGTACCCCTTTAACCTGTAAAAAGAAGTCATTCTGAACTCTAAAATAATTAGATTGTAAACATAACGATAAAAGATGTTTCACAAAGGACGTATTCACACCAGGATCACTATATAACAGTAGAGCTTCAGAGATGGAATCTAGGGCATCTGTGTGCGGTATGTTGGTATATAAGCTGACAATGTCCAAACTAACCAAATAGCGTACCCCGTTAGTTTCTATTCCATCAAGGCCCTTTAAAAAGGCAGTAGTGTCTTGTAAACACCGGGGATTGTTCTTTACAATCGGCTGAAGGATACTATCTATATATATCCCTAACGGTTCCAATAATGAATTTGATGCAGAAACTATGGGCCGTCCAGGGGGGTGAATAGGATCTTTGTGGATTTTGGGTAAAGTGTACATTACAGGGACCCTAAAATGTTCCTTCGTCAGAGCCCCCTTAAGTGTATTTGAAATCATCCTATTCTCAACGGCCTCTGTTAGGTAGGTATCTATATGCCCTTTAATCCTCCATGATGGATCCCCTGGAAGGGCTCTGTACGTCTCTGTATCACTGACCTGTTTCTGCAATTCCAATATATATGCATCTTTCTCTTGTACCACCAGGGAACCCCCTTTATCCGCCTTTTTAAAAATGACATTGTCATCTTGTTGTAATTTCTTTAAAGCTTCTCTCTCTTTGTATGTCATATTATGCATCTTTTTAAATTTACTATGACTCCAATTACTCTCCAAAACATGCATAACAGTGTTTTCAAACACCTCAAGAGTGGCATTCTGGATGGGGGCATCAGGTTTATTCCCTTACTTTAATTTTATAGGTAGAATCTCCATATCACCCACGGTATTCCTGTTTAAACTGTTAATAGGTTCCTTTAAGTGATGCCACACTTTCCATTTCAATTTACGTGTAAACTTATATAGATCTACTTTGATGTCAAAAATATCCTGGCAGAAATCGGGGACAAAGCTTAAACCTCTGTTCAATACAGATAATTCTTTATGGTCAAACTCCCTCGATGAAATATTAAATACCAGCTCAGTATTGCTCTCATCTTCTAAGTTAGTTGTACCCATCTGGAAAGTGTCTATTGGCCCACCTGCAACATGCATATTGGCCCACCTGCAACATGCATATCCGAGCAAGACGAATTACGTCTGATGACGCCGCTTTCGCTAGGCAAGCAAAGAAGTTGGTTAAGGATTTTACTGTACGTGGTTATGCTAAGAAAGAACTTGAGGATGCGGCACATTCAGTTGCGCAAATTGATAGGGAAGATCTGAGAAAGAAAAATGTTAAGGCACAAGATTTTATGAGAGTACAGTTTATCTCCACGTATGATAACCATGCAAATTTGGTGAAAAAAACCATTTTAGATAATTGGTCATTGATTGAAGCAGATCCTTTGTTATCTAGGGTGTTTTCCTCCCCCCCATCATTTGTCTATAGGAAAGGAAAGAGTTTACGAGATAAATTAGTGCGTGCAGATATTAAGAAACGCACCATACGCCAAAGTACTTTCCTGCCACAGAAAATGGGTACATTTGCCTGCTTGAATTGTCAGAATTGTTCTAGCATTATTAAGGGAGACCACATTAGACATCCCACCAGGGGCTATAAAATTAAAATTAATGGATGTTTTTCATGTGTTACGTCTAACGTAATTTATTTTTTGAAATGCCCCTGTGGGATCGGCTATATAGGTCAAACCTCTAGAGAGGTTAGAGTAAGAATCAACGAGCACCGTAGCAATATCCGTTTGTATAGAAAATATCGGGACGACCCTAACAAGAAATTTGATTCTCCTATAGGGAAACATTTTTATGACTGCAATCACATGGTTGGTGAATTGCGATGGTGCGTACTTGAAAAAGTCGTTATTGCAGAGGGAATGGACGCACAGACATCTTTGCTTAGACGCGAGCATAGATGGATTAATAAGCTAAGTACTTTAGCACCTAATGGACTGAATGATGAATTCAATTTGAAATGTTTTTTATAACATGTTTCTATTATTATGCTGGCCCTTTAAATCTTTGGTCAACTGTTCTTTAAGTATGTGCCCGCCTTTTTAAGGCGTGTTTTTTAATCAGTTGGTGTGATATATAATTGTGAGTATTCACTCTGTTTTTGTAACACTTGATAAAGGCCTGCTGGCCGAAACGTCGTGTTTTTTGTCATTATGGTACAATAAATTCTTGCTATAACTGCACTATCCAGGTCGAGACCCAGTCATTTTTCTGTTTTGGTTGCTGTGGATTTTGACACCCTTAAGGATCCGGGTGTAGACTGGTCGACTCCCTGGTGCACATATTACTACAGTTGAAGCCCCGTGGACCGTTGATTTTCTACTCTCTGTTGGTGGGGTCTGATCGCTCCCCCCATGTTTATTTTTTTCTAAATAAATATTTGTGTTGCCGCTTTAAAAAAAAACAACCCTCTTCCTTTAAATCCCTTCCCTCCCTCGCTCCCTCCCTCCCCACAGCCGGCCAATTACGGCGATCGGCTGTCATGGGCTTCTGCCTATGAGAGCCGATCGCTCTCTTGTCTCCCAGGGGGACAGCCGTGTCACACGGCTGTCCCCAGTGCAGCGCTGCTGCTGATCGAAGCGCTGCACAGAGTAAATAGACGTCGATCACGCCGTCTAACAGTCTCCCGAGCGGCAATAGCCGCTCGGAGACTGAAGGCGGGGCGGAGCTCCGCCCCCCAAGCAGGAGATGCGCGCGCAGCCTGCGCGCGATCTCCTGCAAAACAGAGCCCCAGGACTTTACGCCAATTGGCGTTAGGCGGTCCTGGGGCTGCCGCCGCGGCCATGCCTACTGGCGTGACGCGGTCGGCAAGAGGTTAAACAATAACAGTTGACTGGTTGTCTTGCTGATCTCTTTGGATGCAACAGTGTCTGAATCATACATCTGAAAACAACCATGTGGTTCGCCCAGTCAGATAATATGATCTGCAGGCTTGTCCACAGTCTATGGCTAAGGCTTCTTTCACAGTAGGACATTGTGTTTTGATGCAACGTTAAAGCCGCAATGCAAGTTACAACACAACGCCCCCAAAAAGTCGCAACGCAACTTAATGCCCCGTTATTGTCGCATACAGTCGAACATACAGGCAATAAAACGTATGGTTCCAAGTCATTACTGAGCATATGCAAACAGTCACACGCAGCTAATAACATGTATAACGCACAGCATGCTGCACTCACTGATAACGCTAAACGTTACACACAAACGCAACGTGTGCACTGTGAATGTGGCACAGACTTAGTATTGCTGTGTGACTTTTTTGGGACATAGCGTTGTAATTTGCATTAAGACTTTAACGTCGCATCAAAATGCAATGTCCTACTGTGAAAGAGGCCTGAGGGCTCGTTCCCACTGTTGCGACGCAATTTCGGCCGCATTCCGACGCTTGTAAAAACGCATGCGGATGAGTTTCCGCATGCGTTTTTACCCGCGATTTCGCATGCGATTTCGCATGGCAGGGTGCCATGCGAAATTAACCATGACACTGCCAGGGCTAAATAAAATTGAAAAAGGTGCGAAATCGCACGCGAAATCGCGGGTAAAAACGCATGTAACAAACGCATGCGTTTTTACTATTAAATACATTAGCGGCGATTCGCACGGATTCCCGACGCAGGCGAAATCGTTGGCTCTTTTGTGCGTTTTTTTCACGCTGAAAAAAACGCACCTCAACAACGCTACAGTGGAAACAGGCCCATCCACTTGCATTACATGTGCGAATCTGCATGCGTTGGACGCATGCAGATTCGCGATAGTGGGAACGAGCCCTCAAAGTAGAGGATCGGTAGAACAGCCAGGGAATAGGGCATTGCTTAAAAGGAAATAAATATGGCAGCCAAGTAGCCAACATAACACTTTCACTTCAAGTTCCATTTAAAGGGATTTTTTTTTTAAGTGTTTTAGTCAGAAATATATAAAATATTATAGAATTAACTGGTTAAATGCTTCTTTTCTTCTTAGGGTGTAGTGGTTTCTGATAAAATTCCTTTTCAGCCATCAGCAAGCAACAACTGAAAATAGTTTTGACAGTCCTTTTTCACCTACTTTTTGGTATTTTTCCCATAGCACGGTGCTAAAAAGTTATTTTAGATCAAAGATGAAAAAAGTTATCTCCTAGGAGAAAAGTGAATTGCATATGGGCCACGGGGTGCAGAAAATGCATGCATAAAAATGAGCATAGAAAACAGACAAGTGTGCTCTTAGCCTAAATCCATAAAACATGTGATATTTTGATGATTCATCACAAAAATATGTTTTCTTTCAACAGCCTGAAGATCCCACTGAAAGTGCTGCTGATGGTGCAGCTTCAGCTCTGATGGAAGGATATGTCAATGTTGAAGAATTCATGTGAACAATCTCTCTGTATTGAACTGTTCTGGAGACATTAAGGCTGCTCACACAAGGGACGTTACATGCGCACATTAGTGCAGCCTGTAACGCTCCCCCAACGCACAGCAATATAACACAAGTGGGCTGTTCACACTGCCCACGTTGCGTTACATGTAACGCTGCACGTTCTTCCGAAAGTGCAGCATGCTACGGCGTTACAGCGCGCGTTAGACTGTTTGCACATGCTCAGTCATGTTGGGGAGGAGCAGAGAGCGACCAGGCACATGGCTAATATTCACGTGCCAGGCACATGGCTAATTAATATTCACTGCATTCAGCGACGTGCACTGTTTACTTCCTGGTGCGGCTGCTCTATGCGGCGATTGGCCGGAGGGACCACGTGATGCCGCATGCGTCCAAGAGTATGCATCACGGCATCACGGACGCCAGAGTGAGCTGCACAACGCGGCTCACTCTGCCGTCCACATCAGAGAGAACCAGGCGTTGCGTTAGGGGCACGTTATGCGACCTTAACGTCCCCTAAAATGCAACGTCCTGGTGTGAAACCAGCCTAAAAGGTTTGATGAACATTATTGATGATTAGTGGTGGTCAGAAATTACACCGATGCATAATTATGCATCGTAATTTCCAATTAATCATTGTAATCGTAATGCAAAATTTGCGGATTACACACAAAAAATTGCGGTTGTTTTTTTTTTTTTTTTTTGCATACTAATGCATGTTTAGCATTGAATATTTAAATAATAGCATCAAGTGGTCCCGCCCGGCCAATCGCCGCACAGAGCGGCCGCTCCAGGAAGTAAACACTGCACGTCACTGAGTGCAGTGAATATTACTTAGCCATGTGCCTGGCTGCTCTCCCCTCCTCCCCAACATTACTGAGCATGTGCAAGCAGTCTAACGCGGCTTAGCCTCTTATAAAGTACTGCATGCAGTACGTTGTTTTATGGCGCAGCGTTACTAAGTAACGCAACGTGGGCACTGTGAACAGCCCATTGATTTTTCATTGCTGTGCGGTGGGGTGCATTGCAGGCTGCTCTAACGTGCGCCTGTAACGTCCCACTGTGAAACCAGCCTTAATTCATGGCTTTTAACACACTGCTATGTGTATTTTTAACTTTGTACAGGAAATAATTTGTCCACCTAAAAGCTGATAAAAACTGCCTTTTGTGGTCGGTCTGTAGGAATCACAAAAGCAGTAGCTGCTATCACTGCATGGGCTTGATTCATAAAAGCACCAGTGTAACCACCGGGTATGCGACCCCCTCAGCTGCAGGGGTGCCCCGGGGCCGCTCCGGGGCCCGCCAGCCATGTGCGAGGGGGAGCGCTGTCGCCCACCCGATTCTAGGACCCCCCCAGGCTCCAGCCAGGTGTGGAACTGGCCGCAGCGTCTAATAGACGCCGGGCCAGTTCATTCCCCGCAGCCGCAGTCTCCCGGGAGGCAGAGCAGGGCTATGGCAATGGCAAGATGGCTGCCGAAGCCCTGCTCTTGAGACTATTTGTGTCTCCAGTACAGGGCTTCGGGAGCCATCTTGTCGTAGCCCTGCACTCTGCCTGTCAGCGCAGGAGATGTGCAGGAGGATCGTCGGGGGATCTGAGGCCAGGAGAGGAGACTTCTGCCAGGCAGGTGAGTGAATTGTTTTTTGTTTTGTTTTTTTACAGGTGGCCAGGTGCTGCCCACTGTACTATTTTCTGTTGACTGCTGCCCACATTGCGATTTTCTGGTGCCTGCTGCCCACATTGAGATTTTCTGGTGACTGCTGCCCACATTGCGATTTTTCTGGTGACTGCTGCTCACATTGCGATTTTTCTGGTGACTGCTGCTCACACTGCAATTTTTCTGGTGACTGCTGCCCACTCTACGATTTTCTGGTGACTGCTGCCCACATTACGATTTTCTGGTGACTGCTGCCCACTGTACGATTTTCTGGTGAACGCTGCCCACATTGAGATTTTCTGTTGACTGCTGCCCACTGTACGATTTTCTGTTGACTGCTGCCCACATTGTGATTTTCTGGTGCCTGCTGCCCACATTGCGATTTTCTGGTGACTGCTGCCCACATTGCGATTTTTCTGGTGACTGCTGCCCACATTGCGATTTTTCTGGTGACTGCTGCCCACTGTACGATTTTCTGTTGACTGCTGCCCACTGTACGATTTTCTGTTGACTGCTGCTCACATTACGATTTTCTGGTGACTGCTGCCCACTGCACGATTTTCTGGTGAACGCTGCCCACATTGCGATTTTCTGTTGACTGCTGCCCACTGTACGATTTCCTGTTGACTGCTGCCCACATTGCGATTTTCTGGTGCCTGCTGCCCACATTGCGATTTTCTGGTGACTGCTGCCCACATTGCGATTTTTCTGGTGACTGCTGCCCACATTGCGATTTTTCTGGTGACTGCTGCCCACTGTACGATTTTCTGTTGACTGCTGCCCACTGTACGATTTTCTGTTGACTGCTGCTCACATTACGGTTTTCTGTTGACTGCTGCCCACTGCACGATTTTCTGGTGAACGCTGCCCACATTGTGATTTTCTGGTGACTGCTGCCCGCTTTATTATTTTCTGGTGCCTACTGCCCCCTGTACGATTTTCTGGTGAACGCTGCTGACTGTACGATTTTCTGGTGACTGCTGCCCTCAGTGCGATTTTTCTGGTGACTGCTGCCCACTGTACGATTTTCTGGTGAACGCTGCCCACATTGCGATTTTCTGGTGACTGCTGCTCACTGTTTGATTTTCTGGTGCCTGCCGCCCACTGTACAATTTTCTGGTGAACGCTGCCCACTGTACGATTTTCTGGTGAACACAGCCCTCATTGCGATTTTCTGGTGACTGCTGCCCACTGTACGATGTTCTAGTGAATGCTGCCCACATTGCGATTTTCTGATGACTGCTGCCCACTGTACAATTTTCTGGTGAACGCTGCCCACATTGCGATTTTCTGGTGACTGCTGCCCACTTTACGATTCTTTTATGGTAAAATGCTGCCCACTTTACGATTATTTTATGGTTAAATGCTGCCCACTTTACGATTATTTTATGGTGAAATGCTGCCCACTTTGCGATTATTTTATGGTGAAATGCTGCCCACTTTACAATTCGTTTATGGCGAAATGCCGCCCACTTTACCCACTTAACGATTAATTTCGGGTGAAATGCTGCCCACTTTACAATTATTTTATGATGAAATCCTGCCCACTTTACGATTAATTTCTGGTGAAATGCTGCCCACTTTACGATTATTTTACGGTGAAATGCTGCCCACTTTACGATTAATTTCTGGTGAAATGCTGCCCACTTTACGTTTATTTTACGGTGAAATGCTGCCCACTTTACGATTATTTTACGGTGAAATGCTGCCCACTTTACGATTAATTTCTGGTGAAATGCTGCCCACTTTACGATGAATTTCTGGTGCATTACAATTATTTTATGGTAAAACGCTGCCCCATTACAATTATTTTATAGTGAAATGCTGCCCCATTACAATTATTTTATTGTGAAAAGCTGCCCCATTACAATTATTTGGTACCTATGGGGGGGGGGCCCATCCAAATTTTCGCAGGGGGGCCCAGTGATTTCTAGTTACACCCCTGCATAAAAGTGTGATAACTGCTATCACAGCAGTTATCACTCGCTCTGCAGCTCGCATTGCTTATTGCATGAACAACGTTAGTTCACGTGATCGCACGATAACCTTCGCTTATCATATGAACTAACACTGTTCATGCAATAAGCATTGCAAGCAGCAGAGCGTGTGATAACTGCTGTGATAGCAGTTATCACGCTTTTATGAATCAAGCCCTGTGTGTATTAAAGTAAGTCCACTTTCTTTGACTCAAAAGAATAATAATTGAACCCTTAAAACTCACCTTTTCAGAGAAGCATACAGTCTAACCTAGGCCATTTCCCATCAGCCTCCGGCCAAGCTCTTCTGTTTGCTGAATATAATGTAAATATGCACTACCTCTGGATACACACCTTACTTTTTACCCCACCTCTTAGGGCTCGTTTTCACTATTGCGGTGCGAATCGCCGCGGTAAAAATTTGCATGCGGATGCAAATTTCGCATGCGGGTTTTTGCGAATTTTCATGCGAATTCGCATGAAAATTAGCATAAGGGCCCGTTTCCACCATAGCGTTGCGGAATCGCCTGCATTCCACCGTGGACGAAATCGCGATTCCGCATGCGTTTTTGCCGCGATTTCGCATGCGATTCCGCATAGGTAAGGCTGTGTGCGAATTTAACCATGTCCCTGCCTGAGTAAATTAACATTAATACCTATGCGAAATCGCATGCGATTTCGCGGCAAAAAACGCATGGTCACCCCGCATGCGATTTCCTTATTAGTTACATTAGCGGCAATTCGCACACATTCCTTCTGCACGCGAAATCTGACGGCCCTGCCGTGCAGATTTCTGCCGCACCAAAAAACGCTGCCGCAGCCGCACAAGTGGAAACAGCCCCATCCACTTACATTGCCTATGCGAATCCGCGTGCAGTGCCCGCATGCGGATTCGCTATAGTGGAAACGAGCCCTGAATGACGCTGTATGCGAATTTAACCATGGCAGTGCCGGTGTGCATTTACATTGATTTCCATGCGAATTCGCATGCAAATTCGCATGAACATTCGCATACCAAAGCCGCAGGCGATTTCCCTATTAAATACACTATACTGCGATTCGCATGCATTCCACTCGCAGGCAAATTCTGCGGCTCTTTTGTGCATTTTTTCACCGCTGCAAAAAACGCACCTCAACAACGCTACAGTTGAAACAGGCCCATCCACTTGCATTACATGTGCGAATCCACATGCGTTGGACGCATGCGGATTAGCGATAGTGGAAACGAGCCCTTAGATTGTAAGCTTGCAAGTGTGGTCTCTCTCTTTTGTGTCTAGATATTATCAGATGAAAGCTGATGGTGCATGGTGGTACATTTTAATCTAGTCATTAGGTGGAGAAACAGCAGGGGATTAGGAATGATCAATGAGATGCAAATATTTCCAAGTTTATGCAAATATATGCAGCTTGAAAATGCACCAATCAAGTCCCACCCAGGTTTAAATTGATTGGTCCATTTTGAAGCTGCATATTTTTGCATTAAAATGTGCATACAATTGCATAAACTTGGAAAAATGTGCATATCATTGATCACCCCTTCTGGGGATTGATAGCTGCATAGCTTTGTATAGCATTCAGGCCAGGTGCACACCAGACCAGAGGAGTTTTTCTGAGTGTTTTGAGTCTTTGAAACCTCCTGCTAATGTTATCCATGTGTCTGTACACACTGGAGCGACAAGGTTTTGTAAAAAAAAACCATAGCATTACATTGGGAGGAGCTTTTGAAACCTCTAGCGTTTGGGGAGCTTTTCTGGTGTGTCTCAGTCCTTACTCAGTATCAGCTACTGATAAAAGCTGATAGATGTGAGAAGCATAGCTCATAGACTATTGCAAACGCTGGTACTGTTGCATAATATGCAGGTTGGCTGCCAAAACGGACATAATGAAAGTCTATGGTAACACATATGCATAGCGGTTTGTGGTACTTATCCGTTAGCCGGGCGCATCCGGCAGGTGGCGCTAATTACTATTCCCCCTCCAGGCCGACATGGATAGTAGGGAAAGATGCAACTCTGGTGGAGTTTTGTCGCCACCTAGAGGATGCGCCCGGCTAACGGATAAGTACCCGGTTTGTTTTTGTTTTTGAATGCGTTTTTAAAAAGAAAAAAAAAAAGATTTCTGACGTGTTGTTTTCCTAGTGATTTACTTATATTTAAATTTAAAAATGCAAAAAAAACGCATATGCATTTTGTATTAGTGAACTGCAAACACAATTGAACGCCTGAAAAATGCATGAAAACCGCATCTGCAAAAAAAAAAAAAAAAAAAAAGCAATGGCAAACACATCAAACGCTAAGCTAGCTAGTAGTGGTGGCCGGCATCGTCAGATTACTTTTGCGGCGATCGGGGGGATGAAAAGTAATCTGAGGATGCCGGCCACCACTACTAGCTAGCCTAGTGCTAGCTGAAGCTATTACAGCTATCCGATCGCTTACAATTATAATGGGGGACTCCTGGGGACAGCCGGCGGTATGCCCGACATCGTGTCGGGCATACTGCTAAGGAGGTTAAATAACGGTGAACAGAGGTCCATTGCAGCAAATGATTGGTTATTAAACCAAGAAAAATCAATTGGAAAATGTAGATCAACTTGCCATTTGGCATTTTTCTTTATCTCAATTACTTTTCTGCAGATCAAACCTTTGCACCTGTTAGTATAGTAACACTGAGTCTGTAAACAATTACAGCCACTTCCTCTTTGGGCGGACAAGCCTGACAAAGGAGAGTAAAATTGATTTATTACAGCAATGGTGCAACTAAAAAAGGCTGCAGTAATCCAGAGCACTTTAGAATAGATATAGGAACGTGTAGGATAGTAGAAACAAGGCTGAACATTTTGTTACAGAGTCTCTTTAAGCAGGGTTGCTCTCCAAATTTGCGAATTTCGAATAGTACCCTTGATCACGGGTAGATTTTCATGCTTGCCAAATTCGACTTCAAATTTTCCTGAATAGTGCTCTCGAATTCGGCCGTGATCACGGGTTTTAACCCGTGATCATGAATTCAGCTTTGGTATCCAGGTGATGACGTCATTGGGCCAATCAGAAGAGTTATAGTTCAGTCAGCTAGTGTAGTGTATACAGTATACTGTATACTGTGCTAGGCTAGTGTTAGGTCTGTGTGCAGGCTAGGCCTGCTAGCCTAGGTAGCCTTAGCCTACTACTAGCTTAGGTAGGTTAGGGATTATAGTTAGTTAGTACTATTTTACTTAATTTCTACTGTTAGGCCTCTTTCACACCAAGACGTTGCGTTTTAGGGGACGTTAAGATCACATCACATGCCCCTAACGCAACGCATGGTGGTGTTGAAGTTGGACGTCAGATTGCGCTGTTTTCCCTCTATCTATACTGATAGAACAGCCGCTACAGGATAGTGATGGGAAGTCCGGATCTTTTCAAGGATTCGGATGATTTGAATCAGATCATTGAAAAGATCCGGATCTTTGAACCGAATCATTTGAATCATTTTACTAGGGAAGCAGACAGGGTGAAATGACTAGCAGGACAGGACTTTCCCTGCACTGTACATTCTGTATGTTCCTGTTTCTTCCAGGCAGACATCCACTGTGAACCGAATCGTTCATTGTGATGATCCGGATGATTCGACTCACAAAAAAGATCCTGATCAAATGAACGATTCATTCATTCATTCCAGACAACAATATGAGTCCAGGTTACGTCACCACAGTGCAGTGAATATTAATTAGCCATGTGGCTAGTCACTGAGCACGTGCAAGCAGTCTAATGCAGCTAAAGCCCAGTATAACGCACAGCATGCTGCACTTTCCCAGAATGTGCAGCGTTACAATGTAACGCAACGTGGGCACTGTGAACAGCCCATTGATTTTTCATTACTGTGACTGCCTGTCACATCTCTGCCTGACCATATTGATTGCGTCCGTGTGTGACAGACTTTGATTGTCACCGTCGGTCACACGCGTTAGTTATCGACTACTAGTCTACTACACTACTACTACTACTAGGGATTATAGTTAGTTGTTATTTACCTACGTACGACTTTACTTAATTTCTACTGTTGTTAGTCGTTGAGTTTATTAGCTTCAGTACTGTGTTAGTTACTGTACAGGCCAGCATCTGTTGTGATCTGTGACTGCCTGTCTGTCACATCTCTGCCTGACCCTATTGTTTGTGTCCATGCATTAAACACTTTGCCACTGTCGGTCACACAAGTTAGTGACTACTGTAGACTACACTACTAGTACTGTCTGTCTACTATTATTGAAAACAAAACAAAAAAAACACCTTTCTTTTTTTTTGGTCACTCACCCACCAACCCAAACTTTTTATTAAAGTTTACACCCTATCCTGCCTTTTCTACATATATATTTTTTTGTTTTTCTTGCTGTATTTGTATAATTGTATGATGACCGGCAGAGGTAGAGGCACCAGCAGGAAAGGCAGCGCCATTGCCAAAGCCACTGCTGGCAGGTCTGTGACTGGTCCGCTGCCAGCCACTGACCGCAGAGTTGTGGAGGAGGGAGCAGAGGAGCAGCAGCAGCATGTTGCGCCCATCTTTGCCTTGTTATAGACTGAACAGAGGCGCCAAAAGAGTAAAAACAATATTTAAAATGTTAAAAATTGCTTAGGAGGCAGTGGTGGACTTACCTCCCTCAAGCAGACACAGGAAAGCTGTGTAATTCAATATAGGAAAACATTTTAATAGTATACTCCAAACGGTTTAGTACAACGCGTTTCGCAGGTCTACATCCGCTTCATCAGGCAGTTTAAAGTAGGAGCACACAGCAACGTAATGTCTGAGTAACACCTGGCGACAAGTGTTACTCGGACATTACGTTGCTGTGTGCTCCTACTTTATACTGCCTGATGAAGCGGGTGTAGACCTGCGAAACGCTTTGTACTAAACCCTTTGGAGTATACCATTAAATTTTTTCCTATGTTGAATTACACAGTTTTCCTGTGTCTGCTTGATGGAGGTAAGTCCACCACTGCCTCCTAAGCAATTTTTAACATTTTAAATATTGTTTTTACTCTTTTGGTGCCTCTGTTCAGTCTATAACATATTATATATCCACCTTTGGTGGAGGGGGATACCCCTTCTTTTCACGTCTACAGAGAGCGACTTCTTAATCCTGAGTGGGGACAGGTCAATCTCCTCACCTGCTTATACAGTGGTTGCCTGGAGGTAGCCCGTGTTTGTGAGTATACATTTTACTCCTTTCTCAAACATATCAATTGCCTTAACCTACTACACCATATTGGGCTCTCGGTTCTCCTTTCTTTATATCTTTGCCTTGGGTCATCGTCCCCGGCCCATTGCGGAGAGTCAGGCACAGGCTGTGGTGGAAATGATGGTGGAGCAGCAAGCCACCGTTTCCAGCCAGACCTCCAGCGCCAGCGAGACCAGTGCCACCACCAGCACTCTGGTCCGCAGCAGCAGCCGCCCTCCACCACCGCTTGAGGTCACGTCGACCCAAGCGGACAGCCTGCCCTCGCTGAGTGCGCTCTTGACACCCGGGACCGCGAGCGAGTTGTTGGATGTGGTTGCCCAGCTTGAGGAGGAGATGTTGGGGAATGCAAGGAGGAGGAGTTTGAGGTGGAGGAGATTGTTGTTGGTGGTGCACAACCGGTGGAATTTCAGGAGGAGGAGGAGGGGCCTGATGCTGGGGATGTTGAGGCAGAGGAGTTGGTTGAGGGCTCAGAGGAGATGTTTGGAGATGATGATGATGAGGTGGGGGACCGTCCCTATGTGCCACCACCAGCACAGTTGGGTGAAGGCAGCACGTCATCGGAGGAGGAGGTGTCTCCAGCAGAGAGGGGAGGCAGCAGCAAGGCGGCCAGCACAGGGCGTGGAAGGCAGGATCCACAGCCTGCTGCTTCAGCCGCTACCACCACCACCCGCACCAAAGCTCTTCTCAAAAAAAAAAGCCCTCTGTGGTGATATATTGGGGGCTGATGATGTTAAGGATAATACAGGAACATATTTCTTTTTATTTTTCTGACTGTAATGTCGGCTACAGCCATTCTGGCTTTGGGGGAAACTGTGTTTGCTGTATGACAATGAAGGTCTTTGAGCTTTTGTAGTCAGTTCCTCTGGAAGTTAGATGCTGCTAATTGAATCTCCTGTAGTGCATTTGAGGGAGAACAATAGCAGACAATCTTGGATGTGATTGTCTGTGTCTGTTTTCAGGCAATTACAGGCAAACTGCTACCTGTAACCAAAATGCAATCTTTTGATGTATGGACTAGACCTGTCGAACTGTAGTCATCTGCCTGTGGGAATTGGATTTTGAAGGAACACAGGATTGCTTTGAAATTCGCATGTCACAGCTAGCCCAGATGTGACAAGTGGCTCGGCAGACCGTGATGTCACAAACGGGGAAATTGCATTAGTTTTGGGGAGGGAACATTCAATGCCCCAGGCCCCAAATGGGCCTATAAGAACCTGCACAGGTCTTTCACAACTCGTAGTCTTTGGAGATAGCACACCGCTAGGACTAACCTGGTTCCTGACCAGAAAGTGCGTTCTCCCGCAAACGACTCCCAGATCGATACGCTGGTACGTTTATTTCCCTGTTACTTTTTCAATTTGTCGTGTGTGTATCTTTGTAACTTTTATCCTTGCAACTTTTATTTTGTAACATTTACTGTTTTTGTAAATCGTTTGTATATATAATTTTATGCATTGTTCCATTTTTTTCCTGCAATATTAAATCGTTATTTAATAAGTTTAACTTCTGCTGTACTAAACTAACACTCATAGCCTAGAAGAGACTGAAGTGTAACTGTGTATAAGCCCATGCCTGATTTTACGTTTGAGCAACCCTACCGTATGAGATTGTAATTGCATTGTGTGTGGGGCGTTTGTCATACGTTGGCCTAAAGCACACAGCTGACCCAACGTACGAAAACGCCAGTGCGAGTAGCTCAACAGCAGAGTGGCTAACAGTATCGTTCGGAACGACTGTTAGTGGTTTTGATTCACTACAGTGTAAGATTGCAATTGCGCGCGTGTGTGTGCGTGGTGTTCCCGTATTCGGCCTAAAGCGCAAAGCTGACCCGAATACAAAAACGCGGATTGCGCGCTGAGCACTCGACAGCCGAGTGGGCGTGTCTAGCAACAGCTAGTGGTGGCAGTGAGAAGTGTTCTGAGGGGTCCCAGCCTTGTTTTAGCTAGACTAAGGCTGCTTCCCCTCTCGATCTGGTCAAACCCGCAGTCGGGAACCGTATACGCAGGCGTGCCGCAAGCCGGTTCCTGACACCCTCCAAACCCAAAAAAGCTCCTCAGCCCTCAAACGGGAAGGGCAAGTTAAAATCCCCAGTCTGGCGGTACTTCACTGTGTGCGAAGACAACAAGACCCTGGCCGTTTGCCACAGTTGCGGTGCCCGCCTGAGCAGAGGTCGCGATCTTAACAAGTTGGGTACCTTGTGCCTGCAGACCCACTTGGAGACAAAACATTTTGAGGACTTCAGTGACTATATGAAGGAAGGTGAAGGACAGTGGCGCAGGCAGTGGTCAGAGCCAGACAGCCACTGCACAGACTTCAGCAGCAGCAGCAGCAGCATCCCACCCTCCTGCTCATCCACCAGCAGCAGCAGGAGCACAGAAAGTCACTGCTCCCAGTCCTCAGTGGCCTCATCTGCTCCCTCCACAGTGGCCTCCTCATCCTCCCGTGCAGGCAAACGCTGCCAGACCCTGCTCAGCAAGTCCTTTCCCGGTGTGACCAAGGTTCTGCCTCCCACCAACAGGCGCATCCGGGTGCTAAACGGGTTGCTTGCCTGGGCCATGTGCTCCCAGCTCCTGACATACTCCTTAGTGCAGGAGGGGAGTGACATGAGAATGCTCCTGCATTATGGGATCCCAGAGTAGCAAATCCCCAGCCACCACTATCTCTCCAGCACGGCGATCCCAGCACTGCACCGTTTTGCTATGGCGAATGTGGGCCGTTTGCTTGATCACAGCGTGAGTGAGCAGATCCACATCACTATGGACTCCTAGAGCAGCCGTTTTGGGACAGACCGCTACCTGTCCTTCACGGCTGACTGGGTCAGCCTGGTGGAATGCGCCTGCGAGGAAGCAGCAGGTCCATCCTCGGGCGCATCAGCAGCAGCAACGGCACCAGTTGTCCACTATGTGGTGCCACCACGTGAGGTCAGGGGAGAAGTAACAGCTCCCGCCACCAAGCGACCCCGCATCAACAGCAGTGTTAAGGCCTGCCACTGCCAAGCGCTGCTGGAGATGAGAAGCCTTTGCGAAAAAAAGCCTGACAGCAGCCAACGTGCTCCGCTACCTGAGGGAGCAGGAGAACACGTGGCTGACCACCAGAGGCCTGAGAGTCGGATTGGTTGTGTCCGACAATGTGGCAAACCTGCTGGCTGCCATCAGCAGGGGAGACTTGAGCCACGTCTCCTGCTTGGCCCATGTCCTGAACCTGGTGGTGCAGAAGTTCATGCGCACCTACCAGGGGATGGATGATCAGTTGGAAGCGTCTCGAAAAATTGTTCACAGTTTCCAGCGCTCAGCTGCAGCAAACCTGGCAGACATTCAGCAGCGTGAGGGCCTGCCACGACACTGACTAGTGATCGATGTGGCAACTCGCTGGAATTCCACCCTGGCGATGTTGGAGTGGCTGGTTGAGCAGAGGAGGGCTGTCCACCGCTACATCATTGAGGCCACTGTCGCCGGCACCACCAAACTCCAGCTCATCTCCAACATGCAGTGGGGGGTAGTGTTGGGCGAACAGTGTTCGCCACTGTTCGGGTTCTGCAGAACATCACCCTGTTCGGGTGATGTTCGCGTTCGGCCGAACACCTGATGGTGTTCGGCCTTTTAAGTTCGGGTTCGCCCCGAACTTCTAATGGCCGCCGAACAGGGCCGAACAGGGCCCCTGTTCGGCCGAACAGGGCCCTGTTCGGCCGAATACTGCCCCCCTATGGGGTCGCAGGCATAAGGGGGGAGCATGCCCCGATCGCGGGGGGGGGTCGGAAATTCCCCCCACCCCCTCCGCTAGCGCTCCCCCCTCTGCCCGCTTCCCCATTCAAAAGTTTAAGCAAAGTACCTGTAGTGGATGGCCTGGCAGTGGGCGGCACTGTGGAGTGAGGAGGAGGAGTCCGGAGAGTGACGAGTTGAGGGAGGCCGGGCAGCGGGCGTGAGGTCAGAGAAAGGGCGGAAGTACCACAAGGGTACTTCCGCTGAACCGCCCGCTGCCCGGCCTCCCTCAACTCGTCACTCTCCGGACTCCTCCTCCTCACTCCACAGTGCCGCCCACTGCCAGGCCATCCACTACAGGTACTTTGCTTAAACTTTTGAATGGGGAAGCGGGCAGAGGGGGGAGCGCTAGCGGAGGGGGTGGGGGGAATTTCCGACCCCCCCCCCCGCGATCGGGGCATGCTCCCCCCTTATGCCTGCGACCCCATATGGCCCCCAAAAGCTGGATGTTCGGAAAGTTCGGGGTTCGGCCCGAACATGCCGAACATCTCGGCCATGTTCGGCGAACTTTCCCGAACCCGAACATCCAGGTGTTCGCCCATCACTAGTGGGGGGCAGATGCAGCAGGTCTGCTTGGTGTTGGCTCCCTTCCTGCAGGGAACCAACCTGGTGAGCAAGGAACGGGCATCCCTCTTCCAGTGGGTGCCCTTTGTCTGCTGGACAGGGCACTGTGTGATTTGATGGATGTGGGAGAGGTGGCCCTGAAGCAGCTGGAACAGCAGCCGCCTGCGCAGTCCACTTCTGCGCAGGAATTTGAGTTGTAGGAGGAGGTTGAGGAGTTGGAGGTGCTGGATGTTGCTGTTGAGGGGAGACAGCGGAGCGCGGCAGCAGTGGTGAGAAGGTGGAGAGAGGAGGAAGAGGCTCAGGGGCCAGAGGAGGAAGAGGACAGCGAACTTGAGGCCACCGACCCTGATGTCTCTGCTGGACAGACCGCCTTGTTCACCATGGCAAAGCACATGCTGCGGCACCTGCGCACAGATCAGGGTTAAGCAGATGCAAGCGAGGGAGGACACCTGCATCAGCATGATCCTAGACCCACGGCTGAGGGGGAGGGTGGCTCAGTTCCTGTTGCCTGCTGGAGACCATGAGCAGCGAACAAGGGAGTTGCAGGAGATCCTTGTTTGGCGATTGGAGGAAGACTTCCCCCAGCCTTCCACCCCCAGCCTTCCACCCCCTCTGTCCCTGTCCAGCCAGCAAAGCAGGCAGTGCCTGCAGCCAGCAGCAGCATCAGGCGCCCAGGAGACCTGCTGGCCTTGACAAAGGCACTCTACCTGATGGTAGAGCAGCCGAGAGAGGAGGTGCGTGCAGCAGCATCCTCCTCCCAAAGTCACAGGCATCGCCTGACCCGGATGGTGGACGACTACATGGGGTCCTTCAGCGGGCCTGACACCGACGACGAGGAGCCTGTGGACCTCTTGAAGTACTGGGTCAAGCGCATGCAGATGTGGAGTGAGCTGGCGCAGTACACCCTGGAAGTCCTATCTTGCCCTCCTTCTAGCGTGTTGTCAGAGAGGTGCGTCAGTGCTGCCGGTGGCGTGGTCACAGAGAAGCACTCTCGTCTGTCCACAGAGTCCGTGGACAGACTAACATTCCTGAAGATTAACCAAGCCTGGATTGAAGGCACATTCCACGCACCTGTTGTCAGCGACAGGAGGACATGAGGTGCCTGGGAATCATTTTTTAACATCATCAACCTTCAGTCCCCTGGAAATTTGGCCTGGTTTTTCTTTAGGTGTTGTGGTACCACCGCTAGGTGCCATGCCCTAGGCTGCCTGCTGCCATGTATGTCTTTCTGCTACTGCATTAAATCTCCTGTTTGTGTTCCCACCAGGGTCCACTCCATTATGCGCTGCTGGCTGCCATTAGCTATTTAACACACCCTCAAAATAGCTACTATTTCTGTTCTTGTGTAAGGACTGCTGTCCGGAACCTCCTGCTGTTGGTGTTTATTATTACAGCTGTGGTACTAATGCTAGGGACCATAGCCCGTTACATTTCCTGCTACCACACGTCACTCCTCCTCCTCCTCCTCCTGTTGCTGTAATTAACCTTCTACTGTCTGTGTTCCCACTGCCAGGGTCCACAGAATTAAGCGCTGCTGCCATGCGCCACTAGCTGTCCAGAACCTCCTGCTGTATGGTGTTTATTACAGCCGTGGTACCAACGCTAGGGACCATGGCCCGTTACACTGCCTGCTGCCACACGTAACTCCTCCTCCTCCTTCTGCTGCTGTATTTAACATCCTGCTGTCTGTGTTCCCACCGCTAGGGTCCACAGAATTAAGTGTTGCTGCCATGCGCCACTAGCTGTCCGAAACCTCCTGCTGTATGGTGTTTATTACAGCCGTGGTACCAACGCTAGGTACCGTGGCCCATTACATTGCCTGCTGCCACACGTCACTCCACCTCCTGCTGACACATTTCACCTCCTGCTGTGTTCCTACCACCAGGGTCTGCAGAATTATGCACTGCTGCCATGCGCCACTAGCTACTATTAGTGCGCTACAAATTTAGCTATGCTGTTGAAGAACAAATTTTACAACAGTTCAGTTCTGTAAGGGAAAAAAACATTAAGTTGTGTACAAGAGGAAGAATATGAACATACACACAAAAAAAAAGATGGTGGTGAAGAAGAAAAAGAAGAATAACCAGGTGGTGAAGAATAAGAAGAAATACAAGAAGAAGAAGGACCAGGTGAAGAAAAAGAAGAAGAACCAGGTGAAGAAGAAGAAGAACCAGGTGAAGAAGAAGAAGAACCAGGTGAAGAAGAAGAAGAAGAACCAGGTGAAGAAGAACCAGATGATGATGATGAAGAAGAAGAACCAGATGATGAAGATGAACCAGATGATGTTTTCAGAAGAAGAACCAGATGATGATGATGAAGAAGAAGAAGAACCAGGTGAAGAAGAAGATGAAAAACCAAGTGAGAATGACCCAGAAGAAGAAGAAGACGTAGAAGAAGAACCAGGTGCCAATTGAAAGAGGAAGATGATGAAGATGATGGTGATGAGAAAGAAGATGGTAAAACAGAAAAAGAAGACGGTGAAGAAAAAGATGGAGAGAAGAAAAAGAAGAAGGTGAAGAAAAATAAACAAGAAATGCAGAAACAAAGTTTTCCATAATTTTTTTTTTAATTACACCTATTGTGATTTCCCTTTAAAAAAAAAATTAGCTTTAGAGCCATCCGAATTCGTGATCACGAATTAATTAAAGGGGCGGAGCCACAAACAGCCAATCAGATTTCTTTGCTGGATAAAATGCATCCATTCACACCATTTTATACAATACAATACAATACAATAACATTTCTGTAGCGCTTTTCTCCCATAGGACTCAAAGCACTTAGGCTCTCTCAGATTCAGTAGTTGGTAGTAGAGCCAAAGCCAATCAGATTGTTTAATTTCACTGGGAAAATACAAATTATTGATGTCAAGGACCCCAAAGCTCACACAATTGGTAATTGAGTGACTGTGTGTCCAGGTTACAAAAAGTCGGCGGAGCCAAAAACAAATTTTATTGGGAAAATATAAACTGCAGCCATTCTTACACTATTAATGGCAGGGTTCTCAAACTTTGCACAGATGATCACTGGGTGACTGATTAATATTCAGGGAAGTGGGCGGAGCCTATAATAGCCAATACAAATTTAGTTGTTGATTTTCAAGGGGAATATTTAAATTGCTGCCATTTTTACACTGTTAATAGCAGATGTCTCAAATCTGATACAGCTGGTCATTGGTTGACTGGGATTCAAATGCTGGAGAGGGACAGAGCCACAAACAGCCAATCTGATTTGTTTGTTTTCTATGGGAATATGCAAATTATTGATGCCAAAGACCTCAAAGCTCAAAATTAATTGAGTCAATAGGCTTGATTCACAAAGCGGTGCTAACAGTTAGCACCCTGGTGAAAAGCCCCTTATCACGCCTAAACTCAGTTTAGGCGTGATAAGTTTAGGCATGATAAGTTTAGGCATGATAACTTTAGGCGGGATAAGTTTAAGCACCAACTGGGTTAGCACCGCAGTGCACAGCTGATCAAAAGTTTTGCGCTACCAAGGTCTGGTGCACTTCGCATAGAGCTTAATGGCGCTGCTTTGCGCGCGGGACTTTGCGCACAATCTAAACTTATCTAAACTTATCACGCCTAAACTTATCACGCCTAAACTGGCTTTTAACCAGCGTGGTGCAATGGTTATCACGCCTAAAGTCTTTTATGCGTGCTAACTGGGTTAGCACCACTTTGTGAATCGAGCCCATTGAGTGTTTGTGTGTTATGGTTAGGAAAAGTGGACGGAGCCAACACCAGCCAAATACATACCCGGGCAACGCCGGGTCATCAGCTAGTCCTACACAATAAAATGCAAGTGTCCCTGCGTCATCAACTGAATGGTTGTGTGTCCCTAGGTTTTTTGTATTGAGCATGTGCGCAGCCAGGGCAGTTCGGACACAGGGCTGGACCTGACAGTTTGCTGTCTGTGGTTCACAGAGGTTTTTATTTCATTGTGGGAAATAACTGCTTTTTCCAACTGCCAAGCAAGCAGCTCCCTGTGTGCATATACTTCAGAAAGTGGTGGGGAATGAGCAAGCAGGACACATATGTACGCGCATTGTGGGGGAGGCTGTGACCTAGTTATTAGCGGCTGTGACCTAGTTATTATTAAAGAGAGAGCCCACCGAAAGCACTGTTGGTGGGCATAAAAGGGGGAGATTCATTTGTGTGCTGAGTTGTATGACTCTGCAGCGAGCTGTTAAATCTGCAGAGCACTGAATTGTAAAAAATAGCCTGGTCACTAGGGGGGTGTAAGCCTGTGGTCCTTAAGTGGTTAAACAAAATTATTTTACACTTGCTTGTGCCTCTGTTGACCAACAAATAAATGCAGCTCATCACGCTATTCATGATCTTATATTTGTATTCTTGCATTTTTTGTCTCCTATAGAATGACATACATCAGTCCTCTTTATGAATTTTTGTACTGAATACTTTTTGCATTAATAAAGAGATTGTATAAGATTTTTTTACCAAATCAGTTTCTTGATTGCTATTTAAACAGATATCCTTTGGTTGTACAAAAGATTGGGAACAGTGTGGTGGGACACTACTAAAGAAACTCATACATAAAGACAAACAAAGAGAAACACTTATATAGCGCTTTTCTCCTGGCGGACTCAAAACGCCCAGAGCTGCAGCCACTAGGGCGCGCTCTATAGGCAGTAGCAGTGTTAGGGAGACTTGCCTAAGGTCTCCTGCTGAATAGGTGCTGGCTTACTGAACAGGCAGGGCCAAGATTCGAACTCTGGTCTCCCATGTCAGAGGCAGAGCCCTTAAAGGACTTACGAGGCCAGAATGGCTAAAAAAGCCAAGTACCTTCAAGATGTTTAAATGCACGGAGGACGCCGTCCGCGCCCTCCGTGCAGTTCCGCCGGGTCCCCTTCCTGAGATCGCCCCCCGTGCCGATCGCGACCCCACAGGCCAGGTCGGGCTCTCGTGCCGCTCCCAATATGGCCGCTTCCTCTGGCCGCGGCTGCACAGTCCGCCTGGCCACGAGTGCGGCTGCGCAGCTCTAAGGCCAACCCCTCCGATCCACGCTATAGTGCGTGGTTCGGGGGGTTGGCCCTAGAGCTGCGCAGCCGCACTCGCAGCCAGGCGGACTGCGCAGCCGCGGCCAGAGAAAGCGGCCATATTGGGAGCGGCACGAGAGCACTACCCGGCCTGTGGGGTCGCGATCGGCACGGGGGGCGATCTCAGGAAGGGGACCCGGCGGAACTGCACGGAGGGCGCGGACGGCATCCTCCGTGCATTTAAACATCTTGCAGGTACTTGGCTTTTTTAGCCATTTTGGCCTTGTAAGTCCTTTAACCATTACACTATCCAGCCACATAAGACCATGAATGGGCAGATCGACCAAGAGACAGCTCTCTCTCTGATCAAGTCTGATGAAAGAGAGATCTGTTGCCTGCCCATACATCAGCAGACCGATTCCCAAGAGATTTCAGCACATCCACTGTTGCTGCCCCCCCTTTTGTAAATGTGCCCCCGCCTGCGCCTTTATTACTTTACCTGTCTGCCATGGTTACCATTCATCTTCTACATTGCCGCTGGGTAATGGTGGGCTTCCGAGTAGGAGACAGGGGGTTACTTACTCAGAAGACCGTCGGGCTTCTATGCATCTCAATCCACTCGCACACACCCTATGGGACGCGATCCAAGACTCGCTATGACACTTCCTCCTTCAAGCCGGAAGGAGGAAGTATGGTAGTGAGTCTTGCAATGCATCCCATAGGCCGCGTGCGAGTGAATTGAGATGCATAGAAGCCGACGGACTTCTGGGTAAGTAACCCCCTGTCTCCCGTGCTCACACCTGAGGCAGTTAAGCCTCATTTTAATTCCGAATTCGAGTGACTCCCTACTCGGAAGCCTATCACTACCGCTGGGCTTCCATAAAGCACACAGAGCGTGTATGATGTCACACAAGCGCCACGTGCTTACCAGTGGTAGCCCAGCAGCAACGTGGAACATAAATGGGGACCACAGAGGAAGACAATGGGCATCACAATATCGCAAGCCATTACTGCCACGCACCCGATCAACCATGTCTGCCGGTCATCCTCCAGTTAATGTCCGGTCCATACAATCAAATTGTCAATCCGGCATGCAGCACTAATTTGCATCCAATTCGATAATTATCGAATCAGAAGCTCGATTGACAGATCGACAGCCAAGTCGAGTGATGTATGGGCACCGTAAGGATGTTATAATGGTACTCCCAATTTTTGCATTTACTGTGGAGAAGCCAGAGCAAAACTGTGGCCCAGCATTGTTCCAACACAGTATTATGTTGTGGCAAATCAATCCTACGTACTGTATGCCATTGGTATGGTTTTATTGATAAACAGTATGTAGAGTTCCCCCATCAGTTATATCATACCTCCCAGCTTTTTGAGATAAGAAAGAGAGACATTTAAGCTCCGCCTCTGTTGCAACTCTAACCACGCCCCCGTCACACCCCTAGTTATACGTACCATAAAGATTTCATAAGAAAAATATGTTGTTTTGTAATTCAAACCACACTGGTTCTTTCTTTTCTAGTCCATTATCCTTCATATTAACATTTGAAAATAATAACTACATCAATTTAAAGGATGGAAATAAAGGTTATAGTCAATTAAACACATATTTTTCAGTAGATAAAAATATATATATATTTACATAGATCTGCTCATCAGTTCTGCAAGAGAGACAAATGAGGAAGAAAGAGGGACAGAGTAACTGGGTTCCCAAAGAGGGACTGTCCCTCCAAAAGAGGGATAGTTGGGAGCTATAATAATATTTTTCCAATAGTGACCGTGTTTACCAATCTCACTTTGCAATAGAAAAAGTTTTCTAAGTACTGTACAGGAAATAATGACGGCTCGGACCTTTCGCAACACGACCCTTACTTGTCAGAAGCTATCGTTTCTTGTTTCTAAAATCTAAAAAGGGCCGATCAGACAAGCAAGTAAGTGACCATAAAACAACTGCAATTTTAAAGTTAGATTTCTAGATGATACCTTGTAAGGATAAAGGTGATTTTTTTTCCTGTATCGTGATCTATATTCTCTAGGCGACAAGTGTTTCAGACTTCAGAGTAACACTGTTAAAAAAATGTGTATTAGCATTGTGCAGGTCACGCCCTGATGTGCCTCATGGACATCTCACAATGGTGACACTTTATTTACGGATGCTTATTTGGAGAACACAGCAGGACAAATGCAGAGCTCCCAACTGTCCCTTCTGGAGGGTCAGTCCCTCCTTAGGAACCCAATCCCTCTGTTCCGCTGTCTTCCTCTTTTATCCCTCTTTCAGGATTGATGTACAGATCTGTGTACATATATGTATTTTTCTACTCCACAAACATGTTTAACAGACACTAAACTTTATTCCCATCCTTTAAATTGATATATTTCTTATTTTCACATGTTAATATAACGAAAAATGAACCAGGGTAAAAAGGGCCAGTGTGGTTTGAGTGATGAAACATCATATTTTTCTTATGAAATCTTTATCGCATGCGTGACTAGGGGTGTGCCGGGGTGTGGCTTGTGGCTAGAGTGTATGTCAGGGGCGTAGCTTAAGTGTCCCTCTTCCTTATTTAAAAAAAATTGGGAGGTATGCAAATTGTCCCACAAACTAGCACTGGATTTGGGAAATCATCTTTCCCTTGACTAATATCATGCCAGAATATGTGACTGAATGGCTGGTGAACTGAGGTTAGTAGGATTATGTGAATCTGAAGGGAAGATAGGAATTATTTTGCTTTGGGAGAAAGAGTGTGGATATGGCATGCCAAAATTGGGCAGAGACACATGCAACAAATAAAATGTATATATGAGAAAAATGGTGTTGGCGTTGCAGCACCTGAGGAAGGATGGGAGTCCAGGTAGTGGTTAATACACTCACCGGAGCCAGTTGTATACAAAGCTTCAGTGTGCTCTGGCCTTAAAGCTAATGGGAATCGTAAAAAAATAAAAAATAAGCCAGATAAGTATCTAGAGGGAAGGCTCTGAGTCCTATAGAGCTTTCCTACTCCTCTTCTGGTCCCCTGTTTGCAGCGACAGGTCTTCCGTTTGATTTTCCCGCCGCAGGGGACCTCGGTAGTCTTTGGTAGCCGAGTTCTACCGAAGACAGGCGTCTCCATATTGCACATGCGTGAGAGGGCCCTCGCGCATGTACAGTTGGAGCAGCCTGTCTTCAAGTGCACTTGGCCTCCCTAATGGTGGCCATACATGATACAATAAAAACGTTCGATTTTACTGTTTATTCGATCTAAATGATCAAATTGAATGAAAGTTGAAAATACTTTTTTTTTCGATCAAGAAATTCGAACGATTATCCTGTTTTTTTCGAGAAAAATCTGATCGGACATGCTGGAAAAATCTTTATATTCGATCTAACGGAATAATCAAACTAAATTATCTAATCGAAAAAAAAATTAAAAATTGTACCATGTGTGGCTACCTTAAGATGTACGAAGCCTCTTTCGCGGCAGAGAGAGAGCAGTATTTGACCAAATTGGTTGAATACGGCTACTGGAGAGCCAGCGGTGAAAGGAGAGAGGAGCAGGAAAGCTCTATAGGACCAGGAGCCTTCCCTCTCCTTAGGTAAGTATCTGCCTTATTTTTTGTCATTGATTCCTGTTCACTTTAAAACAAGTTGCTAGCAGAAAAGAAAAGAAGTGAAATGGAGGTCAGCGCTGCTGCTGTTCGCTTTTTAATTCAATTACCGTGCACACATAAGCAATCTTCAGGGGGATAAATGTAGCGCAGTGGCGTACCTAGGGCATTTGACACCCGGTGCTAGGTATTGAAAGACACCCCCCCACCCATGGTACACCACCTTTTCGCGCGCCGCGGCGAAAAAGTGGGCGTGGCTATGACCGGATGGGGCGGAGCTAATTTAAAAGTGCACCTAAGTTTTAGTCAACCTTTCTCCAGAAAATTCACATCATTGCGCAGCTTTTCTCCAGAAAATACACAAAATGTCAGAAGCTTTCAACATAAAATACACGTAATGCGAGAAAATTTCACCAGACATTACACGTTATGTGAGCAGATTTCACAAGAAAATACATTCAATCATGTCGGCAGATTTGACCAGAAAAAAATCATTCAATCTTGCAGCACATTTGACCAGAACATACACAATGTCAGCACCAGATTTCACCACAAAATACACAATATCGGTAGTTAAACTGACCACAAAATACACAATGACGGTAGTTAAACTGACCACAAAATACACAATGACGGTAGTTAAACTGACCACAAAATACACAATGACGGTAGTTAAACTGACCACAAAATACACAATGACGGCAGTTAATCTGACCACAAAATACACAATGTCGGTAGCAGATCTGACCACAAAATACACAATATCGGTAGCAGATTTGAGTGTTGGCAAGCTGATAGCCTGGTGGGTAGGTGGTGAAGGGTGAGCAGCCTGATTGCCTAGTGGGTAGGTGGGCAGCCTGCTGGGTAGCAGTGGTGGGTAGGGGGGCAGCAGTGGTGGGTAGGTGGGCAGCCTGCTGGGTAGCCTGGTGGGTAGGTGGGCAGCCTGGTGGGTAGGTGGGCAGCAGTGGTAGGTAGGTGGGTAGCATGGTGGGTAGGTGGGTAGCCTGGTGGGTAGGGGGGCAGCAGTGGTGGGTAGGTGGCCAGCCTGCTGGGTAGCCTGGTGGGTAGGTGGGCAGCCTGCTGGGTAGCAGTGGTGGGTAGGTGGGCAGCAGTGGTGGGTAGGTGGGCAGCGTGCTGGGTAGCCTGGTGGGTAGGTGGGCAGCCTGCTGGGTAGCCTGGTGGGTAGGTGGGCAGCAGTGGTGCATAGGTGGGCAGCAGTGGTGCGTAGGTGGGTAGCAGTGGTGGGTAGGTGGGCAGCAGTGGTGGGTAGCCTGGTGGGTAGGTGGGCAGCCTGCTGGGTAGCAGTGGTGGGTAGGTGGGCAGCAGTGGTGGGTAGGTGGGCAGCAGTGGTGGGTAGCCTGCTGGGTAGCCTGGTGGGTAGGTGGGCAGCAGTGGTGGGTAGGTGGGCAGCAATGGTGGGTAGGTGGGCAGCAGTGGTGGGTAGCCTGCTGGGTAGCCTGGTGGGTAGGTGAGCAGCAGTGGTGGGTAGGTGGGCAGAAGCGGTGGGTAGGTGGGCAGCAGTGGTGGGTAGGTGGGCAGCAGTGGTGGGTAGCCTGCTGGGTAGCCTGGTGGGTAGGTGGGCAGCAGTGGTGGGTAGGTGGGCAGCAGTGGTGGGTAGGTGGGCAGCAGCGGTGGGTAGCCTGCTGGGTAGCCTGGTGGGTAGGTGGGCAGCAGTGGTGGGTAGGTGGGCAGCAGCGGTGGGTAGGTGGGCAGCAGTGGTGGGTAGCCTGCTGGGTAGCCTGGTGGGTAGGTGGGCAGCAGTGGTGGGTAATTGGGCAGCAGTGGTGGGTAGGTGGGCAGCAGTGGTGGGTAGTCTGCTGGGTAGCCTGGTGGGTAGCAGTGGTGGGTAGGTGGGCAGCAGCGGTGGGTAGGTGGGCAGCAGCGTTGGGTAGGTGGGCAGCAGCGTTGGGTAGGTGGGCAGCAGCGGTGGGTAAGTGGGCAGCAGTGGTGGGTTGGTGGGTAGGTGGGCAGCAGCAGTGGGTAGGTGGGCAGCAGTGGTGGGTAGCCTGGTGGGTAGGTGGGCAGCAGTGGTGGATAGGTGGGCAGCAGTGGTGGGTAGGTGGGCAGCAGTGGTGGGTAGCCTGCTGGGTAGCCTGGTGGGTAGGTGGGCAGCAGTGGTGGGTAGGTGGGCAGCAGCAGTGGGTAGGTGGGCAGCAGCGGTGGGTAGGTAGGCAGCAGTGGTGGGTAGGTGGGCAGCAGCGGTGGGTAGGTGGGCAGCAGTGGTGGGTAGGTGGGCAGCAGTGGTGGGTAGCCTGCTGGGTAGCCTGGTGGGTAGGTGGGCAGCAGCGGTGGGTAGGTGGGCAGCGGCGGTGGGTAGTTGGGTAGGTGGGCAGCAGCGGTGGGTGGCCGGGCCGGTGCACCTGTAAAAGAAAAAAAAAACATTCACTTACCTGCAGATGAAACCTCTCTTCCGAATCCCAGGCAGCCTCTCTCTCCGCAGCTCCTCTTGAATGTCCCGCGCCGTCTCCTGCTGCGTCATCAGTGCAGGGCTACGGGAAGATGGCCGCCGAAGCCCTGCACTGGAGACAAAAATAGACGGCAAGATGGTGTCAGCGGCCATCTTGCCGTCTATTTTTGTCTCCAGTGCGGGCGTCGGCGGCCATCTTCCCGTAGCCCTGCTCGGGTAAACTGAGGGTCAGTGTCCGTTGCCGGCGCCCGTGGAGGGGAAGCACCGAAGGAGGGGACCCAGGTGAGGGAGATGTGGGGGGGTATTTCCCCCCTCCCCGCCGACGCTGCCACCCCTCCTTCAGCGCTGCTTCCCCTTCTGTGTCATCAAGGCTTCTGGGGAGGCCTTGATGACACCCCCCCTGGAGCTGACACCTCTGATGTCAGCCCCCCCCCTGGAGGGACGCCACTGATGTAGCGTAGCATAAAATATAGAGCACATACCAGCTGCGGTGGATAGATAAGGTGCGGGGCACTGATTAGACTCACAGCCATTTCGCGCTATCTGTGCTTCTATGGAGGCTTGTACCCCTATAGGGAGATCACTTTCTATTGCCATAAACAACAGGACCAGAGGAAGAATGGCTGCCAGCGTCTGGATCCCAGGGAGGTGCTTTACAAATGCGCTGTGTCTCAATACCACCCCAGCAACTACTACAAGGTAATGCAGCATAGCAAACGCTATTAACGTAAGGCTTCTTCCAGCATACAAGGAACGCTCCTCTCCTCCCGCTCTAAGCCACTTTGGGTCCAATCACTATAAAGGACATGATCCCTGCACTCTGTTTGACCCAATAGGCTGCTTGTCAAGTGGCAGGCATTTACATGTAAAGCACGCTGTGGAAATAGTGTGAGTAACAGGAGGTCACTCACGCTATTTCCTTTCATGAATCAACCACAAAGTATGTCAGAGAGTTAGTGCAAAGTTCAGCAAGGTCAGAAAGAGTGAAACGTGCTGCAGAGACAGAGATAGCACACAATTCGAGAGAGAGAGAGAGAGAGAGAGAGAGAGAGAGAGAGAGAGAGAGAGAGAGAGAGAGAGAGAGAGAGATTAAGTGCACAGAAAAACATTCCATGCAGAGAGCAGAAAGTGCAGAGGAGTAAGAAAGATTGCAGGTTGCCTCAAATTAGAAAGTATGTAATCAGGGCCACACTGTGACTAAAAATCATGGGGCTCCCCAGTAAAATTTTAAAGAGCCCCCCCTCATGTTCAAACCATCATTATCGTCCCACCCAGGGCTGGATTTACCATAAGGCACTGTAGGCATGTGCCTACAAGCGCCTGATGATAGAAAGGCGTCTCTCTCCCCTCCCCTCCCCTCCCCTCCCCTAGTGACTTCCTCCCTACTTCCCTGTACAGAGTCCCTAGCTACCTAGCATTACGTAGCCGGAGGTACCCTCAGTATTAAGGGACACCTGTAGCTACCTATGATGAGTAAGAGAGAGAAGTGAAAATAGGGACAGCCAGCAGGACCCCCCTTCCTCCCCTGGGTCCCCCATGTGCACTCCCCCTGCAGCTTAAGCTCAGCAGGACCCCCCCTTCCTCACCTGGGTCCCCCATGTGCACTCCCCCTGCAGCTTAAGCTCAGCAGGACCCCCCCTCCCTGACCTGGGTCCCCCATGTGCGCTCCCCCCTCCTGCTTAAGCTCAGCAGCAGCCGCCACTATTAGTAAGAGGCAGCGGGCGGGGATGACTCACCTCTTCCGCGTTCCAGCGTGCGTTCCACTGTCGTCACTTCCCGCCACTGTATTGGTGTAATTTGCCTTCTTAAAACAGAAGGAAATCTGCAATAATTCAGCTATAAGTGAACATTTGTGGTTACCCACAATGCACTGCTACTAAATGTGCAAATTACCCCTTTTCACCCTTAGTAAGCCAAGCAAGCATCCAGAACCACTGGTGTATAGCAAGCCTATAGCTTTAAATTTTACACAGCCATATCAAACCCAGATGTGACAGCCTGTTTTGGACTTTTGGTCCTCATCAGTACATGGCAAGGATTGATATGGCTGTATGAGATAGGGATTGGACCAGTACAACAGAGTAACCAAGCAACTAAGGGTGACCTAAACTACTAAGAATGTATAGGGGGATAAAAGGGACCAAAAAGCCCTCCTACTGAAAAAAATCAAAGCTTGGTGTAATTTGCCTTCTTAAAACAGAAGCAAATCTGCAATAATTCAGCTATAAGTGAACATTTGTGGTTACCCACAATGCACTGCTACTGAATATGCAAATTATCCCTCTTTGCCCTTGGTTTGATATGGCACTACATCTTCTTCTTGCTTGAACCAGCCCCTTCTTCTTGCTTGGACCGGCCCTGGGGGCAGGGCGCTACTTCTTCTTCTTGCTTGAAGGTTGAGGCACTTACTCTATTATATATATAGATACTAGAAAAAAATACTGTGTGTATTTTCTTGTTTGCTGGGGATTTAAGGGGCCTTTTCAGAATCAGAATCAGAATCTTTATTATCGACAACAGAATCAGAATCTTTATTATTGACAAGAGATGAAAATGTCAACTTGGAGAAAACTAAGGAGAAAAACTGAGTTGCATATGGGCCAAGGTAGGAGAGAGAGAGAGAGAGAGAGAGAGGAGAGAGAGAGGAGAGAGGAGAGAGAGAAGGAGAGAGAGAGAGGAGAGAGGAGAGAGAGGAGAGAGAGAGAGGAGAGGAGAGAGGAGAGAGGAGAGAGAGGGAGAGGGAGAGAGAGGAGAGAGAGACAGGAGAGAGGAGAGAGAGAGAGGAGAGAGGAGAGAGAGGGAGAGGGAGAGGAGAGAGAGAGGAGAGAGGAGAGAGAGAGAGGAGAGAGAGAGGAGAGAGAGGGAGAGGGAGAGAGAGGAGAGAGAGGAGAGACAGGAGAGAGGAGAGAGGAGAGAGAGAGAGAGAGAGAGAGAGAGAGAGAGAGAGAGGAGAGAGAGAGGAGAGAGAGAGGAGAGAGGAGAGAGGGGAGAGAGAGAGGAGAGAGAGAGGAGAGAGAGGGAGAGGGAGAGGGAGAGGGAGAGAGAGGAGAGACAGGAGAGAGGAGAGAGGAGAGAGAGAGAGAGAGAGAGAGAGAGAGAGAGAGAGAGAGAGAGAGAGAGGGGCGAGAAATGCAAAAGAAGGAAGGAAGGAGTACATGATCAGTTAAGATTGCAGATGCAGGAAATACAAGTCACATTCATGTCTCTACTGATCTGGTTTACATTTTTTTTGTATTTTAAAGAAAATTATAGAAATTTCCACAGACGCAGCAATGGCCAGGAGCTGTGACCGCCAATCATCGTCCCAAATGAACATAACAAAAAGCATGTGGATTTTTTTTCTTTTTCAAGGTAAATTGCATTCATATTTTAAAGGAACACAATGACTATATAATTTTAATTACAAATGTAAATATATTTATTATCAGGTGTCCTGCCAGGAGTTTTGTGCCAGAGCTGGGATTTCCCTTCTTATATGACAGGACTGATTGGATCGTGTGTGGAGATCCCGTGTACTTTCACACCAGGGAGTCATTCTGGGCCATCAGGTGTTGTTTGGTATGCATATCGTAACCTATATTATCCTGAGATTTTCAATAGTGAAAACGGCTCGTCAGTTTTGTTGGAATATAAAGACAGAACATCACTGATACCGGGGAGGAACATCTGCACTGTGAGGATAGATCCAGTGAGAAGAGAAGATCAGGGGGACTATTACCCTGGAATAGCAGGAAATCAAGGTACAAATGCCTACTCAAAATACGGGAAGTTTCTACGTCTTCAGGTAACAGGTAAACAATTATATTGAAATCAAATCAAATAAAAATAGTTTTATTGGCATGATGACCAAGAAACACACCGGCATTGCCAAAGCAATGGAAAATGTGGGACATAGTGATGAGCATGAATTTTACATAATAAAAATTTAACATCGTAATTTGCAATTACAAGGCAAAATCTTAATGCAGAATTTCTAAATGTAATCAGAAACTGTAATTTCACAATTTTGTGCCGATTTTAGCGGTTAATAGCAAAGCCCCCATATATGCATTTGTCACCAAAATTGCTACATATGTGAGGGAGAATAGTGTGTACAAGTCAAAAAATAATCTTTCTAAAAGACCTTGCAATTTTTAAGAAAACCGATTTTAAATATGCAAAGGAAAATTATTTTTAACCACTTCAGGACCACAGTGCTAAACCCCCCTAAAGACCAGGCTGTTTTTTTATTAATTGGCCACTGCAGCTTTAAAGAGGAACTCAAGTGAAAATAATGTAGTAAAAAAAGTGCTTCATTTTTTACCATAATTATGTATAAATGATTTAGTCAGTGTTTGCTCATTGTAAAATCTTTCCTCTCCCAGATTTACATTCTGACATTTATTACATGGTGACATTTTTACTGTGGGCAGGTTATGTAGCTGCTGCTAGCTGTTTTGGCTGTTAGAGACAGCTGTTAACAGCTAATTCCTGTCTGTGAACACTGTTACATTGTGGCAGTTTGCCCAGAGTACCGCGGTACTCAAAGCTTCTTGTGGGAGGGGTTTCAGCACAAAATCAGTCATACAGCGCCCCCTGATGGTCTGTTTGTGAAAATCATTATATTTCTCATGTAAAAGGGGGTATCAGCTACTGATTGGGATAAAGTTCAATTCTAGGTTGGAGTTTCTCTTTAAGGCCAAGCTGCAGGGCCATGCAACACAGCACACAAGTGATTCAACCCCCCCCTTTTCCCCCCACCAACAGGGCTCTCTGTTGGGGGGGGGGGGGTCTGATCACTCCACAGTTGTTTATATTTATTTTTTTATAAATATTTATTTTATTTCTTTTTTAATAAAAATGGCTTTTTTTATTTTCATTCCCCTGCTCCCTCCCTCCCCCCCCCAGCCAATCAGGGTGATCAGCTGTCATAGGCTTCAGCCTATGACAGCCGATCACTCCCCAGCCTCAGGAGGGGACAGCCGTGTCACACGGCTGTCCCCAGTACAGCGCTGCTACCGATCGCATCATTGTACATGTAAATGGACAGTGATTGCGCCGTCTAACAGTCTTCTGAGCAGCGATCGCCGCTCGGAGACTGAAAAGGGGGCGGAGCTCCGCCCCCCAAGCAGGAGAAGCGCGTGCATCCTGCATGCAATCTCCTGCAAACTGCAGCCCCAGGACATGACGCCAAGCAGCGTTAGGCGGCCCTGGGGCTGCCGCCGCGGCCTTAAGGTAGTCAAAGTCAGAAAAATTGAAAAACCATTTTTTCTTTGCAGTTTTTAAATCGATTATTTCAAAAACTACAAAGTCTTTTTGAAAAAACTCCCACTATTCTCCTTAAAGTGGTTCCGAGATGAACTTTTATACATTGCATAATTGTGTTCCTTACATATAGGTTATTGGGCATTCCTCAAGCCAAATACTTTTTTCTTTAGCTTTAATACTCTAATTCCCTATAAACTAAACAAGCCTCGCCCACAGCTTCTCCAAAATGCCAAGGCACTCAGACCCATGTAGCAAGGGCTTACGAGGGTGAACGAGGGTCCTTTCCCCTCCAAATCCCCCCCTGCAAAATCACGACCAACTTGGTTGTAGATTTTGCTACCCCTGTGCGCTTCCGTGTGAGGCAAGGCAATGAGCTGCAGCCCTGCCTCACACGCGTCTATCAGCGGCTGATCTCCGCCTCTCCCCCGCCCCTCTCAGTGAAGGAAGACTGAGAGGGGCGGGGGAGAGGCGGAGATCTGCCGCTGATAGACGCGTGTGAGGCAGGGCTGCAGCTCATAGCCCAGCCTCACACGGAAGCGCTCCCCGGGTAGCACGGGGGATTTGGAGGGGAAAGGACCCTCGTTTAGCCGTGGGATAGCGGCGTTTTAGCAGGGGCACACATGCCCTTGCTATATATAAGGAAAAAAGCCATTTTAATAATGGCTTCAGACTCTCTTTAAGCAATACCAGTTGCCTGGCTAACCTGCAATTGATTGTTCCCTTTGATGATCCCTTTTGCTGTAAATGCCCCCACTGTGTATTTTTGCTTGTACACTGTGTCACAATCTGGGCCATTTCGTGTTTGTTCAAAGCCCAGTGTTTGTACTCCATATGCAAATTTCCTTTGTGTTTATAATATAACTACAAATTAAGCATTTCAACTGCGTGGTGTGCCAGTTATTTCTTGTATATAGCCTCCATAAACCTCTCACTACAGTTCTCCTTTAAACTGTTGAAGCTGTATGAATCTAAATTTTAGATAAGATATATAGACAAGTTACTTGTTATAGTTAGTTTTTCATCTCGGATCCGCTTTAAGACATGTAGCAATGTTGGTGACACTAGCATGTATGAGGGCTTATGCAAAAATTATATGAATATTACGCAAAACTACAAACGGATTACGCAAAATAAACTGAATGCTCAAATCATTATTAAGTATAGCGTATTGATGTAAACAAAATTTGGCATAATCTTAATTAGTAGATTGTGATCATCCCTAGTGGGACAAGAAATGGGGTGAGTACTGGGGGCTGGGAGTGGAATAGAGTTATAGAAGATAAGCGGTTTGTGGACATTTTTTAGGTTTACAGTTCATTATGCTGTGACATAGTGTGCAGCGATTGTCATTGTGGATTCCTCCTCTCAGTCTGTGGCATGCTGTGACATAGTGTGCAGTGATTGTCATTGTGGATTCCTCCTCTCAGTCTGTGGCATGCTGTGACATAGTGTGCAGTGATTGTCATTGTAGATTCCTCCTCTCAGTCTGTGGCATGCTGTGACATAGTGTGCAGTGATTGTCATTGTAGATTCCTCCTCTCAGTCTGTGGCATGCTGTGACATAGTGTGCAGTGATTGTCATTGTGGATTCCTCCTCTCAGTCTGTGGCATGCTGTGACATAGTGTGCAGTGATTGTCATTGTGGATTCCTCCTCTCAGTCTGTGGCATGCTGTGACATAGTGTGCAGTGATTGTCATTGTAGATTCCTCCTCTCAGTCTGTGGCTTGCTGTGACATAGTGTGCAGTGATTGTCATTGTAGATTCCTCCTCTCAGTCTGTGGCATGCTGTGACATAGTGTGCAGTGATTGTCATTGTAGATTCCTCCTCTCAGTCTGTGGCATGCTGTGACATAGGGTACACCAATTGTCACTGTGAATTCCACTTCTCCAAGATAAATGTAGAGTTTTCTCTCATCCTCTTAGCAATGAAACTAAGTATTGGAATAGTTTCATCAATTTTGTAATAGTGGTGCTCGTGATGGTTGCAGGAAAAAAGGGCGCCGGCAGCTAGTGGAGGAAAAGGGCGCTGCCATAGACACTAATGGAATAATTGTTAATACAGCAGAAAAAAGGGCGCTGATTAATATTGTTAACAACATTAGAACATTAAAGTTTTTGAAGTATGTTATCGTTGTAGAAGCTTGCAATGTTAACGTTTTTGTCATATTATTTCATTTATATGCACAGATTTTACGGCATCAAAGATATTATCATTTCTATGTGTCAAAGGGTGTTTCTGCAGGGGGAGTGGTTAGGGTTAGGCACTACCCCGGGGGTAGTTATGGTTAGGCAACACTGGAGGGTGGTTAGGGTTAGGCACCTCCAGGGGGGTGGTTAGGGTTAGGCACCACCAGGGGAGGGTTCTGTGTGAGAGTAGGGTCGGGGTAAGCTGTATTGTTGAATTACATAACAAATTTGAATGTTAATATCATTATTTTATTCCGTCTGTTTTTAAAATGATATTTATCGTTAACCAAGTTCGTCAATGATGTTTATAGTTATTACGATTTCGTTATCCACCGGTGCCATTTCGTTATCCAGCCAAGACCTTTTTTCCTGGCACCCTTTTTCATGCACGTAATGCCAATGGGGCAGCCCCAGGACTGCCTAATGCCAATTGGCCTCAAGTCCTGGGGCGGGGTTTTGCAGGAGATTGCGCGCTCCGATGCGGAGAAGTGCGCCCATCTCCGCTTGAATGACGGAGCTCCGCTCTGCTATCAGTCTCCCAGCGGCGATCGGCGGTGTCACACGGCTGTCCCCCTGGGAGGAAGCGATCGTCTCTCATAGGCTGAGGCCTATGACAGCTGATTGCATTGATTGACTGGCGGGGGGAAGGAGGGCTGGTTAGAAAAATAATTTTTAAAAAATGGCTATATTTATAAAAAAAAAAACAAAAAACAAGCAATTATGTATTTATAAAAAAATAAACAAACATCCTGGGAGAAATCACAGCCCACCAACAGAAAGCTCTGTTGTTGGGCAGAAAAGGGGGGGGGGGAACACTTGTGTGCTGAGTTGTATGGCCCTGCAGTGAGGCCTTGAAGTTGCAGTGGCCTAAAATGTAAAAAAAAAAATGGCCTGGTCACTAGGGGGGTTGAAGCCTGTGGTCCTCAAGAGGTTAAATTATGATTATGCAAAATTTTGCATGCTTTTTTGCATTTATGCAAATGCGATTACGTTGTGAATCTTAACTACACAATTTAGCGTAATAATAGTACGTAAAAAAATGTGCATCTATTTGTCAGTATATGTGCAGCTATTAGTTAACCATTTCAGCCCGCGAGGATTTTTCACCTTATGCATCAGAGCAATTTTCACCTCCCATTCATTCGCTAATAACTTCATCACTACTAATCACAAGTTATTGATCTATATCTTGTTTTTTCTGCCACTAATTAGGCTTTCTTTGGGTGGTACATTTTGCTAAGAATTATTCTTTTATAAATGCATTTTAACAGGAATATTAAGAAAAAATTGAAAAAATGCATTATTTCTCAGTTTTCGGCCATTATAGCTTTAAAATAATCCATGTTACCATAATTAAAACCTATGTATTTTATTTGCCCATTTGTTTTGGTTCTTTCACCATTTAAATTTTGTCCATATCACAATGTATGGCGACTATATTTTATTTGGAAATAAAGGTGCATTTTTTTCCGTTTTGCCTCCAGCACTATTTACAAGCTTACAATTTAAAAAATGTCCGTGGTATACCCCCTTTACATGCATATTTAAAAAGTTCAGACCCTTAGGTAAATATTTATGTATTTTGTTTTTTTTTCTATTAAAAATTTTATTTGGTTAATTTTAAATGTTAAAATGTGTGTAAATTGCCTTGAAAAATGTATGTAGATGTAGTTTTACTATTTGGCCACAAGATGGCCACATTGAGGTTTGTTTTTTTTTTAAGGAGGATGGAAAACTTTTTTTTTCAGAAAAAACACGGCTGGGGAACAGCATGGGGGCACGTGGGCATGCCCGCGAGCGCGCGGGAGTGCGACGAACCCCCGGCACCGCAGCAGAGCAGCCGCCTGGACGTGAGGATCACGTCTGGGTGGCTGAGATGGTTAAATATTCAATGCAAAAAATGCATTCATATGCAAAAAAATAGCATTCTTCAACCAGTGTACTGCATATGTGTGGCTATTAGTTAAATATTCAATGCGAAAAATGCGTTAGTATGTAAAAAAAACTAAAAAAAAAAAAGTGGACTTAACGCAAACATAATTTTGCATGATTTACGCTTACATGCGTAATTACGGTTAGTGATTAAATTACGTTGCAAATTTTTTTATGCGTAATCTGCAAATGTTGCATTACGATTACAATGCGTAATTGACAATTACAATGCATTATTTTGCATAGTCGTAATTTCTTCCCATTAGTTTTTTAACCATTTCAGCCCGCGGGTATTTTTCACCTTACGGACGAGAGGAATTTTCACCTGTCAGCGTTCCTCCCATTAATTCCCCAATAACTTTATCACTACTTATCACAACAAAATGATCTATACCTTTTTTTTCGCCACCAATTAGGCTTTCTTTGGGTGGTACATTATGCTAAGAATTATTTTATTCTAAATGCATTTTGATGGGAATAATAAAAAAAAAAATGGAAACAATTTATTATTTTTCAGTTTTCAGCCATTATAGTTTTAAAATAATTCATGCTACCGTAATTAAAATCCACAAATTTTATTTGACCATTTGTCCCGGTTATTGCAACATTAAAATTATATCCCTAGTACAATGTATGGTGACAATATTTTATTTGGAAATAAAGGTGCATTTTTTTCAGTTTTACATCCATCACTCATTTTTAGCCCATTATTTCATAATTATCTGCCCTCTTGTCATAAATATTTTTTTTTTACTTCCCTAAAGTCAGTAGGTGTACTTTACAATTTGGCCACAAGATGTCCCCGCTGAACAAAAATCCTATTAGCGCACTTTATACGCTTCATAGGATACAATGTATTGAACCCTCCAATCACAGTGGCGGCGGGGAGATTATGAATGGAAACATTGTTTCCATTCATAAATTTAACGATTGGGAGGCAGAAACAAGCAGAAACCAGAAGGTGGGAGATAGCGCGGCGGCCCTATGTAAGAAAAAACACTGTTTTTGAACAGAAACAGTGTTGGTGGGGAGAAAAGGGGGAGGGGGAATCACTTGCGTGCTACTTAACACCTTGCCATCGCGAGAGGATTATCGGCAAATCCTATTGCTGGTTATCTTCATGTGATGGCCAATCATTAGGGAGCATTACTCAGGGGAAAGCCTGAGCCATGCTCCGTTTACCGGCTGATGGGGAACGAGGCTTTACGCTGTGGTGCTGTCCTTCAGCACCACGGCCTCACTCCCCACACCACATCTGCCATCTTCTGCCGCTGCATCTGGGGGTCTTTAAAAAGGAGACCCCAAGAGCACACCGTTGGGCTGCCACACATTGCCAAAGCCCCCCTCACCCCTTTGAATATACATACCGCTGCTAAACATCCGCCGCCTCTTGCCGCAATGTAATTACAGTGTATTTGTCACTGTAATTACTGTGTATCAGATCCCCAGCAAAGCATCTTTGAATCTCCCGCCAAAGCTCCCCCTTGGTCTACTGTCTGAACCATTTTGATTGTTCAGACATTGAATCAATGGGAAACCCCGGCGGGGGGTTCAAAGATGCTTTGCTGGGGCTCTGACATACAGTAATTACAGTGACAAATACACTGTAATTACACTGCGGCAAGAGGCGAAAGGTGTTTAGCGGCGGTATGTATATTGAAAGGGGTAACGGCACAGCTGCATGGGGGGGCTTCGGTTATGTGCGGCGGCACAATGAGATGCTCTGGGGGGTCTCCTTATGAAAGGAGACCCCCAGATGCAGTGGCGACGACATGCATTATCATGTTTAGACCTACTTTTTGCAGGTCTAAGCTAAATCTTGTGTCTGACGGGAAGCATTGCTTCACTGAGACATGAAAAGTGAAATAGGATAGGGTGTAAAGGACTCAAGTGTGTTTTAACACCCTGTCTAAGGCTAAATGAAATTGGATCAGGTGATGTGATTGTCGCCTGATTATCAGACTCACCAGCGTTTAATGCTGGCAAGTCTGACAATTGCATCAAGCCCATTATTTCCTACTCCTAGCTCGGGGCCCCAGGGCCGACGATATGACTGGTACCCTCCGCATTAAGAGACCGAGACATTGTTGCAGTCCAGGAAGCAGAAGTTCTTAGGCTGCTTCGCAAGCTGAACCCCAGGAAGGCTTCAGGCCCGGATGGTTTTTTATCAAACTGCCTAAGGACCTGTGCGGATCAGTTGGCCCCAGTGCACACCACTCTGTTCAGAAAGTCGCTTGCGGAAGGCACAGTCCTCTCCTGTCTCAAGAGGTCCACAATTGCACCAGTCCCCAAAAAGCCAGGCAGCACAGACCTCAACAACTTCAGACCCATGGCTCTAACACCTACCATCATGAAGGTTCTAGAACGGCTAGTCCTTGCTCACCTCAAACGCACCCCCGATGCACTGCTTGACCCACTCCAATTCGCATACAGGGCCAACAGGTCCATAGTGGATGCCATAAATATCAGCCTTGAGTACATCATGGAGCACCTCAACAGGCCTAGCTCCTACGCCAGAATCCTATTCCTGGTGGACTTCAGCTCGGCCTTCAACACAATCTGCCCAGACACCCTGGTTGATAACCTGACGCAGCTTGGTGTCGACCCCACACTTCACGCATGGCTCAGGAGCTTTCTCACAGACAGGACACAACAGGTCAAGCTCGGTAACTGCTCCTCCGGCGAGAGAACTACCAACACAGGGGAACCTCAAGGGTGTGTACTGGCCCCGCTTCTGTTCTCCATGTACATCAACAACTGCACCTCCGCCTCAGACTCCGTCAAGGTTATCAAATTTGTCGACGACACAACAATCATCAGTCTAATTGGCAGCTACGGAGAGCAAGACTGCAGCAAGATAGAAAGAATCTGCATTTGGTGCAAGAATACCAACCTTGTCCTTAATGCAACAAAGACTATTGAGCTGATTGTTGATTTCAGGAGGAACCCTCCCACTCTCCCACCAGTCTACATAGGCGAGAACGAAGTCTCCGGAGTATCATCGGTCCGGTTCCTTGGCACAATCGTATCCACCGACCTAAGATGGGGCAGAACACCATCAAAATTTCAGAAGAAGGCACAACAGAGGCTTTTATTCCTGCGCCAACTTAAAAAATTTGGCATGTCTCGGGAGCTGCTGACCAGCTTCTACACCGCTACCATGGAGTCTATACTTTGCTCCTCAGTCATCATCTGGTATGCCAGCACCATGGCTAGCGACAGACATAAACTGCAAAGAATCATTTGTGAGGCAGAAAAGATCATCAGATCGCCCCTACCACCTCTCGATCTCCTCCACACGGCTAGGATGAGGAAGAGGGCCACCAGGATCTCCTGCGACCCCTCCCACCCTGGCAGCTGCTTCTTTGAGCTTCCCCCATCCGGCTGGTGCTTCCGAACCATCCCATCCGAGACCACCGGGCACAGGAACTCTTTCTTTCCACAGGCAGTTCTACCGCTCAACAACACCTGACTGCCCAACGACGCCTGACTATTTTCTCCAAATCTGTCTGCTTGCCCTAGGTGCTGCTCTTTTGCCTTATCATCTGCATCTAACTTACACTATCACAGTGATGTCATCATACTGTTAATGCTGCTTGGACTCCGTCAAGGTTATCTTGTTATTGCTGCTAGCATGTATAATGGTAGTAATTGCATTCGTAAAATGTATTGTTCATGTTGTTTGTGTAATCGTAGCCATATATGTAATATGCACAACTGTTGTTGTGTACTTTGCTTAAGCCATGTGTACCGCAAGCAATTCTGAGTACGGTACCCCCGCGCTTGGCGAATAAAGCCTTCTTGTATCTTGTAAAACTTAGGAGAAACAGTTAATTGCTTATGGTCCTTTGTGTTTGTTACTGTTAAGCCGGTGCCACACTGCAAACTGGCAGTGCGGCAGCCAGGCCACACCACACCGCACAGCCAAAAACAGGCCTTTGGGGAATACGCATTACTATACGGTATTCCCCATCTGGCTTTGGACCAAGCAGGAAGTGCACGGAAACATATTGTAAAAATGTGATTTTTAAATCCTAGCATCACCATAGACTAACATGACTTCCAGGCCAACTCAGATCGCCACAAGTCGCTGCAGAAGCCGGGCGGTAACGTAGTTCTGGACCTGCGTTGGGGATGTGGCAAAAACGTCACTTTTGTTGCGTCACGCTGTAACGTGACAGTATGAAAGTCTCCATAGACTTTTATTGCCCGGTGGTGGGATGCAGTAAAAATACCGCACTGCCCCAGTGTGAAAGGGCCCTTAGCACAAGTAGAAGTGTATTGTGTGATCTGATGCAGTCTTCAAAAAACCTCAGTCACAAAGAAGCTGTGTAGAGCAAACAGTGCAGTTCAGTCATTATAACACGTGAGTTATGCAATGGACCACTGTGAACCTGGATCAGGTGCACAGCGCCTATGCATACAAATGGCGCCGCATTAAAAAGATACGCTTATCACTATTTATACTATTTATCGTTAGTACTGCATAATAATGGCGCACAGGGAAAAAAGAAGAAAAACGGCACACAGTAACGTTATTTATCAATAGTGCTGTTCATATGCAAAACAGCAGACGTTATTGTGCACAGTAACGTTATTTATCAATAGCGCCCTACATAAGCCAAACTGCAGAAGTTATTTAATTGCAAAACAGTGAATGGATTTAATGTAACCCTGTCAAGGTTAGGGTTAGGCACCACCAGGGGAGATTTAGGGTTAGGCACCACCAGGGGAGATTTAGGGTTAGGCACCACCAGGGGAGATTTAGGGTTAGGCACCACCAGGGGGGTGCTTAGGCACCACCAGGGGGGTGGTTAGGGTTAGACACCACCAGGGGGGTGGTTAGGGTTAGGCACCACCAGGGGGGTGGTTAGGGTTAGGCACCACCACGGGGGTGGTTAGGGTTAGGCACCACCACGGGGGTGGTTAGGGTTAGGCACCACCAAGGGGGTGGTTAGGGTTAGGCACCACCAGGGGGGTGGTTAGGGCTAGGCACCACCAGGGGGGGTCTTAGGGTTAGGGATAGATACAGAGAGGGTTCTGTGTGTTAACGCTAAATAACAATAAGCCTTTAATGATAAATAGTGATAAGGCTTTAACGTTAAATAGCGATAAGCGTCAAACGGATTAGCGGCAACACCGTGCGCCATTATTCGCAGGCGCCATTTTCAGATGGACCCACTCTCGGATCTCATCAATCTGGATGCTGGAGGTGATTGGCTCTCTGCCGTTTGTGCAATTTTTTGTGAGGCTCCTGCTTTGCACAGCGCGGTGGTGTGTGGTGGTGATGTCCACACCACGCTCAGCGTCTTGGCCACGCCCACCGACGTTTCACCCGCCTTGTGGCTTTCTCAAGGCAAGGATTGGCGTCAATCAAATTCAACAGTGGTGGGGGTGGTTTGCAGAGGCAATGGCTGGGCGACCACCCTGGACAATAATTGTTGTACTGTCATAGTGCAATTAGGCATCGGGCTCAGCGTCTTGTATGCAATTTTAAATGGTTTTAAATACAATGGCCTCCATTCACTAAAGGGTGTTAAGTGTTAGCACACTAGTGAAAAGGTAGTTAGGATGCCAAAACAGCCGCTTCACATGCTAATATGCACGCAAGCGTTTGCGCGCGCAAAGGTTAGCGCTGTGCGGTGCGCGCAAAACGTCACACCGGTGCGCGCAGAACGACATATCGTTCACGTGCAAAATAGCCTAATAAGCTATTTTACACCCAGACGGTGCTACAGTTCATGTGCACCGGTGCAAGTTTTCGGGCGTACAGGTGCGATGTTTTACTCGCACCAACTTAACGTGCGATCAGTAACAGCTTTGGACGTGCAAACTACTTAGCACCGTTGTTTGCACGTCCAAAGCTTTTAGGCGTGCTGACTGTGTTAGCACCCTTATGTGAATCAAGCCCAATGTTTGTTATACCCAGCTATGGCAATATTAAAGTGGTATTGAAAGTGCATTAATGAGACGTATTGTGGAGACTTGTCCTTATTCATGCATTACTTTTCACTTGTTGCAGGCACAGTACCCCAATTTTAAAAAAAATGACGGGCACAGGCAGTGGCAGGCCACCTCGCAAGTGTCCTTGAGTTTGTGCTATTGTGATTTCCTGCGGCCCTGGAAGAATGCTCAGTGTTCAGAGGGCACGTACCCTCAACCCCCGAAATTCTGAAGACGTAGTTGACTGGCTTACACAGCACACCCTGTCTTCTATAGCTTCCATCACCACAGCTGCGCCACTTGATATGTCAGAGGAGTTATTCACACATGATGCATTTAGTGCTACACCTGGGGTCAGCCAGCCAACACGCCCTTCAACACTTGCTGTTGCCACCACCAGAATGCCGGCATTCCAAAGCTCACCAGTTTGGCATTTTTTTTGTTTGTTTGTTTGTTTGTGTGTCTCTGATACCAGCAATGTCATCTGAAAACTCTGCCAAAAGAATCTGAGTCGTGGGAAGCCCAACAAGCACCGAGGGACAACTGTTTTGCGAAGGCACCTGATTGCAAAACACAAACACCAATGGGATGCATCCTCTCAAGCACCCCTCACAGTGGCGTAGCTAAGCAGCCAAAGGCCCCAGTGCAAGTTTAGCATTGGGGCCCCCCAAGCACTCTATACGTAACAATATGTAACAATACGGCGTACCAAAACCAATCAAAGACGACCACAGTGTCAGATGTGCAAGAAGGGGATGGGAAACTGTGTGTTAATGATTACGACTATTCAAATCAACTATAGAAGTGAATATTATCAGCACAGGACCAATAAAGAGCTAATACTGTAGTTGAGGGTGGGCCCCTCTAGCCCAAGGGCCCTGATGCGGTCGCTACCTCTGCAACCCCTATTGCTACGCCACTGACCCCTCAGCTACGTAGCATCAGATGATACACTGTCAAATCTGCACAAAAACAAAGAACATTGAGCAATACCTAACTATTTTTCCCAAAACATGCTACCCTTTTTTTGTGGGTTAAATTATGAGCAATTCCAGACTTAATCTTAGGAACCTACAAAATTAAAACATATTAAAGGAACAATATTACATAAAAATAACTCAGCCACCCACCCTCCTGTGTGCTTAACCGCTTGCCGCCCGCGTCACGCCACTGGGCGTGGCCTCGGCGGCAGCCCCAGGACCAGCTAACGCCAATTGGCGGAAAGTCCTGGGGCAGCAGTTTACGGGAGATCGCGCGCACGCTGCGCGCGCATCTCCCGCTTGGTGGGCGGAGCTGAGCTCCGCCTTCAGTCTCCGAGCGGCGATCGCCACTCGGGAGACTGTTACGCGGCGAAAGCGCCGTGTATTTACATGTGCAGCGCTGCGATCAGCAGCAGCGCTGCACTGGGGACAGCCGTGTGACACGGCTGTCCCTCTGGGGGACAAGAGAGCGATCGGCTCTCATAGGCAGAAGCCTATGACAGCCGATCGCCGTGATTGGCCGGCTGGGGGGAGGGAGGGGATTTAGAAAAAAAAAAAAAGAAAATAGCAAAAAATATTAAAAAAAAAAACAAAACAAATATTTATCAAAAAAAAAAATAAACACAGGGGGGGCGATCAGACCTCACCAACAGAGAGCTCTGTTGGTGGGGAGAAAAGGGGGGGGGATCACTTGTGTGCAGAGGTATACGGCTCTGCAGCTTGGCCTTAAAGCTGCAGTGGCCAATTAAGGTAAAATTAGGCAGGTCACTAGGGGGGTTTACCACCATGGTCCTCAAGAGGTTAATGTCAGAAAGGTAGCAGGGAAAGTGCAGCTTTAATACTACTGCTAGAGATGGCCCAAATAGTTCGCTGGCAAACACTATTCGGTGAAGATCAGGTATTTGTGCTCGCCGCGAGAGGCAAGTACTTGGCGATATTTGACCCACTCCCATACAACATCATTGGGCTAAACTTTGACCCCTTTCATCACAGTCAGCAGGCAAACAGCAGCCAATCAGCCTGCACTCCCTCACGGACTCCCCCTGCCCCTATAAAAACGCTGCAGCGTCCGCCATGTTCCAGTCTGACTTTGACTGGAATAGAGAGAGAGGAAGGGAGAGACATTGCTGGAGATAGGGAAAGTGTCAGTTAGGCCTGTTTATTTTGATCCTCGCTGGCTGATAGCAGTTTAAACATCCTAAACAGCCCTTCTGAGGGCTACTTCATCCTTCTGCTGTTTTTCTTTTTTTTGTGTCTGTGTGCGACACTCCACAGCCCACAGGCACCCACCACCATTCTGCCCAGTGCCCACTACAAGCACAATAGTGCTCCAGGGCCAGTGTTATTATCACTAGATTGTGTTTGAACTACTGTTGCAGCATTCTCAGTGTCTGTGTGTTAGTGCACACACAGCACACTGGCACAGAGCTACACACATGCCCACTTACAGTAATATCAAATTGTGTGCCATATAAAAAGCACCTTCTCTTCCAAAACTGCTGCATGGCCTCTGTTATTATCACTAAATTGTGTTTGAAGTGTTGCTGCATATTCTCAGTGTTAGTTTGTTAGTCACAGAGCCACACAAGGGTCCACTTACAGTGATATCAAATTGTGTGCCACATAAAAAAGCACAAGCACATTTATTCTACTACTGTGCTCCAGGACCTCTGGTATTATCACTGCATTGTGTTTGAACTGTTGTGTATTTCGGTGTGTGACACTACACAGCCCACTGATAACCAGAGCCGTGTACACTTGTGCTATTGTTTCTTCCATATTCTTCCAGGTTCGCGTGAATTCAAACTTTTCTGGAAGTTTACGTTCGCCGTTCACAACCCCCAAATTTGATGTTCACAACATCTCTAATTACCATCAATTAAATTGATATATTTCATATTTTCAAATGTTTAAATGAAGGAAAACTTCTGATCATAGGGAGGACCTGTGTGGTCTGAATGTTAAAACTACATCTTTTGATTCTGAATTCTTTGTGATAAGCATGGAGAGGGGTGTGTGGTGGGGGTGTGGTTAGAAGGGTGGCAGGGGCGTACCTTAAAGTGTCCCTCTTTCTTAGCTCAAAAAGTTGGGAGGTATGTGTGAGGAAACGCGAAAAAGCCGCCGCAAGGGCTCAGAGTGAGGCGGCTGTTTCCGCGTCTAACATGGCGGCACAACGCGAAGAAACCGCCGCATGCCGCATGGGCAGAGCGGTGGAGTCCGCGTTGGATGCAGCGGATTGCACGCATGGCAAAGCTGCTGACATTGTGGTTGGACGCGGGGAGAGCGCCGCTTGCTTGGAGAGCGGGGCGGCGGCCCCCGCGCCTGAATCAGCGGATACATTGCAAGACATATCTGGTGTGGCTGGGACTGCTAGTCCACACAGGTTCAGAAGGACGCGCGCGCGCGCGCTGAGAGGCAGAGCTTATATGAGAGCCAGAGAAGAGTCAGCTGACCAAGCGGGTCAGCTGACATTTTCACCGTCTTCCATCGGTCCAGCACTTAGGGGTGGCGCTGGTGAGCGCTATAGTATATATACTGGATGCTGGTCATTTCTCTGGTGTCTGCCGTTGCGATCACTACGTGGTAGCACTCAGACCTTGTCTGTATCTGTGTTCTAGCATAGTTTCCAAAGGTGTTGATGATCAAGGAACTTACACCTTAGCATTAGGAATATTGAACTGTATTATTTGTTATGACCTTCTGCCTGCCTGACTATTCCTCTGAACTCTGATTCTGTACCTTGCTATTTCTGATATCCTGTTGCCAAACTCTGCTCGTTCCTGGACTCAGTATTTGCCTCCTGATTCTGTACCTTGCTATTCTGATACTCCGTTGCCAAACCCTGCCTGTTTATTGGATTCCGTATCTGTCTCCTGAATCTGTACCTTATCTGTCTGTGTGTTAACGACCTGGCTTGCCGACCTCGAGAACTGGCCTTACTGTTAGAGGCAGTTCCCAGATCTGTTAGTGACACCCTCTCTCTCTGGTGTCACTCACGCTCTGTCCTTCCTACTCTCAGCCTAGCTCCTCCCCCGGGAGAGTCTAGGCCATCGGAAGGAACATACTTCTGGAGCAATACTCAAAGTATACTGTTGCATCTAAACACTCACTTGTTCTCTCTGGTGTCCAGAGGTTAGTAGATATATCTGATTATCGGTGATACTGCAGATCACCAATAATCGGGTATATTCTGTATTCCCGGTGATACTGCAGTTCACCGGTAATCAGATCCTCTCTGTGTTACACCGATCGTTACAGTATGCTTATATTCCCGAACATATGGTAACAGAATTGCAGAGTGATCTGTGCCAAGCTTTTCACACAAAAAAAATTAAATCTAAAAATGAGAATTATTTACAGTATGGGGCACACAATTCAATATCACTATAGGTTATCAGACACTGAGATATGCAACAGTTCAAACACAATACAGTGATTATAACAGATGCATTGGAGCACTGTTGTGCTTGTGTCTAATGTGACACACAATTGTAGTGGGCACTGGGCACAGTTCTGGGTGGCTGGGGCTGCCTGTGGGCTGAGGAGTGTCACACACACACACACACACACACACACACCACACACACACACACACGCACACACCACACACACACACACACACACACCACACACACACACCACATACACACGCACACACACAACACACACACACACAACACACACACACACACACACACCACACACACACACACACACCACACACACACACACACACACCACACACACACACACACACACACACACACACACACACACACACACACACACACACACACACACACACACACACACTCTAGCACAAGGATGAAGTAGCCCTCAGACGGGCTGTTTGGGGGTGATTAAACAGCAAGTATGTCAGCGAGGATTCAAAATAAACAAGCCTAGTTAATGCTTTCCCTATCTCCAGCAAGCTCTGTTCCTTCCTCTCACTATTCCAGTTGAAGACAGACTGGAACGCGGCGGGAGCAGCAGCGTTTTTTAAGGGGGGCGGGGGCCGTGAGGGAGTGCAGGCTGATTGGCTGCCTTGTGCCTGCTGACTGTGATGTAAGGGGTCAAAGTTTAGCCCAATGATGATGTATGGGGGTGAGCGCGAATACACGATCTTCGCCGAATAGTGCTCGCGGCGAAGCGTTCAGGCCATCTATAATGGTAATAAAGTTAAGAGTCTGTTAAATGCATTTTTTCAGGAGAAAAATATGTACTGTATATTTACATAGATCTGCATATCAGTCCTAAAAGAGGGACAAATGAGGAAGAAAGATGGACAGAGGGATTTGATTCCCAAAGAGGGACTGTCCCTCCAAAAGAGGGACAGTTGGGAGCAGTGGTGCTCATCCGGATTCCAGATATCCGGGTAACCCGGAAATCCTAACATTTTTACGCTATCCGGATCGGATTCCGGATTTCTTTAGAAATCTTGATAGCTATCTGCGGATATTTGGCTGCATAACCCGGATATCCGTGGATATTGCGGATATCTGGATCCTAAATACTGTAACTAAGGAGATGATGTCCTGGAGCCAATCAGAGGGCTCCCAGCAGAAGCCCTACCAACCAATCACAGAGGGGAACCCTGGCCAGCCCCACCTGACCTGACCTCATTGAGCCAATCAGAGGGCTCCCAGCCTAAACCCTGGCACCCAATCACAGAAAGGAACACTGGCCAGCCCCCCTGTATAATAAAGAGGGCTGCCATGATGAGACAAAACGTCTTAACTTGCTGAATGCTCACTGAGAGACATGCTCCAGTGCTGGTGGCCTAGCAAGGGGGGCTGTACACAGTTATAAACATAAAGCTGTTCAGTGATTAACCCCTTCACTACTATCACTACACTATTGTTAAATCTTTAATTAGCTTGATTGATGTCATAGTGTGACAGTCAGAGAGTGTGTGCTCCAGTACTGCTGGGCCTAGTAGCTAGGGCTGTACACAGTGATAAGCTGTTCAGTGATTAACCCCTTCACTATCACTACACTATTGTTAAATCGTTAATTAGCTTGCTTGATGTCATTGTATGACAGTCAGTGTGTGCTGCAGGCAGCTGCTATGTGTCTGTGTGTGTGCTGTGCACACAGACCAGGCCAGCTGCTGCCTGCTGGCCAGCTATTAGCCTTAGGTATAGGTTAGGTTAGGGAAGGGATAAGGGGATAGGAGGATTACTGTGTTATTGTGTAGTTAGTACTGTAGTACAGTGCAGTCAGTGTGCTAGTAGTTGTTAGAGTAGTAGTACTACTGTGTTCACTTTCTACAGAACTGCTGTGCTGTGAGCAGTGCCAGTGTGACAGTTAGTGTGCACTAGTGTCTTCTCCTCTGCTGTCTGACTGTCACTTGGCAGTGTGTCACGTGGCACTTGGCAAGTGCCACGTGACACTTGGCAAATGCCACGTGACACGTGCCAAGTGACACGTCCCAACTCCAAGTGACACGTGCTAAGTGCCAATTGCCACGTGCCACGACTGGCATGCTCCTGGCACACGTTACACCTGCTGCTGCTGCATTGCCCTGCTCCTGCTGCCTGTGCAGCTCACACCACCAGGCCAGGGTGCCACAGGCCACTGATACCACCTATATTTAACCCAAAACACAACTGCATAATTTTTGGAGGTGTTTTGGCTGAAAACGGTCATGTCCCAGTTGTGCAGTTGGACTTTGGACACAATGGCCTCAATTCACTAAGCTTTACCGAACGTTATCGAACACTTTATCAAACGTTTGATAATTTACCTCATGCGTAAAATCTAATTTTTAATTTACTATGGTGTATAGATTTATCAAATGTTTTATTGACTAAACGTTCAATAAATCTATAACACCTTAGTGAATTCAAAATTAGACTTTACTCATGAGGTAAATTATCAAACATTCGATAAAGTGTTCGATAAAGCTTAGTGAATTGAGGCCAATGTGGGCTGCACCACCGCTGTCTGGAACCTAGGCCTAATGTTAATTGACAGCCATTTTTCAATTAGTGTTCCCCTTTGAAAAATAATGATGCCACATGCCTCATTTACACTAAAAAAGTTTTTAAAGCTATTTAAAGGACACTTCCGGTTTTTCTATCCGGATATCCGAATCCGCCTGGATAGCCCGGATAATGCGTTCGGATATCCACATGAACGCGGATATCCGGATATCTGGGTATCCGGATCCGGATCAGTTTGGATTTTAAAAAGTGGTATCCGAGCACCCCTGGTTGGGAGCTATGTATAAGGCCCACCCAATCCCCCCCTCCTAGTTTTGGGAAAGAAAAAGTGCATCTTATATTCTAAAAAATGATATATAATATATTCAGTTGATAATTCACACAACAAATATTACAACCATAAGTATTAAATGAACAGTGGGATATTACATATTTTTCAGATTCTCCTGAACTGCCTGACCTCCGTGATCCTACTTCAAACATTACCATAGAAGGATCCCCTGTTATTATCACATGTTCTGTAGAGCACTCATGTCCCTCCTCTCCACCTTCAATGCAGTGGAACAAACCTGGTGAAACCAAGAGAGTGTCTGAAGATCTGTCTGGAGGATTATGGAGAGAAATATCAGAGCTCACATATAATCCTTCACATGAGGATGATGTAGGGCAGATCAGGTGCACAGCAACTTATCACAATAACTTTTACCTTCAGAGCGAAAGAACACTGAACATCCAACGTAAGTAATGTAGATAATTCATATTTATTTAGAAATTAAAATACATCTATTACTTTGTAGGACATAAAAAGCGAGACTGGGTGGTACGTATGTTTTTTTTTCCCTTAAAGAAGAAAGATTTTAGGATATTTCACAAGCATTGTTTTGCCCGGGACTGTCCCAGGTGGGAGGTATGGTCCCGAGTCCCATGCAGAAGCCCTTGTGTCCGGGTGCGCTGCCATTCCCTCCCCATCCTGTGCTTTTGGTTCCTAAAGCATATATTGCAAAGTACATGGCAGCTAGAAGCCATGCTGCAGTTATCTCATCTCATCCACTGCAGATCACCAACTTCCTGTCACTGCTCAGCTCTCCCTCTAGTACCCGGTATCTCCAACTCCTCATGTTGCAGGCGATGCAGGAGTGGAAGACAACATTTGGGGGAGAGCTGAGCAGTGACAGGAGGCGGGATAGCTTTCAGCTGCGCTATAGTATGAAATATATATGCTTTGGGGAGCAAAGGCACAGGACGGGGGCAACTAACTTGTGAGAATGTTCAAAACCCCTCCTCCTTTAAAGCACCATTACACAGGAGATACCTGCTATGTCTCTTCTCTATGCTTCTAGGCTATAGCGGGGTCCTCCCATGGAGATTCAGCACTGTCAGCCGGGCAGTTAATTAGGAGCTCAGGGAAATGTTGGCTGATGGCGAGAGATGGTCGGAAACGCCTATTTCCTATCCAACAGAAATTCCCATTTCCACCAATGTCAACTTCTGATTTCTGTTTTTCTGATTTCCAATTTTCCATTTTTTCAATTTCCGATTTTCCAGTTTCTGAGCAGTATTTGAGATTAGTATTCATGAATGTAAAAAAAGGACAAAAAAAAAATCGGAAAGTGGAAAATCAGAAAAAGCTGAGTCTTGATTGGTCTCGATTTTTGCAGAAAAATTCTGCATTCTCTGATTGGTCCAATGCTCCTAAGTCGGAATTCCGATTGGAAATGCAGAAATTTCAAATCCGTGGCATCTGAATGAGCATCCCTAATGATGGCTGTTTTAGTGGCTGTACTACAGCTTTAGGAGGCGATACGATGCGAAAGGCTTTAACATGATTAATTGCAAGAGTGACCTAACAGTCCCAGTATCTAACACCTGGTATAGATACTTAAATTAATGTCCATATTAAACTATTGCCTCAAGATTCCAAGGTAGAAAGGCATTTTTTAACAACCTGAAATAGCAAAAACATTTTGTACAGCTCTAACAGAGACTCCACCTCATCTGGTAAGAAGATGGATGGAGGGGTCTGCCTCTACATCAGTTCCAAGTGGTGTTGCGAGTTGACCATCCTGACCAAAAGCTTCTCCCCAGACCTCAAAGTCCTCCTAATCAACTGCAGATAGTACTACTCACCGAGAGCCTCCTTCGTACTCCCCAGCATCCGCCCCCCCCCCCCCCCCCCGATGCAGACGTCAAGAGTGCCACACGTACCCTAAGCAATCCCATCTCAAAATGGGAAACGGCCCTGCCAGACTCCCTATTCATCATCATGGGTGACTTTAACCAAGCCAACCTTCACTCAGAGATGCCACGCTACGTACAGCACATCACATGCCCAACCAGGAACCAGATCACTCTGGATCATTGCTACACCATCCTCAAGGGCGCTTACAAAGCTGCCCCTCAAGCAGCCCTCAGCAACTCAGACCATTGCCTCGTCCAACTGAATCCTACCTACAGAAGGCAACTTGTGAACTCCAAACCAGTCCTTAAGACAACCAAGAAATGGACGATGGAAGCAAAACTAACACTACAGGCCTGTTTTGATTGCACTGACTGGCCAGCCCTTGCACCACCGAATGGCACCCTAGATGAATGGGCAGACAATGTCACGTCCTAAATCAATTTCTGCAAGGATATGTGCATCCCATCAAAGTCCTGTAGAGTGTATCCCAACAATAAATCATGGTTCAACAACAAGCTACACCTGCTATGTAGAGCCAAGGAAGCAGCCCACAAGAACGGCAACCTAGAAGAGTTCCGGAAGGCCAAAAATACCCTCAACAAAGAACTGAGCGCGGAAAAAAGAAGGTTCTCTGATAAACTGTGGCTGAGTCTCAGCTCAAACAATTCATGCAAAGTCTGAAAAGGTCTCAAGGTGGCCACTAACTTTAAGACTCCTCCTCAACACACGACTCCCAGCGCTAAGCTAGTGGAAGATCTGAACAGGTTCTACTGTAGGTTTAAAGACAACCAAGTAAACGTACCCCATGACCAGCTGCCACCTGTGTGACATCCCATAGCCCAGGCCCCCCCAGCCGCACTGATGGTGGCAGAGGCCGAGGTACTGAGACACCTTAAGTTACTACTCCAAAAAAGCTTCGGGCCCGGATGGAGTGTCAAACCTCTGCCTAAAAACCTGTTCAGACCAACTGGCCCCAGTCCTCACCTCCCTGTTCTAACAATCCCTTAAGGAACACAGGGTTCCCTCTTGTCTAAAACTCTCCACAATCATCCCCATCGCAAAGAAACCAGGTGCCACTGACAAAATTTCAGACCTGTCACACTAACATCAAACATCATGAAGGTCTTGGAGAGGCTTGTTCTTTCCCACCTGAAACACACCACCAAGGATTTGATGGACCCATACCAGTTCACCTACGGGGCCAACAGGTCCATGGAGGATGCCATCAATATCAGCCTGGAGCACATTCTGAACCACCTAGACAAACAAAACACCTATGTCAGAATCCTCCTCCTGGACTTCAGCTACACCTTCAATACCATTAGCCCTGACATCCTCTTTGACAGGCTAGTTCTCCTCAATATGCATCCCAGCCTCTGTGGCTGGCTGAAGGACTTTCTAACAAACAGGACTCGGCACCTTCTCGTCGCAGATGCGAGTCACCAACACGGGTGCCCCCCAGGGCTTTGTCCTGTCCCCAGACCCCAATGCTGTTCTCGCTGTACACAAACTTCTGCACCTCAACTAACAACTCGGTCCAGGTCATCAAGTTTGCTGGCGACACCACTATCCTTGGCCTTATAAAAGAGAGTGATGAACGAGCCTATTGCCAACAGATTGAGAATATCTGCAACTGGTTCAAGGCAAACAAGCTTGTCCTGAACGCAGCTAAAACCGCAGAATTGGTCATTGATTTCAGAAGGCCATCCCGAACTCCCCCGGTCCTCATCGAAGGCACAGAGGTTGCCAGGGTCCCGCACGCACGTTTCCTAGGCACCACCATATCCAGCAACCTAAGGTGGGAGGCAAATGCCACAATGATCCAGAAGAAAGCCCAACAACGGCTGTTTTTCCTATATCAGCTGAAAAAGTTTGGAATGTCGCAAGACCTTATGACCTGCTTCTACTCTGCTGCCATTGAGTCAATACTTTGCTCTTCCATGATTGTATGGTATACAGGGGCCTCTACAAGCGACAGGTACAGATTACAAAGAGTCATAAAGTTTTGCAGAAAGGATCATCGGTACTCCCCTTCCACCACTCAACCCTCTCTACTCCTCCAGACGGCTGTCAAGGGCCGCTAGGATAGCAAGAGACCCCACCCACACCGTCAACCGCTTTTTCAATCTTCTCCCCTTAGGCCGCCGCTACAGGTCCTTACCCACCAGGACCACTGGACACAAACACCTTCTTTCCCCAAGCCAATGATCTCCTCAACCTACCCTCCCAATACAGCACTCCCCTGCTCCAGCGCTTACACCCAGGTAGTCAGTGCCCACGTTACATCAACTTAACTGGTCTTGACTTCTTAAGTTACTCTACTGTCCTCCTGTACTACTATTGAGCTTGTCTGTGTCAAAAATAATTCCAGGTACAAACCCCTGTACTTGGCTATTAAACTTAATTCTGATGTTCTTATTCTGATGTAACACATTCCTACAGCAAGCATCTAGTGAGCATGGAATCTATCTAGACTTTGGAAGCTTCTTTGAAGGGAGGGCCAGATACCTGAAGATATAGTTTTTAACTGAATATTCCAGCTGGCAGTTATCCACCCCCCCCCCCCCCCACCCCGAAAAAAAAGAAAAAAAAGAAAAGAAAAAAAGAAAATGGCAATTTAACATTGCAAAAAAAGTATGTATGCAGGAATGTTTGACATGCTGTTGTTTGTGTGACATTGGCATTATTCTCCATGTAGTGTCACTACTGGAATGCTTGAGGAACATAAGAGGCAAGCACATGATCCAATATAGCAGAATCTACACCAACTTGGATACAATGGCTCTTTACTAACACATGCTGTTCTTCAGATTCACCAAGAAATGTGACAGTCAGCTTCTCAGAAAACAAAAGACTGACGGAAGGAAGCAATGTGACTTTGCGATGTTCTTGCAAGTCTAACCCTCCACCCAACAACTATGACTGGTACAAGGGGAACATAAAGATGAAATTACCATCCCAGAGTTCACAGATCACATTGTGGAACATTAGCAGAGACACTGAACCTTACTCATGTGCTGCGCAAAATGTTATCGGGAGAGGAGAGTCACCTCTAACAGAGATACCTGTGGAATGTACGTATGTCTTTTTCTCAGCCACCATTATTATAGCCATCACATTATTATATATTCTGAAGCATAATATTTTATGTATGTCCTGCAGATGCTGCTGTTGGAGTTAAGGTTGTTATACTCGTAGTTTCCCGAACAGAGGAATCCACTGAGCTGAAGTGCCGTTACAAGAGCAGCAGGCCTAATGTAACCCATTACACCTGGATGAAAGATGGAAATGAAGTTCTCAATGAGACCGGTCAGATTCTGCCATTATTATTAGACAGCAATAAGACTATTTTTGGCTCCTATTCATGTATCGCTCACAACACAGCTGGAGGATCCACCTCTCTGGAGCTCCTACTTACAGGTCAGAATCGGGTTTCATTTTATCTGGGTGAACTTCACAGATTATAAAAGGAGAAAGACCGAGAGCCCAATATAGTGTAGTATGTACTGGATAACGGAAGGAAGTAATATGAAGCGTAAGTATTATACTTACAAACCTGGGTTACCTCAAAGGCAACCACTGGAAAGGCAGGTGGGGAGAATAAGCCTGTCCCCACTCAGGATTAAGACGTCGCTCTCTGTGGACAGGAGAAAGTAAGGGTATATCACCCTTCCACCAAGGGTGGACTCTGGATATGTAAAGTAGTACAGAGGCGCCAGTAGGATAAAAGATACTAAAAACGTTAAAAATATTCAGGCTGCGGTGGTGGACCAACCAACCCAAAACAGACACGTGTACTGTCGATTTGATGCAGTAACAATTTATTCATACACTCCAAAAGGGGTTGCAACCCCTTTTGGAGTGTATGAATAAAGTGTTACTGCATCAAATCGACAGTACACGTGTCTGTTTTGGGTTGGTTGGTCCACCACCGCAGCCTGAATATTTTTAACGTTTTTAGTATCTTTTATCCTACTGGCGCCTCTGTACTACTTTACATTCACAGATTATGAATATTACAAGTTGTAGCAAAACTGACTTGCTTTGTAGTAACTGATGCATAATACAATGGTGGTAGCAAAAATCTAAACAAAACAAAACAAAAAAACATGTTTCTGCAGTGTTTTATCTAATAAGATTATGTGGGAAGAAAATCAGTGTTTTAAACAGTGCTGGGCCGAAATTACGCATTAGCGTAAATACGCATCGTAATTCACTACAAATGCACCGTAAGCATTACGTGTAAGGTTACAGTATTACACGTAATTAATTACGCATAGACCGTAGGTTACGTTATTACGCGTAACAAATTACGCGTAAGACAGTAAACTCCTATTGAAATTACACAGTCTGCCGTAATCGCGTAATATTACGCTCCCGTATAATATAAAAAAGCCGCCGACTTTAAGGGTTAATAGCAAAGCCTCCTTAAGTGCTAATAGCCTCAAATTTGGAGAATATATTAAGGAGATCAGAAGGAATAAGAGGAAAAAAATTTTTTTCAAAAAGACATTATAGTTTTTGAGAAAATCGATGTTAAAATTTCAAAGGAAAATATATACATTTAAAAACCCGCCGACTTTAACGGTTAATAGCAAAGCCTGCTTAAAATTTAGGAACACCAAATTCCCAGGGTATATTAATGGGATCAGTGGGAATAAGAGGAACATTTTTTTTTCAAAAAGACCTTATAGTTTTTGAGAAAATCGTTTTTTAAGTTTCAAGGGCAAAAATGTCTTTTAAATGCGGAAAATGTCAGGTTTTTTTTGCACAGGTAACAATAGTGTTTTATTTTCCTAGATTCCCCCAAGTGGGAAGAGTTTTACTTACTTCGTTCTGAGTGTGGGAAATATAAAAAAAAACCGACGTGGGGTCCCCCCTCCCAGACCTCTTTAACCCCTTGTCCCCCATGCTATACCAGCCCGCATGGTCCATGGATTGGGGGGTCTCGGAAGGGGAGGGGCAGCCAAGCTTTCCCCTCCCCCTCCGAGCCCTTGTCCAATCCAAGGACAAGGGGCTCTTCTCCACCTCCGATGGGCGGTGGAGGTGGAGGCCACGATTTCCTGGGGGGGTTCATGGTGGCATCTGGGAGTCCCCTTTAAAAAGGGGTCCCCCAGATGTCCAACCCCCCTCCCAGGAGAAATGAGTATAGGGGTACTTGTAGCCCTTACCCATTTCCTTTAAGAGTTAAAAGTAAATAAACACACAAACACTTAGAAAAAGTATTTTAACTGAACAAAAAACATAACCACGAAAAGAGTCTTTTAATATTCTTAATTAACCATTAATACTTACCTGTCCCTTTAAAAGCCAGTTCCCACGCAATATCCTCGGAAATTGGCTAATCAGTTACAATGTAACAAAGTTGTTACAATGTAACAACTTTGTTACTTTGTAACTCCACTGCACCCGACGTCACTCGCCGCTCACCCGCCGGCCGCCGCATACACTTACGCTAAAGTCCCCGCCGGCTCCCGCCGTCCACTCCGCCCACACCTGTCACCCATATATAGCTCAGAGCTCTGTGGTCCGTGCAGGATGCTAAGTCCCGCCGGCTCTCGCTGCCCTCCCCGCCTCTCCCACATGTCACCTATATACATGCTGGCACCCATGGGTGCCAGCATGTATATGGGTGACAGGTGTGGGCGGAGTGGACGGCGGGAGCCGGCGGGGACTTTAGCGTAAGTGTATGCGGCGGCCGGCGGGTGAGCGGCGAGAGACGTCGGGTGCGGCCGGTGCTCCGCATTCTGGCTATCCCAGCCTGCATGGGGGGACAAGGGGTTAAAGAGGTCTGGGAGGGGGGACCCCATGTCGTTTTTTTTTTATATTTCCCACACTCAGAACGAAGTAAGTAAAACTCTTCCCACTTGGGGGAATCTAGGAAAATAAAACACTATTGTTACCTGTGCAAAAAAAACTGACATTTTCCGCATTTAAAAGACATTTTTGCCCTTGAAACTTAAAAATCGATTTTCTCAAAAACTATAAGGTCTTTTTGAAAAAAAAAAAATTTCCTCTTATTCCCACTGATCCCCTTAATATACCCTGGGAATTTGGTGTTCCTAAATTTTAAGCAGGCTTTGCTATTAACCGTTAAAGTCGGCGGGTTTTTAAATGTATATATTTTTCCTTTGAAACTTTAACATCGATTTTCTCAAAAACTATAAGGTCTTTTTGGAAAAAAAAATTTTCCTCTTATTCCTTCTGATCTCCTTAATATATTCTCCAAATTTGAGGCTCTTAGCACTTAAGGGGGCTTTGCTATTAACCCTTAAAGTCGGCGGCTACCTAACATTGATCCATGCGTCAACTTTTCCGCTTGGGAGCATGGCCTTACGCATTAATTGCTAGTAGGAAATTACGCGTAAGGCAATAACGTAACAACCTGCATTACAGTATTCTTACGCGTAATTGCGTAAGGGCTATGCGTAATTACAGGCATGAACCGTAAATAAATGTCTACGCCGTAAGCGTAATTCCGTAATGCGTAATAGCGTAAAATTACGCGTAATGATCCGTAAGCGTAGTTTTTTCCATTACGCCCAGCACTGGTTTTAAAAGACCACTCTACGCAGAATTAAATGGCATTCTAATAAAGTCCTAAACCAAATTGGCAGCATCTCAGTATTATTTTCCAATTAGGAATACAGTGCATTTAAAAAGGTCCCAACTTATGATATACACATTACTTATCTAAATTCTTATGCAAATATATGCAGCTTGAAAATGGACCAATCAATTTAAACCTTGGTGGGACTTGATTGGTCCATTTTCAAGCTGCATATATTTGCATATACATTTACATGAATTTTCATAAACTCGGAAGCATTTGCATATCATTGATCATCCTTACACATTACTATTGTAATAAATATGCCCATAGGCATTCAGGATTCAGAACAGTCCATATGGAATAGGGGTGAACTGCAGCTGCAGTAGGAATAGAATTGTTAGATTTTGGGGGATTAGATTGTGAGCCTAAGGGACTGGTAAGTGACAAGACAATGTACAGGATCTTCTCAAAAAATTAGCATATTGTGATAAAGTTCATTATTTTCTGTATTGTACTGATAAATATTAGACTTTCATATATTTTAGATTCAAATACACACAACTGAAGTAGTTCAAGCCTTTTATTGTTTTAATATTGATGATTTTGGCATACAGTTCATGAAAACCAAAATTTCCTATCTCAAAAAATTAGCATATTTTATCCGACCAATAAAAGAGAAGTGTTTTTAAAACAAAAAAAAAAAGTCAAACTTCAAATAATTATGTTCAGTTATGCACTCAATACTTGGTCGGGAATCCTTTTGCAGAAATGACTGCTTCAATGCGGTGTGGCATGGAGGCAATCAGCCTGTGGCACTGCTCAGGTGTTATGGAGGCCCAGGATGCTTCGATAGCGGCCTTAAGCTCATCCAGAGTGTTGGGTCTTGCGTCTCTCAACTTTCTCTTCACAATATCCCACAGATTCTCTATGGGGTTTAGGTCAGGAGAGTTGGCAGGCCAATTAAGCACAGTAATACCATGGTCAGTAAACCATTTACCAGTGGTTTTGGCACTGTGAGCAGGTGCCAGGTCGTGCTGAAAAATGAAATCTTCATCTCCATAAAGTTTTTCAGCAGATGGAAGCATGAACCCACTTTTGAACCAGAAACAGCGGCAGAAGTGCCTGACCTGGGCTACAGAGAAGCAGCACTGGACTGTTGCTCAGTGGTCCAAAGTACTTTTTTCGGATGAAAGTAACTTTAACATGTCATTTGGAAATCAAGGTGCCAGAGTCTGGAGGAAGACTGGGGAGAGGGAAATGCCAAAATGCCTGAAGTCCAGTGTCAAGTACCCACAGTCAGTGATGGTATGGGATGCCATGTCAGCTGCTGGTGTTGGTCCACTGTGTTTTATCAAGGGCAGTGTCAATGCAGCTAGCTATCAGGAGATTTTGGAGCACTTCATGCTTCCATCTGCTGAAAAGCTTTGTGGAGATGAAGATTTCATTTTCCAGCACGACCTGGCACCTGCTCACAGTGCCAAAACCACTGGTAAATTATTTACTGACCATGGTATTACTGTGCTCAATTGGCCTGCCAACTCTCCTGCCCTGAATCCCATAGAGAATCTGTGGGATATTGTGAATAGAAAGTTGAGAGACGCAAGACCCAACACTCTGGATGAGCTTAAGGCCGCTATCGAAGCATCCTGGGCCTCCATAACACCTGAGCAGTGCCACAGGCCGATTGCCTCCATGCCACGCCGCATTGAAGCAGTAATTTCTGCAAAAGGATTCCCGACCAAGTATTGAGTGCATAACTGAACATAATTATTTAAAGGTTGACTTTTTTTGTTTTAAAAACACTTTCCTTTTATTGGTCGGATGAAATATGCTAATTTTTTGAGATAGGAAATTTGGGTTTTCATGAGCTGTATGCCAAAATCATCAATATTAAAACAATAAAAGGCTTGAACTACTTCAGTTGTGTGTATTTGAATCTAAAATATATGAAAGTCTAATGTGTATCAGTACATTACAGAAAAAAATGAACTTTATCACAATATGCAAATTTTTTGAGAAGATCCTGTACTCTGTACAGCACTGCGGAAGATGTTAGCGCTATTAAAATACTAAATAATAATGATATATTTTAAAAACAGATATTGCAGTGCTGTTGTAAGTGACCTGTGTGTGTCTAAGCTGGCAAATTATTTTATTACCTCTTGCAGCAGGAAAACCATTAGTATCCAAAAAGCAATGCTAAACATGAGAAGCTCTTGTCTGTATGTTCTTCTGTATCAACAAATCAACAAATTACGATTTTGTTAAATTATGCATAATTTTTTTGCAATTACGATTTGCAAATTCAATTGATTTCGTGTAGTCATTCGTAATTTTGCATACAATTTCGTGAAATTTTGCGTAATTTCTTGCCGACTTTAGCAGTGAATAGCACAGCCCCCATACATGCTATTGACACCAAAATTGCTACCTATGTTAAAGTGGACCCAAATTAAAAATACAAGATTTCAGAAATAAAATTTATTTTCTAAATTATAATAATAAATAGCAGCCTTTTTTTCAGCTGCATGATGACAAATATAAAATATTTTAAATTTATTGGAGAAACCCCTCCCTTCCTTTCATATTGCCGGGACAGAATCCAGCAGACTTGTGGAGTAGGTGGTGTCCGGCAATAGAGAAATGTCTAATGGCTGCCACCTGTATAACCCTAATTATGAATAGAGAAGGGTGAAAAGTATGCACTGAAATGCTCATAGGCTTGAAGGAGTGTTTATTTATCTTTGTATGGATCACAGTGGTGCAACTAAATATTTTGAATTAAAAAATAGTTTGGTTTGGGTCCGCTTTAAGCAGAATAGTGGGTACAAGTCAAAAAAAGAATTTTGCAAAAAGACCTTATAGTTTTTGAGAAACTCGATTCTAAAAATGCAAATAAAAATGTTTAACTACCTGCAGACCGCCGCAGTGTAAATCTACGGCAGGCAGGGGGTGCTGCGGTTCTGACCTGACGTAAACTCTACTTCCCATTGACCGCGCGCCCCCGCCCGTCCCCGCCGCTGTCGCCGCTCGATCTCCGCCGCAATATGCTGCCCTGCCGCCTCTAGGACGGCAGAGCACTGTGAGCCGGGCAGGAGCCGTTTTCATTGGCTCCTGACCCTGTCATTCATGTAAGCCGTTCCCATTGGCTTACACGGAGTGACAGGGTCAGGAGCCAATGAAAGCGGCTCCTGACCGGTGCACAGCGCTCTGCCGTCATACCGACGGCAGAGAGAGCAGCCTGCGGCGGGGACAGAGCGGCATGACCGTCGAGAGTGGCGGATTTTAGCGGCGATTCGTCGGGAAGCGGCGGTTTACTGGACCAGCACCCTCTGGTCCTTAAGGGGGCAGAGGGTGCTGGTCCCGAAGTGGTTAAAATTTTTTTTTTTTTTTGCATTTTTAAAATTGAGTTTCTTAACATATGCAGCAATTTTGGTGGCAATAGCATGTATGGGGGCTTTGCTATTAACCTCTAAAGTCGGCACAAATTATGACACAATTGAAATACTACCATTACATTCGAAATTATTTACAATTTTCTCAGAAATGTTGCATTACGATTACGATGTGTAATTGCGAATTTCGATGTGAAATTTCGCATATGCGAAATTTCAGCCCACAACTGTAACCTGACCTGTTGCTCAGCTGTTAGAAATAAAACAATTAGCTAAAACAAACTATTATTATTATTTATTATTTATATAGCGCCAACATCTTCCACAGTGCTGTACAGAGTATATTGTATATTGTCACTTAACTGTCCCTCTGAGGGGCTCACAATGTTAACTTAAAGGAAACACGAGGTGAAAATAAACTAATGAGATAAACAATTGTATCTATCCTCCTTCTCCTAAAAATGACCCACATTTTTATTTTATATTTGAATCTACTTTTTAAGTTTTTACTATTTCATTATCTCTGCTCAATGACGTATGCATTGAGGTTTGCCAATGCAGAAGCCATTTACTGCTAGGAAGTGGTTTTTGGTTGTAATTCCTTATCGGTGAGGGTAAGGGCCCGTTTCCACTTGTGCGGTGCGAATCGCCGCGGTAAAAATTGTGGGTGTATGCGAATTTATATGCGAGTTTCGCATGGATGACGATGCGAATTTGCATGGATGACGATGTATGCGAATTTAACCATGGCAGTGCTGGTGTGATTTTCCATTGTTTCTATGCGAATTCGCATGAAAATTCGCATACCCAAACCGCATGCGAATTTCCTATTAAATAAATTGTATGCGATTCGCATAGCAGTATGCGGTATGCGAATTCTGATGGCTCTGCCATGCGAATTTTTTCTGCACAGAAAAACGCAAAGGAATCCTGACAAGTGGAAACAGTCCCATTCACTTGTATTGCTATGCGAATTTGCATGCGAAAAACGCATGCAAATTCGCGATAGTGGAAATGGGCCCTCACACTAACAGGTATAGTCTGACCCAGTCCTGACCCGGATAGAAACTGTCACTTGCAGGCAGAGAAAGAAAAAAAGGAACACAGCGTAGTAATTTATGTGCTTGGCACTGTACATCCACATGTCTACCTCATCATGTCACATGTCACCTCAGGTATCCTTTAAACTCTTTTTCTGTGCAAGAGATGCTATGGGTACCACTTAGAGGATGCTAAGTGTCCTGTAAGACACAAAGAATTGTGCTGATTCTCGCTGGGCAGCACAGTGGCTTAGTGGTTAGCATTGGCGCCTTGCAGCGCTGGATCTCCGGTTTAAACCCCAGCCAGGGAACTATCTGCATGAAGTTTGTATGTTCTCCCCGTGTCTGTGTGGGTCTCCTCCGGGCACTCAGATTTCCTCTCACATCCCAAAAACATACAGATAAATTAATTGGCTTCCCCTAAATTGGCCCTAGACTATGATACAGACATAGGACTATGGTAGGGATTAGATCAGGGGTGCCCAATATGTCGATCGTGATCAATCGGTAGATCACGAACCGCCTATTTGGTAGATCGCGGCCTCTTGGCCACATCCCATTACATTTTGCAGCTGTCCCATCAAATTCTGCTGCCGGCTGCTGGCCAATAGGAAGCAGGGGAGGAGAGAGGAGGCGTGGCTGAAGAGGCAAGGGGCGGTTCTGCCATAACGCGACATCATGGCTGGGGGCTGCGCCGGGCACAACACATACACACATGCACGCCTCATTCAATCACGCTGCCAGGCGGAGCGCTCCTTCAGCCGTCGACATGCGATGCCCTGCAGCTGAAAGAGGGGAGACCAGACACCGCCGCTGTAGGGAGGTAAGTGATTAAGCACCTGAGAACCCGAGCACACATCCCTACCTACCTACCTATGCTAAAGGCACCTATCCCCGCCTACCTATGCTGAAGGCACCTGTACCCAGCTACTTTTTCTGAAGGGATCTATACTTAGCTACCTATACTGGAGGCACTTGTACCTGGGAGCTGTTCATGACCGGGGGGGGGGGTCAACAACACTTTAAATGTTGGTAGATCTCCTGGACTCAGAAAATTTTAAAGTAGCTCATGAGCCGAAAAAGTGTGGGCACACCTGGATTAGATTGTGAGCTTCGAGGGACATTAACCACTTGACCACTGAGGGGTTTTACCCCTTGAACACCAGAGCAATTTTCACCTTTCAGCGCTCCTTCCATTCATTCATCTATAACTTTATCATTACTTATCGCAATGAAATGAACTATATCTTGTTTTTTTCTCCACCAATTAGGCTTTCTTTAGGTTGGACATTATGCCAAGAATTATTTTATTCTAAATGTGTTTTAATGGGAAAATAGGAAAAAATGTGGGAAAAAATTATTATTTTTCAGTTTTCGGCCATTATAGTTTTTAAATAATGCATGCTACTGTAATTAAAACCCATGAAATGTATTTGCCCATTTGTCCCGGTTATAAAACCGTTTAAATTATGTCCCTATCACAATGTTTGGGGCCAATATTTTATTTGGAAATAAAGGTGCATTTTTTTCAGTTTTGCATCCATCCCTAATTACAAGCCCATAGTTTATAAAGTAACAGTGTTATACCCTCTTGACCTACATATTTAAAAAGTTCAGTCCCTAAGGTAACTATTTATGTTTTTTGGGGAGTGTTGGAGGTAATGAGTTAATTTTTTGTGTAAAACGAATGTATTTGTATATGTAAAATTCTTTAGGGTGTAGTTTTACTATTTGTGTGAGTGAGTTTGTGTTCATGCGACCTGTAAGCGTCCGGAAGGACGCTTACAGGAAGCACTATGAGGCTGGGAAAATCACAATGATCGCGCTGTTTCTCATAGAAGCAGCAGATCATTGCGGGGGCTTAGATCAACGAACGGGAATGGATTTTCCTGTTCATTGATGTCCTGGCGAGCGGGCGGCAGCGTGCACGTCCCTTGGTTTTATGGTTTTATAAGGGTGGAAAAAGGGACGGAGAAATCCGTACCGCGGGGGGTAAAGTGGTTAAAGTGACAGGACAATATATACTCTGTACAGCGATCCAGAAGATGTCAGTGCCATATTAATACTAAATAATAATAAAAAAAAATAATAACAATTAGTGTAGTCTGTTACAGGGGTAACAGACGTTTCCATGTGGCTACAATGTCTGCTTGTGGTAACTAAACATTTTCCTAGCTGCTGAGATCAGGAGCAAAACAACAACAGACCATGCAAGGGGCCAGTGGGGGGGGGGGGGAAATTTCCTTTCCCTGTCCTGAGAGACTGACAACTAAGGGTACAGAGAGAAAAAGCTTTTTGCTGCCTGCACAATTGTTCTTATGCCTGCATCTGCTCAGTCATTGATAAGGAATGATACAACATTTTGCAGACAAAGATTTGTAGACTGTCCCTATTCAGTGTGCAGCAGGCTCTTGTGTACAGAGCCCAGCCCTAGCATCTCCACCCCCTCCCCAAGTGCTGTGTACTGTAGTGATGCTGGAGGAGTCTGCAGAGCCAGTTCTGTTCCATCAGAGATGGACAGAGTGACTGTAATAAGCTGAGGCTGGGAGCACACTCATCTGTCGGTTTTCTGCACACCATGGGCCATATGCAATTCATTTTTTCTCCTGAGTTTTCTACTAGGCGATCATTCTTCATCTTCAATTTATATTAACCTTTTAGCACTTTGCAATGGAAAAGTACCAAAAAGTAGGTGAAAAAGTACTGTCAAAATTATTTTGAGTAATTTTTTGCTTGCTAGTGGTGTAAAAGCATTTTATTTATAAGTTGTGAAAATATTACCTAGGAGAAAACTCAGGTGAAAAAAATAATTGCATATGGGCCCATGTGTGTCTGTATGTGTGAAAGCATGCACCTTTTATCACAGAAGCTAATGTAATTGATAGAGTACTGAACTGAATAACATTGGTCCTCAGTTTACCTGTGCAGAAAGCGAGGGAGGGGGCTTCATCCAAAGTTTCACAGGGGGGGCCCTGGGATTTCTAGTTGTGCCCCCTGGCTGAGATACAACACACATTATGGATAGTCTTAGTTCTGCTTCAACTGCTGCTATTGGCCAGATCACTGATGCCAGTTCATAGGAAGCCCATTCAAAAACCAAAAGGTCAAAATTAAAATTGAAACAAAGGCCAACTAGAGAATTTCATACCTCCGACCAATGAGGCTTGGCCACCTAGGAATGAGCCACTGAGATTCACAATATTTTTAATTTTAAGCTTCCATGCAGAAATCTATATTTCAGAGTTGAAATATGAAAGTTAAAATTTGCTTCCTACTGAGTCTATTCAGTTTTAAGTATTTTGCATTGAAGTTTAAAGTAAATCTGTAGTGTAAAAAAATAAAGAAAAAAGGCTGATACTTACCTATGGAGAGGAGAAGCTTCTGGATCTTATTGAGCCTTTCCTGTCCCATCTTGGTTCCCTTGTTACAGCGTTGTCCACCTGTGAAGTTAGGCCACCCTCCTCGGAAAAGCTCGAAGTGCTCCCAAAGACAGCGGCTTCGTACTGTGCATGCACGAGTGTACACGCTCACATGTGCAGTATAATGCCATCCACCTCAGGAGCACTCAGGAGCAGAAGTCATACCACTATAACCTTGAAGGCCATTTCACCAGATCTAAGAATGCCATCTGGCAGCGTCCCTGTGATCCCGCTGCCGGGGGAGACTTGGGCACAGGATACAACCGGTATATGGCGTATCCTGCTGCTCCACAAGTTCCTATTACGGTCTATGGTGGTGCCGCCTGTGCCTAAAGCTCCTGCACTGTTATTACAGCGCTCGATCTGATAGCTTAGTGATCATAAAACCCAAATATTACCTTGTTTGTGTTTTGCTTCTACAAATTATATCTGTAAATGTGGCCATGACGACTATGGGCAGATTCGACAAAGAGACAAATTTATCTCTACTCGAATCTGATTAGAGATAAATTTGTCTCTTGGTTGAAGCTGCCCATAAACTACAGGCCGATTCCAGTCTAATTTCAGCATGAAATCTTCAGGGAATCGGTTGAGCCCGCTGTGTCCGCCCCGCCGCTGCCCCAATGTATAAAGCTGCCCCCCCCAGTGTGTGTAGTTATACATTACCAGTCCGGTAGCAGCCTCAGCTCAGTGACCGTCCATCTTACAGGGCAGCCGCATACACGCTAGCAGCGCATAGCGTCTGACATCAGATGATATGCGCCACTAGCGTGTATGCGGAACCTGGCGAGATGGACGGCCACATTGTGGAGGCTGACACCGCACAGGCAATGTAGGAATGCACACACCGGGCACATTTATACATTGCGGCAGCGAGGGTTTCGCCGTTTTTGTGTCTCGTTCCAAAATTGCCCACCGTACCACCGCACACCCGACCAACCAACTTCGGCCCGACATCTTTCGGCATGCGCAATTGACAATGCGACCAATTTCTGTCCCAAAATTGGTCATTTTGTCATGTGGGCATGCACTTGACAGCACCGAATTGTATTCAATTTGACAATAATAATCGAATTAAATGGTCGATCGGCCGCCAAGTTGTCTGATGGCCACCTTTAATGTCTTTACGGGTCTAGAAAAACACTCATGCCAGGAGTGGAGATGGAAAGCAGCATGGGAATGGTCAGCTTTCAGATTCCGGTAATAGGAAGGCTATGAAGACCTCTACAGTGAGCTAAAAAAGAACCCTGGATTCACACTACAGCCTAAAACAGTCTCATTCACATATCGAACCACAATGGACCAACTGACATGTACACAGATACTATAATTAAACTATCCATTCTGTTTAGTACCCATTGTAGTTCAGAGCTGCAAGATTTTTGACAAACACCAGATGGAAGTTGGACATGTCATAATAGCAATGCTGTTTATGACATGTTCAATTCAGAAGACCAATGTAGACACTCTGAATATGGGCCTCTGACATGGATGGTGACAGTACATCCACTGAAGCACAGTGCATGACACAAATTCGTCACAGTGTGGACCGTGCCTTAAAGTGTACCAGAGCTGAACTATATGCAAAAATCAATGCTTACCCACGGCTTCCTCCAGCATCATATGCACGTGTTAGTCCCTTGCCGTCCTCCCGCGGTCTGCTGTTCAGCCGCGATCAGCCCTGGTAATAGGCTCAGTTGGGTCCAATCTGGGTCACAGTAGACCCTGACTGACTTGACTGAGCCTATCGTGGCTGAACAGCAGACCGCCGGAGGATGGCAAGGGACTCACACGTGCTTATGCTGCTGGAGGAAGCTGCGGATATGTATTGATTTTTGCGTTTAGTTCAGCTCTGGTTTACTTTAAACATTCTACTGTTTTGCCTATTGAGCTATAAGGAAACAAAGTTTGTCCTGATTGCAGTACCACTGTGCCACCAATGTTGCTGCAACTTTAATATAACCTCCTTAGCGGTAATCCTGAGTCAGGCTCGGACAGAAATGCTCAGCTCACAGCGGTAATCCTGTGCCTGAGTGAGTTATATGCTCATTTAATGGAATGTCTGATTTCTCATACCTTACCATGCAATAATTTGCAGTTATTTCTTTTCTTTTTACCATGAGATTTATATTTACATGCAGATAAATCATTGGCTGATGAAGACAGCAGCATTATTTACATGACTTCATGTGCGATAGCTGCAGTCATTTGCCTTATTGTGCCAGCAGCGGTTATTTACTTTTGTTGGAGGTAAGGTAACCACATTTATGTTACGTGACACGTAACGCAACAGTATCTCTGAGATGGTTCTTATCTATACTATCATGACTTTTTCAAAGGGATAGAATATTGCAACAGGGCAACTGTTTTGTTTTGTAATAATTTATAGATATTCCATCACGAAACGTCCTCAGCAGGGGTGCTCGGATACCCCTTTTCAAAATCCGGATCGGATCCGCATCCACAGATATCTGATCCGGGTCGGATTTCCGAGTTCAAAATTTTCTGATCCGAATCGGATATCCGACCTCAGTATCCGGGGTATCCGGGCAAATTCGGATATCTGGATAGAAAAAACGGAAGTGGCCTTTAAATTGCTTTAAAAAAGTTGTTAAGGGTAAATGAGGCATGTAGCATCATTATTTTTTAAAGGGGAACACTAATTGATGATGTGGGGACTTAAAATCCCCCCCCAAAAAAACAAAAATGGCTCTCAATTAACATCAGGACTAGGTTCCAGACAGCGGTCGTACAGCCCACATTGTGTCCAAAGTCCAACCGCACATCTGGGACATGGCAGTTTTCAGCCCAGACACCTCCAAAAAATTACGCAGCAATTGTGTTTTGGGTTAAATATAGGTGGTATCAGCACAGCAGCAGTGGCCTGTGGCACCCTGGCGGTGGGAGCTGCAAAGACAGTAGGAGCAGGGCAATGCAGCAGCAGCAGGTGTAACGTCAGCCAGGAGCATGCCGGACGTGGCACTTGGCACGTGGCACTTTGCACTTGGCACATGGCACTTTGCACTTGGCACGTGGCACATGGCACTTTGCACTTGGCACTTTGCACTTGCCACGTGGCACTTTGCACTTGGCACGTGGCACTTTGCACGTGGCACTTTGCACATGCCACGTAACACGTGCCACGTGCAAAGTGCCAAGTTCAAAGTGCCATGTGCCAAGTGCAAAGTGCCACGTCCCAAGCGCAAAGTGCAAAGTGCCACTTGCCAAGTGCAAAGTGCAAAGTGCCATGTGCCACGTGCCAAGTGCAAAGTGCCACGTGCCAAGTGCCACGTGCCACGTGCCAAGTGCCACGTGCCAAGTGCAAAATGCAAAGTGCCACGTGCAAAGTGCCAAGTGCCACGTGCAAAGTGCCACGTGCCACGTGCCTAGTGCCACGTGCCAGGTGCCAAGTTACACGTGCAGAGTGCCAAGGGCCACATGCCAAGTGCCAGGTGCCGAGTGACAGTGAGACAGCAGAGGAGAGGACACTAACTGTCACACTGGCACTGCTCAGCAGCACAGCAGTTCTGTAGTAAGCTAACACAGTAGTACTACTACTCTAACAACTACTAGCACTGACTGCAGTACTACAGTACTAACTACACAATAACACAGTCATCCTATTCCCTAATCCCTAACCTAACCTATACTGTAGCTAGCTAAGGCTAATAGCTGGCCAGCAGGCAGCAGCTGGCCTGGTCTGTGCACAGCACACACACAGACACATAGCAGCTGCAGCAGCCCTGCAGCACACACTCTGACTGTCACACAATGAAATCAAGCTAATTAACAATACATCAATAGTGTAGTGATAGTGAAGGGGTTAATCAATGACAGCTTTAGGTTTATCACTGTGTACAGCACTTGCTAGGCCAGCAGCACTGGAGCATGTCTCTCAGTGAGCATTCACAAGCAAGGACGATATTTCTCATCAGGGCAGCCCTCCTTATTATACAGGGGGGCTGGCCAGGGTTCCTTTCTGTGATTGGGTGCCAGGGGTTTAGGCTGGGAGCCCTCTGATTGGCTCAATGAGGTCAGGTGGGGCTGGCCAGGGTTACCCTCTGTGATTGGTTGCTAGGGCTTCTGCTGGGAGCCCTCTGATTGGCTCAATGACGTCCTGGACGTTATCTACTTAGTTACAGTATCACAATAGTTGGATTTCTGCGGATATCCGCGGATATCCACGGATATCCGCATTGCCAGCCGACTATCCGCAGATAGTTATCCGGATTTCCACAGAAATCCGGTATCTGAATCCGAATCGGATAGCTGAAAAAAGGTCGGGTATCCGGGTTATAAAATGAAGGCTGAGAGACACCATTAGCTTGAAAAATTAACTTCAGCATTACTATGAAGTAGGTTAGACTCTTTGTTGCCTGGGGTAAGTAAACAAGGCACATATAGATGTCTGGGTATTTCCTTTATATTCAAAGTGATGTTTTTCATAGTGGTGAGTGTCAAAACAGTTTGTAGACTAGAACAGAAGATGGCAGCTTCTAGACCAGCTGAATGTGACCAGGGAAGGAATATGATTTTTACCCAGATGACATTATTTTGAGCAAAAAGAAGGTTGGATAACTATATAGTCCAGAGGTTCTCAAACTTGATGCCACATCACCCTAGTGCAACGTGAGCACTTCCCAGGGGTGCCATGGCTGCTCTCTGAGTCATGTGTCTTAATTTTATTTGTCCTGCTGATCACATCTCTCACCTGATCCAAGGGCGCTTGCGGCAAACAGCAGCTTTTTCTCTCCCTCACTCCTCCCCTAGTGCCGGCATTTCCCGATCACATCATTACACCTGAGCGGCACTAGGGGGACAATTGAGGGAGAGAAGAGGCCTCTGATTGCTGCTCGATCCCAGGATTGGGTGAGGCACATGATCATATTCCCCTGCTTTTAACTCTGCACGGTGAGGAGCAGAGGAGGGCACAGGGGAGAAACGGAGACACAAAGAAGGACACGGGAAATCATGGGACACAAAAAAGAACACGGGGACAAAGGGGGACCCAAACAAACACTTGGGACAAAGGAAGACACAAAGAAGGATGAAGGAGGACACAGGGGACAAACAAGGACGGAAAAAGGGACGGAGGAGGATGCAGGACAAATGAGGACACAGGGAGACACAAAGGGGGATGAAGTAGGGTATGGGACAAACAACGACACAGGCAGACGCAAAGTGGTACAGAGGAGAGCACAGGTGACAAATGGGGACACAAAGGGGGTAAAAGGAGGACATCGGGACAATGCATAAACTGGCGAGTGTGCATTTTGGAAATTGTTTCTGTCAACTGTCAAGGGTTGCCTTGAAAAATTTTCCAAGTCATCAATGGTGCTTTGACCCGGAAACGTTTGAGAACCGCTGATATAGTCAGTAAGTAGTTGGGAGACATGTTTTTGTATTGTGGTTCTGCAGGTAGGTTGTACATTAATATTATGCTTTCCTAAACAATATTTTTCCTACTATTTGTATGTCTTTTCATGTGCTGCTAATCTACAAAAAGGTTTAACTGATCAAATTGTTTTTTTTTTTTCCTCCTTGCAGGAAAAAACGGTGTCATGCATTGTTAAACAGTGAGGTAAGTCGCTAAAACTAATGACCAACTAATCCTAAAATTGTAACAAAGCAAATGCTATTAATTAAAACTTATATATTAAATGAATACAATAGTGAGAATCTTAAGTGAGAGGTATATGGAAGCTGCCATATTTATTTCATTTTAAACAATACCAGTTGCCTCTAGAATAAACAAACTGCGTATACCCTTAATAAATTAAGCACGCTTATTCTTCTTCAAATTATCATCATCTGTAAAATTCAAACATACTGAACATAGTGCATTACTGCCAGATACATATGTCCAAACACTTTAATAACACCCCAAGTGATGAATGATGCACCCGTGTTTCACTCAGTGGTTAACAACACAGCTTCTTCCTTAATGCCAAACTACTCACCTGATGACAGCCACCTCAGATTCTAGGTGGGTCTAGCGTTTCATACAGTAACCAGACAAAGCAGCTTTTCAGAAGAAATCCCGAAGCTTTAATCCATAGTTTACATATAAAAACATAAACATAAAAGAGCGCTCATAGCGTAACTCATTAAAATCAATTAGCAGCGGCCTACGTTATTCAGCGCACTTACATGACAGATGAATTTTAGAGCCTATCGGACTGATAAGCCCAGCGGTGTCACTCCTGTTCGGGTGGTCGGCGTCCCGTTTACCCCCGTGGTGTGCCCGCAATCCAACTCCGTGGTAACGATCCGGCTGGTCAGCACTTCCGCCTCCAGTAGTGTCTGAATCAAAAACCTGAAATAAGCATGCAGCTAAGACTTGGGCCAGAAAATCTGATCTGCATGCTTTTTCAGGGTCTATTGCTAAACATATTAGACGCAGAGGATCAGCAGGATGGCCAGGCAGCTTGCATTGTTAACAGAGATGGGAGCAAGTCCTCCAGGACCAAAGGCTGAGACACCAAAGTGCGCCACTCCATCACTCCCACCCTAGACGTCACACTCTGATTGCTAATAGACTAAGAGGCACCCCAGGGCCCCCAACACCATAATCTCTAGTTATCTGTCTTGCAGTCACTGCCATGTATCCCCTTTTCTTATTTCTTTCTGCTTCAAACACAATAAGGGAATGATAGCTGAGTGAGTTATGCACCCCCTCCTACACTGCGCCCTGAGGCTGGAGCCTCTCTCACCTCTGCCTCGGCCTGCACTGATTGTTAAATATCCCTTTCACTTCAGATTTCTTTTTTTTTTATCCAAAAATTAAGGCACCCTTTAAGTGTATCCTTGCTAGCCTGACCTGGTTACAGATCCAAACCTAGTATTTCATTGTTTGCAAACAATATATGGCCCTTATTCAAGTAACGTTTTTTCCTAGGAGATAATTCTGCATCTTCTCTTTGAAACAAATTTTGAGCAGATTGCATTTGAAAAAGCATCCTAGACTAAAGGCCCCTTTGTTTTTGGTATGGGGGAGGAAACCCATGCAGACACGGGGAGAACATACAAACTCCTTGCAGATAGTCAAGGCCGGTTCTTGTAACAATGAGGCCCCTAGGCAAAGTGAACCCAGGGCCCCTTTGTTTTCAGCCATATTCCCCCACAGGGCCACTGAGCTGGCTGCTCCCCCTCCCCACTCACCCCCCACTTAACTGTAGTCCTCAGGGCCCCACAATGTCTTTGACAGAGTAGCAACTCACCTGTCCCAGCGGGCATGCTCCTCTGTCACTCACCCACACCTGCTAAGAGAGGTGAAATGCTACTCTGCCAAAGATGTGGCAGGGGAGCACAGTTAAGTTGGTGGGGAGACACCTTGGGGGCCCCTGCAGGCTCTGGGGCAATTGCCCCCTTTGCCTCTATGGTAGCGCCAGCCCTGCAGATAGTGCCCTGGCTGGGATTCAAACCAGGGACCCAGCGCTGCAAAGTGAGAGCGCTAACCACTACGCCACCGTGCTGCTGTGAAAAGTGCTTCACACAAAATTTGGCGTGATAACGGTTACGCGCATTAACGGTCGCGTTCGTGAGATAAATTCGCTTTATCGCGCGAATGTTAGGGTGTGAAAATTTTGCGGTAATGTGCGAATGCGAATTTTTGCGTGCGATAACCGTTTCTCATGTGAAACTCGTTTTTTCACGTGAAAATTCGCTAAGACGCGTGAAAAGCCGCGCTAACAGCTGTGCTAACAGTAAGCACCATTTTGTGAATCAGGACCATAGTGTTTTAGTGAGTTGGTTGTTTAGTTGATTGGCGTGTGTGTACGTACTTGTCAAGTAAACAACTTGTTGTGTGGCTGGTCATGTTGTGCATTAAGATGGATGTGTGTATGAGTGTTAACCTTCTTAGCGGTAACCCCAAGCTGAGCTCGGGGTAAGCCACCGCAGAGGATATCTCAGCCCCTGGTGGGGCAATTCGCCCCATTTAAAGTGCTGTACGCGCAGCTAGCACTTTGCTAACCGCGCGTACAGCTTGATCGCCGCCGCTGTGCATTGATCGCCCGCACGCAGCGGCAGAAGAGGGCCCCTCCGCCAGAGCCCAGCTTTGCCCGGACCAACGACTTCCAGGCAGCGCTAAGGGCTGTAAAGTATATTTTTTTACCGTGTTCCCTAGGTTATACTTGAACTTGATATACATACCAAATCTCATGGCAATATCATGTATGGGGGCTTTGCAATTAACCACAACATTTTCCCAAATATTGTCACCTTTATAAATAAGTATTCTTTCTTTTATCTTATTTCCTAAAGGCTGCAGAGGCTTCTGATGCCACATACACCAACACCACCACAAAGGAGCCTGATGCCACATACACCAACACCACTGCAGAGGAGTCTGATGCCACATACACCAACACCACCACAAAGGAGCCTGATGCCACATACACCAACACCACCACAAAGGAGTCTGATGCCACATACACCAACACCACCACAAAGGAGTCTGATGCCACATACACCAACACCACCACAAAGGAGTCTGATGTCACATACACCAACACCACCACAAAGGAGTCTGATGCCAAGTACACCAACACCACCACAAAGGAGTCTGATGCCACGTACACCAACACCACCACAAAGGAGTCTGATGCCACATACACCAACCCCACCACAAAGGAGTCTGATGCCACATACACCAACACCACCACAAAGGAGTCTGATGCCACATACACCAACACCACCACAAAGGAGTCTGATGCCAAATACACCAACACCACCACAAAGGAGTCTGATGCCACATACACCAACACCACCACAAAGGAGTCTGATGCCACATACACCAACACCACCACAAAGGAGTCTGATGCCACATACACCAATGCCACTGCAGAGGCTACTGATGCCACATACACCAACACCACCACAGAGGATCCTGACGCCACATACACCAATGCCACCACAGAGGCTACTGATGCCACACACACCAACGCCACCACAGAGGCTACTGATGCCACACACACCAACGCCACCACAGAGGCTACTGATGCCACACACACCAATGCCACCACAGAGGCTACTGATGCCACATACACCAACACCACCACAGAGGCTACTGATGCCACATACACCAACACCACCGCAGTGAATTCTGATGCCACATACACTGCCCTTTTGAAAAAATATACTTCAGAAGATTATGCTGTAATAAAGGTAGGTTATTTATTTTTTTACTGCAAACCCGTGTCAAGAAAAAATACTTACCTCTATATAGGAAAGCCTCTAGATGATCCAGAGGCTCCTCAAATCCTCATCCACTCCACCACTGCTTGCCGGGACGCTCTTCTTCTTCATGGCCTTGCTCCCATTCAAATATTAGCTCAACCGCACTGTGCAGGCACCAGTATGGCCCACGCATGCACAGTAGCACAAAGCCACTCATGTGCGGCTTTTTCCTCAGTGCATGAGCAGCTCTGTGCTGTGTGGAAGGGCAGGCCATACTTGGGACTAGACAGTGTGGCTGCAATCATACACAGATAAGAGTGCAACTGCAAGAACTTATTGCACAAGGCTTGTTGAATATGTTCTGGACTATTCAAAAGTTCCCTTCTGCTGAGGTAAGTTTCAATCTTTTCCCTTCTTTTGACAAAGGTACACTTCAACCACTTCGCCACAAAGGGGGTTTTCCCCCTTATGGACCACAGCAATTTTCACATTTCAGAGCTCCACCCATTCATTTGCCAATCACTTTATCACTACATTTCACACCGAAATGATCTATACATTATTTTTTTCACCACCAATTAGGCTCTTGTTGGGTTGTACATTTGGCTAACAATTATTTTATTTTATACTGTATACATTTTAGTGGGAATAAGAAGAAAAAAATTGAAAAAAATCATTATTTCTCAGTTTTCAGCCATTATAGTTTTAAAAATAAACCGTGCAACTGTACTTAAAGAGAATCTGTACTCTCAAATTCTTACAATAAAAAGATTACCATTCTATTCATTATGTTCTCCTGGGCCCCTCTTTGCCATTTCTGCCACTCCCTGGAGCGGTCCTGGCTTTTAATCGCCAGTTTTAGGCAGTGTTTACATATAAAAAACATGGCCACTAACCAGGAAATGATGTTTGTATATATCTCATGTTACAGTATACTACAAGTTTTTCTTACATTATTATTATTATTGATTTATAAAGCGCCAATATATTCCGTGGCGCTGTACAAATTACATAGAGAATTATCTGCACTCCAGTCTGGGATTCTCACAGTTCTCAGCATGAGACAGGCAGCTTCCTTCCCCCTCAGAGAGCTCTGTCTGTGAGTAGTAAAAAAAGCACACAGAGCCTGCAGGGGGCGTGCAGAGGGCATGCATAACTTGTCCCTGTCACAGCAGAGGCAGTGCATTCCTCTCTGGCTCAAAAAGGCTTGACAAAGAAAAGAAGATTAGATATATTACAGAGACAGTGCAACTAGAAAAGGCTTCAGTAATCCAGACCACATTAGAACAGGTATAGGAACTTATAGGATACAAGAAATAAGGCTGAACATTTTGTTACAGTCTCTTTAAAACCCACACATTTTGTTTGCCCATTGTCCTTGATATTACAAAATTTAAATGTTTTCCCTAGTACAATTTATGGTGACAACATTTTATTTGGAAATACAGGTGACTTTAATTTTTTGCTTTTTCACTGTACCTGATCATTAATTACAAGCCTTTATTTTCAAGAATAACAGTAAAATACCCTCTTGGCATACATATATAAAAAGCTGAGTCTCTAACATAACAATTTATGTATTCTCTTTTAAATTCTGTCACTTGGGCATTTTTTTTTTAATTTTTATAGGTGATAGAAAGGGATTAACTGCATTTCATTTATATGTGTAGGGTTTTTTTAAGTGGAGAAAAATAATAGTGTAGTGCATTATTATATTTGTCCACTAGATGGTGCCATCCTGCCTAGAAAGAAAACAAAAAACAAAAGCGATAGTTGTTTTTTTTTTTTTTTTTTTTTTTTTCAATGAATAACCTCTGCTGTTTATTACAGCAGAGATTTTTCAAAATCCGGCTCTTAGACTTGTTTTTTGAATATAAATTCCCAGTCACTAAGCTACCCTGAAAGTGCCAATGATAAGAGCGGAAGAAGAAAAGAGAGGGGCGCTCTGAGTCCGTTGCACCGTTAGACTGTGCTCTAATAGGACAGGTCTCACCTGTTTGTGGTGGGGCTTGCACAGCGTACACAGCCCGGATCTGCCTTGTCCCTCTTAGCTGAGCCGGGGACTGAGCTCTAACGTGGGGCGGAAGTGACGTCACTCGCTCCAGGAAGTAGTAGGTCAGTTGCCGGGTAACGCCAGACAGCTCTATACGGAGCTTCTGGCCCTGTACAATGTATATTGCTGAGCAGGAAACTTCACGGAGGTGAAGGTAAATAGACTTGGATATGATAGGGATATAAAATTTTATTAAAACAACGCGTTTCGTGGAGATACAGTCTCCGCTTTTTCAAGTTAATGCTTATGGAACTAGACATCTCTCGGAAATAAATACCCTCCCCTCCATACAAAGGCCCGACTTGACCAATCCGCACTGCAGTGGGTGGGGTCCAGGAATTCATATTGCTTCTAAGTAAGGGGCAGGTGCCGTAAAGCACCTAATAAAGGGACAGGGGATAATATATAGGAATAGTAAAATATAATATAATATAAAGAACATAGTGGCCTAAAGGAATTATAAAAAGGACTCTACATGCATGCAGTGCCCACTGATCTCACATGAACATAATCTAAAAATAAACAGACTAAAGCTGGCCACTAACGGTCCAATTTCTAGCGAAAAATCGTTCGAGCAATCAGAAATTCTGATCGGATTGGTTGTAAATAATCTCCATTGGTGGACACAATCGATTATGAACGAGTGAAAAAAATGTCGCCCGAATGAATTTTCGTCGAACGAAAATTTGGATTTTCTTGGTGGTCGTGATAGATAGGAAGCAATGATTGGTTAGTTGATGGTGTAGTGAACGATTTTTCATCCGATCAGAATTTTTGATCGCTCAAACGATTTTTCGCTAGAAATTGGACCATTAGTGGCCAGCTTAAAAAGTATCAAAAAATTCTATGTATATGTGCATGCACTCTCCCATACATAACCACAGTTGTAAAGTGACCAATGAGATCCTTTCCACACGTATATCTCATTGGACAATAGGTTGGAGGTGGCTCATCTCCTCCAAACACTTGTTTAATCCCCCTGGTTCCAGTGTACCCAATTTCAGAATCCAGAAGGATTCCCGCCTGCACAGGGTATGATATCTCTCATATTTATTGGGGTGGATTATCTGTTCAATTATGATTGCCCCGTATCTACCTACTCAGTTGCCCATGCAGACTTTTTTATGTGGGACGTACCACACAAAAATTCCAGACCAGGTTGAACAAACATAGGTCCAACATAAACAAAGCGGAGCAGAAACATGGGGTGTCCAAACATTTTTCTCTTACCCATGATAAGAACTTTGAATTACTCAGGGCAATCATAATTGAACAGATAATCCACCCCAATAAATATGAGCGATATCATACCCTGTGCAGGCGGGAATCCTTCTGGATTCTGAAATTGGGTACACTGGAACCAGGGGGATTAAACAAGTGTTTGGAGGAGATGAGCCACCTCCAACCTATTGTCCAATGAGATATACGCGTGGAAAGGATCTCATTGGTCACTTTACAACTGTGGTTATGTATGGGAGAGTGCATGCACATATACATAGAATTTTTTAATACTTTTTAGTCTGTTTATTTTTAGATTATGTTCATGTGAGATCAGTGGGCACTGCATGCATGTAGAGTCCTTTTTATAATTCCTTTAGGCCACTATGTTCTTTATATTATATTATATTTTACTATTCCTATATATTATCCCCTGCCCCTTTATTAGGTGCTTTACGGCACCTGCCCCTTACTTAGAAGCAATATGAATTCGTGGACCCCACCCACTGCAGTGCGGATTGGTCAAGTCGGGCCTTTGTATGGCGGGGAGGGTATTTATTTCCGAGAGATGTCTAGTTCCATAAGCATTAACTTGAAAAAGCGGAGACTGTATCTCCGTGAAACGCGTTGTTTTAATAAAATGTTATATCCCTCTCATATCCAAGTCTATTTACCTTCACCTCCGTGAAGTTTCCTGCTCAGCAATATACATTGTACAGGGCCAGAAGCTCCGTATACAACTGACCTACTACTTTCTGGAGCGAGTGACGTCACTTCCACCCCGCGTTAGAGCTCAGTCCCCGGCTCGGCTAAGAGGGACAAGGCAGATCCGGGCTGTGTACGCTGTGCAAGCCCCACCACAAACAGGTGAGACCTGTCCTATTAGAGCACAGTCTAGCGGTGCAACGGACTCAGAGCGCCCCTCTCTTTTCTTCTTTTACTGCAGTGGTTATATCGGGAGCAGCCAAGTCCAGACTGTGGGGGCCAGACCGCATCTAAGGGGCATCCACTAGCTCCATACTGCCTTTAATGATAAGAGAGAGCACAGGTGCGCCACACATACCGTGGCCAAAGAGAATATCTACGCCTCTGGAACGGGAACAGTACTCCCACGGGGCATAGATATACTGCCACGATCGTGGATAGTGGTTAAAGAGGTATCAACCACAAACTAAGGGAAATATGATTAGAAGTAATGCTAACACAATGGGTTTTGATGCAATTGTCAGAGTCGCCAGTGTTAAATGCTGGTGAGTCCGATAATCAGGCGAAGTTATCCAATTGCATTTAGACCCAGGCAGGGTGTTAAAAAAACTTGTTTGGGCGTTATTATCGCCCAGCAAGTTCCTTACGCCCTATGCTATTACACTTTGCATGCGTCCGGGAAGCGACCGGCAGACATGAGTGTTAGCTTACACCTGCAAAAAGCAGGTCTAAACACGCTAACGCATGTCGTTTCGGCTGCATCTGGGGTTCTCCTTAATATGGAGACCCCCACAGCTCCCCTGCGGGGAGCTCTGGTGGCCTCCTTATTAAAGTAGACCCCCAGATGCAGCAGCAGGAGATGTCGGCGGATGTGTGGTGGGTGTGCACATGTGTGGGGAGCGAGGCCGGGGTGCTAAAGGACAGCGAAAAGAGCAAAAATATAATATAATTAAGGTAAGAAAAATAATATTGAAATGAAGTTAATCAGGAACAACTTATGTTGATTGATTATTTTGCTTGTAATTGTGCTGAAAGGTTATTTTTTTTTCAGTTAGGTAATAAATAAGTCATTTTATTTATGAGAAGTTTTGTGAATAGAGCCCAATGAGACAGTCTAAGTTAAAAGATTCATACATATATGAGGCTTTTTTAAGCCACCAGTGGTCCATTAGTTATATGATATTTTCACCTGAAGAACATTGCAAAAATCAAGCACCTCATCCCCCAGAAGATCTGCCAACCTTAGTCCATGCCTTCATCACATCCCGACTGGACTACTGTAATGCTCTCTACACTGGCCTTCCAAAAAAGGTCTTGTACCGCCTACAGCTGATACAGAATACTGCTGCCAGACTGCTAACCAACCAACCCCGTCACTGCCACATAACGCCAGTCCTGCACTCCCTTCACTGGCTACCTATAGAATGGAGGGTCCTATTCAAGATCGGCCTACTGACATTTAAATCCCTGAATAATCTAGGCCCTGGATACATGAAAGATATGTTGCAGCTGCGTAGCAATCCCCACATTCTCAGATCCACAGGTTCTAATAATCTAGTCATACCCAGAGTCCACTTGGAAACTTTTGGTCCCAGAGCCTTCTGTCATGCTGCCCCTACGTTTTGGAACTTCTTACCTCAACAGATCAGGACAGCTCAATCCCTGGACGTGTTTAAATCCAGACTGAAAACCCACCCGTTAGTTTGGCATTTGCAGAAATATAACTTTTGTTGTGTGAATACTTCATCCTACTACCAATTACTGACTCTGAGAGAGCCTAAGCGCTTTGAGTCCTATAGGAGAAAAGCGCTATAGAAATGTTATTGTATTGTATTATTGTATATACTGGCCTGGGCACTTATCAATCACATACAGTTACATTCCTTTGTTTTCCACAGCCAAGAGTCCACAAAGACAATGATTCCAGTGGAAGAGGTCGCGTTGGGATCCATGATTATGAGAACGTTCAAAAACAAGTCTGAACTACAGTATCTCTCTTTACTGAACTGGTGTGAAGACTTCACCATAAATGGGATCAGATTGGACTGGATGAAAATCTGAAGCTTAACTCCTGTCATTGTGACAATCTTACCAAATATTTACAAAGCACTGGAATATGATCAAGCTCTAAACTAGAAGTCCTTACAGTAAAAAGTGCAGAAACGTGGGCAGTTGAAGCTGAGCATAGGATGAACTGATATCATGAATGGTCCCTTTGGTAAATTCTGCAAGTGAGAATGGTCAGTAGACTAGTTCCATAGATACAGGCTACTGATGGCAAAGGGAAAATAAATAAAACACAAATTGAGGTCCTCCGGAGTTTCTCTTCTGTCAATGAAACCACCAATCAAGCTGAAAGACAAATATGGTCAAACCTGATCTTTCGTTAAACAAGTTGATATTTGTATTTTGTTAGTTGATCAGCCTGTACATCTGGAGAACCATTATAACATATAGTTCTCAAGATAACCCTTATTATGTATTGTGCATTCAGTTCACTAATCACTTTACTGATTTAGTGGTTCTCAGAAGTTCAGACATTCATCATTCATCATATAAGATTATACTTCATCATGAGGCCTAGACTTCCACGGACAATCTCCTCACTATCATTTCTCAGAAGCACAAACTTCCCATTAACAGGTCACCAGTAGGGATGGTCAGAAATGCAAATGTATGATTCCAGAGAAATTTTGATTTCCGCAAATGCCAATTTCCATTACCGCGTTATACCAAATTTTCGATTTTACAAATTTGTGTGTTAAAACGGAAAAGCAGAAATACCATAGTATGGGACCAATCAGAGAATGCAATCGATTTTCCATTTTACTTAAAAAATTCAGAAAATCAGAAATACTCGGTAGTTTTAGACCAATCAGAAAAATTGAGTATTTCCAATTTTCCATTTCCATTTTACTGTAAAAATTTGGAAAATCAGAATACTTGGTAGTATTGGACCAATCTGAGAATACGGTAATGTACCATGAAAAATGTGAAAACTTGAAAATTTTAGGCCAATACGAAGACTTGGTAGTATCCAAGTCTTTTGATTGGCTTATAATTACTGTGGCAATCCAATTTCCGTTTTAAAAATTCTGCATTCTAATTGTTTGAATGTTTCCGAGGGCTGTGATTGGCCTAAGACTACAGAGTTTAGATAAATCGTATTTTCATAGAAATCCAATTTCCGATTCCGTTTTTAGATTTTCCAATTCGGAAACTTCTGGTGGTAATTTCTGACCATCTTTAGTCGCCAGCGCTATATGACTAAACTGGAAATAGGAATTTTACTGTTTAGGAAATTGTTTTGCTTACTGGTGTAGGTCAGGGATCTTCAGTAGAGCTGGTTGGTTGTACCTGGGAGTTAATATTTGAGGTGACTAAACCTCTTGGATCTGTACAGTTGTGCAGGCTATGGCGTCTGTTCTCTGTAGGATCAATCCCACTAGTATTGTATACGCATTAAAACAGCACTGCACTCCAATACACAACCAGTTTATAATACTATAAAAAGAAAATTAGGTCTCACGTGTACATACAAATATATCAAAATTTATTAAGTCTTTAATACTCAAGGTTAAAAGTTGGGATATAGGAGGGAGGGAAAAGGGAAGGGATTGATTTTGTTAAAATCAAAAGGAACGCAGCAGAGCCACAAATATCACATTGCTGGCCAGCTTACAATGTATCATGCACCATGCATACGTACACACACCACATCCAGGCGCGGAGCTAGGGGGGATCGGGGTAGGTCAAGTGCCCCCGGGCGCCGGGTCCCTAAGGGCGCCCAGCTGAGCTGATTTTTTTTTTCTCTGCGGAGGGGAGCAGTGCAGAGAAGAGATGAGGGAGAGCTATGCGGACGGTGGAGAAGGGGGCCATCTCCCCCCCCCTTCTCTCACCTTAGGGCTCTCCCTCCCTCCCTCGCTGTCCCCTCCGTTATTGTCCGGGTGTTTGGCGCAGCGGGCGGGACTAACCTCCGTCTCACTCCAGCGCCGGCCGGAAGTTCGGGTCCCGCAGCCGCTCCTCTGGTCTGGACTAGACCAGAGTAGCGGCAGATCCATCCGCGATGCGACGAGACGGAGGTAAGTTCCGCCCGCCGCTGCCAACACCCGGACATTAATGGAGGGGACAGCGAGGGAGGGAGAGCAGCTCTCCCTCTTCTCTGCGCTGCTCCCCTCCTGCTGGGGAGCCAGGGAGGGGGACACCTGGCTACCTACTCTGGGCACATATACCCCTGCCTACATATACTGGGCATATATACCCCTGGCTACATATACTGGGCATATATACCCCTGGCTGCATATACTGGGCATATATACCCCCTGGCTACATATACTGGGCATATATACCCCCTGGCTACATGGACTGGGCATATATACCCCCTGGCTACATATACTGGGCATATATACCCCTGGCTACATATACTGGGCATATATACCCCTGGCTACATATACTGGGCATATATACCCCTGGCTACATATACTGGGCATATATACCCCTGGCTACATATACTGGGCATATATACCCCCTGGCTACATATACTGGGCATATATACCCCTGGCTACATATACTGGGCATATATACCCCTGGCTACATATACTGGGCATATATACCCCTGGCTACATATACTGGGCATATATACCCCTGGCTACATATACTGGGCATATATACCCCTGGCTACATATACTGGGCATATATACCCCTGGCTACATATACTGGGCATATATACCCCTGGCTACATATACTGGGCATATATACCCCCTGGCTACATGGACTGGACATATATACCCCCTGGCTACATATACTGTGCATATATACACCCTGGCTACATATACTGGGCATATATACCCCTGGCTACATATACTGGGCATATATACCCCCTGGCTACATATACTGGGCATATATACCCCTGGCTACCTACTCTGGGCATATATACCCCTGGCTACATATACTGGGCATATATACCCCTGGCTACATATACTGGGCATATATACCCCCTGGCTACATATACTGGGCATATATACCCCCTGGCTACATATACTGGGCATATATACCCCTGGCTACATATACTGGGCATATATACCCCCTGGCTACATGGACTGGGCATATATACCCCCTGGCTACATATACTGGGCATATATACCCCTGGCTACCTACTCTGGGCATATATACCCCTGGCTACATATACTGGGCATATATACCCCTGGCTACATATACTGGGCATATATACCCCCTGGCTACATATACTGGGCATATATACCCCCTGGCTACATATACTGGGCATATATACCCCCTGGCTACATATACTGGGCATATATACCCCTGCCTACATATACTGGGTATATATACCCCCTGGCTACATGGACTGGGCATATATACCCCTGGCTACATATACTGGGCACATATACGCCTGACTATATATATACTGGGCACATATTATTCTCCTGGCTACATATACTGGGCATATATACCCCTGGCTACATATACTGGGCACATATACCTCTGGCTACATATACTGGGCACACATATCCCTGCCTACATATACTGGGCACATATACCCCTGGCTACCTGTTCTGTGGACATCTCTACCCCTGGCTACCTGTTCTGGGGACATCTATACCGCTGGCCACCTATTCTGGGGACATCTATACTGCTGGCCACCTATTCTGGGGACAACTACAGACCTGGGGCTACCTATTTTTGGGGAACCACGTCAGATTGAGTGTATTTTGGAGAACTGCTGCCAGGTGAGAGGTGTCTACCATATTAAGGGGGCATTCTACCTATTTATGTGAAATGCTGTCTATTTATGTGACTCATGACTGCTGAATTTGTCTTGTTGGGGGCCTCATGGTTACTGAATTTGTCTTGTTGGGGGCCTCATGATTTGTTGGGGGCCTCAAGATCGCTGAATTTGTCTTGTTGGGGGCCTCATGATTGCTGAATTTGTCTTGTTGGTGGCCTCATGATTGCTAAATTTGTCTTGTTGGGGGCCTCATGATTGCTGAGTTGGTTGTGTTGGGGGCCTCATGATTGCTGAATTTGTCTTGATGGGGGGGGGGCTCATGATTGCTGAATTTGTCTTGGAACATGCTGGAAGGTACATACTGAGGGAGGGTGGGTGAGCGTGAGCCTGCTAACCTCCATATACATTTAGCTCCACCCATAACCACGCCCACATGTATTATGTGACCACGCCCCTTTTTGGCGCGGCACGCAACCTTGACTTTGGGGGGCGCATTAATAGTCTTTGTCCCCGGGCGCTGAAAACCCTAGCTACGCCTCTGACACAAGCAGGTCTATACTAGCAATTGGCTGTGAATCTATAGGTGAAAACACCTTAATAGTCCATATACTGCGCAGTATCACGTGGGAGATTTTTATGTAGAGGAGATTTTTATGTAGATATAAAGCCAGTCTTTCATGCAGTACATATCAAAGAACTAGAAATGTATTGTTGATGTAGTTATGCAGCTTTTTACCCGGAATATGATAAACGTCCAGTTAGTTAGTTATGCTGGATAGCGGTTAGTAATAGCTTAGCTCAAATGCAAAGATGGCAAGCAGTCCCCTTAGTTCTATGCTGATGCGTCAGGAAGCATTGTTATTTAATATGCATATGCAGCCCAGCAGTCCAGTGTGGCATTGAAATAATATAGCATAGGTATCTCACCACTACTTCTCTCCATGGTCACCTCCAGTGCAGCCGTAAGCTTTACTATACTTGCCGCTGTACGTGAAGTACAAGCTGAGCGGCGGTGTGCGGGCCCTTGATCGGCTAGTGTCCCAGCCTGTTTGCTCGCCGGGTCTCCGCTATCACCTCTCCACTTCATTCAGCGTCTTCCACGTCTCCGGCAGTGGTACGTAGTGATGCAAGACCTTGCCAGACGTGGCGTAGCTCCACCCACCTTGGTTGGTTGTACCGACATCATTCCTGCCTATAGGAGAGATCAGGAAGAAGCATGTTTTGATAATGTAATTAATTTATAAGATTAACTATTTGGTCAGGATCATAGGAAGTTGTGCCACTAGCTCTTCTGATCCTGCTTACGCAAGCATAAGTCATACATTCTACATGTCCATGCGACAATCACTAGCAGAGATGGATTAAGATTAGAGATGGCTCGAACCTCAGATTTTGGGTCCGCAGACCGCGGACTTCCGCAACAGTCCGCCGACCGGCAAACTCTGGCGAATCGCAATAGACTTCAATGTGCAGGCAAACTTGAAAACTACACTGTTTCTGGCCACAAAAGTGATGTGGCCGTCCTCCACCATGGTCACACCATTCTCATGTTCCCACGCCGTCTAGCCGGGCCCCTGGCTTCTCTTTGCACAGCACCACAATTTTCTGCATAATTGGCTGGCTCAGATCCCACCACAAGCCGTTGGACCTTTCATCTGGGGACACAGTAAGAGCCCACAGGGCATATAAATTGCTACTAACGGAGCAAATCATTATGGCTGCACATTAACTTTACCACTGCTACATGCTATGCTGCATTGACATGCATTGTACTTCTGCCTCATCTGCTTTGCTACTTTGCCTGACTAGCTAACCTCACGGAGCTATCTACTATGGTTGCACAGAAACTTTACCATCGCTATTTATGCATGAACCTTCATTCTAAAATGTCAAGCAGTAGGAGCACCAATGAATCCAAACGGTGTGCCCAGACCCCAACCCCAGTGCCTCTTGGGGTCCTCTGTAGTAAAGAATGCAATGTGGGTCGGCACCACCTAAGTGGTATAAAGCTCTTTATTCCTTGCAAGCAGTGACAGACGCTGTTTCAGGCTGAATAGCCTTTCCTCAAACTGCTACAAACAAACAGTGTGAAAACTAGCCACCTTAAATACACCCCCTAAAAGAGGGCGGAAACACTATGCGCGGACCTGATGGGAAACAATATAAACTTACCGATGTATGACGAGTGTCACCTCGGAAATACAGCAATCGGTATACCACATGCGGGTCAGGAAGTAATCCGCGTGTATAAGCGGATAAGAGTCATGCGCAGTGACACTCTATGCGCCACCAATCAATGAAGTGTGGTAACGCCGCTCAGCCAATACGGCTGGCGGCAAGGAGAAGTCCGCCCACACCACAAGTGAAGGGCCGCCAGCCAATGGGTGTCGATTGTGGCTATAATGCCACTCCTCCGCAACCAACGCGGAGAGATACACACCCTCAGTACCGCCCAACGGTCAGCTGGCGCCACGCTGCCTCAATAAACCACACCGCTCGTCAAAACATGGCCGGCCTCCCCACGCCCCCCGTTGCTATGTAAACACAGCAACAGCAGGGGCTACAGTTCACCGGCCAATGCCATATGTTATTGACAAGTCGCATAATAAACACTCAGCAATTAACGCTGAGTATATACTAAAACCAAAACGAGCAAGGTCACCACCTCTATGTTGATATTAATAACTAAAAGCCTCACCACGCCCCCATTGCCAGATAACCATAGCAACCCTCAGGGTCAACGGCTCACTGGCAAAAAGCCACTAAGAGAATGTTAAAACACCCTGCTCCGCATGTGTATATACAAAAACAACGATTGCAATTAGGTAATAAGTAAGAAGTAAAATTACTTACGATAAACTCCCATCAAGTCCGCCTAGCAAAATTTCTAAAAACATCAGAGCATATGTGGAATAATCTATAAATAAATACAGAGAACAATATAAGATAACAGCACCAGATATCAAGAACACAATGAATTAGATGCAAAACCGAATATGACCTATAGTCACTCAATTACCAAGTTTATCAGCTTTGGGGTCCTTGGTATCAATACTTTGTATATCTGATTGGCTATTTGTGGCTCCAACCCTTTCTGAATTTGAACCCAGTCACCCAGTAACCAACTGTACCAGGGTTGAGGCATCTGCTTTTAACAGTATAAGAATAGTAGCAGTTTAAATATTCCCTTTGAAAATCAAAAGTTGAATTTTTATTGGCTGTTGTAGGCTCCACCCACTTTCCAAAATCTTAATCTCATTCACCCAATGACCAACTGTGCAAGGTTTGACAACCCTGCCATTAACAGTGTAAAAATAGCTGCAGTTTATATTTTCCCAGCAAAATTTGTTTTTGGCTCCGTCCACTTTGTGTAACCTTGTCACACAGTCACTCAATGACCAATTTTGTGAGCTTTCAGGTTCCTGGCATCAACAATGTGTGAATGGAAGCAGTTTATCCAGCAAAGAAATCTGTATTGCTGTCTGTGGCCCCGCCCCTTTAGTGAATTTGGACCCCAGTCACCCAATGACTGACTGCAGCAAGTCTGAAGCCTCTGCCATAAACAGTGTAAGAATGGCAGCAGTTTAAATATTCCCCTTTAAATGCAATAGGTGAATTTTGATTGACTGTTGTAGGCTCCACCCACTTTTCTAAATCGTAATCTTATTCACCCAGTGACCAAGTGTGGCAAGTTTGAGAACCCTGCGATTAACAGTGTAAGAATAGCTGCAGTTTACATTTTCCCATTAAAAATGAATGGCTGAATTTTGATTGGCTGTTTTATGCTCCGCCCACTTTTGCTAGATTTGTAACTTCGGTCACCAAGTGACCAACTGTGCCAAGTGTGGGGACTCTGGCTTGATTACTGTGAGAATGGCAGACTTTTACATTTTTTCCATTGACTTGAACGGGTGAAATCTGATTTGCTGTTTGTAGCTCCGCCCAGGTGTGCAGGGGGGCCGCGAGACCCCCAGAACCTATCATCCCAGGTAGTAAGGGATCTGTGTACCAAGTTTCGTTCAAATCGGTCCAGCCGTTTTCGAGTGATCGCGACACACACACACACACACACACACACACACACACACACACACACACACACACACACACACACACACACACACACACACACACACACACACACACACACACACACACACACACACACACACACACACACACACACACACACACACACACACACACACACACACACACACACACACACACACACACACACACACACACACACACACACACACACACACACACACACACACACACATTTTTCAATCGGTAAAGATCAATTTTATGCGTAACCGGTATAGGCGATTGGATTGAAACGTCTATGGTTTAGACGATTTTTTTACGCATTGAACGCAACCAAATGCGGATTTTCAATGCGGATTTCCGCATGACGGTTGAATGACGTTTTTTCCATTCAGAACATGCTCTACCCCCATTGGTCGGCCCTCTAGCGGCCATTTTAAAATGATTGGAGTGTATAAATAGATGTAGTTCCCCATTTTGATTGGCTCCCTAGTGGAGGAAGGACTATTTAAGGCTGATTGTGTCTTATGTATTCAGAGGGCTTGTCAGCTTGAGAAAGAGAGGAGTCGCCTTTTGAAACGTCGCACAGACTTGCCCTTTTTGTCTTTTTGATGCCTTAAATAAATAAAAGAGCTTATAATACACTTGAAGACGGTGCTGGGTCTCTTCTCTTGGAGTTCCTGCTTGCTGTTCCTGGAGACAGAGGGACAACGACCAATAGCACGTCGCATCTAGATGGTTGGGTGCTGCCTGTAACCACTTGTTCACCACTACTGCAGCTGTCTCTGGGCAATTGCACCACCATGGAAACTACTGAAATGACATCTGTCTCTGTGGATACCTTCATGTACCCGGATGTTGAGATCTCCAGGATCATTGCTGCCATTGATTCGGAGACGGATTTTCTCTCTTCTCCTAATGTGAAAATTATCAAACGAGATATTGAAAGGATTTCTAAACATCGAATTTCTTTTGAATTACATGCCGCTACCCTGGGTGAATATTATAAGAAACGGAAAATACCCAGAGGTATACGCTCACATGTGGCACCAATCATGTTTCCTCGTGATGGGGAGTTCCGCCTGAAATGGGAGAAAATCTGGAACAAAGCTTCCTTCGACTCCATGATACTGACCATTGAGAGAATCCAAGTTGAACTACCTAAGCTGGACAGTAAGATTGCCTTACTAAAAGATACCTTGGGAACTTTGTTGTCTACAGATGATATCTCAGCTTATGAGGAATTTTTATCCAGAAACTTGGAGAAATACCGTAAAGTACTCGAAGGTGTTAAACGTCAGAAGTTCCAACGGGACTCACTTGATTATGAGAGTGGTTATGTATACATATGGCAGAAACAACCCTCCTCTAACTTGCCTCGTGGGCCGGGTAAACCTAGACCCCGTCCCAGAGGAGCTCCACCTAAGGGTCCACGGCCTGTACAACCTCGACCCATTCATGATCCTTTACCAACTACAGAGGAAGAGCAATCAGAATCCGATTTTTTGCCCTCGGACAGTTCGGCCAATATCCCTCCAGACGGATTAGGAGAGGTGGGAGAAAATATCAGCTTGCCAAAAAGCACAAAGAAACGCGCCGAACCCTCGGGCTCTCCAATGACACTCAGAGAACGCAAGAATCCTTAGTCATTAATATCTCTTCATATGTCTTGGATGATATCCAGATTAGGGTACTCAATCGAGGTCTCTCATTCAGTATTACCAACGATGGGGACTCACTCCAATTGGAATATGATCTTTGGTCTTTTGCAAGGACTTTGAAGTTGAAATGTTTTTTTAGCAATCTTCCGAAACCTACTCAGGTTCCTTTACCAACCATGGGGCCCTTGAGACTTAAAGGGAAGGTTCAAGCAAAAAAAAAAAATGAGATTCACTTACCTGGGGCTTCTACCAGCCCCATGTAGCCATCCTGTGCCCTTGTAGTCACTCACTGCTGCTCCAGTCCCCCGCTGGCAGCTTTCTGACCTCGGAGGTCAGGGCCACATTGCATACATTTTTACGCATTCCAGCTAATGCAGGAACAAAAATTTACGCGTTTCACCACTAACGCGTAAAAATGTATGTGTTAATGTTCCTGCGCTAGCGGGAATGTGTAAAAATGTACGCAATTTGGCCCTGACCTCCAAGGTCAGAAAGTTGCCAGCGGGGGACTGGAGCAGCAGTGAGTGACTACGAGGGCACAGAATGGCTGCATGGGGCTGGTAGAAGCCCCAGGTAAGTGAAACTCATTTTTTTTTTTTGCTTGGACCTTCCCTTTAAGGACACTCCATTACGAAATAAGAGCTCTTTCTGCCCCCCGTCCAACCAAGTGATTGATACATTCTTAGGGAATGTGCAACGGGACATTCAGGAGCTACAAAGATCTGGTTCTCAAGCAATGAAGAACCTCAATAAACACGAACAGGAAGCTCTTAAATGTCTTAAGGCCAATAAGGCCCTAACAATTAAGCCCGCAGATAAGGGGGGCTCAGTTGTCGTAATGGACACTATCAATTATCGTGCAGAGATTTTACGCCAGTTGGGGGATAGAAGTGTTTATAGAATTTTAGATCGAGACCCAATCTGGGATCTGAGAAAGTTGATTGATCGTTTGTTAAAGAATGCTCTGGATAAAAACATCATAGACAGGGATCTAGCTACTTTCCTGGTTCAGGACAATCCTGTAACTCCTGTTATGTATGTCCTTCCAAAAGTACACAAACGATTGGTCGATCCACCTGGTCGGCCAATCGTTGCAGGTGTAAATTCATTATTTTCTCCAATTGCTAAATATTTAGATTGTATTCTTAGACCTATGGTAGTAGCTTTACCGTCTTACCTCAGGGACACTCAAGTGTTCCTGGAGGTGATTGATAAATTTGAAAATTTAGATGATGATGACTTATTGGTTACAATTGATGTAGAGTCACTCTACACCTCCATCCCTCATTATGGAGGTGTGGAGGCGGTATGTCATTATTTGCAAACCTGTTCAGATGTTTTTGATGATCAGAGACGTTTTCTTATCGATCTGTTGGAGGTGATTTTGAGGAGGAATTACTTCTTGTTTGAGGACACATTTTATGAACAATGTAGAGGTACAGCTATGGGGTCGAACGTGGCCCCGACTTATGCTAATTTATACATGGGTCTTTACGAAGATTCATTTGTGTATACGAATCAATTGTTTCTCCGCCACTCCAAGGGGTGGTGGAGATACATTGATGATGTTTTTTTGATTTGGGCAGGGCCACGTTCGACCCTTGAATGCTTTATCAAAGATCTACATGCATGTTGTCCATACATTTCCCTAACGTATACTTGTAGCACTCATTCTGTATCATACTTGGATACGGTGGTCACGAAAGTTGGTGGAAAATTGACCACCGATATATTTAGGAAATCTACTGATAGAAATGCGTTACTCTATTATAGAAGTTTCCATCCTTCCCATATTGCCAATAACATTCCAAAAAATCAATTTGAACGTGTTAATAGAATAGTGTCTGATGCTACATTGAGAGATACACGTCTGAAGGAAATGGCCAATAGATTTATTCAAAGAGATTATCCTCTAGATTTGTGCAATCCCTTTAGCCGATCCTCCCCAATTAAAAGATCACGCTCCAGACAGATCGATCGGATTCCTCTGGTCACTACTTTTTCAACCAATTCCAAACAAATTGAGAAAATTGTTAGGAAACATTGGCCTTTATTAAAACAAGGTTTTCCACAGGTTAGGGAATTTCAGGAATATCCACTTATGTCATATAGACGGGCTCCTACAGTTGGTGACACTTTGGTGAGGGCAGATATTGGCTCTCGAACTGCCAATTTAACTACTACAAGAAAAGGGACTTTTCCCTGTTTGTCGTGTCATATGTGTAATTCCATTGTTAAAGGAGATACTTTTACATACCCTACTACAGGGAAACATTTTTCAATCAATGGTTATTACACATGTGACTCTGCATATGTTGTATATCTTCTTCGCTGCCCTTGCGGATTGATTTATGTGGGGATGACCACACAGATACTTAAAATGCGCATCTCTGCGCATAAGTCAGCTATCCGCTCGGGCACATCTGAACAAGCGGTTGCTAGCCATTTTTCTGCCTGTCGCCATAATGTTAGCCAGTTGAGGGTCCAGGTGATTGACTCTGTCCCCCCACCACGCAGGGGGGGGTGATAGGGTCAAATTATTATTGAGACGGGAGTTGTTTTGGATTAGGAAGCTGGATGCCCTTGGTCCAGGGGGTCTTAACCGGGAGTGCGAGTTGGGTCCATGTGTTTATAGATAGATGTCTTGTTGTTTATTGTTTGGTCTGGACGCCTGGAGTCTTCTTTTTGGGTTGGTTCTGTTTTCTTTTCTTTTTTTCCCGATCCTTCCCGACCTGCGGCCACAATTGGTGGCCGCCGGTCGGGGGGGAGAGGAGCTTATAGCATAACTTATTATTTGTTTTGAAAAAAATATATTTATTGACTATGTTGATTTGTTGGCTCTCCTGGACTGGCCGCCGCTGATATGTGACCGCCAGTCCGGGCTGGCCTTCAAAGCATATATTTTTTGATTTTTTGCCTGTTTCTTTCCCGAGTGGCCGCCAGGGATGGACGCCAGTCGGGACAGAATTGGTAATTTTGTTCTCGCTAGCCCAGACTGGCCACCGCGATTAAGACGGACGCCAGTCTGGGAGGGTGAGATGTGGTTTATTTTTATTGTGACGTTCGGTGTCTGGCCGCCGCTGTGGGTGGCCGCCAGACACCTAGCGTGAGTTTTGTCATTTTTTCCTTTTTATATTTTTTTCAGATTTCTCTTATTATATATTATATATTGTTGACACTCATTCCTATTAGGGTTAGGAGCATGTACATTTTTCAATCGGTAAAGATCAATTTTATGCGTAACCGGTATAGGCGATTGGATTGAAACGTCTATGGTTTAGATGATTTTTTGCTTCCGGGTGTTTACGCGTACGTTTTTACGCATACGCATTAATTTTAACCATATGCGGATATCCAATGCGGATTTCCGCGTGGTCATAGTATTGGAATATGGTTTTTACGCGTACGTTTTTACGCATACGCATTGAACGCAACCACATGCGGATTTTCAATGCGGATTTCCACATGACGGTTGAATGACGTTTTTTTCCATTCAGAACATGCTCTACCCACATTGGTCGGCCCTCTAGCGGCCATTTTAAAATGATTGGAGTGTATAAATAGATGTAGTTCCCCATCAGGTCCTCCACCAGATGGGAGGACCTGCAAGCAGGAACTTAACCTAATTGGTTGATGACAGGGCGTCCAGACCATTTTGATTGGCTCCCTAGTGGAGCAAGGACTATTTAAGGCTGATTGTGTCTTATGTATTCAGAGGGCTTGTCAGCTTGAGAAAGAGAGGAGTCGCCTCTCGAAACGTCGCACAGACTTGCTCTTTTTGTCTTTTTGATGCCTTAAATAAATAAAAGAGCTTATAATACACTTGAAGACTGTGCTGGGTCTCTTCTCTTGGAGTTCCTGCTTGCTGTTCCTGGAGACAGAGGGACAACGACCAATAGCACGTCGCATCTAGATGGTTGGGTGCTGCCTGTAACCACTTGTTCATCACTGCATGGCAACAAAGTGCATTGCTTTAAGCCTGCATTTTGTCCTCATGCAAGGCCTGGGTTGTGTCACAAAGCGTGGCCTTGTTCTCCTGTACCTCCTCTTCCATCCTGTTTGCTGGGTTAGCGTTGCCGGTCCCATTGGTAGGACTGCTTTTCAGGAATATCTCATTTCTATTATATTTATCAATGCATGGCGACAAAATGCATTGCTTTAGGCTGGTTTCATAGTGGGATGTTAAATGAAAGTGCAGCATGCTGTACGTTATACCCCTATAGAGCTGCGTTAGATTGTTTGCACATGCTCAGTGACTAGCCACATCGCTAATTAACATTCACTGCACTGTGATGACTCATGGTGGGACTCGTAGTATTGTCCGGATCATGAACAAATCGCTCATTTGATCCGGATCTTTTTTGTGAGTTGAATCATCTGGATCATCACAATGAAAGATTCGGTTCACAGTGGATGTCTGTCTGGAAGAAACAGGAACATACAGAATGTACAGTGCAGGGAAAGTCCTGTCCTGCTAATCATTTCACCCAGTCTGCTTCCCTAGTAAAATGATTCAAATGATTTGGTTCAAAGATCCGGATCTTTTCAATGATCCTATTCGAATGATGCAAATCCTTAAAGAGGAGCTGTTAGGTATAAGGTCTCAGAGAAAATAAACACATATATCAGTAGCTAAAGATTGGCTGTACTTACATTACATATGCATTTCACTGTCCACGTTTGGATTTCACAGAATTTGTATATAGTATGTGCAGAGATAGATGCTCCTGACAGCTCATGGCAGGCTCCATGTTTTTCTGTCAAATGTGTCGTCATGTCCTGCCTGCTTCCTGATCACAGATAAGCTCCTACTTGAACAACACAGTGTGCAGTGAATATTAATGAGCCATGTGGCTAGGAACAATAGCTGACTCCTGCAGAGTACTCTGCCCCGAGATTTATCAGTGCTACACAGCTAGACTGATTACAAGCTTCTGTAACGTCTCATTAGCAGCCGAGGGGAGGGCCCCAGAATGCTTTGCAGTTTAGCTGCGGCTTGCGTCTTTATGGGTCTATAACAGACTTGCTGATAAGCACACATCAAAGGTAACTGAAATTTTTATCTTCACTAATGGCTTTTGAGCTTCCTTCTAAACTGTTTAACACAGGAGAATAGAGGTTTAAATTAGCTTCTGCAGCCTGACAGTTACTCTTTAAAAAGATCTGGACTTCCCATCACTATCCTGGAGCGGCTGCTTTAAGAGCTGCATAAAGCGGCTCAATCTGACGTCCAACTTCAACACCACAATGCGTTGCATTAGGGGCACGTTATGCGACCTTAACCTCCCCTAAAATGCAACGTCTTGGTGTGAAAGTAGCCTTAAGCATGCATTTTGTCCTCATGCAAGGCCTGGGTTGTGTCACAAACCCTGGCCTTGTTCTCCTGTACCTCCTCTTCCATCCTGTGTGCTGGGTTAGCATTGCCGGTCCCATTGGTAGGACTTCTTTTCAGGAATATCTAATTCCTATTATATTTATCAATGCATGGCGACAAAATGCATTGCTTTAAGCATGCATTTTGTCCTCATGCAAGGCCTGGGTTGTGTCACAAAGCCTTGTCTTGTTCTCCTGTACCTCCTCTTCCATCATGTGTGCTGGGTTAGCGTTGCCGGTCCCATTGGTACTAGGACAGCTTTTCAGGATCTCATTTGTATAAAATGTATAAATGCATGGTGATAAACTGCATTGGCCTTAAGCGTGCAGTTTTCCCCCATACACGTATGCCTTTTTTGGGAGTTTTATTTGTTTTATTGGCAGTTAAGTATAATTGGCGCACTGCTCTGCAAACATGAGTCCCTGCTTTTATTCTGAGCCTAAGATCTATGTGTAAATGCCCCACTCCCCCCCACACTATTTCCAACCCATTTTGCAGAAGTTTCCCTCATTTTGCAAGTTTTTTCAGGCATGCTCGGGTCCCCATTGACTTCAATTAGGCTCGGTGTTTGGCCAAATATCCCGAACATCTGGACCATGTTCGGCCGAGCTGACCCGAGCCCGAATAACTGGGTATTTGATCAACACTAAGTACCACAAGGGGGGGTCTTAGGGTTAAGCACCACCTATGGAGTCTAAGGGTTAGGCACCACTTAGGGAGGCCTTAGGGTTAGCACCACTGGGGAGGGAGGGTGTCTAAGGGTTAGGCACCACCAGGGAGTCTAAGGGTTAGGCACCACCAGGGCAGTTTTAGAGTTAGGCACCACCAGGTGGATCTGAGGGTTAGGCACCGCCAGGGGGTCTTGGGGATAGACACCACCAGAGGGGGTCTAAGGGTTAGGCACAACCAGGGAGGCTTTAGGGTTAGAGACCACCAGGGAGGTCTTAGAGTTAGGCACCACCAGGGGGGGTCTTAGGGTTAGGCATCACTGGGGGAGGGGTCTAAGTGTAAGGCACCAATGGGGTTCTGTGTGAGAGTAGGGTTAGGTGAAGTTGTAGTAAAATATTGGTGATATTTGCCAATGTTTTACTTTACTTACTGTTACTATTTTTTCATTTTCATTGTTATAGACAATATTTTGTGCTTTTATTACAGTTATTGTAACATATTTATTATTCTATGTTAGATAAAGTTGAAGATTAAATTATAAAAATATTGTTACAGACAATGGTCTCAATTCACTAAGCTTAGCTCCTGTGTTAAAAGACCGTGCCTGGAGGATCGGTAAGTTGCTTCTGCCAATCTGCTGTGGAAAACGCTGCACAGTTGCAAAAGTACTGGCCACCCTTCTCCCCCACAGATATGTCAGTTAGTTGAGAAGCCTGAATTCTGGATAATGAGCAGTGTTGCTTGCAAATTTTCGCCCAAGTCATTTTCGCATTGAAAAACCCGTTTTCGAATTTGGCTAATTTTCGCGAATATTTTTGGAAATATTTGCGTTTTTGACCCGCAGCAAAAATCAAAGAAACTTCGCTGTAAGCGAACACTTATGCCCTTATGCGGAAAAATGTCCGCAATAATCCGCTAAATATGCGCATGGGTGAACTAATACATGCGTACATTCCACCTTCCAATGCGGAATTGTATGCGTATAGAAGGGCAATAATATTTCTGTGCATGCTTAATGATCCATATAGATGCAGTTACCGCACGCGTAGTTGACTTTGCAATACATACGACAACTACGCGTAGCGGGCGAAGCTTCGCATAGCGGTACTACGACTATGTGGAAATACGTACGCGATAAACTATGTATTTACCGCGAACATAACGGGCATTAGGCAAAAATTAACGCGTAAATATTTGATCGAAAATTCGCCTGCCGAAAAGAAATTTGTGCTTTTTTTGGCGAAAATTTGGCGAAAATAATATTTGCATTTTCGCTCATCACTACGATGGAGCCTCTTCCCTTTGAGATAGCTCAACTTCCTGTTGTTATTGTTCGCATTAGCCAATCAGAAGCTAGATTCGCGTTAGGCAGACGAACGCTAACGATTTTTCGCATACGGACGTTTTTTGCATTAAATAATGTAAGAAACTAAGCATGCACAGTTCAATGGTGTATTAACAAGAATATTTCTGCGCATAGAGCAGGCTTTTTCGCAATAATTAAACTTCAGGGGCAACTATCGCGATATTACGTACGTAACTACGCGTACAAACGTTTGCATGCAAGGTGAACGTAAATTCGCGATACTCCTCGTAATGCGAAAATTAACGCGAAGATATTCGCCGAACTTTTCGCTTCTCGAAGTCTCGAAAAACAACTCAGCATTCCGTAACGCGAAAACTACGTGAAAATTAATGCTTACAGTAATATGAACTATCGTGAAATTACGTTATGTAACTACGCTTACAAAGGGTTGCATGCAAGGCAAACGTAATTTCGAGATACCCACTGTAATGCGAAAATTACGCGAAAATTACGCTTACGCGGAATTTCACGAAATCCTTCTTCATTACGATTATGTACTTACGGCTATAATCGTAATTACACTAATTACGCGAAATTTTGCGAAATCGTAATTAAGTCATCTCTACTAATAATGAGGGTTTTACTAGCATTACTTACATTGGCCTCAATTCACTAAGCTTTATCAAGCACTTTATCGAACATTTGATAACTTACCTCTGTGTAAAATCTTATTTTGAATTCTCTAAGGTGTTATATATTCATTGAATGTTTTTTTCTTTTTTTCAACAATAATTTTTATTGAAATTTCAAATATAAGTACAAACATCTAAAATGTTACATACTGCTGTTATTGATATTGGTATCCAGGAGGAAGTTGCCTTCGAAAGTCTATTTGAATGCTATAATATTTCCATACCTTGCAACTGCACATATCAGAAGCAGACATTTGTTTAAAGATATAACTCTATTATCCTATAATATAAAAAAACCAAAACATTAACAAGAAAAGAACTATAAACCGCATAAAAGTATGTACCTATGAATGTTCATATAACATTTCTACCTATAAATGTTGTTAGAATGAGGCTGTTGGTGCTTCTATAACAAGGAATGAAATGTTTTGCCTTGTGGATGACTTCCCTTGTGGTGCCCGTGGTGTTCCCATGAATTCATATCAGACAGATTGGCTCTTAGTAATTGTGATAGTCTAAACATGGGCAGAGGATTTGATTTATTTATAATATGATGGAGAAGTCTTCTTTATTTTTTTTTTAAAGATTCTTTATTTTAGAAAATGTTTTCCACATTACAGAACAAAAACACAGTCGAACAGGTACAGAGAAAACATGTGTCTTACAGAGCATTCCAAATCCAGTTTTAAACAGTGAGAAAGGAAATTGTCCATCCAGTGACGCCCAGTGTCACCGGTAATGAGTAAAGGTCACAACCAGATGTAGGGATATGATGAGTATAAACATAATCCTCCTAGAGGAGGTTCCTGTAGCATTTATGTGTTATTGTATTGTACACGTGGCTGCCCCCACGTGCAGCCCAGCCTACCCCCCCAACGCACTAGGGGGCAGTAAAAGTGGTATGGCAAGGGGCTCGGGGCCCTTGGGGAACATACACCTGAGTCCCCAACCATAGTGATGTTAGGTCATAGAAGTTAGTAGGCTGTATTCCTTTATAACCTTGCAACCTCTAGGATACTTATAGTCTTGGATAGACACAGAACAGACAAGAAGACAGAAACAATCAGAAGAGAAAAGAGAAAAAAAGTCTTCTTTATTATGATGTGGTGTTGTTGAGTCTCCATTCCTAATGCACCACTCCATGGAGAGATGGTAATTTGTGTAATGAATAAGCTTGTGCATGGGCGGTGCGTCAGGGGTACCCCATGACGCCAAGATCATTTGTTTAGCTGAGGAGAGTAGGTGTATAATTTTAAATCTCATATTGCTAGGTAATGTATCAATGCCCAGGTGTAGTATAGCTAAATAAGGCTGCAAGTTGGAGCACATCCCCGTGTTAGTTTTAAGTAGTAGATCCACATACTTCCAAAATGGGCCTAGTGTGGAACATTCCCAAAGTATATGGAGAAGATTTGCTTTATTGTGATGGTATCGCCAACAAATTACCTTATCAGGATCTGAAAATCTTGAGAGTTTATCAGGTGTATAATACCAGTTAAGAAATTTTCTTGTTGAGTTTCCCAATGATTGATGCATTTAGATTATCTATAGGAGGACTTGAGTGCATATTGAACCTGCTCGCTGGTTGGATGTATGTATAGGAGTGTGCTCCAATATAGCTTATATAGCTTATATCTATTATTATTATTTAGTATTTATATAGCGCCGACATATTACGCAGCGCTGTACAGTGTATATATATATATATATATCTTGTCACTAATTGTCCCTCAAAGGAGCTCACATTCTAATCCCTACCATTGCCATGTGTCTATAATAAGTAGTGTAAGTACTGTAGTCTAGGGCCAATTTTTAGGGGAAGCCAATTAACTTATCTGTATGTTTTTGGAATGTGGGAGGAAACCGGAGTGCCCGGAGGAAACCCACGCAGACACGGAGAGAACATACAAACTCTTTGCAGATAGTGCCCTGGCTGGGATTCGAACCAGGGACCCAGCGCTGCAAGGCGAGAGAGCTAACCACCACGCCACCGTGCTGCCCCGTGCTGGATATCTATCCAGCAAGTGAGTCTTGGTTTCTTGCAACACTGAGTACCACATGGAGATACCTTTTTTTAAACACAAGGGGGTAGTTAAGTACCTATATATACTATTATCAATCTGAGGGATCTGAAATGAACTCACAGACAAAAGATGAGAGATCTGTTGATAAATATAGAAGGATTCTTTTGAATTTTTGAATTGTTCTGGGAGGAGATCATAAGGGAGCAAGGAGTTGTTTGATATAATTTGGTTTAATGTTACTATACCTGCATTTAGTATTTTTGCAACAGGGAAGTTGTCAATGTATAATTTCAGACGCTCTATAGGTATGCTCACTTCTCGTACATCTTTAGAATCAGGTTTATTGGCAAAAAAATGTCTCCACGCATTTACTGTGGCTTCAAAAATTGGGTATTATTCATTGAATGCTTTATCGATAAAACGTTTAATAAATCTATAACACTTTAGTGAATTCAAAATTAGATTTTACCCATGAGGTAAATTATCAAACATTAGATAAAGTGTTTGATAAAGCTTAGTGAATTTAGGCCATTGTGCGGTTTTTTTTACACGCTTCCATTTAATATAATGGATGTGCAGAACACATTAAAATGCAGCATACAGTTAACCTTAGAACTGAATAAGAATGCAATGCATAGCAATCTTGAATTCTTGAAATCTGCCATCTTTGGGAGAATGCACGCCTTTGTGAATTGCAAAATGTAGGCATTTGCCAAATGCCAAAAAAGTCAACCCTAATTGAACTCATTGGGCCGTATGCAATTCACTTTTTCTCCAAAGTTTGCTCCTAGGAGATAATTTTTCATCTTCTGTTTAAAACAACTTTTTAGCACTCTGAAACTGAAAAAAAATGTAGGTGAAAAAGTACTACCAAAATTATCCTGAATATTTTCTTGCTTGCTGGTGAGTTAAAAGGCATTTTATTGCTAAGGTGTGAAAACATCTCCAAGAAGAAAACTCAAGAGATCTGATGCCTACATTTTGCAATTCACAAAGGTGTGCATTTTCCCAAAGATGACAGATAATTTCCGATCTTACTCAGAGGTACACACCTAGCCGCTCACTCTGCTCTTCCAATGAACTTCGCCTGACCGCCCCCCGCATCACCCAGTCCCCTGCACACCTCCAGGACTTCTCAAGAGCTGCTCCACCACTATGGAACTCCCTACCTCCACCCATTAGGGCAGCCCCCTCCTTCAACATCTTCAAGAAAGCCCTCAAAACTCACTTTTCTACTCTGGCCTACTACCCCTCCCAAGTGCTCCAAACCCACAGCTGAACTCTGGTCCCCTACCTTTCGTGTCCTTACCTCTCCCTCTAGATTGTAAGCCTTTGGGCAGAGGCCTCCTCCTTTTGTGTCCTACCTGATCATTCACCTCTATTACTGTGCTCCCATGCTATGCATCTGAGTGAACCTAACTTGCCTAATCTCCATGCTCCCCTCCAGTGACTAAGCATTACCTTGTACTCCTACTGTGCTGTGTGATCTGGTCTTTCTTGTATTCATGTATTGTCATTTTGCTGTATGTCACCCCTAAATATTTTCTGTAACCTAAACTAATGTTCAGTGCTGCGTAATATGTTGGCGCTTTATAAATACAATAAATAAATAAATAAATAAATAAATAATTGCATATGGCCCCTTGAATTGCTGTAGAGGAAGTAACCAATGCCACAGTATATCTGTACATACTACCAGTGGCGTAGCAATAGGGGATGCAGAGCTTGTGACCGCACTAAGGCCCTTGGGTCAGAAGGGCCCAGCTAGGTTCCATTCTTTTTTTTTCAAATAGATTTTATTGAAAAGTTTTCAGAATTTTACAACCCGCAAAATGACAGAGTGTGAAAACAGACTAGAGTAATTCAGGTGTGTCGCTTAATGATTGATTAGCAGACCATTATGAAAGTAGTGAACACCTTTAGCTAAAAACATAGATTCTGTAACATAAAATAAAAGCCCCCCCTCCTCCCCCCTCTCCCCCCTCCCCCCCTCTCTCTCTCTCTGTGCAGGCCATTTATAGTAAAAGACTCTGACTGCAGTCATTGATTATTATCAAATTATACTAGTACTACCCTGTATTTGCGTTTTTGCGCATTTCACTCATATTTGTATCTTATATTGGTTTTGCTAGGCTTCTAAAGACAATGTCTGGGAACATTTTTTGTATTCCAGGGGACCTAGGGTACCCCCCAAATCCTCCAAACAGTACCAGGAGGTCAATGCAAAGTGACCCATTAGGATGTTGATTTCCTCTGGGGTGAAGGTGTGAATGATGTATTTTTTCCACAGTTTGAAGAAGTTTTTTGTACGAAGTTCCAGAGATTCAAAGGTATTGAGTTTCTCCAATGTGAAAAGGGCTAGCAGTTCCTTTTTCAAAGCTGAAATTGTAGGATGTTGCGGAGTTATCCAGTATTGGAAAATTACTCTCCTTGCTGATGCCATTATTATGTGAAATAAGGCCGACGGTCTCAATCGTGGATTGTCATCTTTGCCATCATAGAAATGAAATAAACATACAATTACATTTTTTTGTGATGTTTTTTCCACACATATTATTTGCAAAATCTAAAACTTTATCCCAGAAGTGGTCTATAGCGAAGCAGGACCAGATACAGTGTATTAGATTTGCATTTGGGAGTTTACATTTGGGACATTCCGGATTATAATGGGCAGGTGGAGTACGGTATTTAATATTGAACGCATATTTTGCTCTATGTATGAATAAGAAGTGGGATGTCCTAGACTGCTCATTTTTGATGTTATTCCTGAAAACCTGGAGTCCTTGCACTATTTTATCCTCAATATCGTCTTCCCCCAGATCATCCTGCCATTTTTTAAATGCTGTTCTACTAAAATGCTCTTCCTCTATGTGTGCCAACGCTCTCGCAAAGTCTGCTAAAGTTTTCAATGCCCCCCCTGGATTAATGAGTCTATCGAAAGTTGTGGGTAAAGCAATATTCGCTATGTCTGTTAGATGCGATTGGACCATTGATTTTAGTTGCATATATGGGAGGAAGTCGGCCTTCGTCATATTATATCTGGCTGCCATTTCTCGAAGTGTCAGCCACTTTCCAGTTTCTATATTAAATAATTTCCCAAGTTTATCTATACCTTTAAGGTCCCAGTCAGAAAACTGTTTTTGAGCGATACTTGGATAGTGTGGGTTTCCCCAAATGGGCATATATTTTGATATATGGCATGGGAGATTTAGTCTCTTGCGTATTGCTCTCCAGGCTTGGACCGTGTCCCTAAAAATGACGTTTTGCCTCAACCGCAATGGTATTTCAAATATTTTGGAGTGCAGGAGGCCAAGAAGAGACCAGGGCTTTGCTATTTCCGATTCTAGTGAAAGATTGGAATATTTGTTTGTGCCTTTGATCCAGTCCTGGATGTGGCGTAAAATAGAGGCTAGGTTATATTGTCTTAAATTTGATAATCCCATTCCTCCTATTAATTTTGCCTTTTGTAATTTTGATAGTGCTACCCGAGGTTTTTTCCCTTGCCAAATATATTTCACGAAAGCCGATTCCAGTAACTTAATATCTTTGTGTTTTATAAGGAGTGGAACTGTCTGCATTGGATAAAGTAGTCTCCCCATTGTAGACATTTTTAAAAGTGCTATTCTACCCGCCAGACCCATAGGGAGGGTGCTCCATCTTTCTAGTTGTGTTTTAATATTTTGAAAAAGGTCTGAGTAGTTGAGGTGGTATACTTGAGTGGGGTCTCTCGGGATCTTTATACCCAGGTATTTTATAAAAGTCATGGTTATGCGGACCCCTAAACCCTGCCATTCTCTCAGATTGGTTGATTTGGATAGCGGTAGAAGTTCACACTTTTCTTTGTTGATTTTGAGGCCTGATATGTGTTCAAACCTTGCAAGTATCCTAAACACTTGTGGGACATGCTTTATGGAGTCTTGTAGGAAAAGGAGGACATCATCGGCAAAGAGGGCTTGCTGAACTGATACCTCTCCTATCTTTATGCCCTGTATAAGTGCTCGTAGCTCTGCGGCCAATGGCTCCAATGCGATGTCAAACAACAGGGGGGATAGGGGGCATCCCTGCTTTACTCCTCTTTTTAAGGGGAATGGGTCTGAGAGAAAGCCCCCGGTTGCTATCCTTGCCTTAGGGTTTCTGTACATTGCCTGTATTGCCTTCACAAAAGCGCCTTCAAAACCCATTATGGTTAGCAGCTCTAACAACCAGCTCCACTCCACACTGTCAAAGGCCTTCTCAGCATCGAGCATGAGAAGACCAGTAGCTGAATAGGTGTCAGGGTAGGCTCTCACATGTTCTAGGACAGACAGCACTCTCCTGATGTTTGTGACTGCCGCTCGCCCTTTCACGAAACCCACTTGGTTTGGGTGAATAAGGGATGGGAGAATGTGGGCCAAACGATCTGCTAAGATTTTTGATAGGATTTTTGTGTCCTGGTTAATCAGCGAGATAGGTCTGTAAGACGCTACCTCCTTCAAATCTTTACCTTCTTTTGGTAACAATTTGATATAAGCTGTATTCCCGGAGTCTGGATATACTGAGTCTGCTAGAACCTTATTAAATAACACCTTCAGGTGATCTGCTATCTCTTCCTTTAAGATTTTATAAAATTCACTGGTGAGACCATCAGGTCCTGGGGATTTTTGATTTGAAAGGGACTTAATAGTTTCCTTGACCTCATGGGCCTCTATTTTTTTATTTAAAAGATCTAGTTGGTCGGTTGTGATTTTTTTGATTGGGAGTTTCTGGAGGATAGCTTTTAGCTTATCGGGGTCAAGCTGCGTTGAGGAACTATATAACTGAGCAAAAAATTCTCTAAAATGCTGGTTTACTTTCTGGGGGTGACACAGACTGTTCCCTTTTGCATCTTTAAGTACACAGGGCTCTTGATTGGATTTTTTATGTTTTGCTAGGTTTGCCAGTAGTTTACCTGCTTTTTCCCCATACTTATGGAACATTAGCTTTGTATGTGGTTTCTGTAGTTCCACCTGCAACTTATACCATAGGTCTCCTTTCATTTTAGCTTCTAACCATGCTTTTTTATTTTCCAGGGTAGGGGTTTGTTTAAAAGCTTTAAAAGCAGCTCTCGTTTTTTCCGTCTCCGCTATATAATATTTATGTGCTTGTTTCTTTTTGGTTGCTACGTAGGATATGATTTTTCCTCGTAATACCGCTTTTGCAGCTTCCCAAAATAGGATAGGGTCTGATTTATGCATTTCATTGTCCTGGGCATACTCCATCCACCATGATTTTAGCATGGCCTCAAATTCACTATTTCCATAGAATTTTGTGGGAAAGCGCCATAGTATATCGGTGCCTCTCGGGGCTATGTCCTCCAATTCCAGTACTATTGGAGCATGATCCGAAATTATTAGGTCAGCTATTTGGGCTTTGGACACTCTAGTATCCAGTAATTGTGAACATAAGAAGATATCAATTCTGGAGAATGATCCATGCTTTGGCGAATAGTATGTGAATTCGTGCTCATGTGGGTGGGAGTATCTCCAGGGGTCAATGAGATTACATATTTGCATGAAAGGATATAGGTACTTGTCTCTATAGCTTAAAGAGCGTTTTGGATTACTCCTGTCTTCCCAATGGTCTGGCACGGTGTTAAAGTCTCCTCCCATTATTACTGGCTTTTGGAGGCCTTTTAGAACCTGCGTTTGTAATTTATCAAAGAAGATGGCACTTTCCTGATTTGGACCATAGATGTTATACAATACAATTTCTTCCCCTGCCAGCTGGAGCTGCAGCTTAGACCATCTGCCCTCTGTGTCTGCAGATTGTGCTGTGACTCTACACTGCAGATTTTTATTTATCAAAGTTAGGACTCCCGCTTTTTTATGTACCGCTGGGGATCTGTATACTGCTCCCACCCAATATTTCCTCATAAATTTATATGGGTCTTCTCTTAAATGTGTTTCCTGTAGGAAACAAATATCTGGTTTAAATTTTCCCAGGTGTCTTAATATTCTAGATCTCTTTTCGGGATTTTGTAGTCCCTTAACATTCCATGATACAATTTTCATCTTGTCTCTAGTCTAGTGGGGCAGATTAAATCGTTACTGCAGCTCCAGATTTCCTTTTTTAAATTGTTAGGCTTCTGCACAGAGAGATATTTCCCCTTTAGTACCCCCCCCCCCTCTGTCCCTTCCCCCCAACTTATTCCCCATTCTTTGGTCAGTGCCCATACCGTATCGGAATGAACTTCACTTCTTCCCCGCATCACTGACAGTGTTTTAACTGTCCCTTCTCCGTAGATCAGACCCAGAACATTCACTATTCCCTCTTAGTGTATATACAAACAGGTTGGCATGTCAGGATCAGTAAAACTTAATAACAGTTAACAAAAAACCCTTCAGTTTCATCTTAAACGATCCAGTTGTGCGTGACAAATGGGATCTCAAGGCCTAAAAGTGAGGTTGAGAGTCGCAAGTGGCGATCAAGTGCCTTGTAGTGGCCAGGAACTTCTAAACTCAGGTGTCTTCTCTGGGGCTTCTAGAACCCTCTCTAGAACTTGAGTTGTTTTGATTTATATAGCTTTGTGCCTCTTCAGGTGAATAAAACAAGTGCACTTTGTCATCCTGGTCTGTGATTTTCAACACTGCTGGGTAGGCGAGCGAGAATTTTACTTTCTTGCTGTGTAGCGAGGAACATATTTTGCTGAAAGCCCGCCTTTTCATTGAGACTTCTGCAGAAAAGTCGTTAAACAGCCGAACAGTACTGCCTTCTAGCTCTAATTCTTGATCCTGGTTTCTATACGCTGCCATTAGAGCTACTTTATCTGCGTAGTCAAGGTATTTAACCATAACCATACGTGGAGGTGGGTTCTTCCCTTTTGTGCGCGGGGGGCCCACTCTATGTGCTCGCTCTACTTTTAGGGGACCCGGCATCCCTAATTTAGATGGTATTTCAGTTGAGCACAGTTCGTGGAGCTGGGTAGCTGGGATACTTTCTGGGATTCCCACAAATCTGTTATTACTTCGGCGTGATCTATTTTCAAGATCTTCTATGCGGCCATATGCTACAGAGTTCTCATGTTCTAGTCGCTCTATTGTGACATTTGCCTTGTTAAGATCATCCTCGCAAACACTAAGTCTCTTTTCCACCTCTGCAATGTGCTTGCCTTGCTCAGTGATCTCTTTTCTGATAGGTTTCAGTGCACTCATTATAGCTTTTTCTATTGTTGCCTGTATTTCCGGCTTCAAGGCCTTGCTGACTGCTTCTGCTAGTTTTTTGTAATCAACGATGGAGTCTGTGCTCTTACCCCTGTTGTGGGCTCCGCTTTTCATCCGATTCACATTCTGAGTCGTCCCTGCTCTGTGCGCCTTTCTGCCTCTGCTGTTTTGCTGGCGTGGCCTTGGGTCCCGTCTTGCCGCCCGCCATGCTTGCCTGAGAGGGATCCGTCTCTGCCGCGGGTTGTGTGTGCGCACGAGTGAGGTAGCGCTCCATACACTCCACGCCTGGCTTTCTCCGTGATCCCCGCTTCTGTCTGCACCGATCCGCTATGGTTAGCGGCGGTTTAGCTGGTTTGTGAGGGTGTTCTGGCCCGTGATCCGCCAGAGCTCTTCCTCTACGCTCCCATCATGCGGGCGCCGGAACCGGAAGTGCTAGGTTCCATTCTTCATCAATCTTCTTAGCTTTTAATTGGTCCTATGCTGATAATAAAAACCTCTATATGTGCGTTGAATAATGGTAAAACTTAACAAGCTAGCTTTGACACTGCAGCTGTCCTTGGTAGGTTTTGGGGTTCCATATCAATAAATTGCTTGGGGCCCCATATAAAACTTGCACCGGGGCCCCAAGCTCCTTAGTTATTCCATTGCATAGTACAGTGTTACCCTAAATTATTATGAATGATCCTCCCAGTCCAACAGACTCTACTATGTATGATGTTTTCGATTATCAGATTCTTGTATAATATAGATGCCTTATTACAGAAAAAAAAAAATCAATAACCAGTATTTCAGATGGATTTTTAGCAAGCCAGTCTAGACATTCTCTTTAAACTAGAGTTTCTTTCAGTTGTGTTGCAATTTCCAAACACTTGTTTTTTAGCAACGGTACAAAAAAAAAAAAGTCCCACTTATAAGAAAAGTTTGACCGCATTCAAATAGATCTTTTAAAAAGAGGAACTGTTGTTTCCTGGATGTTACCAATTAATTGTAGCCGGAAAGTCTGGAAAGTGAAGCAACAAAGAGACCTGGTGATTATGTCTCATTTTTACTTAATAACGTATTAATGTGTTACATAAATACTGAGGGCTGATCATTTTCATGAAATTACATGAAACAGCGAAGCAAAAACAATATTAAAATTCAGATATTAGTTGTTATTATCTAATGGATAATAATAATATAATAATGATGATGATGATAATTATCTCATTGATCATCTTAAGCTATAATCTATCTTTTACAGTTTGCTATTGCTTTGCGGTTTATAATACTGCATTAGCATGTATACAATATTAGTCCAGACATTGAGCAGCATAGTTTACTTTCTGCAACGTAGAGCAATTAATAAGCTTTAATGTTCATCAAAGTTGCATTGCTTAAGCCTGGTACACACTTTCAATTACGACTGGCCAATCACTGACCAATGTTACCCCCTCCATGTAGTATGAGGGCTTGCCTACACAATCTGCTCATGATATTCAGAGTTTCTTGGGCCTCATACTACATGGAGGTGGTAAAATTGGTCAGTGAATGGCCAATCATAATTGAGACTTTACCAGACTTTTTGTCTATTTTATTTGGAATTTCAGCATTGTAAACCAAGTTTTTTGATTAGCATTGGATGGGCATTGAGATTCAAAATTTTGAGTTGATACATTTGATACGTTATACTAATTGTATGCAAATGTATGCAGCTTGTCAACAGACCATTGGGATGATACCATTGCAGTAATTGATTGTCTTATTTTTAGGCTGTGTAAATTTGCATAAACATAGCATAACATTTGCATCATCTGGGGATTATTATAATTTTTTTGTTACTTTTAATCATGGCTTTGTGCTGGGGGTCAATTCCTTATATATTTGAATAAACTGTGAGATAGAATAAAGGAGGGGTGTGACCTGATTGAATACAAAACAAATCTAATTCAAAAGATATACAAAACTTTATTCATTATTTATCAAAAATTGTTAAAACATACAACATGAAACAGCATATGATATAGTTATATGATACAACAACAGATTGTATCATATACACATGAACCGGTTTCAAAAACTGTGTGATTGCTATCTGAGCTCAGAAAAAAGAGAAAAAATTTGCAAATAACTCGAATCTGCAGAGTCCACCTGAGAGATTCCACTGGAATTAATCTAGGTTAGCTTAGCTTTTGCATGCCTGCAGGCTAGACGAATAATTTCTCCACATGAGAGAGAGTTGCAAAAATTAGCTCATTCAGTGTAGTCCATGTGAATATATCAGCCCTCAGGGTATCATGCAATCTCCATGTCTCCATGCATTAAAGGCTCAAAGCAGCACATGCTCCAGCAGGATCCACAGCAACAGGCAGAAAGCATGCAGAACAGCCAGTAATATACTGGTAACCGGACTGAAGCGGCAGCTCAAAGATGATTGTAGCAAGTCATGTTGTAAAAGCCAAGGTTTCACACACTATTGAGAGACATGTTGTCTTGATTAGCAAAAAACACATATGTACAACTCAGCCAGACAAGCATCTCAGTAAAGTAAGCGTAGAAGGAATGCACATAGTTCAGACACAGTTGGTAGACATGTTGTCTTGATTGGCAGCAAGCTCAATGTATACAGCTCAGCCAGATAAGCATTTTAGTCAAGTGACACATGAAGAAAGCGCATAGTTGGCAGTCCAGCCTCTCAATGTGGCATAACATGCAATTGCAAAAAGCCTCAGGTTCGTGCATAGGCAACATGTGTGTCTCACTGTGCAAACAGGCTGCAGTGGTAATGTCCGTGCCCATAGGGCTCTTACTGTGTCCTGGAGGAGTGCGTCCAGATGACTTGAGACGGATTTGTCTGTCTGGGTGGACATGGAGATGCAGTGCTGGAAGGCGGAAACCGGGGGGTCCGCGGAAACGGCAAGGGAAGGCGGGGAGGGCATGCCAATGGCGGAGGACAGCGCAAGTGTGACTGAGGTTAGAAGCCAGGCAGTGAGTAGCAGTCTGCGTGTCTGCACAATATAGCCAGAAACGTCTGTTTACTATTATTATTTATTTATTTATTTGCACTATGAGTTTTCTTTAAAGTATCCCTGGCACTTACAATGATGACTGATGGCACCGGTGAATTAATCTATTGCTAGATGGAGCAAATGAAAAGTGAATTCTAACACGAAAGGAATACAAAGAAGACAATTTTTTTTCTTGGTTTGAAAGTTCTACCTGCAGTCTACCGGCATGGCAATGAGCACAATGTTTGCACCAGCATTTGCCAATCTCTTTATGGCCCACTGGGAGAAGCTACTACAGTGCTGGGTAAAATACACCATGTGGGAATTATAAAGGTGGCACACCATTAGTCTGCAGGACTCTACTCCCTCCATCCCCTCCCTCCCACCATTGTTTTAAAGTTGCATGCAGAACTCAAGAACACAAAGAACTCTTCCAATCACTCATTCAAGCGGTGATCTCCTTGGCAATGCGTGCCACGCCAGGTGACATGCTGTCTTTATGTAGCAGTGTGTTACATGTTGCCGCCGTTGCCATGAAAATTGTCACTGTAATCAGTTAAAACCAATCGCCCTCTGTCTGAAGGGAGGGGTGAGTGATCGAGGAAGGGAGAGAAATTTGCAGTAGGCCGCATTCTAGAGGAATGTGGCCAAGCCCTGCAAAAGTTTGCCTACACCCGAGCTACTATTGGTGGAGAGAAACCAATGGAGGCCTTGTTTTTTGGTGTGGGTTCATTGATGATGCCATTTTCATTTAGCCAGAAAGTACACTCATACAGTTCTTGCAAACAATTAACATTAATGACTATTGCCTGAAATTTACAGCCAGTCACCGGCAAAAGGAAGTTAACTTTTTGGACCTCACAGTTAATGTCCAGAAGGGTAGGCTTTAAGACCTGTCTGTACCTGGAGGTAAAGTAAATTTGTATGCATTTTGTAGTTTTTAGTGGAGTTCCTATTCAGTCTATGTAATAGGAGAGAATAGTAGAAATAAAATTCAAAATATTTACTGGATTTTTTTTTATATAGGTGATACCTATAAATATAATTTCCATAGGTTGCTACATAATCAAATACACGTTCCCTCCCTTCAAAAAAAAATCTTCCAAAGACTGTCCTAACTTATGGAAGAAAATTAAAGACTACTATTATTTATTTACTGCATGCTTACCGCTGAAATACAGCATGGTTTACCGCACTTTATGAATTTACCACACATTTTACCACATGTTCGGAAATGCAGAAAAAACTTTCAGAATTGCCAAAGAAAGAGGAAAATACTGCATGAGGTATTTTACCTACAAAGAAATATTTGCCTCATATAGCTACCAGAATGGAGACCATTGGCTTCAATTCTGGTAGTGTTTTCAAACAAATGACCTCATGTATGGTAATTTACCTCATGAGATAATAATATTTAGCAATTCAGGTAGGTTTTAGTCATGTTTTACCTCATGCCGTAAATTATGACATGTTCGGAAATGCAGAAAAATCTTTCAGTATTGCTAAAACAAAAGAGGAAAATGCTGCATGAGGTATTTTACCTACAAAAAAAAATATTTTCCTCACATATCTACCAGAAGTGAGACCATTGACTCCAACAGTTTTATACATATTGATAGTTGCCACCTAGCAAAGTGGCTTCTGAATGTAGACAATAGAGTCAATAAACAAGGCTCAGAAGGAACTGTTCAGAGATGGACAAATTTAAGGGGGGAAACACTCTCACAGAGCATTTAGTGGAGAAGGGGTATGAAATCGATCCCATACAAACAGCAAACCAACTAGTCCGAAAAAAGGACAGAGATAATTTATTGACAGAGGGCAGCCATAAAAATGATTGGAACACTGATCTCCCAGTATTTATATGGACTATTCACAGCAATCTAGGACATTTAAAAGAATTGAGAGTAAATACTGACAAGACAAATAACATTTATATATTGCGCTTTTCTCCTTGCGGACTCAAAGCGCCAGAGCAGCAGCCACTAGGGCGCGCTCTATTGGCAGTAGCAGTGTAAGGGAGACTTGCCAAAGGTCTCCTACTGAATTAGTGCTGGCTTACTGAACAGGCAGAGCCGAGATTCGAACCCTGGTCTCCTGTGTCAGAGGCAGAGCCCTTAACCATTACACCATCAGCCAACTACTGAGATATACTTAAAGCGTAACTGTCAGGCTTAAAATCAAAAATCTTTTTTTTTTTAATTTTTATTTGGTAAACAAGTAATAAGGATGCTAAAAAGGCATTCCAAAAGTTAAAAATCACTCTTACTTCTCTTGTCCATAAAACATCATTCCCCAGTTTCCCTGGCTCTTATTTGGTACATCTGCAACACAAATTAAATGACAGCTGTGCATGCTGGGTTTTCCTTTTTTCTTCTTTACTTTCCCCTCAGACTTAACTAATGCAGCCTGATTGGCTGAAGCCTCTTTCCCTCCTATTTTCCCTTTCCACACCTCTGTTCCCCTTTAATTGGCCAATATTTCTCACGCTGAGAAGCTGCAGAGTCACACAATGACAATGCACTTACTATTGCAGAGCTTGGTGGGAGTGTCTGAAGACTGGGAGGAGGGCGGATAATACACCAACAGAGTAAGGGAGGAAATGATGTCAGGATTACCTGCAAGATAGACAGAGTCAAAATGGAAAATCCTGAGAAAGATTTTCTTTTTTTTTAACATAGAAAAATCACTAAAATCAAAATGTGGACAGTGCAATACCGTACATATGTTATGTAAGTAGAATAAGTATTTATCTACTTATATATGTTTTTTTTTTTCTGAGATAGTATGGCTGACATATCTCCTTTAACAAGGATGATAAACTTACTAAATCATTAAGAAAAAAAGCCTTAAAGAAAACTTATAACAAAAAAGTGCCCCGGGGAGTTACCTTCCTCGGGAGGGAAAAGATTCTGGATCCTATCGAGGCTTCCCCCATCCCCCTCAATCCCACGGTGGTCTCGCTGTGCATCTCCAAACAGCGAGCATGTAAATATTTACCTTCCTGGCTCCAGCGCAGGTGCACTAACAGCTCTCTGCTCGGTGTCAGGCAAAAATAGCCAATCCCAGTCGGGGCCGCTCTACTGCGCAGACGCAAGTTGCCTGCGCAGTAGAGTGGACTCAACTGGGATCGGGTATTTCCACCTTATCCTGAGCTGAGAGCCTCTACTGCGCCTGCGCTGGAGCCGAGGAAGGTAAATATTGCAGGCATAACTGCGTCTGCGTCACAGCATGACAAATTGTCGGCTGTGGCTTCAGAGGGGCCCAGGGAGACCACCATGAAAAGGAGTAGGACAGGGGAAGCCTCGATAGGATCCAGAGGCTTCCTCCTTTTGAGGTTAGTACTAGTGTTGGGCGAACACCTGGATGTTCGGGTTCGGGAAAGTTCGCCGAACATGACCGCGATGTTCGGCATGTTCGGGCCGAACCCCGAACTCCCTGAACATCCCGCTTTTGGGGGCCCCTATGGGGTCGCAGGCATAAGGGGGGAGCATGCCCCGATCGCGGGGGGGGGGGGGGGGGTCGGAAATTCCCCCCACCCCCTCCGCTAGCACTCCCCCCTCTGCCCGCTTCCCCATACAAAAGTTTAAGTAAAGTACCGGTGGTAGTGGATGGTCTGGCAGTGGCACTGTGGAGTGAGGAGGAGGAGTCCGGAGAGTGACGCGTTGAGGGAGGCCGGGCAGCGGGCGGTTCAGCGGTAGTACCCTTGTGGTACTTCCGCCCTTTCTCTGACCTCACGCCAGCTGCCCGGCCTCCCTCAACGCGTCACTCTCCGGACTCCTCCTCCTCACTCCACAGTGCCACTGCCAAACCATCCACTACCACCGGTACTTTCCTTAAACTTTTGTATGGGGAAGCGGGCAGAGGGGGGAGCGCTAGCGGAGGGGGTGGGGGGAATTTCCGCCCCCCCCCGCGATCGGGGCATGCTCCCCCCTTATGCCTGCGACCCCATAGGGGGGCCGTATTCGGCCAAACAGGGCCCTGTTCGGCCAGGAATTGAGCCGTTCGGGCGAACGCGAACAGTTCACCAGGTGTTCGGCCGAACTCGAACATCACCCGAACAGGGTGATGTTCTGCAGAACCAGAACAGTGGCGAAAACTGTTCGCCCAACACTAGTTAGTACCCCCCAAGGGCACATTTTTTGTTACAGGGTCTCTTTAAATTGTTTTTAGAAAGTTGTAAAATATCACAGCTGGTAGCACCAACAGCGATTAGCACAAAAAGGGAAGAGAGTGGTATTAGGGAAAATAGGGTGATTGGTCCTTTTTCAACAATAATTCTTATTGAGATGTATAACCAATGACAGAAAGAAAAAAAATATACATACATCAGCATGAGACATCTCATTACATTGAAATACAAAGGATGTTTTTCATACGAACAGGGCATGCTAAACTAAAGTATAGCAAGCCCTTGCAGAACATCTTTTTAAGTATCTCTGGGGCTCCCAACTTGTCCCTTAACAATTTCCTCAGGGAAGATTCCTATTGATCAATTGGAATATCAGCTCTTCCTGTTCGGTTAGACTGCACCTATTTAGTAGGAAACTTTGGACTAGACTCCCTAACGCTGCTATTGCCTATAGAGCGCACCCTAGTGGCTGCAGCTCTGGCACTTAATCCACCAGGAAAAAAAAGCACAAAATAAATGTTCTGTGTCTTGTCTTGTTAAAGGACCAACACTTTTAAAGATGCTTTTCCAGGACTTAGGCCCAGTGCACACCAAAAACTTCTAGCAGATCCGCAAAACGCTAGAGGTTTTTGAAGCAGATTTCAGAGCGATTCTAGGCATGTTTGGAGAGGTTTTCTAAACATGGCTAGCGTGTTTTGGAGCGTTTTTGTGTAGCAGATTTCACATATTGTTACAGTAAGGATGTTACTGAACAGCTTCTGTAACAAAAACGCCTGGAAAACCGCTCTGATCTAGCATTTTTCAGAGCTGTTTTCCACTTTCCTATACTTTAACATTGAGGCAGAAATGCCTCAGAAATCTCAAAAAATGATGCAGCCCCCGAGTTTGCGTTTGTAGAAAAAACGACCCGCTTTGGTGTGCACCATCCCATTCACTTTCATTAGCCAAGCGGTTTTCCCCCTGCAAGCGTTTTAAAAAACGCTTCAGAACTGCTCTGGTGTGCACCAGCCAGCCCTTACTATACTTTAGTATTTAGTGCTATACTCAAGTGCTCTATGGGTTAATGCAATAGAAAGTTTGAGAGCTAGATCAGTGATTGTATGGTTGTATGTGTGTAGGTGTTATGTTGCAACAGAACACACTTTTTTTGAATAAATATTTGTGTTGTCAATTTATATGAATAAAAAATTATGATATTTTACTTAATGGGAACCTTGACTGTCATAAAAAACAAACAAAAAAAAAACGTTTCACTTACCTGGGGCTTTCCCAAGCCCCCTGCAGCCTTGCTGTGCTTTCTACGGTCCTCGACTATCCTCCGGTCTCCCGATGTGGGTTAGTTTCCTTTTTGGCCAACTGGGAGTCAGCCCCTGTCCACGCATCAGGACCAGAGGATAGTTGAGCACTGGAGAAAGCACAGCAAGGCTGCAGGGGGCTTGGAGAAGCCCTAGGTAAGTGAATTTTTTTTTAATTTGATGAAAGTTAGGGCTTGTTTACATGAGGGGCGATTTAGATTTTTTTTAGCTCTGGCTACTTTAAAAACCACCTACAAAAGTGCTTGTTTAATGTTCGCTTATGTGAATGTTCTCACATAAGCGATAAACGTTCTATCCAATCGCAAAAACTGCTCCTGCATCATTTTCAGAGCATTTGCAATTCAATAGAAAGGATAGGGAAACCACTTGAAAAGCGATTTGAAAAGTGATTTCCTGAACGCTTTAAATAAATAAACACATTGTATTTATTCACTTCCGGGTCAAAGAGTTCACTTCCTGACTTGTCAGGAAATGAAAAAGAAAATGCTACACAAAAGCGCTCAGAAAAGCGCTTTCAAAATCGCTCCATAAATCGCTCAGTGCTTGTGATTGTGCTGGCGATTTATGATGTGAACAGGGCCTAAAGATTCCCTTTAAAGGAATACTGTAGGGGGGTCGGAGGAAAATGAGTTGAACTTACACGGGGCTTCTAATGATCCCCCGCAGACATCCTGTGCCCGCGCAGCCACTCACCAATGCTCCAGCCCCGCCTCTGGTTCACTTCTGGAATTTCAGACTTTAAAGTCTGAAAACCACTGCGCCTGCGTTGCTGTGTCCTCGTTCCCACTGATGTCACCAGGAGTGTATAGCACAAGCCCAGTATGGTCTGTGCCTGCGCAGTATGCTCCTGGTGACATCAGGGGAAGCGAGGGCACGGCAACGCAGGCGGAGTGGTTTTCTGACTTTAAAGTCAGAAATTACAGAAGTGAACCGGAGGCGGGGCCGGAGCATCAGTGAGCGGCTGCGCGGGCACAGGATGTCTGCGGGGGATCATTAAGGTCCATACTCACGGGGGACGGCCATCGCCGCAACCGCGTGGCACGCGCATGTTGCGGCGACAGTTCGCCCGTGTGTATGACGCGCGCCCCGAACCGTCGCCCGTCGGAGCTGTCGCCAGGTGATTTACATGTTCAATCGCCGGCTACAGCCGTCGCCGCAACCTCGCCGGAACTGTCGCTAGTCCCGCATGTGTATGCGGGCTAGCGACAGCTACCCACACACAGCACACGGAGCTTCCGGCGGGGGGGAGGAACCTCGGCGACAGCTTCCGCCGCATCGCTAATCCCTCTGCTGCCATGTGGATGCAGAGGGACTTGGCGACGAGCTGTCTCCGAACTGTCGCCGAACTGTCGCGCACACGCTCCCGTGTGCTAGCGACAGCTACAATTGTCCCCCCGTGAGTACTTAGCTTTAGAAGCCCCGGGTAAGTTCAGCTCATTTTCCCCCGACCCTCCTACAGTATCCCTTTAACCTGTTATGTCCTTAGGTAACTGGAGCGCACACTCTCTACTTCTCAACTCTAGAAATTATCTGTTCAGTTAAACTAATGTTATTTTTAATGCCTATAAAAGTACTAGCAGAAAACAAAACTTAAAATAACTATGCATCTATTTCTGCTGGAGATTTCATTAGAAATCAGCAGTGATCTTGATGATTGCAACAGGAAAAATTGCTTTTGACCGGAAGAAAAGAGGAAAGGGAACTTATGTAAATGTTCAGTACATGCGAGACTCTCGTAACACTAACGTATTGTTCTTGTTTCTAAGCCGAATCCATATCCATGTCCAGCTAAGCACGTAAGTAACTCATTTTATACATACCAAAACTGATGAAGTTAATAGGATTTAATATCAAAACAAATGAACCATACATTTAGGTCATATTCTGGAGATGCAACTGTTTAAAAAAACATTACAAGTTTTAGTTTTTTTCTACACCATACAAGATGTTTTAAAATATGGGCTTTGTATGTTGTGTAATATATTTATTTTTTTTATCTTTTTTTTATTCCTAAGAGGTATAACCATATTATTAAAGGACAATGAGGTGACATGTGACATGATGAGATAGACATGTGTATGTACAGTGCCAAGCACATAAATGACTATGCTGTGTTCCTTTTTTTTTTCCTGCCTGAGTTATTCCTGGTACACACCATGCAATTTCCCATCAGAGAGATGGGTCAAAAGATAATTTCTGACAGATCCGATCTGAAATTTTCTATGCAAATTAATGAGAAAAACGATCAGATCAGAAATCAGATCGGACCACTTGGAAATTATCTATTCGACCAATCTATCTGAGATTGCATGGTGTGTACCAGGCTTAGAATATTAGGTATGCAAGTGACACTTTCCGTCTGGATTGGGACTGGGTCCGACTATTGCACAAGCCTCAGTAATAAGGAATTACAGCCATAAAAAAATGACTGTCAGTAAACTGGCTTCTGAGAGCAGGAAAGAGATAGAAAGGGTCAAATTTGACCTCTGGCATACTTCAATGAAGGTGTCATTGAGCAGAGACAATGAAACAGTAAACATTTAAAAACTAGATTTAAGGCCTCTTTCACAGGGCGACGTTAAAGTCGCACGTTAGAAAATGTTTTAACGTGGACTAACGCACTGCAATAGTAAGTCTGTGCAGCATTCACAGTGCACACGTTGCGTTGTGTGTAACGCGTAGCAATATTTAAGAAGTGCTGCAGGCTGTGCGTTTGGCAATAAATGTGCTGCGTTGTGTGTGTTGCACATGCTCAGTAATGTTTTTGTTTTTTTTAAATGTAACGCATGCGTCGTTTTCGTTCCATCACTGTGCGACGAAAACGGCGCACCAAACGCAGGGCTAAAGAATGTACTATAACGTCCAAGTTATAGTATTTCAATGCGTTGCATTAGGGGCACGTTATGCGGCCTTAACGTTGCATCAAACGCACTGTCCCACTGTGAAAGAGGCCTTAATCCTACTAATATTATAAACTGGAAAGTTCGGATGTTTGGATGTTTGAATGTTTGTTACTCGATCACGCAAAAATGGCTTAATGAATTTGAATGAAATTTGGCACACACATAGTACATTACCTGGAATAACATATAGGATACTGTTTAATCCTATAACCAAAAAGTGGGCGGAGACAAATACAAGTTTCACTAGGAAAATGTAACTGCAGCCATTCTTACACTGTTAATGGCAGGGTTCTCAAACTTTGCACAGTTGGTGACTGGGATGAATATTCAGAAAAGTGGGTGGAGCCTACAAGAGCCAATCAAAATTCACCTATTAATTTTCAAGCGGAATATTTAATTGCTGCCATTCTTGCAATGTTAATGGCACAAGCCTCAAACCTTGTACAGTTCATCATTGGGTGACTTGATTAATATTCAGAAAAGTGGGTGGAGCCTACAAAACACAATCAAAATTCACCTATTGATTTTCTAGGGGAAAATGTCATTGCTGCCATTCTTGCACTGTTAATGGCACAAGCCCCAAACCTGGTACAGTTGGTCATTGGGTGACTGGGGTTCAAATTCAGAAAAGGGGTGGAGCCACAAACAGCCAATGAGATTTGTTTCATTTCAATGCAAATTATTGATGTCATAGACCGCAACGTTTACAAACTTTGTTATTGAGCAACTGAGTGTTAGGGTTAGAAAAAGTTGGTGCAGACAACACCGCGTACGTTAAAAAGGGGCGCTGGGAAAAAAGGGCGCGGGGTTTTAAACGATAAACATGGATAACGTTTAAAAATATAATGTACTATATTTCGTTTAAAAATAATGTTTTATAAAGTTATAAATCATTACATAATATTCATGAAATCGGCAATTGTGAAAACGTTAATCTTCCGTTTAAAAAGTGAAACGTATAATAACGTTTAAAAAAAAATTAGTAAGTAACCCTCCCTGTACCTACCCCTAACTCCTAGACCTCCGTATTGGTGCCTAAACCTAAGACCCCCTGGTGGTGCCTAAACCTAAGACCCCCCTGGTGGTGCCTAAACCTAAGACCCCCCTGGTGGTGCCTAAACCTAAGACCCCCCTGGTGGTGCCTAAACCTAAGACCCCCTGGTGGTGCCTAAACCTAAGACCCCACTGGTGGTGCCTAAACCTAAGACCCCCCTGGTGGTGCCTAAACCTAAGACCCCCCTGTGATAAGCATTAATAATGTTTAAAAAAAATATTGTGCGGTTTTTCGTTTAAAAATAATGTAAAAAAAAAAATTGTACTGTTTTTTGTTTAAAAATAATGTTTGAAAAAAATATTGTACTGTTTTTCGTTTAAAAATAATATTAAAAAATGTATAAATCATTAAATAATGTGTAATCATGAGAAGCAGTTATAAAACATTAAGTCTCCGGGCGCCGCTTTTAAAACGTTATTTTTCTCCGGCGCCCTTTTTTCCTGTCGGGCGCCCATTAAACGATATTTATTATGGGAGTGAATGGCGGCGCCCGATTTGTCCACTAGCCTCCTGCGCCCTTTTTTACTGTTACCGACAACACCAGCCAAATAAATACATACCTGGGTAGCCCTGGGTAATCAGTGGGTGGAGACAAATACAAATTTCACTGGTAAAATGTAAACTGCAGCCATTCTTACACTGTTTATGGTAGGGTTCTCAAAGTTTGCACAGTTGGCCACTAGGTGACTGGTATTAATATTCAAAAAAGTGGATGGAGCCTACAAAAGCCAATCAAAATTAATTTATTGTTTTTCAAGGGGAATATTTAATTGCTGCCATTCTTGCACTGTTAATGACAAAAGCCTCAAACCTGGTACAGTTGGCCATTGGGTGACTGGGGTTCAAGTTCAGAAAAGAGGGTGGAACCACTGCCAATCTGATTTCTTTCATTTCAATGTAAATTATTGATGCCAAAGACTGCAAAGCTCACAAACTTGGTCATTGAGTAATTGTGTGTTAGGGTTAGAAAAAGTGGGTGGGGCCAACACCAGCCAAATACATACCCGGGCAACACCAGGCCATCAGCTAGTATAAAATAAAACTGTAGTTTATCTAAAAAAAGGTGATTTTTAGGAGAAGGAGGATAGATACAACCAAGGCCGGTGCTACCATTCAGGTAGACTAGGCATTTGCCCTAGGGCCCCCACCACTTCAAAGGCCCCCTGCTGACAGAGTTGTTTTCCCCACTGCTGTTTATTTTTTTTTACTAAAGATGCTTGAAAGTTCAAGCCAAGTGTATGCAGGCTGCCCCGCCTACCAGCACACTTCAGGAAGTTCCGCTGCCCCCCCCCCCCCCCCCAGGCATTCAGTGGCTGCTGATCTGTGAGGTATACTGATAGTGTCTGTGTGTACAAGCAGGGGGGCAGACTGTGAAGCAGAAGCAGCCCAGAGCATGGACACATCTCAGTGAGTCTGTGTTACTCACTGCACTGGGAGAGGGGGGTTGAGTGAGGGAGACATGCTGTCTGTGTGTTCTGAGAAGGCTGGAAGCAGCCAGGTACACAACACATCACGGTGAGTCTAAAGCTGGCCATACACTAGGCCGATTCCCCGCCAATCGACAGCAGATTCGATCACTGGGATTGAATCTGCTGTCACATTGTTCCCGCTACACACTAAATTTCGATCTATCCCATCCGATCCCATCAATCGCGCCGTGCGGAAAATTACCGTCGATCGCCCGCGGGTAGGGAGCACATCGCTAGCGGCATTCGAGTGCCCGACGACCGACGCAATAGAGCCCGCATACATTACCTGCCCCCGGTCACCGCTGCTCCGTCTCTGTTTAAACAGTTTAAACAGTAGAGGGCGCTCTACTGTTTAAACTTCCTGCCGGGCAGGAAGAAGTGAAGCATGCCGGAGACCAGACCAGCGCGGAGACGGAGCAGCGGTGACCGGGGGCAGTCGCGCCGGCGGAGCAGGTAATGTATGCGGGGGGGGGGGAGCAGTGGCAGCACCACCACCACCACAGATTGTGGACGGTTTCAGGCTGAAATCGGTTCACAATCGGTTTGCAGTAAAGGTAGCCATACAATCCCTCTCTGATCAGATTCAATCAGAGAGGGATCTATCTGTTGGTCGAATCTGATGGCAAATCGACCAGTGTATGGCTACCTTAACTCACTGTGCATTGCATCTTATCTTTCAGCCTGCAGATGTCCCCTGATCTCCTGGGAGAGGGGGCTAAGGGATAGAGACATGCTGTGACTGTGTGCAAGAAAAGGTGAATGGCTAGCTGGATGTCTGGAATACCTCCTGTACCTTTTAAAAAAAATTCCCTGAAATTGCTGAAGCAGCTGGCAAGCTGGTAACTGTACAGAGGCTTGCCTCCTCCTGCAGGGTCCATGGGAAAAACTCAGCTCTCTCACTATTGTAAAGACTGATGTGGACAGCTACATAAGGTATTTCACAGGTTGAAAAGTTTTTGACAGTCCCTAGACTACAGGAGGGCTGCTTTCTGACTTGAGTGAGAGACTGGCAGGGACAGGAGACACATTACAGGCAACTAGCCTATGTGTGATGTGGGATTGCAATACAGATATGCTCTCTGCTCTATGGCCCAGACAATGCACATCAAAAACCTGTAGCAGATCTGCAAAATGCTAGAGGTTTTTGAAGCAGATTTCAGAGCAATTCTAGGCATGTTTAGAGAGGTTTTCTAAACATGCCTAGCGTTTTTTGGAGCGTTTTTGTGTAGCAGATTTCATATATTGTTCCAGTAAAACTGTTACTGAACAGCTTCTGTAACAATAACGCCTGGAAAACCGCTCTGATCTAGCATTTTTCAGAGCGGTTTTCAACTTTCCTATACTTTATATTGAGGCAGAAATGCCTCAGAAATCTCAAAAATGCTGCAGCCCCCGAGTTTGCATTTGTGGAAAAAACGAGCCGCGCTGGTGTGCACTATCCCATTCACTTTCATTAGCCAAGCGGTTTCCCCCTGCAAGCGTTTTAAAAAACGCTCCAGAACCGCTCTGGTGTGCACCAGCCCTATCTCAAGCTCTCCACCCCTCATCTCTCCCTCATTCACCCTTGTTTTCCCCCTTTCTCTAGTGCTGGGGGAAGGGGGGCAATCTCCCCCCAAGCCGCCTTTTATTCAGTGATTTAGGGCCGGTCCAGTGCCTGGTGTATTTAGGTTTGTTGTTGTAAGGCAATGTGAAACACTAGGCTAGCAGATAAAAGTGCAATTATAGGGCAGGCAAGCTGGTAAATATACACAGCATGATGCAGAGCTTGCCTGGAGGGTCTGTGTGAAAATATCTGTCTGGTCTCTCCCCATTGTTATAATGACTGCATTTGTGGATAAGGTGTTAAACAAGTTGAAAAGTTTTTGACAGTCCTTAGACTCCAAGAGGGCTGCTTTCTGACTTGTGTGAGAGACTGGCAGGGACAGGAGTCATATTACTGGCAAATAGCCTCTGTTTGATGTGGAACTGCAATACAGATAAGCTCTCTGCTCCATCTCAGGCTATTCTCAATTTCTCTCCACTCCTTCTTCTCTCTCTGGGCTAGTGCATGCCAAAATCACAATAGCAATCGCTAGCAATTTGTGAGTGCGATTTTGTGAAGCGATTTCTTTTTTTTCAGAGTGATTTTTGAATGAATCGCTCAAAAACATGCTATATGTTGTGTGTTTGTAATTTTGAAAAATTCACAATGCTGCTTCCTGCTGTGAGAACACCGTCATAGGGTAACATTAGCCAAGCGCTTTTCAAATCACAGTCGATTTGAAAAATGCTCAGAAGCCCTCTTGGTGTGCACCAGCCCTCCCTCATTCACCTTTGTTTCCCTCTTCGCCTAGTGCTGGGTGTCTTCTTGTCATACAGGAAAGCTAAATAAAAGTGCAATGCTGGTGAGGCAAATTATTATTATTAGTGGTCAGGAAGAAACTGTGGGGGGAAGGAGGGCCCCACAGATTAAGTTTGCCCTGGGGCCCCAGGGCCCCTTAAACTGGCCCTGGATACAACATGTTTATCTCATTGTTTAATCGTTTAAAATATGCTATTTGTATGTTGTTTTGATAGTATATATATATATATATATATATATCAAAAACAGAAGTTGGAGGAGCACTCATCCATAGGAAGGAACTGTTGTGTGCCCAAGCCTTGGATCCCTGTATCCTCAGAATCCTCAGTAGTCAAATGTAGAAAGGAGGCTGGCACCACCAGAAGTAGAAAAGTAAAAATTAGCTCTTTATTGATCAGTCATAAAATGATAGCATGGTCAAAAATAAGGCTTTGGCAGCGACAGTCTGCTGTTTCGAGCTGTTATAGCTCTTTCTCAAGCCGTATGGGCTGTTCGGCTTGAGAAAGAGCTATAACAGCTCGAAACAGCAGGCTGTCGCCGCCAAAGCCTTATTTTTGACCATGCTATCATTTTATGACTGATCAATAAAGAGCTAATTTTTACTTTTCTACTTCTGGTGGTGCCAGCCTCCTTTCTACATATATATATATATATATATATATATATATATATATATATATATATATATATATATTATTATTATTTATAAAGCGCCAACATATTCCGTGGCGCTGTACAATGTATGAAAACAAACAAGGGATACATAATGATACAGACAATGATGTACATCAAATATAAACACTGATACAAGATACAGCACTGCTGATTACAATTTGATTTAACATGATGAATAAAATGTATAATGTCTAACAGTGTGCAAGCAATTAAATTAATAACAGTCCATGACACAAAAGGGTGAGAGCCCTGCCCTTACGAGCTTACAATCTAAAGGAATGGGGTGGAAACAAGAGGTGGGGATGTATACAGTATATGTACAGGCAGTGCGTAATTAGGTTATTTAGTGGGTGCATGGCCTAAGCTAGAGAATATGCTTGTCGGAAAAGGTGGGTTTTGAGGGAGCATTTAAAGATTTCAAAAGTGGGAGAGAGGCGGATGTGTTGTGGAAGGGCATTCCAGAGGAGGGGTGAGGCACGTGAGAAGTCTTGTACACGTGAATGTGAGGAGGTAATTGTAGAAGAGGATAGAAGAAGCTCATGTGCAGATCTGAGATTGCGGTTGGGTTGGTATCTGGAGACTAGTGAGGAGATGTACAGGGGAGAGAGATTGTGGAGAGCTTTGTAGTTTAGGGTTAAGAGTTTGAACTGAAACCTCTCATTAATTAGCAGCCAGTGAAGAGCTTGACAGAGAGGGTCAGCAGAGGATGAGCGAGAGGAGAGATGAATGAGTCGAACAGCAGAGTTCAGTACAGAATTGAGCGGTGATGGTCGGTTAGTTGGAAGTCCACCAAGCAATATATTACAATAGTCCAATCGAGATATATATATATATATATATATATATATATATATATATATATATATATATATATGTTTCAAGGCAATTGCAACTCTTAAAGAAGAGTTATACAAAGAGTAAAATGAAGCAAATCACAAATTATATTAGCTACACATTGCCATCATCTTTTGTACAATTCATTTCCAAATTATTTTTTTTTCACTGATGACCTGTTTTCAAACTTCCCCTCTGCTCGAAAAGATAGGCAATAGCATGATAACCTTTAAAGAAAAATATTTATTTGTTACAGCTAAATCAAATCCTACAATAAATCTGTTGTGTATCTCCTTCCTGCTCTCATGGAAGCAGACATATTGCCATCCTGTGTTTACCAATTTGCTGCCCTGCCATGGCAGATGAGAAATTCTGCACGTCAACTCACTGCCCATACAATTCCATGAACTTGTTCACGGTACTGAGCTGTAACTGATCGCATTATTCTAATCACTACATACAGGCTTCGTATTAAAGTCTATGTGCAGTCGCCATTGTAGTTCACACTCATTATAACGCAAGCATTATGCAACAGACCACTGTGAATGCAGCTTATAGAGACTCTGTAACAAAATGTTCAGCCTCATTTCTTCTATCCTATAAGTTCCTATACCTGTTCTAATGTGCTCTGTCTAACTGCAGCCTTTCCTATTTGCACAGTGGCTGTATTATCTCTGTTATATGATCTAATCTTCTTTCCTCTGACGACTCTGTCGGGCTCTGGCACTCAGGCTGGATTGTGCTACTCTGCTGTGATAGGATAGAAGCTATACACACCCTCTCCACGCCCCCTGCAGGCTCTGTGTGAGTCACAGACTGAGCTTATCTGAGCCTATCACATGCCATGTCTTTTGTTTGTAAACACTGCCTAAAACTGGCAATTACAAGCCAGGATTGCAGCATGGAGTGGCAGAAACAGCACAGAGGGGCCCAGGAGAACATAATGAATAGAATGGTATGCTTTTTATTTGTAAGAATTTTAGAGTACACATTCTCTTTAAATTTTAGGTTTAAGTAGTACACAAACAAATTAAAATCCCTTTCACCCCCTCCCCTTTATTTACATATGTCCTTACTAGGGAATTTTTCTCTCACTTCTTTTTCTTCAGTTCTCTATTAACCCCAGTGGCTTTAAAGAGGAACTGTAGTCAAAATAACAATTAATGAAATAGTTTTTTTCCTACAATTCTACATAACAAACAGCCTAGGCTAAGCCTCAAAGGGGCAGTGGGACTACATAACAAATTACATCACTATATAGCTTTAGAAAGTTTTTCTGATGATGAAACCAGGAAATTTGCTATACAAGTGAGTATCCTGAATAATTTACTACATTCTATTAACAGTAAAATATTGACGGGGCTCCAACTCTTCCCCTCAGCTATTTGCTTTATCACTGTTTCTGTTGGGAGAAAGTGCCCTACTTTTCGTTGTGATGTTTTTTTGTTACCTTTAGATGGATTTCCTCCTTTTGTCATAAAATTGCCATGGACATAGAATGATTCTTCATACGTCGTCTTGTAATGTAATGAAATTAAAACAATCTCTTCATTTCAATTTGCAGCATTGGAATTTCTGAACCTGCTAGCAAACTTAATGGAGTCATCAGGCAAAATGAAAAAAAAAAAGCTTTACTCCCCTGGAGGGGGCTTTCTCCAGCCCCTTGCAGCCGACTGTCCCATGATGACCGCTCTGCTCTCTGCCGCCGTCTCGGGCTCCCCGCACGGTGCAGCGCCTGCATGAAGCACCGCTGTCAATAATGGCCACATTGTCTGCGGCACACTGCGCAGGCGGAGAACTACTACCACCTGTACTGTACAGTATGCCGCGGGCAATGTGGCCATGATTGACAGCGGTGCTTCACGCAGGCGCAATAAGGCCGACCTCAGGGTCGTCCTCTGCATCGTGCGGGGAGCCCGAGACGGCGGCGGAGAGCGGAGTGGTCATCATGGGACAGTTGGCTGCAAGGGGCTGGAGAAAGCCCCAGCTGAGTAAAGCTTTTTTTTTTTCATTTTGCCTGATGACTCCTTTAAGGTAGCCATTAGGGATGCTCATTCAGATTCCACGGAAAAGCAATTTCTGAAATTCCGATCGGAAATATCATTTCCGCATCGGAATGCGGAAATCGGTAATACAGGTGCGGTAGGCAGATTTTCGATTTAACATTGATTTACTCAAAAACTATAAGGTGTTTTTGAAAACTTTTTTTTCATCTTGTTCACAAGATTCAGTTTAATAAACCCTGAAAATGTGGTGTTTCTAGGACTTACGGGGGCTTTGCTATTAACCACTAAAGTCGGTAGATTTTTACTGTAATGTAAAATGCAGAAAATCTGCATTATCCGATATGCGGTAATTTTAAGCCAATCAGAAGACTCAGAATGAATAAACCAATCAGAGAATGGGGATTTAGGCGGAAGTTTCCGCATTCTCTGATTGGCTTATTCATTCTGCGTCTTCTGATTGGCTTAAAATTACCGCATATCTAATAATGCGGATTTTCTGCATTTTAAATTACAGTAAAAATCCCCCGACTTTAGCGGTTAATAGCAAAGCCCCGTAAGTCCTAGAAACATCACATTTTCAGGCTTTATTAAACTGAATCTTGTGAACAAGATGAAAAAAAAGTTTTCAAAAAGACCTTATATTTTTTGAGAAAATTGATGTTAAAGTCGGCGAAAATTTACATGATATCCGGTGGAAATTCGCATCGGAATGCGGAAATTGGTATCGGAAAGCGGAATCGGTAGCAGTAGCGGTAATTGGCAATGGCAGAATGCGGATTTCCTGCGGAATCGGAAATAGGCATTTCCGACCATCCCTAGCCATACATTTAGCAGTGATGGGCAGATTCGACCAAAAGACAAATCTCTCTTATCTAATCTGATAAGAGAGAGATCTGTCAGCTGCCCAGACACCACAGGCCGATTCCCGATCAATTTCATGCTGAAATCGTTCCGGAATCGGCGGTGTGTGCTGCCTCGCCGCTGTGCCTCCCTAATGTAATGTCCCTCCAGTGCCAAAGTATATACATAGCCTCTATGCCGCCTCCGCTTGTCCCCCGCAAGCTTCCAGGATTCCACTTTCGCATACACGCATGCCCCACGTGGTTTCCTAGTAATGGCGCGCGTGTGTGTGACATCACACGTGCACCCTTACCAGAAAACCACGTGTGGTGTGCGTGTTTGCGGAAGAGGAGAATGCGCCCGGAGCAGCGGGGGACAAGTGTAGGCCGCGGATAGGTAATATATACTTTACACAAGGCACCGGGGAGAACATCGACATTAGGGGTACACAGCAGCGAGGTGGCGGATGGTTTTGTCAATCAACAGGAAATTGCACGCAGTTCCCGCCGCGCACTTGACCAACCAACTTCTGCCCGACATCTTGCAGCATGCACCATCGACATTGCAGCATGCGCTATTACTTCCCCAAATTGGTCGCTTTGTCAGTCGGGCATGCACTTGGCGGCACCGATTCTCATCCAATTCGATTATAATAATCAAATTGGATGGTCGATCGGCCGCCAAGTCACCTGATGTATGACCACTTTCAAACTACTCTTATATTCAGACATGGCAATAGTATTGTGTTTGTAGTACAGGCTGTACAGCAATTCCCACCTTACTGCATGAATAATTAGCTGCACAGAGTATAGGTGTTTGTTAGTCATTTTTAAAACCTGCACTAAGAGCTGGTCCACACTAGACACAGTTGCAGGACGGACACTGCAGTCCGGATCAGGGAAAGTACCCACCGTACTGCAAACTGATGAAAGTGCATTAGTTTTGCATCAGTTTCCGTTCAGGTTTTTCCCTGACAGAAAACGTCTCCATCATTAGGAAGGAGTGGGAGGATTTTTTTGGGCCAATCATAAAGCTCAGGCTATCCGTTTTAACATCCGATTTTTGCCTGTGGAGCTGGAGATGCGTTTTCTCATTGCTTTTCACTACCCCCTGCGTGTATCCGTGGTCCTGATCCATTGCGTGAAAATGCAGCAGGTCCGGACCTTCCGTTCAGGTTTTGAAAACGGGTCCCCGCAAACGCAGACGGATCCGTTTTTTACTTGGGTGAGGCTGGCTGCTATTATCAACATTAGTATCCGGGACTCCGTTTTTCATCTGGTTTGAAAAACGCAGCCACGGATACGTTTCCGGACCTAGTGTGGACTAGCTCTAATCCAGTGACTGTCAGCATGACACTCCCACCTAGGAGTTCCCATTAGGAACCCTGAGGAATAGATTTCTTTAACCGCTTCAGGAGTGGACCACAGGCTTACAGCCCCCCCATCCAGTGATCAGGCTATTTTTTACAATTTTGGGCTCTGCAGCTTTAAAAGCCTGCTGCAGAGCCACACTTGCGTGCACACAAATTAATTTCCCCCCTTTTCTGCCCACAAACAGAGCTTTCTGTTAGTGGGCTCTGATCGCTTCTCCAATGTTTATTTATTTATTTGTGTATTTATTTGTGTATTTTTTAAATAAATTTACCTATTTTTGTTATTTTTTTCCCTCCCTCCGCCAGCCAATGACAGCAATACGATTTGCTGTTTGTAGCTCCGCCCAAGTGTGCAGGGGGGACGCGAGTGCGGTGTGCGTCTAGTAGACGCACGCCGGCACTGAGCGGGTGGGCGGGATTGCAGGCGAATCTCATGAGCTGTGCCATGCAGGCTGTCGTAGGCATCAGCCTATGAGAGCCGATCGCTCCTGAGCCTCCCAGGAGGACAGCCGAGTGTCACGGCTGTCCCCAGTACAGCGCTGCCATAGTTCTCCGCTCTGTACAATGTAAATATATGGTGGTTTAACTGTGTAACAGTCTCCTAGCAGTGATTGCCGCTGGGAGACTGATGACGGAGCTGAGCTCTGTCATCCAAGCAGAGATACGCGCGCATATGTGCGCGTGAACTCTTGCAAAACACGCTCCCAGGACTTGACGTCAATTGCCGTTACGCGATCCTGGGGGAGCTGTCGCGTTCACGCCAATCGGCGTGACGCGTCATATAGGGGTTAAAGTGGACCTGAACCCTTGCACAGGACAGAAGGAAGATACATACAAATGCACCCTGTTTGTATTTAGAGAGTTTAGCCTGTCTAATTCCCCCTCATCTGTGACTAATCACAAGTTGTAATTTGATACCTCAGCTGTGTTAGCTGCCTGCCATGGCAGAGCAGCTAATTTGTAAACACAGAATGTTAACAATATGACTGCTTCCATGAAAGCAGGAAGTAGAAACACTGCTGATTTATTTCATGATTTGTATTAGCTGTAACAAAGAAATGTTTTTCTTTAAAGGTTTTTATGCTGTTATGTATGTTTCAGAGCAGAGAGGAAGTTCTGAATTCAGGTTTGCTTGAAAGCACAGTGAGAGGAATATAGATGTTGCCATATGCATTTCCTCTTACAGCTGCAAGCTTGTTTCAGGTGTGTGATTCAGACACTACCAAAGAGATCAGCAGGACTACCAGGAAATGGTATTGTTTAACAGGAAATAACTATGGCAGCCGTCATACGCCTTTCTACAGTATATTCAGGTTCCCGTTAATCTATATATATATATATATATATATATATATATATAAAAGTGTGTGTGTGTGTAGCGATCACTCGAAAACGTCTTGACCGATTTGAAGTACACTTGGTATGCAGATCCCTTACTACCTGGGATGATATGTTCTGGGGGTCTCGCGTCCCCCCTGCACACCTGGGCGGAGCTACAAACTGCAAATCAGATTCCACCCATTCATGTCAATGGAAAAAAAATGTAAAAGGCTGCCATTCTCACATTAATCAAGCCAGAGTCCCCACACTTGGCACAGTTGGTCACTTGGTGACTGAAGTTAAAAATCCAGGAAAAGTGGGTGGAGCATAAAACAGTTAATCAAATTTCAGCAATTCATTTTTAATGGGAAAATGTAAACTGCAACCATAGACTGTTAATCGCAGGGTTCTCAAACTTGGCACACTTGGTCACTGGGTGAAGTAGATTAAGATTCAGGAGAGTGGGTGGAGCATACAACAGCCAATCAAAATTCGCCTATTGATTTTCAAGGGGAATATTTAAACTGGTGCCATTCTCACACTGTTTATGTCAGAGGCTTCAAACTTGCTACAGTCGGTCATTGGGTGACTGGGGTCCAAATTCACTAAAGGGGTGGGGCCACAAACAGCCAATCAGATTTCTTCGCTTGATAAACTGCTTCCATTCACACATTTTTGATGCCAGGAACGTGAAAGCTCACAAACTTGGTCATTGCGTGACTGTGTGTCAAGGTTACAAAAAGTGGGCAGAGCCAAAACCAAAATTCACTGGTCAAAAATAAACTGCAGCCATTGTTACACTGTTAATGGCAGGGTTCTCAAACTTTGCACAGTTGGTCACTGGGTGACTGGGATTAATATTCAGGAAAATGGGTGGAGCCTACAACAGCCAATCAAAATTCACCTGTTGATTTTCAAGGGGAATATTTAAATTGCTGCCATTCTTACACTGTTAATAGCAGATGCCTTAAACCTGGTACAGTTGGTCTTGGGGTTTGACTGGGGTTCAAATTCAGAAAGGGGGCGGAGCCACAAACAGCCAATCAGATTTGATTAATTTCAATGGGAATATACAAATTATTGATACCAAGGACACCAAAACTCATAAACTTGGTAATTGAGTGACTGTATGTCAAGGTTAGAAAAAGTGGTCGGTGCCAACAAGTAAATTTTTAACATGGAAAAATATAAAGTGCAACTATTTTTACACTGTTAATGGCAGGGTTCTCAAACTTGACACAGTTGGCCACTGGGTGACTGGGATTAATGTTTAGAAAGTGGGTGGAGGCTACAACAGCCAATCAAAATTCATATATTGATTTTTCAAGGGGAATATTTACATTGCTACCATTCTTACACTGCTAATGGCAGAGGCCTCAAACCTAATACAGTCAGTCATTGGGTGACTGAGGTTCAAATTCACTAAAGAGGTGGAGCCACAAACAGCCAATCAGATTTGTTAGATTGATTTCAGCCATTCTGTTATTGGCAGGGTTCTCAAACTTGACACAATTGGTCACTGGGTGACTGGGATTAATATTCAGGAAAGTGGGTGGAGCCTACAACAGCCAATCAAAATTCACCTATTGATTTTCAAGGGGAATATTGAAACTGCTGCCATTCTTACACTGTTAATGGCAGAGGCCTCAAACCTGCTGCAGTTGGTCATTAAGTGACTGGGGTTCAAACTAACTAAAGGGGCGGACCACAAACAGCTAATCAGATTTCTTTGCTGGATAAACTGCTTTTATTCACAGTCATTGAGTGACTGTGTGTCAAGGTTACAAAAACTGGGTGGAGTCAAAATCAGATTTCCCTGGGAAAATGTAAACTGCAGCCCTTCTTCATTGTTAATGGCAGGGTTCTCAAACTTTGCACAGATGGTTACTGGGTGACTGGGATTAATATTTAGAAAAAGTGGGTGGAGCCTAAAAAAGCCAGTCAATATTCACCTGTTGATTTTCAAGGGGAATATTAAAATTGCTGCCATTCTTGAACTGCTAATGACACAAGCCTCAAACCTGGTACAGTTGGTCATTGGGTCACTGGAGTTAAAATTCAGAAAAGGGGGCGGAGCCACACACAGCTTATTAGATTTTTTTTTAGTGATGCCAAGAACCCGAAAGCTCACAAACTTGGTCATTGAGTGACTGTGTGTCCAGGTTGCAAAAAGTGGGCAGAGCCAAAAACAAATTTCACTGAAAAAATATAAACTGCAGCCCTTCTTACACTCAGAGGCGCCTTATTTGTGGCTACAAGCACTATTAGGCACTGCTATTTGGCCTGAGGAAGTGGGTATGCACCCACGAAAACGCGTTGCCAGTGCAATAAAATTCTATTAATACGTGAATTTGTCTTCATTGAGGTAAGCCACCTCACTTTTTTTCATTTTATTTGTTTTTAACGTATTTTATCTGCTCTGGGCGCCTCTTCCCCCTTTACCTTCTTACACTGTTAATGGTAGGGTTTTCAAACTTTGCCCAAATGGTCACTGGGTGACTGAGATTAATATTCAGGGAAGTGGGTAGAGCCTATAATATCAAAATTCACCTGTTGATTTTCAAGGGGAATATTTAAATTGCTGCCATTTTACACTGTTAATAGCAGATGCCTCAAACCTGCTACAGTTGGTCATTGGGTGACTAGGTTCCAAATGCTGGAGAGGGGCGGAGTCACAAACCGCCAATCTGATTTATTTAATTTCTATGGTAATATACAAATGATTGACGCCAAAGCTCATAGACTTGGTCATTGAGTATTTGTGTGTTAGGGTGCGAAAAAGTGGGTGGAGCCGACACCAGCCAAATGCATACCCGGGAAACGCAGCGTCATCAGCTAGTATGCACATAAAGACAAAGTGCTGCTGCTGTATTTGATTGGTCCATTTTTAATCTATATAAATTTGCAGCATCTCAAGTATTACCAGCATCTCATTGTCCATCACTATAAATGGAGTGCTGAACAATAAGTACAGGTGCAAATGACAAACTCTGAAGAAGAGGACCCAAGATGATTCAATCGAAAATACCTTTATTATAAAACAACTAACAATGACTAGAGATGGCCCGAACATCAGATTTTGGGTTTGCGAACCGCAAACGCGATCTTCCGCAAAAGTTCGAGTTCACGTGAACCGGGGACACCGCCATAGACTTCAATGGGCAGGCAAATTTTAAAAAATACAGGGACTATTTCTGCCCACAAAAGTCATGGAAAAGATCTTTCAAGGAGTCTAACACCTGGAGGGGGGCATGGCGGAGTGGGATACACGCCAAGAGTCCCGGGGAAAATTCCGTATTTGACGCAGAGCAGGGTTATAATCCCTAAAGGGCAGAAATCACATTGCATTCCTAAATTGTAAATTGGAGGCCTAAAGTGCTTGAAAACATCTTGCGTATGTATACAGAGATTAGCAGGTAGTGTAAGTGGTGTGGAACAGCCCCTGAGGAGTCGCCATAGCGACGAAACGTGTAGGGTGGAGCTACGGAGCAGCGTTACGTCTGACGTCACCGGACGCGGTGATTGGTTGACGGGCGCTATCTTTGTTTTTGACCTAGCGGCGGGGATCTTTTTTGCGTTGCGGAGTTCACTCCGGCGGCTGCCTTTGAGCAACAAGCTGCATGCTTAGCTTCAAGCCCCAACCGCACTAGATCCCTGTATTGAGCATCGCTCATTTTTAACTTTTTAATAAATCACGGGAGTAATCCCTTTTACGCTATGTGAGGCGTCTTTTATATTTTTTCCTGGAGGTGTATATATCCTGTGACGGACCCAGCTGTGGAGACTTGCCAGAGAGGCTGAGGGGTGGCCGATACCCCTGCTGCGAAGACGGGCCCTGTAGGCCGCACCATCTGGTGAGTCGTTAAACATTGGGGGGAGACCCTTGTTTGTATATTATCTCCGGATGTTATTTACCTGTGAACAGCTGAGCCCTAAGGGGTATCTCCAGTGAATATTATAGGACTGGACTGCTCTGAGCGCTTATCTGCTACTGTTCCATTCAATCTTGTTTACTGATAGCGCTCCACCTTATTTTGATGGTGTATTGTTTGGCCAGTTCTGATGACTATTTAATCTGTTTTAATTGTTAAGCGCTTTTATACTTGTGTATTTGTTTTCCAGTGTAAGCGGTGTATTGCTTCACACTGACAGACAAAACTCGCTGTGTAATGCACCGCTGCAAACAGCTGCAAAGGGTTGTCATTAGTTAACACTCTCAGGATATAAACTGTCAGTCAGCAATGTTCGTGTAGTGATGGCCGTGCTGGTGCGCACGTTGGTGAGAGTGCAGGTGATGATGATGAAAATTGAAAAATAGTTTTGTTTTTAATTCATTGAAAATTGAAAAGTTATTTATAAAATTCTACAATGTTTTTTTTTTTTTTTCCTGACTGTGGTAGTTCCAGTGCTAATACCTGCCGGCGAGCGCTGACCTGTACGGTGCCATAAAGAACTTGTGCTGTGTACAAACACCTGTGCCTTCTCAAGTTGTGAATGTGAAAACCATCTCTAATCCAACAAAACTGAGAAGCATCGCACAGAAAATTTAGCTGCAGATAAATTACAAGCGTGAACGAGAGCTGTGGGTAGTGGACATTCCCCTGAAAAATGTGATGGTGGTCGGAATGAATCTACCATGATGCCGGCCGGAGTTCCCATTCGGTGACAGGCTTTGCTGTGGCCAGCATAAATTCTTGCCTGACCTGCTGCTACTCCTTTGTAGTCTTTCAGCATTCACATCAGGAGATTATGGATGGTTTGATGCTGTATGTTGTGGCCACTCTCCAGAAATACTGTGAGGTAAATCATGCGGTGCCAGAGAAGATTGTGGTGTACTGAGATGGTGTGTCAGATGGACATGCTGCGCTGGTACTTTTGAAAATGATTCCCCTTGTATAATTGTCATCATAGTGCAGAAAAGGATCAGCACCAATCTGTACTGTTCCGCCTCCAGAGCATTTCTCACTCCTGCTCTCGGTACCGTTGTGGACCACACTGTCCCCATCACCAACCGCGACTGGGTGGATTTATTCCTGCTCTCCCACCCTGTCAGGCAAGGATGTGGCATTCCCAGTCACTATATACTGTATGTAGTGATGGACACTGCAAACCTCAGCCCTGACCATCTACAAAGGTTGACTTTCAAATTGTGCCACATTTATTTTTATTTATTTATTTATTTATTGTATTTATAAAGCGCCAACATATTACGCAGCGCTGGACATTAGTTTAGGTTACAGACAATATTTAGGGGTGACATACAGCAAAATGACAATACAGGAATACAAGAAAGACCAGATCACGCAGTACAGTATGAGTACCAGGTAATGCTTAGTCAGTCACTGGATGGGAGCATGGAGATTAGGCAAGTTAGGTTCACTCAGATGCATAGCATGGGTGCACAGTAATGGAGGTGCATGATCAGGTAGGACACAAAAGGAGGAGGACCCTTCCCAAAGGCTTACAATCTAGAGGGAGAGGTAAGGACATGAAAGGTAGGGGACCAGAGTTCAGCTGTAGGTTTAGAGCACTTGTGAGGTGTAGTAGGCCAGAGTGAAAAGGTGAGTTTTGAGGGCCTTCTTAAAGATGTTAAAGGGTGGGGGGGCTGCCCTAATGGGTGGAGGTAGGGAGTTCCATAGTGTTGGAGCAGCTCTTGAGAAGTCCTGGAGGGGTGCATGGGACTGGGTGATGCGGGGGGCGGTTAGGCGAAGTTCATTGGAAGAGTGGAGTGAGCGGCTAGGTGTGTACCTCTGAGTAAGATCGGAAATGTAGGTTGGACAGGTTTTGTGGACAGATTTGTAGGTCAGACACAGTATCTTGAATCTGATTCTGGACTGGATAGGAAGCCAGTGGAGGGATTCAAGGAAGGGATCTGCCATGGTGGAGCGATGGGAGCAGTGGATAATTCTGGCTGCGGCATTCATGATGGACTGCAGTGGGGCTGTTCGGGTCATAGGGAGAGCAGACAGAAGGGCATTGCAGTAGTCAAGGCGGGAAATTATGAGGGCATGGATGAGGAGTTTGGTGGTGGCAGAGGTCAGGAAAGGGCGAATCTTACAGATGTTACAACGGTGGAAGTTGCAGGACTTTGTGAGGTTTTGGATGTGGGGAGTGAAGGAGAGTGCGGAGTCCAGGGTGACACCCAGACAGCGGGCTTGAGAGGTAGGGTGAATGGTAGTGTGGTTAACAGTGACATGCACATCTGGGAGGTTCATGGATGGCCTGGGGCGGGAAGAATATAAATTCCGTTTTGTCTAGATTTAGTTTCAGGAACCTAGCGGACATCCAGGAGGAGATGGCTGATAGGCAGGAGGAGACCTTGTCCATGGTAGTGGTGGATATGTCAGGGGTGTGGAGGTAGATCTAGGTGTCATCTGCATACAGATGATAGTTGAAACCCATGGAAGAGATAACCTTGCCAATGGAGGATGTGTATAGGGTGAACAGTAGGGGGTCAAGGACCGAGCCTTTGGGGACTCCCACCGAGAGGTGGTTGGAGGTGGACGAGGACTCATTGAAGGCGATTGTGAAGGAGCGGTTGGAGAGGTAGGACGAAAGCCAGGTCAGGGCGAGATCGTGAATGCCCACGGACTGGAGGGACTGGAGGAGTAGGGGATGATCTACTGTGTCAAAAGCTGCTGAAAGGTCAAGGAGGAGGAGAAGGGAGTATTTACTTTCAGCTTTAGCTAAGGCAAGGTCATAGACCACTTTGGTGAGAGCAGTTTCGGTTAAGTGGGCAGGCCGAAATCCAGATTGCAGTGGGTTTAGCAGTGAGTTGGCATTGAGGTACTGGGTCAGGCGTTTGTGAACCAGACGCTCAAGGAGTTTTGAGGCAAAGGGGAGGAGGGAGATAGGGTGGTAGTTGGAGGGTAGTGAGGGGTCGAGGGAGAGTTTCTTGAGCAGGGGTAGTACAGTGGCCTGCTTGAAGTCTGAGGGGAAGGTGCCTGTGGATAGGGAGAGGTTGAACAGGGTAGTGAGGACTGGGGCCAATTCCGTGAAGTGAGGCTGGAGTAAATCAGAAGGGATGGGGTCAAGGGGGGAAGTAGTGGTATGGGAAGTCTGCAGTAGGTGGTTGACTTCCTCGGTGGTAGTAGGAGTGAAGGATGTGAGGGGAGGATAGGGTGGAGGAAAAGCTGGTTGGGAGGGGATGGGAGGTGAAGATTGGAGATTGGATATTTCCTGACAGATGGAGACAATTTTGTTGGTGAAGTGGTGGCTAAATCTGTGGCAGAGAGGGAGGAAACAGAGGGTGGGTTTAAGCAGAGAGTTGAAAAGGGCAAAAAGATGCCGGGGATTGGAAGCTTGTGCTCCGATGAACTTGGTAAAGTATTCCTGCTTCGCATGAGCAAGGGCAGTGTGGAACTGCAGCAGGTTAGTATTGTACTGTAGGAAATCCTGGTTAAGTCTAGTTTTCCTCCATTTCCATTCAGTGGCGCGTGTTTTCCTCTGGAGGTTGCGAGTATGGGTAGTGCACCAGGGCTGGGGGATAGGGGGTCGGTTGCGGCGCAATATTGGTGGAGCAGCTTTCTCTAGGGCTGATGAGAGAATTTGGCCATACTGAGCTGCAGCAAGATTAGGACAGTTTAGGGTGGGGAGAGTGGAGGAGAGGGCATGGAGGGCGTCAGCAAGGACGCTAGGGTTGAGCTTGCGTAGTTCTCGCTGCCATCAACCAGGTGGGTGGGTGGCTAGTTTGGAGGTGCCTTCCGTGAGGAGGTTGAAGGTCCACATGTACTGGAACTGGCCTGGCACCATCCGAGTGCCAGCACCCTGAAAATATGCGCACAAGCTGGCTTTCCTGTCTGGGCAGTTCCTTCACCAAGAGCCTTCCATTCAGCTGTGTGATAAGCTAATCTTTCTTTAAAGAGACTCCGTAACAAAAATTGCATCCTGTTTTTTTATCATCCTACAAGTTCAAAAAGCTATTCTAATGTGTTCTGGCTTACTGCAGCACTTTATACTATCACTGTCTCTGTAATAAATCAATGTATCTTTCCTCTGTCAGACTTGTCGACCTGTGTCTGGAAGGCTGCCAAGTTCTTCAGTGTTGTGGTTCTGCTATGAACTCCCCCTTCCAGGCCCCTCTATGCACACTGCCTGTGTATTATTTAGGATTAGAGCAGCTTCTCTCTTCTCTCTTATCTTTTACAAGCTGGATAAATCGTTCTCTGAGCTGGATGGGCTTTCACATACTGAGGAATTACAAACAAGGGCAAAGCTGTTTGCAGGAAAAAACAAGCAGCCTGAAACTTCAGTGCATGAGAACTGCAGGGGGAAAGAAACACACAAATGATCTCTTGAGATTCAAAAGGAAGGCTGTATACAGCCTGCTTGTGTATGGATGTATTTTCTATGTGTGGACATACTGTACATCAACCTACTTCCTGTTTTGGTTGCCATTTTGTTTGTTTATAAACAAACTTTTTAAAACTGTTTTTAACCACTTTTAATGCGGCGAGGAGTGGCGAAATTGTGTCAGAGGGTAATAGGAGATGTCCCCTAACGCACTGGTATGTTTACTTTTGTGCGATTTTAACAATACAGATTCTCTTTAATTGTTAGGAACAACCGGCATCATTTTTTGCCCATTGCCCACACAATTACCTTGCATTGAATAGCCTCCCCTTTTATTTTTATTGTTTTGCCTAGGGATTATGCTCTAGATCTCTTACAAAACAGTTAATGTGTTGAGTGGAAGTATCCCACTCAACTGGGCTTGGGCATCTCAGTATGCTTACTAACAGGGGCATACAAACATCATAAGGAGGTAAGTGTTTAAAAGTGGTGAGACCTCCGCTAACAGTTCCACCACTTTCTGCTTACAGCGAGGGTCCAGTAGCATTGCCACCCAGTACAGGTCGTTCTCCTTTAACCATTTTTATACGGGGGTCCCTCCCTCAACAGACCGGACACATGAAAGACACCATTTGAATAAGGATGGATGCCAAGATAGCCAGCTCCTCTTCCTGACTAGAGTTGGGCCGAACCTCCGATTTTAGGTTCGCGAACCGGGTTCGCGAACTTTCGCGGAAGGTTCGGTTCGCGTTAAAGTTCGCGAACCGCAATAGACTTCAATGGGGAGGCGAACTTTGGAAAAAAAATTATGCTGCCCACAAAAGTGATGGAAAAGATGTTTCAAGGGGTCTAACACCTGGAGGGGGGCATGGCGGAGTGGGATACACGCCAAAAGTCCCCGGGAAAAATCTGGATTTGACGCAAAGCAGCGTTTTAAGGACAGAAATCACATTGAATGCTAAATGACAGGCCTAAAGTGCTTTAAAACATCTTGCATGTGTATACATCAATCAGGTAGTGTAATTAAGGTACTGCTTCACACTGACACACCAAACTGTTCACTGAACAGAACAGGTATGCAGTGGCGGGTTCACTGAACAGAACAGGTATGCAGTGGCGGGTTCACTAAACAGAACAGGTATGCAGTGGTGGGTTCACTGAACAGAACAGGTATGCAGTGGCGGGTTCACTGAACAGAACAGGTATGCAGTGGTGGGTTCACAGAACAGAACAGGTATGCAGTGGTGGGTTCACAGAACAGAACAGGTATGCAGTGGCGGGTTCACTGAACAGAACAGGTATGCAGTGGCGGGTTCACTGAACAGAACAGGTATGCAGTGGCGGGTTCACTGAACAGAACAGGTATGCAGTGGCGGGTTCACTGAACAGAACAGGTATGCAGTGGCGGGTTCACTGAACAGAACAGGTATGCAGTGGTGGGTTCACTGAACAGAACAGGTATGCAGTGGTGGGTTCACAGAACAGGTATGCAGTGGTGGGTTCACTGAACAGGTATGCAGTGGTGGGTTCACAGAACAGGTATGCAGTGGTGGGTTCACAGTACAGGTATGCAGTGGCAGGTTCACTGAACAGGTATGCAGTGGTGGGTTCACTGAACAGGTATACAGTGGTGGGTTCACAGAACAGGTATGCAGTGGTGGGTTCACTGAACAGGTATGCAGTGGTGGGTTCACAGACACAGTACAGGTATGCAGTGGTGGGTTCACAGAACAGGTATGCAGCCAGGAACAAGCTAAGCCTAACTAATCTTTCCCTATGAGAGACAGTGCAGCAGCTCGCCCTACTCTCACTAATGCAGGCACACGAGTGACCGTAATGGCCACCGCTGCCTGCCTTATATAAGGGGGGTGGGGCTCCAGGGGCTAGTGTAGCCTAATTGGCTACACTGGTCCTGCTGACTGTGATGTAGAGGGTCAAAGTTGACACTCCATGGTGCATTATGGGGCGAACCGAACTTCCGAAAACGTTCGCCTGCGGGACGCAAACGCGAACCACGGAAGTTCGCATGGAACTGTTCGCAGGCGAACCGTTCGGCCCAACTCTATTCCTGACTGAGGTCACAAAAGGTCTCCTTCTCCCCCAGCCCCTCAGTGACAGTGTTGTGTCTGTGGAGTATCAGACAGACACAGTGCTATGCAATAGTGCAAACACAATACAGTGATAACAGGTGTGCGCTCAACTCAGCGGACCAGCTTGGGTGTTGTTATGTATTAAAAAAAAAGTATTTGCTTGTTTGAAAAAAAAAAGTCAATGTAATTTACAAAAAAAAATGTACACACGCCTAACTGAGACATATGAGATGGTGTAAGATCCTTAGCGCCTTCATCTTGTATAAATAATGGTTGTGCACCAGTAAATTCATCACAGGAATTTGTGAATAACTCCTCCGTCATCTCAAGTGAAGTGGCTGTGGTGCTAGTAGTAGTAGTAAGTAGTTTTGGGGTGCCTGAATCAGAGCATGAGGAGGAAGATACGTCACAGTTCCGTGCAGAAGCTGAGGTGTGCTGCTGTGTTAACCAGTCAACTATGTCCTCAGAATTTTGGTGGTTAAGGGTACGTGCCCTTTGAACACTGCATTGGTCGAGGACCACACAAAATCACACCAGCACAACCTCAAAAAAAAAAAAAACCTGCAGGATAGCCTGCCTCTGCCTGTCATTTTTTCCATATTGGCAGTATGCAGTACTACTAACAATATTCAATACTGGTAGACAGTGTGTGTGTAATCACAAAGAGGCACACAATCGGTGTCAAATACACAGCAGCTGTGTGTGTGTATCACTGGGCTATGTACTTTAACACACAGATATCCTATAGTACGTTCTATCATAAATACAGTTGCAAGCTAAGCACTACTTATGGTACACAGTGTGCTGGCTTGTAATAGAACAAGTAGAAGAGGATACTTTTGAACTACAAGGCCAAGCAAAATTACTGTGGTCTGTATGCAGTGTTTCACCCACACAGAGAGATATCCTATAGTATGTTCAATCACAACTACAGTTGCAAGCTAAGCACAGCTTATTATAGACAGTGTGCTGGCTTGTAATAGATAGAAGAGGATAGTAAAACTGCAAGGACCAGCAATGACTGTGGCGTGGACTGGACTGTATGCAGTGTGTCACACACACAGACAGATATCCTATAGTATGTTCAATCACAAATACAGTTGCAAGCTAAGCACAGCTTATGATAGACAGTGTGCTGATTTGTAATAGATAGAAAAGGATAGTAGATATGTTGGCTGCACATCCATGATGTGAATCTCTCATCTCAAAGGTGCTCCATTTGATTGATATCTGGTGACTGTGGAGGCCACTGGCATACAGTGAACATTGCCATGTTCAAGTAACCAGATTGAGATGCATATATATAGACAAATGACAATGTTAGGGAATTAGACCGTGAGCCACTCCGAGACACAGTTAAAGAGACTCTGTAACAAAAAATGTCATCCTTTTTTCTACTATCCTACAAGTTCCTAAAACTACTCTAATGTGCTCTGGCTTACTGCAGCACTTTCTACTATCACCGTCTCTGTAATAAATCAACTTATCTTTTCCCTGTCGGATTTGTCGCCCTGTGTCTGGAAGGCTGCCAACTCGTCAGGGTTGTTGATCTGTTATGCACGCCCCCCCCCCCCCTCCAGGCCCCCTCTATGCACACTCCCGTGTGTGTTATTTATTACAGCCTCTCTGCTCTCTTGTCAGTGAGAGAAGAGAGCTGCCTTTTACAAGCTGGATAAATCGTCCTCTGTTAGGCTGTGAAAGTAGCTGGGCTGACACATACTGAGGAATTACAGCACTTGCAGAGCTGTCTGTAGGAAGAAACAATCAGCCTGTCACTTTTCAGTGGATGAGAGCTGCAGGGGAAGAAGGTAAATACACAAATGATCTCTTGAGATTCAAAAGGAAGGCTGTATCTAGCTTATGATAGACAGTGTGCTGACTTGTAATAGATAGAAAAGGATATGCTTGTATATGGATGTATTTTCTATGTGTGGACATACTGTACATCAACCTACTTCCCACTTTGGTGGCCATTTTGTTTGTTTAGAAACAAACTTTTTAAAACGGTTTTTGACCACTTTTATAGCGGCGGGGAGCGGCGAAATTGTGACAGAGGGGAATAGGAAATCCCCTAACGCACTGGTATGTTTACTTTTGTGCAATTTTAACAATACAGATTCTCTTTAAAGTGGAATATAACCCAGCATTTCTTATTTGCTCTAATAGATTATTCTCAGCATATTATATACAACCAGCATTATTTTTTTACTAGAACATCATTCAAATGGTTAAACACAGGCTTTAGGAGCTTCAGTTCCTGCACAGCCTGCGGCAACCGAATGTTAAACAATGTTATTGTGTGTTTACAGTACTTAAATGTATCAAGTCATTCTCTGACTGTGGAGAAGCTCCCGGAGACAGACAAAGAGTCAAGGCACGTCTGCCTGAATGAATGAATGAATAAAAGCAGTTATTAATAAAATGCAAAGTCAGCTCACAAAGCAAAAAAACTGTACTTTTGGGAAGCTATAACTTATAAATGAATAAAATTACTTATGCACAAATGCAAATATGATAACCGTATGGCATATAAAAAGCAGGAAAACATGTTTTTATTGAATATTATGTCCGGGTTTTAAACCGCTTTAAGGGAACCTAAACTGAGAGGGATATGGATGTTGTCTTTTAAACAATACCAGTTGCCTGGCAGTCCTGCTGATCTCTGGCTGCAATAGTGACTAATTCACACACCTGAAACAAGCATGCAGCTAATCCAGTCTGACTTCAGTCAGAGCACCTGATCTGCATGCTTGTTCAGGGGCTGTGGCTAAAAGTATTAGAGACACAGGATCAGCAGGAGAGTCAGGCAAATTGTATTATTTTAAAAAGAAAAATCCATATCCGCCTCAGTTTAGGTTCCCTTGTGGTCTGAAACTCACATAGCATAACATAAGACATAACATTCACTAAAAATGTGTTTTTTCTACTTTTTATTATTCATACAGTTTTCATATTTGCTTTTGTGCATAAGTAATATTGTCTGTCTACAAATTACAAGTTTCTAAAGTGTAGTTTTTCTTGCCCTGAAAGCTGCCATTGCATTTTATTCTAATTGCTTTTTATTATATAGTAAAATCTTCTAATGAACTGTTTGTGTGCCTGAAGCAGAGAAAGCTTCTCAGAAAGTGTTTTTTACTTGTTACACACACATGTATCAACAGTCGAATGTAAACAAATATACTGTTATCTCCAGCTTGGATGTGGATTTGAAGCTGAATAGCAGGACAAAGTGCTTTGTTTAAACATTTCAATTATGTTCTGCTAAAAACATATTCTGGGATAGTAGCTTTAAAGGCTGTGAGGAGTCTTTTAGAGCAAAGTAGAAATGCTGACTTTCAAACCACGTTAAGTGACAATACAATATATGACAATATACTCTTTACAGCACTGCAGGAGATGTTAGTTCTATATAAATACTAATTAATAATAATCCAATATAATAATACCTAACTGTCCCTGCGTCATCCTCCTGTCCGTGTGTCTGTGGTTTTGTGCTACTGCACATGTGTAGCACGCGGGGACAGGAGGAGGACAGGGTCAGGGACCCGAGCTGGTGTGTCCGCGCAGGCAGGCGACAGATGCACACGTGCGCGGTGGACGGGTGCATGCGCATGCGTATGACATGCAGCGGCGGTGGCGGCCATGTAACAGAGACCTAGAGCCTGTTTTTAAACGGATTAGGTCAACTAGTGTTTATATAAACGTCCTATTTGTGCAATATTAGTGCAAATAGGACTTATAAACATCCATTTTGCAGAAAGTGGTTAAGTTACTAAAGATAATGTTTTTGTAATAAACTCAGTAGATCAACATTTTCTGAAATTCCCAGCCCAGCACTTTTGGAACTAACAATCATGTTACACTTAAAGTCACTAAAATTTCCTTTTTTTTCTGATGCTGGTGCTCTGCTTGAACCTCATCAACCTGTCTGTGCCATGTATCAATGCCTAAATGCATTGAGTTGTTGCCATGTGATTGGCTTATTAGTTATGTGTGTTTAGAAGCAGTTGAACAGGTGTACCTAATAAAGTGGCCAATTAATGTATATGTTACGGCCAGAACCCGTAGTGTGGCCACTTCGCGTTCTGGCCAGCCACTTCGGGTTCTGGCCGGCCAATGTGCGAAGTGGCCGCAGCGGAGCGGCCAATGTCAGAAATGTAATTACTACACTAAGCTACAATGTATTTTACGGCCGTCTCGCTGCGGCCAAATGTGTAACAACTTGCTTAATTTCATTAAATATAGCCGGCGGCAATGTAATTGATGAAGCCGCCAGCTTTCGCACTGCCTCCTCTCCTTTTCCCCTGCCTCCTATACGATACGGAGCAGCCGGCGGGGACACGGGTGTCCCCGAGAGTCGTTCGTCGCGGCAGGGGAAGCAGAGCACCCGCTCTGCAGGAACGGCAGGATACCCCTGCCGCGACGAACGACTCTCGGGGACACCCGTGTCCCCGCCGGCTGCTCCGTATCGTATAGGAGGCAGGGGAGAGGCGGGGGGGGGGAGAGGAGGCAGTGCAAAAGCCGGCGGCTTCATCTATTACATTGCCGCCGGCTATATTTAATGAAATTAAGCAAGTTGTTACACATTTGGCCGCAGCGAGACGGCCGTAAAATACATTGTAGCTTAGTGTAGTAATTACATTTCTGACATTGGCCGCTCCGCTGCGGCCACTTCGCACATTGGCCGGCCAAAACCCGAAGTGGCTGGCCAGAACGCGAAGTGGCCACACTTCGGGTTCTGGCCGTAACATATACGTCTTCTAAAATACTCAGTAGTTACCTGTCCGGTCATTCTTATTTTATGGGTGTTAAATAGAAACACAGCTTGTGTGGATGTGTCCTGAGCTCCTCTGGGGTGGGACATTTTGGGAACTTGCAATAGGACTTTGGGCTCATTGGAGCAAAATAACCTCAAAGGGTGACATTGTGCTGTTAAGCTGTATGACTATTGAGCTATGACACTTCATATTATTGCAGACAGAAAAACAGCTTGTGTGGATGTGTCCTGAGCTCCTCTGGGGTGGGGACTTATGCAAATTACCATTCCCTGTGATAGAATCTTTCATGTCTTGTTGTAAAGATAATCATTATAAACTTTCATTATACATTTGCAAAACAAATATCAAAGGGAGAATGTTGCATAGCTAAGATGGTATTGCATACATACTGTAGGTATAAAGAGAGAAAAATGAAAATGAAAAATTACAATAGGGAAAATGATACCAAAGAGCATGTATGAAACATAGTGTAGATGAAAGAAAAATGAATGCAATACACTCCTTTACAATAACCTAAGTCAGAGGTCAAAAGTTGACATGCCTTTCACAGCCACAAAGGAACAATCGGAAACTTAGAGGAACTCTTTAAAACAATGTAATAAAAAAAATGCTTCATTTTTACAATAATTATGTATAAAGGATTTGGTCAGTGTTTGCCCATTGTAAAATCTTTCCTCTCCTTGATATACATTCTGACATTTATCACCTGGTGACATGTTTACTGCTGGCAGGTGATGCCAGTGGAAGGAGATGATGCTTGCTTTTTTTGGCACTTGGACCCAGCTGTAAACTGCTGTTATTTCCCATAATGCAATTTGGTTCACAGACAGGAAACTGTCAGGACTATTGTCCTGACATCACACTGTGGGAGGGGTTTCACCACAATATCAGCCATACAGAGCCCCCTAATGATCCGTTTGTGAAAAGGAAAAGATTTCTCATAGGAAAGGGGGTATCAACTACTGATTGGGATGAAGTTCAATTCTTGGTCATGGTTTCTCTTTAAGCAACCTAAAAAAAAAATGAGCTTCACTTACCTGGGGCTTCTACCAGCCCCCTGCAGCCGTCCTGTCCCACGCCGGTACTCAACTTTTCTTTTTTCCCCGCTGCAGCTTAGTTTCCTTTTCGCCGACTGGGAGTTAGCGGGCCACTGCGCCTGCGCAGCCTTGGCCACGTGTATCCTTGTTCGGGTTCCCGTCCACAATAGCATCCTGCGCAGGTGCAATTTGAGGTTTTCTCTTACTGTGCCTGCGCAGGACGCTATTGTGGATGGGAACGCCAGCAAGGATAGTCTGCAAAAATGAAACTAAGCCGCAGCGGGGGACTGGAGGATTGTTGAGGAATGACACAGGGACAGGACGACTGCAGCGGGCTGGTAGAAGCACCAGGTAAGTGAAACTTAAGTTTCCCTTTAACGTGTAATATTAAAGCAAAAACTATCATTATGAAATGTGTAATGCTGCCCACGCAGACCAGAGATAATGATATACTTTTTTACAGATACAATTATGGTTATCTGTATCACTGAAGAGCACAGGATGAGTATCACAAGGACAGTTTTGATCCTCACTGTTTTTCAAGGTAAAGTAGACTCACATTTTAAAGCAATGCACTATAAGAAAAGCACTACTTATACAGGTCATATATCTTTCAGACATTCTTCAGGGAGTTTTGTGCCAGAGCTGGGCTATCCCTTCTGATATCACTGGACTGCTTGGAGCGTGTGTGGAGATCCCATGTATTTTCACACCAGGGAGTCATTCTGGATCATCAGATGTTGTGTGGTACAGATATAACAGATATTATCTTGAGATTTTTAATAGTGAAAAAAGCTCTTCAGTTCTGCCAGAATATAAAGGCAGGACATTGCTAATACCTGGGAGCAACAGCTGCACTGTGAGGATAGATCCAGTGAGAAGAGAAGATCGGGGGGACTATTACCCTGGAATAGCAGGAAATCAAGGTACAAATGCCTACTCAAAATACGGGAAGTTTCTACGTCTTCAGGTAACAGGTAAGTACATCTTTATGGGCACAAGAAAGCAGCTTTTTCCCTTTTTTTTAAAGGGCTTTGAGACTGATATGTATTAAATTATGTATTCACAGTTCCTCCTCTGTGATGCTGCAGGAACAATTAAAGCTCATTTTACATTCAATTCACAATTTTGATTTATTATGTAGTGTTGTTGATTCAGTGTGTTCATTGCCCTGCTAGTCTGGAGGAAAACGCAACCAGGGCCGGATTAAGGCCTAGTAAGGCCTACTAGGCCATGGCCTAGGGCACCACAGGAGCAAGGACACCAAAGCAGCGGGCTAAACTTTGAAAGATTGCAAATGCTGCAATGCAGGGAGATCAGGCAAGCACCTGACTGTGGTACTCTGCTGTCAGCGGCCTGTGCAGCGGCCACCTTGCTCTCTGTGCACGCTTGCATTGTGGCGGGTGGCTATGGACTTGGGCAGCATTGGCGATGGAGGGAAAGAGGAAGCTTCTGCACTGGAAACGAGCTGAGAATTTAGTGACACTGATGGCTGCTGCGGTGTGAAGGCATCTGGCTACCTATGCTGAAGGGGGATGGCTGGTGACAGTGGCCTTGGGCGGTAAAGGGTACATATCTGGCCCTGGGCCAAATTAAAGACTTCTAGGAGATTTCAATTCTTCTTCATGCTATAAGATTTCAGGGTAGGAAGTGAAGGCAACACAGACTTTCCATGCCCTTTTTAAAAAAAAAAAAATGTCACTGCTATAGCACGTGTCATGATCCTTAAAGTGTACCTGAGACGAAAAAAAAGTATCCATACATACCTGGGGCTTCCTCCAGTAGTGATGGCCCGAAGAGTTTGCTGGCGGACAGTTCCTGGAAAACAACAGCCATTCACCTGTTTGCTTTAATGCAAAGCTTTAGTCAAACAATTGCGTTCGAATATAACATTAAAGTCAATGGGCGCCGACTTAAGCGGTTAATAGTAAAGCCCACATACATGCTAGAAACACCAAATTCGCATGGTATGTTAAGGATGACAGTGGGAACAAGATGAAATGTTTTTCAAAAAGACCTCGATGTTAAAGTTCTGCGGTAACATGGCAGATAATGTATCAACATGTATATAAATGTCTTTATTTTTTATATGTTCAGAGTGGAGAAAGAAAAATGAAGTGGGGTTCCCCCTCCCAAGCCTCTGTAACCCCTTGTCCGCCATGCAGGCTGGGATAGCCAGAACGTGTAGCCCCGGCCATGTGGGGCGCTGCACCCTGGGCTATACCAGCTCACGTGGTCTGGATAAGAAGGGCGGCCAAGTCTCCCCCTCTCCCCCGGAGCCCTTGTCCAATCCATGGAAAAAGGGCTCTTCCCCACCTGCGGTGCCCCAGGGGTCTTTTTCTTTGTGACAGTTCCTCTTTAACCCCTAATATTAATCTCTTCCCTTGATAACCTGTTTCTTTCTCCTATCCCCAACTTATTCCTTTTATGTTAAAGAGGAACTCCTGTGAAAATAACATAATGAAAAAAGTGCTTAATTTTTACAATAATTTTGTATAAATTATTTAACAGTGTTTGCCCAAATCTTTGCTTTGCCTGATTTACATTCTGAAATTTATCATATGACTACATTTTTACTGCTGGCAGGTGATGTCAGTGGAAGGAGATGCTGCTTGCTTTTTTTGGCAGTTGGAAACAGCTGTTATTTCTCACAATGCAGCAAGGCTCCCACAGTGTGATGTATGAACCCTGGTGCTGACATTACACTGTGGGAGTGGTTTCACCACAACAGGGGCGTGCCTAGGGCATTTCACATCCGGTGCTGGGTATTAAAAGACACCCACCTGCCCCTCTAAAAAAGGAAAGGAGTGAGTGTGGCATGCTGAGCGTGCCACAACGGGTAATGCTAGGTGTAGGTGCCCACAGTAGAGGTAATATAGTTGGCCCAGTATAGGTAGCATAGTTGCCCCCTGTAAAGTTGGCCTAGTATAGATTGTAAAATTGCCCCCAATATAGGTAGCTAGTATACTTGCCCCCAGTATAGCTAGTATAGTTGCCCCAGTGTAGATAGTATAGTTGCCCCAGTGTACATAGTATAGTTTCCCCCAGTGTAGGTAGTATAGTTGCCCCAGTATAGGTAGTATAGTTGCCCCAGTATAGGTAGTATAGTTGCCCCAGTATAGGTAGTATAGTTGCCCTGGTGTAGGTAGTATAGTTGCCCCCAGTATAGGCAGCATAGTTGGCCGCGGTATATGGGGAAAGCTTGGAAGGAGGGTCAGTGGGGACAGCGGTGGGGAGGGGGGCCAGACCCCCTCCTCCCTCATTTGGGCCCCCTCCTTGTGGCACTTCCCCCTCCAGATTAGCGGCAGCACACAGCAGCGGCAGTGAGGAATGACTCACCTACTTCCTGTGTTCCAGGCGATGGTGCACAGCGTCATTGTCACGTGACACTGGTCTCCGCCTTCTCCACTGCTCACTGTGCCTCCTGATCAGAGTAAAGGGGTGTCAACTACTGATTGGGATGACATTCAATCCTTGGTTATGGTTTCTCTTTAAACCCTTCTTTATGCCTAACACTAACCTAACCTTAACCTTCCAGATGTTCCAATGTTATCCTTCTGGATGCCTATCTTTAACCATTTAACCCAAGGCCATTTAAATTTTATGTGCCCCTAGGCCAAGTATGCTGTGGCTCCCCTTTATTGTGCAGCAGTGCTCACTTGGGCATCATTTTCCCTTTTTTACGTGTTGACCGCATTTTCAGACTCCTTTTTCATATGTAGCAACACCTCTTTCATGTTCAGGTGCCCCATTGGCTGCAGCCGCCCAAAGCCCGGGCCTTTGTGGCCTTTACAGAAATCCGACCCTGATCTAACCTCAATAACTAAAAACAATCCTCAACTGTCCTTGGCCTCCTAACAATAATCCCTTAGTCAATGCCTAATTACAGGATTACGGGATTTTGATATTGGGTGAAATGTTATTTTTATATCCCGTTATCCTTTTCCTGGGGATCCAGGATAGAACTCTTATGCACAAAGCAGGAGGTATAAAAATGACAATGTTGCAATTTTGCAATGCAAACTCTGAAAACACAAATCCCCTTTAGAATTCTGTGTGGAATTTCAGGAGATTCGGAATTTAGCAATTTCAACAATCCCTAATAATAAACAACCAGTAGGCCTTTGAACAAATTATATCAGCATTGGCTGCACTCCTTCCTCTGCCAGTGCCTCTCTGCCTGACTGTCTGCATATGGGCCCTACTCCTTGATAAAGGATCACACATGATCTGAAACAGACATGTTCCATTGTAGTTATTACTCCTTCTTTTATGGTGGAGCTGGTTGATTTACTGCATATTCTGGATTGAGGATTATTGGCATAGCGTTTATTGTTACTAAGTACATTAAAATAATAAAGTAGCCAATGGCTATAATTTACCCAAAGGTCTTTGATTCTTTATTGTGTAAATTATTGTGGCATTGCCTGTTAACATTTCCTTGAACCATATCAAAACAAACTTTGCATTTGTCCACAAGTAATGGAATCGGTGTAAAAAACAGAAGTGCATGGGCAATAAGCTGTATAGAGAAGTTTTTATTACGTGCTATGCCATTGCCAGACTGTAATTCCCCTTTAAATAGCCCTAGTCACACCCATCTTGGTCACAGTTCTGCATCACACCTGGTGGGGAGGAGGGGCACTGGAGGAGCTGGACTATGACAGCTACACCATCCTGGAGGAAAGAGTATGCCCTGGACAACAGCATGGGCTGCAGATGCCTAGACAACTTGTAGCATTAGACCAGGAGCATGGAAGGTTGTAGGACACTTTAACTCCGCATTGTTTACGCATTAATCTTTTAGTGGTGTTTGCAATACTCTGCTTCCTGTATGATTTTCTTTTCTATTTACCTTTATTTGACCGTATAGAATAGCTTTGACTTAATATTCAAAGTGATTTGTGGGAAAGGAGTTGTTAGAATTTATGATAGTCACATATTCTGTAGATAAATTATATATCAAAATGTATACTAACAATTTGAATTAAATTAATAGTGGAAATTTAAATATTTTCAGATTCTGCAACAGTTGAACTCCGTGGTCCGAATAATATAATAGAAGGATTGTCTGCCATTCTCATATGCTCTGTAGAGCACACATGTGCCTCCTCTCCACCCATCCTGCAGTGGAGCAAACCTGGTGAAACCAAGAGAGAGTCTGAAGACCTTTCTGGAGGATTGTGGAGAGAAATATTGCAACTTACATATAATCCTTCACATGAAGATGATGGAGCGCGGATCAGGTGCACCGCTACCTATCGCAATAACATACACTTTCAGAGTGAAGCAACACTAAACATCCTATGTAAGTAACACAGGTAATTCAAATTTAGACAAGACAAGACAAATAACATTTATATTGCGCTTTTCTCCTTGCGGACTCAAAGCGCCAGAGCAGAGCAGCAGCCACTAGGGCGCGCTCTATTGGCAGTAGCAGTGTAAGGGAGACTTGCCAAAGGTCTCCTACTGAATTAGTGCTGGCTTACTGAACAGGCAGAGCCGAGATTCGAACCCTGGTCTCCTGTGTCAGAGGCAGAGCCCTTAACCATTACACCACCAGCCAACTGCTGAAATTTAGCTGCAGGCAGATATATCTAAATATATAAAATCAGATGTATGTGTTTGCGTGTGTATGTAGGTATGTGTGTGTATATGCAGGGGCGTCTCTAGCCATTTTGTCACTCCAGGCGAGAAAGCCCGTGGCACCGTCCCCCCCCCCCCCCCGTACGGTGCCCCCTAATGAAATTAATCGTAACGCAGCAATGATTAACTTAAAATAATTGTAGTGCAGCAATCTTTCACCAGAGAATAACCATAACGCAGCAATGATTCACCATAAAATAATCGTAATGTGGCCAGCGTTCAACAGAAAATAATCGTAATGTGGCCAGTGTTCACCAGAAAATAATCTTAATGTGGCCAGTGTTCACCAGAAAATAATCGTATGTGGCCAGAATTCACCATAAAATAATCGTAATGTGGCCAGCGTTCAACAGAAAATAATCGTAATGTGGCCAGTGTTCACCAGAAAATAATCTTAATGTGGCCAGTGTTCACCAGGAAATAATCGTATGTGGCCAGAATTCACCATAAAATAATCGTAATGCAGCCAGCGTTCAACAGAAAATAATCGTAATGTGGTCAGTGTTCACCAGAAAATAATCGTAATGTGGCCAGCGTTCACCAGAAAATAATCGTAATGTGGGCAGTGTTCATCAGAAAATAATCGTAATGTGGCCAGCGTTCAACAGAAAACAATCGTAATGTGGCCAGCGTTCACCAGAAAATAATCTTAATGTGGCCAGTGTTCACCAGAAAATAATCGTAATGTGGCCAGCGTTCACCAGAAAATGATCCTAATGCGGGCAGCGTTTCACTAAAAATGTATAATTACCTGTAAAAAGAAAAGCATTTACTCACACGCAGACTCCTCTCCCTGAGCGCAGCTCCCCCGACCATCTTCCTGCAGCAGCGCAGCCAGCCTCCGAAAGTCCCGCGCTGACAGGCAGAGCAGGGCTACAGGAAGATGGCTCCCAAAGCCCTGTACTGAAGACACAAATTTGACTCCATTATAGGGCTTCGGACACCATCTTCCCGTAGCCCTGCTCTTCTTGCCGGAAGACTATGCAGGCTGGAGCAGTGAACTGCGGGCTGGGGGGGGATGAACTGGCCAGTTCACCACAGGGGTCTCGCACAGTCTGGCGGGGGAAGGTGGGCACTTTCCCCGCGGCGGCACCCCTCCCCCACCCGGCGCTCCAGGCCACCGTTTGTCCTTGCCTGGTGGCTGGGACGCCTCTGTGTGTATGTGCCACGAGCCGATCACTCGAAAACGGCTTGACCAATTTGAACTAAACTTGGTATACAGATCCCTTACTACCTGGGATGATATGTTCTAGGGGTCTCGCATCCCCCTGCACACCTGGGTAGAGGTACAAACAGCAAATCAGATTTCACCCATTCATGTAAAAGGAAAATATGGAAAAGGCTGCCATTCTCACAGTAATCAAGCCAGAGTCCCCACACTTGGCACAGTTAGTCACTTGGTGCCGACGTTACAAATCCAGGAAAAGTGGGCGGAGCATAAAACAGCCAATCAAATTTCAGCCATTCATTTTCAACGGGAAAATGTAAACTGCAAAACATTCTTACACTGATAATTGCAGGGTTCTCAAACTTGGCACACATGGTCACTGGGTGAATGAGATTAAGATTGAGGAAAGTGGGTGGAGCCTACAACAGCCAATCTAAATTCACCTATCGATTTTCAAGGGGAATATTTAATTGGCTGCCATTCTTACACTGTTAATGGCAAAGGGTTCAAACTTGCTACAGTCAGTCATTGGGTGACTGGGGTCCAAATTCACTGAAGGGACTGGGCCACAAACAGCCAATCAGATTTCTTTGCTGGATAAACTGCTTCCATTCACACATTTTTGATGCCAGGAACCTGAGAGCTCACAAACTTGGTCATTGAGTGACTGTGTGTCAAGGTTACAAAAAGTGGGAGGAGCCAAAAACAAGTTTCACTGGTCAAATATAAACTGCAGCCATTCTTACACTGTTAATGGCAGGTTTCCCAAACTTGACAAAGTTGGCTAGTGGTGCTCGGATTTAATCCGTGATCACGGATAAATCCTGATTCACAAGCATTTTTAACTATTCCACCGGCGTAACTACCAGGGATGTGACCCCATCAGCCGCAGGGGGCCCGGGGCGGCGGGGCTCCTCCGGGGCCCACCAGCCATGTGCGGGGGGAGTGCTGCTGCCCGCCTGATTCTGGGACCCCCCAGCCAGATGTTGAACTGGCTAATAGACGCCGCACCAGTTCATTCCCTGCAGCCCACAGTCTCCTGAGAGCAGAGCAGGGCTACGGAAAGATGGCTGCCAAAGCCCTGCACTGGAGACTATTTGTGTCTCCAGTACAGGGCGTCAGGCGCCATCTTCCCGTAAGCCCTGCTCTCTGCCTGTCTGAGATTTGCTGCTGGAGGATCGTCGGGGGAGCCGCGCGTAAGAGGCCAGGAGAGGACACTTCTGCAGGTGAGTGATTTTTTTTTTTTTTTTTACAGGTGGATTTTATTCTGGTGACTGCTGCCCAGTGTACGATTTTCTGGTGAACGCTGCCCACATTGCGATTTTCTGGTGAACACTACCCACAGTGCGATTTTCTGGTGACTGCTGCCCACTGTACGATTTTCTGGTGAACGCTGCCCAAATTGCGATTTTCAGGTGAACGCTGCCCACTGTACGATTTTCTGGTGACTGCTGCCCACTGTACGATTTTCTGGTGACTGCTGCCCACTTTACAATTTTCTAGTGACTGCTTCCCACTGTATGATTTTCTGGTGAACGCTGCCCACATTGAGATTTTCTGGTGACTGCTGCCCACTGTACGATTTTCTGGTGACTGCTGCCCACTGTATGATTTTCTGGTGAACGCTGCCCACATTGCGATTTTCTGGTGAACGCTGCCCACATTGCGATTTTCTGGTGACTTCAACCCACCGTATGATTTTCTGGTGACTGCTGCCCACTGTACGATTTTCTGGTGAACGCTGCTCACTGTACGATTTTCTGGTGAACGCTGCCCACTGTACGATTTTCTGGTGAACGCTGCCCACTGTACGATTTTCTGGTGAACGCTGCCCACTGTACGATTTTATGGTGAACGCTGCCCACTGTACAATTTTCTGCTGAACGCTGCTCACTGTACGATTTTCTGGTGAACGGTGCCCACAGTGCGATTTTCTGGTGGACACTGCTCACATTGCGATTTTCTGGTGAACGCTGCCCACATTGCGATTTTTTGATGACTGCTGCCCACTGTACGATTTTCTGGTGACTGCTGCACACATTGCGATTTTCTGGTGACAGAAACCCACTATACGATTTTCTGGTGACTGCTGCCCACTGTACGATTTTCTGGTGAACGCTGGCCACATTGCGATTTTCTGGTGACTGCTGCCCGCAGTGCGATTTTCTGGTGACTGCTGCCCACTGTACGATTTTCTGGTGAACGCTGCCCACAGTGCGATTTTCTGGTGACTGCTGCCCACTGTATGATTTTCTGGTGATGCTGCCCACAGTGCGATTTTCTGGTGACTGCTGCCCACTGTACGATTTTCTGGTGAGTGCTGCCCACAGTGCGATTTTCTGGTGACTGCTGTCCACTGTAGGATTTTCTGGTAAACGCTGCCCACTGTACGATTTTCTGGTGACTGATGCCCATATTACGATTTTCTGGTGACTTCTGCCCACATTACGATTTTCTGCTGAACGGTGCCCACATTGCGATTTTCTGGTGACTGCTGCCCACAGTACGATTTTCTGGTGACTGCTGCCCACTGTACAATTTTCTGGTGAACGCTGCCCACAGTGCGATTTTCTGGTGACTGCTGCCCACTGTACGATTTTCTGGTGAACGCTGCCCACATTGCGATTTTCTGGTGAACGCTGCCCACATTGCGATTTTCTGGTGACTTCAACCCACTGTACGATTTTCTGGTGACTGCTGCCCACTGTACGATTTTCTGGTGAACGCTGCTCACTGTACGATTTTCTGATGAACGCTGCCCACTGTACGTTTTTATGGTGAACGCTGCCCACTGTACAATTTTCTGGTGAACGCTGCCCACATTGCGATTTTCTGGTGACTTCAACCCACTGTACGATTTTCTGGTGACTGCTGCCCACTGTACGATTTTCTGGTGAACGCTGCTCACTGTACGATTTTCTGATGAACGCTGCCCACTGTACGTTTTTATGGTGAACGCTGCCCACTGTACAATTTTCTGGTGAACGCTGCCCACTGTACAATTTTCTGGTGAACGCTGCCCACATTGCGATTTTCTGGTGTACGCTGCCCACATTGCGATTTTCTGGTGACTTCAACCCACTGTACGATTTTTCTGGTGACTAAATAATCGTATGTGGCAGCGTTCCCCAGAAAATAATCGTATTTGGCCAGCGTTCCCCGGGAAATAATGGTAATGTGGCCAGCATTCCTCAGGAAATAATCGTATGTGGCCAGCGTTCCCCAGGAAATAATCGTAATGTGGCCAGCGTTCCCCCGGAAATAATCGTAATGTGGCCAGCCTTCCCCAGGAAATAATCGTAATGTGGCCAGCTTTCCCCAGGAAATAATCGTAATGTGGCCAGCGTTCCTCAGGAAATAATCGTAATGTGGCCAGCGTTCCCCAGGAAATAATCATAATGTGGCCAGCGTTCCCCAGGAAATAATCGTAATGTGGCAGCGTTCCCCAAAAAATAATCGTATTCGGCCAGCGTTCCCCGGGAAATAATGGTAATGTGGCCAGCATTCCTCAGGAAATATTCGTATGTGGCCAGCGTTCCCCAGGAAATAATCGTAATGTGGCCACCGTTCCCCAGGAAATAATCGTAATGTGGCCAGCGTTCCCCAGGAAATAATCGTAATGTGGCCAGCGTTTCCCAGGAAATAATCGTATGTGGCAGCGTTCCCCAGAAAATAATCGTATTTGGCCAGCGTTCCCCGGGAAATAATGGTAATGTGGCCAGCATTCCTCAGGAAATAATCGTATGTGGCCAGCGTTCCCCAGGAAATAATCGTAATGTGGCCAGCGTTCCCCAGGAAATAATCGTAATGTGGCCAGCCTTCCCCAGGAAATAATCGTAATGTGGCCAGCTTTCCCCAGGAAATAATCGTAATGTGGCCAGCGTTCCTCAGGAAATAATCGTAATGTGGCCAGCGTTCCCCAGGAAATAATCGTAATGTGGCCAGCGTTCCCCAGGAAATAATCGTAATGTGGCCAGCATTCCCCAGAAAATAATCGTATGTGGCCAGCATTCCCCAGGAAATAATCGTAATGTGGCCAGCATTCCCCAGAAAATAATCGTATGTGGCCAGCGTTCCCCAGGAAATAATCGTAATGTTGCCAGTGTTACCCAGGAATTATTCTTAATGTGGCAGCGTTCCCCAGAAAATAATCTTATGTGGCCAGCGTTCCCCAGGAAATAATCGTAATGTTGCCAGCGTTCCCCAGGAAATAATCGTAATGTGGCAGCGTTCCCCAGGAAATTATCCTAATGCGGGCAGTGTTTCACTAAACCTGTAAAAAGAAAAGTATTTACTCACCTGCAGAAGACTCCTCTCCCTGGGCGCAGATCCCCCGACCGGCGATCTATCTGCAGCGGCGGCAAGCACGTGTGACAGGCGGGGGCGGAGTTAGGGGCGGCGCCGACGTGTCAACAAATTAGCGTGCGACAATTGCACGCTCTGCACAGAGAGGGAGAGGGGGCGGACCAGTAGGCGGCGGCATCGCACATATAAACTAATGTGCATGCTGCTCGCTCTAAGGAGGAGAGGAAGGGGGCGGACCAGTAGGCGGCGCCGGGCACAGGCTGAGCTGCCTGTCACAGCCGGCGCCGACCTGGGTGAAAGGGCTGCCCATTGTACGATTTTCTGGTGAACGCTGCCCACATTGCGATTTTCTGGTGACTGCTGCCCACTGTACCATTTTTATGGTGAACACTGCCCGCTGTACGATTTTCTGGTGAACGCTGCCCACAGTGCGATTTTCTGGTGACTGCTGCCCACTGTACGATTTTCTGGTGAATGCTGCCAACTGTATGATTTTCTGGTGACTGCTGCCCACTGTATGATTTTCTGGTGACTGCTGCCCACTGTATGATTTTCTGGTGACTGCTGCCCACTGTCTGATTTTCTGGTGAACACTGCCCACATTGCGATGTTCTGGTGAACGCTGCCCACTTTACAATTATTTTATGGTGAAATGCTGCCCACATTACGATTATTTTATGGAAAAACGCTGCCCCATTAAAATTATTTTATAGTGAAAAGCTGCCCCATTAAGATTATTTGGCACCAATGGGGTGGGGGCATCCACATTTTCGCAGGGGGGCCCAGTGATTTCTAGTTACGCCCCTGGACTATTCGACTTCAAAATCCGGACCCGTGGATTGAAATGGAACCATGGAAAACGGCCACGACAGGCCATGATTTTTTATATCCGGATCCATTCACAACCATGAACACGGCGGGGAAGCCATGGTTAGGTCGTGATTAGCAGAAATGGGCGGAAATTACTTCCCTGGGTCAATCAGAGGCCCTCATCCAGGCCCTAGCAACCAATCATAGGAGGGGAGGCTATCATTTATAAAGCAGCAGCCATTGAAGCCAGCTCCGTCCTTGGTAGGCTGTGGCACTGAGAGGATCATCTCCAGGCCATTGTCGCTTCAGCAAGAGCGTTATAGTGGGAAAAACATATCGTTTTTACTCCTAATATTGCTCTAATAGTGTTTTTGACAGTTGTATTTAGGTAACTAGCCTGGTAGTGATTTATTACTGCAGTTAGCTGTAGAGAGTGAGTGTAGTCATAGTGAGAGAGTGTACTGATTACTGTGCTTAGTGCAGGCAGGCAGGTTCAGACTGCTTATACTGCTTCACTGTATACTTGTTAGCTAGCTGAGCCAGCCAACCAGCCAGTGATCAACTTCAGTTAGTTGCAATTACTGTCAATGGTCAGTCACTAAGTTTATTCTGTGGCCTTCTACTGTGTGGTACTAGTCTAGTGTGCAGCCTGGCTGTTAGTTTGCTGTGTGCATAGTGCACACAGACAACTGTCCACTACTGTTTGTGCTCTTTATTATTTTATTTTACTATATCACTGATCACTTATATTCAGCTCATTAGCTAGTAATAATTTTCAGTTACTACTTGCAAACTTTGGATGGCCCCCCCCCCCCCCCCGCAAAACTTTGGATGGGGCCCCCCCCACCCCCATCTCACTTTCTTTCTGCACAGGAAAACTGAGGACAATAGTATGAGACAACAAGCTCTCAATGAGGCAGTGACACTCAGACATCAATCTTACCCACTCCACTGTGTTGTAAAAGTAATCAGACACCATAAGCCTTTGTGTGATAAGAATCTAGGAATCTCTTTGGACTGATTGCTGGATAAGGGACAGTCTACAACTTTTTTAAAAATGTGACTCCTTTGTTTGCAAGGTAGTACATGAAGTCATCAGAACTTTGCAGCAGTGAGAGACAGATGTTTTTTATGAACCCTAGGGAGCAGGGACAGTGTACAAATTCCAAAGTGTGTATGATTCCTTATCGGTGCGGTGTACACATGCAGTCAATATAACAATGGTGTGAAAGCAGAATACGTTTTTTCTCTCCATGCCCTTAGATGTCAGTCTTTCAAACTTTTCCCCCCACAGGCCCCCTGTGGCTTCTGGGCCCCCCTGCAGAGGCATTCCTTGCAGGGTCTATTGTTACGCCCCTGGTCACTGCCACTGTTGTTTAGTCACTAAGTTAAGTCAGTGACATTGTCCTGTGCTTCTAGCGTGCAATCGTTTGCTTTTCGCATAGTGCAGGCAGACCGCTGCGCTGTCCACTGATTTTCGTGTTCTATTACTGTATTCATTTTTTTGTTTTTTTTCCCTTTACTGAAAAGTCAATAAAAGCCCCCTGTATGTATATTCCATCTGTCTCCAGGCCCACACGTATTGACTGTAAAAATCAGCACACTTTCTCCACCTTGAAATATTTGTCATCCAACATGTCTGGCAGGGGTCAAGGGGGTGACAGGAGAGGGAGTGCCATTGCCTCTGCCAATTCTGGGACTTTTCCAGGGCCAGGGAGAGGGCTCTCAGCTGTACGATGCAGCAGAGCCTGGGCCGAGTCAGCCGATGCCGGTATCACAATTTTTCAAACCTTTGGGTCCCTGTGTGGTGTTCAAGCAGCTTGAACCTGAGGTGTTGATGGACATCATGACTTCATCCCAGACGTCCGCTGTGAGCAGCACTCCCAGCAGCTGCAGCAGCCAATGCCCCTTGCTTGCTGTGACATCCACCCCAGCAGCCAGTGGTCAGCAGCCCTACCCAGATGAGAGCTTTCTGTCCCTCAGTCCGGCATCTGGGAACGTGTTGATGGATGAAGCTCAGGACATGCTGGGGACTGATATGGTGGAGATTGTGCTCAGGCCAGGATCAGAAGTCTTTTTTGATGATGAAGAGGGCTCTGTGTCTGGGGATGTAGAGGCGGAAGAGGAGGAGGGGAAGTCAGAAGAGCTTTATCCTAAGGAAGATGATGATGATGATGTTGTGGACCATCCGTATGTGCCGCCTGAGTCCGCAGAAGAAAGCTCGCAGCAGGATGATGAGTCATCTAGACAAGGACATTGCCATATGTCAGGCAGGGGCAGGTCCAGCAGTGGGCGTGGAAGAAGACAGGCCGCTGCTTCAGCTGGCACCACCACCAGCAGTAGCACCACCACTACCACCACCACGCAAACCCCAACCACAGAGAGAGCCGCTGCACCCTCTGCTTGTCGTAGCGGCCAGAGCCACAGGTCATTACCGTCCCCAATATGGAACTTTTTTGAAGTGTCAAGCCAGGACAAAACATATGCTATCTGTAAGCTATGCAGAAAAAATTGAGCCATGGGTGCAACGTGTCCAAGGTGGGTACCTCATCCCTCCAGGGCCACCTGAAGAGCTCCCACTGCAGTAAGTATGCTGAGTTCAAGAGGATGCAGGAACAGCAAGCAGGGGGTGTTCAGAGTACAAGACCCACCACCGCAGCGACAGCATCCCTACCTCAGGGTCATGAAACCCCCGCCGCAGCACGCAAGCGTACTGCACCCAGGGCCGGATTTAGGCCAAGGCCTCCTAGGCCATGGCCTAGGGCACCACAGGAGCAAGGGCACTAAAGCAGCAGGCTAAACTTCGCAAGCTTCAATGCAGGGAGATCAGGTGAGCACCTGAGTGTGGTACTCTGCTGGTAGCTGACTGTGCAGCAGCCACCTTGCTCTCTGTGCATGTTTGCATTGTGGCAGCTATGGACTTGGGCAGCATTGGAGACGGAAAGGAAGAGGAAGCGTCTGCACTGGAAACGAGCTGAGAAATGAGTGACACAGATAGCTGCTGCAGTGTGAAGGCGAGCTGGCTATCTATACTGAAAGAGGTAAAGGGGGAGGGGTCATCTGGCTACCTATACTGGAGGGGGTTGTGGGGGAGGTCATCATGTTACCTATACTAGAGGGAAGGGGAAGGGGTCATCTGGCTACCTATGCTGAAGGGGGGCGGCTGGTGACAGTGGCCTTGGGCAGTAAAGGGTACAAATCCGGCCCTGACTGCACCCTCGGCAGATAACACAGACATTGAGTGTGGTGAGGTCAGACAGTCCTCCTTGGCCTCCTCTGCATCAAATCGGCGTCAGACCCTGCTGAGCGACACCTTTCAGGGTCTGACCAAGCCTCTACCACCTTGTCACAGGCGAATCCGTAAATAAAATGGCTTGCTGGCCCGGGCCATGGCATCACAGCTCCTTCCCTACTCCCTGGTGCAGGAGGGGAGTGATATGCGCACGCTGCTCCAGTTCGGCATCCCCTAGTGGCAAATCCCCAGCTGCCACTATTTCTATTTGTCATGTCATTGCTATTGCTGCAAGGAGAAAAAAAAAAACATTGACAAAAACCTCCCTGGGGTTTTTTTTTTTGTGGCGTCGCCCACATGTCTCATCCTCCTCCAGTGGTACCACCACCGCCAGGTGCCATTGGGACTCACCATCACCTCTGCGATTGCTTAAAGTGTATTTCCCTGTTTAAAAACAATTATTACCAATTACTAGCCGCATTTCAAGTGTTGATTGAACTTTGAAATCCATTTTCTCAAAAACGAAAAGTCCTTTTTGATTTTCTTTTAAGTTGTAGCCCCTTATCACCTTTATAATCCATGCATTTTTGGGGATTGTAGCATGTATAGGGGCTTTGCTATAAGTGTTAAAAGAAAATCCGGATCACGTGTCATGAATAGTCGTGATAGACTCATTCACGGCAAAAATCTGATTCGAATTCATGGTTCAGTTTCAAATCCGGAAAGCAATCACGACGGTTCCGGATTTTTTTTTAACCATGGCCGTGGTTGTCGAATCTGTGGATTGTGGTATCCGAGCAACACTACAGTTAGCCACTGGGTAACTGGGATTAATATTTAGAATGTGGGTGGAGCCTACAACAGCCAATCAAAATTTGCAAGGGGAATATTTACATTACTGCCATTCTTACACTCTTAATAGCAGATGCCTCAAATCTGGTACAGCCAGTCACTGAGAGACTGGGGTTTAAATTCTGAAAAGGGTGTAGGCTACAAACAGCCAATCAGATTTGTTTAATTTCAATGGAAAAATGCAATTTATTGATGCCAAGGACCCCAAAGCTCATAAACTTGGTCATTGAGTGACTGTATGTCAAGGTTATAAACAGCCAAAAACAACTAACTTTTTACATGGGAAAATATAAACTGCAGCCATTCTTACACTGTTAACCACCCTGGCGTTCTATTAAGATCGCCAGGGCGGCTGCGGGAGGTTTTTTTTTAAATACAAAAAAAACTATTTCATGCAGCCAACTGAAAGTTGGCTGCATGAAAGCCCACTAGAGGGCGCTCCGGAGGCGTTCTTCTGATCGTCTCCGGCGGCCAGAAGTAACACGGAAGGCCGCAATGAGCGGCCTTCCGTGTTTTGCTTACTTCGTCGCCATGGCGACGAGCGGAGTGACGTCATGGACATCAGCCGACGTCCTGACGTCAGCCGCCTCCGATCCAGCCCTCAGCGCTGGCCGGAACTATTTGTTCCGGCTGCGCAGGGCTCAGGCGGCTGGGGGGACCCTCTTTCGCCGCTGCTAGTGGCGGATCGCCGCAGAGCGGCGGCGATCAGGCAGCACACGCGGCTGGCAAAGTGCCGGATGCGTGTGCTGCTTTTTATTTCATCAAAATCGGCCCAGCAGGGCCTGAGCGGCAGCCAACGGCGGTGATGGATGAGCTGAGCTCGTCCATACCGCTAAGATGGTTAATGGCCGGGTTCTCAAACTTGACACAGTTGCTCACTAGGTGACTGGGATTAATATTCAGAAAAGTAGGGGGAGCCTATGACAGCCAATCAAAATTCATCTATTTATTTTCAATTGGAATATTGAAACTGCTGCCATTCTTACGCTGTTAATGGCAGAGGCCTCAAACCTGCCACAGTCAGTCATTAATAGAGATGGCCCGAACGGTTCGCCGGCGAGCGGTTTCCGGCGAATTTTGGTGCTTTGAATTCACGATCAAACCAAACTTCCGGAAGTTTGGTTCGCCCCCATAGTGCATCATGAGGGTCAACTTTGACCCTCTACATCACAATCAGCAGGCACGTTGTAGTGAATTAGGCTACACTCCCTCCTGGAGCCCCCCTTATAAAAGGCAGGAAGCATCAGGCTTTTCACTCACTCATGTGCCTGCAGTAATTGGTGAAGGGATAGCTGCTGCAGGGAAACAGTAAATTCGGGCGCCTGAGGCTAGTGGACAAATCAGGCGCCGCCATTCACTCCTATAATAAATATCGTTTAATGGGCGCCCGATAGGAAAAAAGGGCGCCGGAGAAAACTAACGTTTTAAAAGCGGCGCCCGGAGACTTAATGTTTTATTACTGTTTCTCATGATTACACATTATTTAATGATTTATACATTTTTAAATATTATTTTTAAACGAAAAACAGTACAATATTTTTTCCCAAACATTATTTTTAAACGAAAAACAGTACTTTTTTTTTTAACATTATTTTTAAACGAAAAAACCAACAGGGGGGGTCTTAGGTTTAGGCACCAACAGGGGGGTCTTAGGTTTAGGCACCAACAGGGGGTTTTAGGTTTAGGCACCAACAGGGGGGTCTTAGGTTTAGGCACCAACAGGGGGGTCTTAGGTTTAGGCACTAACAGGGGGGTCTTAGGTTTAGGCACTAACAGGGGGGTCTAGGGGTTAGGGGTAGGTACAGGGAGGGTTACTTAGTAATTTTTTTTTTAAACGTTATTATACGTTTCACTATTTAAACGAAAGATTAACGTTTTTACAATTGCCGATTTAATGCACATTATTTAATGATTTATAACTTTAAAAAACATTAATTTTAAACGAAATACAGTACAATACAATTTTAAACGTTATCCATGCTTATCGTTAAAAACCCGGCGCCCTTTTTTCCCAGCGCCCCTTTTTAACGTACGCCTGCTGCAGACTCTCATAGGGAAAGCTTAGTTAGGCTCTTGTAGGCTTGTTAGCTTGCTCCTTGCTGATTCTTATTGCTAAAAAAGCACCCCACAACAGCTCTTTTGAGAGCTAATCTTGTGATCTATTTTTTTTGTGTGTGTGTGTCCCACTGACACTTGTGTTGCATAGACAGCCTTGGTAATTTCTACCGTGTGTGCCACTGCCAGGCCCAGCACATTCAGTGACTACTACCTGTGTGTGTGACAGGTGCACATTGTAATACCCACTGCATATACCTACCTGTTGCTCACTGTGCAATACGTGAGCGCACGCAGTGTCACTGTGCCTGTCCGGTATCTGTCTGTGTGTGACAGGTGCACATTGTAATACCCACTGCATATACTTACGTGTTTTTCACTGTGCACCCACCCACCTACGTGAGCGCATGCAGTGTCACTGTGCCTGTCCGGTACCAGTCTGTGTGCACATTGTAAAACTGCAGAGAAGGGAAGAAAAAATCGGCACTAGATGCTGACTTGGCAGATCAGGAGCTACAGGTGCAATATCCACTGTGCCTCCAGTGTAGTAGTATATCCAGGTAAAAACAAGTAAAGTTTTCCGGGCACCAGAAGGATTTGCAAGTCACCTTTAATAAACTCCCGACACCTTCAGTAAATACATGCAACAAATCTAAGCCTTACAGCTGTTTCACAGGATAAACCTGCTTCTTTAGTCAAGTCAGTGCATACCTTTCACTTCATCCCCCCCAATATGGACAAAACAAAAGGCAGAGGCAGGCCACCTGGCAGGTCTGTTCGAGGTCGCGCTGTCGTTATTTCGTGTGGACCTCGACCAAAGTACAATGTTCAAAAGAAGGCATGTGCCCAGGGCCGAGCCTGGGCGGGTGCTGCGGGTGCAAGGCACCCAGGCGCCTGCCTCTGAGAGGCGCCGCCCGGCCCCGCTCTCCCCCTGTGCCTCTAGCCGCCGCGTCAGACGTCGATCAGGCGGGCGGGCGCTAGGACCTAGCACGCCGCACTGATATGCGGAAGTGACATCACTTCCGCATATAGAGCGGGTGCGTCCGGCGCCCTTTTCCTGGTCGGGTCGCCCGCTGATTGAGGTCTGACTAAGGGCTGCTGAAAGGTGAGGGGGGAGCGGAGGAGGGAGCGGCGGCGGCGGCAGGGTGCGCTCCTGTCACTCACTAGCTATCCTGGGCACAGATACCACCTGGCTACCTATCCTGGGCGCACATACCCCCTGGCTACCTATCCTGGGCACAGATACCACCTGGCTACCTATCCTGGGCACAGATACCACCTGGCTACCTATCCTGGGCACAGATACCACCTGGCTACCTATCCTGGGCACAGATACCACCTGGCTACCTATCCTGGGCACAGATACCACCTGGCTACCTATCCTGGGCACAGATACCCCCTGGCTACCTATCCTGGGCGCACATACCCCCTGGCTACCTATCCTGGGCGCACATACCCCCTGGCTACCTATCCTGGGCACAGATACCCCCTGGCTACCTATCCTGGGCGCACATACCCCCTGGTTACCTATCCTGGGCGCACATACCCCCTGGCTACCTATCCTGGGCGCACATACCCCCTGGCTACCTATCCTGGGCGCACATACCCCCTGGCTACCTATCCTGGGCGCACATACCCCCTGGCTACCTATCCTGGGCGCACATACCCCCAGGCTACCTATCCTGGGCACAGATACCACCTGGCTACCTATCCTGGGCGCACATACCCCCTGGCTACCTATCCTGGGCACAGATACCCCCTGGCTACCTATCCTGGGCACAGATACCCCCTGGCTACCTATCCTGGGCACAGATACCCCCTGGCTACCTATCCTGGGCACAGATACCACCTGGCTACCTATCCTGGGGGCACAGATACCACCTGGCTACCTATCCTGGGCGCACATACCCCCTGGCTACCTATCCTGGGCGCACATACCCCCTGGCTACCTATCCTGGGCACAGATACCACCTGGCTACCTATCCTGGGCACAGATACCCCCTGGCTACCTATCCTGGGCACAGATACCCCCTGGCTACCTATCCTGGGCACAGATACCCCCTGGCTACCTATCCTGGGCACAGATACCCCCTGGCTACCTATCCTGGGCACAGATACCCCCTGGCTACCTATCCTGGGCACAGATACCACCTGGCTACCTATCCTGGGCACAGATACCACCTGGCTACCTATCCTGGGGGCACAGATACCACCTGGCTACCTATCCTGGGCGCACATACCCCCTGGCTACCTATCCTGGGTGCACATACCCCCAGGCTACCTATCCTGGGCACAGATACCCCCTGGCTACCTATCCTGGGCACAGATACCCCCTGGCTACCTATCCTGGGCACAGATACCACCTGGCTACCTATCCTGGGCACAGATACCACCTGGCTACCTATCCTGGGCACAGATACCACCTGGCTACCTATCCTGGGCACAGATACCACCTGGCTACCTATCCTGGGCACAGATACCACCTGGCTACCTATCCTGGGCACAGATACCACCTGGCTACCTATCCTGGGCGCACATACCCCCTGGCTACCTATCCTGGGCGCACGTACCCCCTGGCTACCTATCCTGGGCGCACGTACCCCCAGGCTACCTATCCTGGGCGCAGATACCACCTGGCTACCTATCCTGGGCGCACATACCCCCTGGCTACCTATCCTGGGCGCACATACCCCCTGGCTACCTATCCTGGGCGCACATACCCCCTGGCTACCTATCCTGGGCGCACATACCCCCTGGCTACCTATCCTGGGCGCACATACCCCCTGGCTACCTATCCTGGGCGCACATACCCCCTGGCTACCTATCCTGGGCGCATATAACGCCTGGCTACCTATCCTGGGCGCATATACCCCCTGGCTACCTATCCTGGGGACATATATCCCTGGCTATATATTCTGGGGACACTGTCTGTTTGTCATTATGTGCATTTACTGGTGAAAATCTCTCTTATGTGCATTTGCTGGTGAAAAGCTGTCTTCTTATGTGCATTTGCTGGTGAAAAGCTGTCTTCTTATGTGCATTTGCTGGTGAAAAGCTGTCTTCTTATGTGCATTTGCTGGTGAAAAGCTGTCTTATGTGCATTTGCTGGTGAAAAGCTGTCTTCTTATGTGCATTTGCTGGTGAAAAGCTGTCTTCTTATGTGCATTTGCTGGTGAAAAGCTTTCTTATGTGCATTTGCTGGTGAAAAGCTGTCTTATGTGCATTTGCTGGTGAAAAGCTGTCTTCTTATGTGCATTTGCTGGTGAAAAGCTGTCTTCTTATGTGCATTTGCTGGTGAAAAGCTGTCTTATGTGCATTTGCTGGTGAAAAGCGGTCTCTTGTTATGTGCATTTGCTGGTGAAAAGCGGTCTCTTATGTGCATTTACATGGGGAAAAGCTGTCTCTTATGTGCATTTAGTGGGGAAATTTTGTCAGTAAAAATCTTTTGTCAGTAAATTTTTAGGTATTTGTCAGTAAAAAAATAACGTGAAAGGTTGGCAACACTGGCAGGCTGCGCGGCGCAACGGGAAAGATACAGGCAGCCCACCTCACGCTTGGGCTTGGCGGGGGGAGGAGCCCACGACAGCGAGAGTAGGGTGGCCGCAGGCAGCCATAAATACGCAGTGTGTGACTGCGTCGCACTTGCAGAGCCTCTCAGCCTGAGTTACTACAGAGACTAGCAGACTCGCAGGAAGCCAAAGCCAGCCAGGAGCAAGCCCATGGAAGAGGGGTAGGAATGGGGTATCACATGCATGCGGAAAGAGGTGGAAGGTGTGGGTGTGATTAGGCAGGACACTGGTGTGGTTATGTGGTTGGGCGCGGTAAATTTAACCACTCCCATAGGCGCCAGAGAAAATCTTGCACCCAGGTGCCAGGCACCCCAGGCTCGCCCCTGCATGTGCCATCAACCCCCAATATTGTCAGGACGTAGTTGACTAAGTAAGACAAAACACCTCATCTTTCTCAGCTTTCACACGGAAGCGTGACATATCTTCCTCCTCCTGCTCTGATTCTGGCACTCGACTTAACACTCAGTCGGCCGCCACCACCAAAGTGCCATCACCCCAGGGCTCAGCGGTGTAGAAATTTTTTTGTGTGTCAGCCTCAGATGAGAGCAATGCCCTCTGTACTCTCTGCCACCGAAAATTGAACCATGGAAAGACCAAGACCCGCATAGGGACAACTACCTTACGAAGGCACATGATTACAAAGCACAAACTGCAATGGGATGACCACCTGAGGAAAAACAGCACACAAAAGCAAAGCCACACACCGCAGTGGAAGATACCAGGACGCAATTTTTTGTCAAAAAAGGCCATACCTAAACTGTACCGTGATGTTGAAAGGTAAGTGGTGACATCTCTGGCACACAGCGTTGGGTCAAGGGTCCATCTGACCACGGATGCCTGGTCTGCAAAGCACGCTCAGGTCTGCCCAAAGACTAAGTTACTTCTTCTGATATATAGGCACCTTTGGGGTTACAGACCACAAGATTAAATTGTGAAAAGTGAGTGATTAAATTGTGAGAGAAAGATGGGGAGGAGAGAGTGCGGAGAAGAGGAAAGGAGAGAGGGAGAGAGAAGAAAGGAGACAGTGGGGAAGGGAAAGAAAACAGCAGGGGCGTAGCAATAGAGGTTGCGACCGCATCGGGGCCCTTGGGCCAGAGAGGCCCGAAAGGCCCTCCCTCAACTGCAGTATTGGCTGTCTATTGGTCCTGTGCTCATCATAATACTGACTTCTATAGATACTTTGAATAGTGGTAAGAATTAACAAACTGTTCCCCTTTCCCTTCTTGCACCTCTGACACTGTAGTTATCCTTGGAAGATTTTGCGAGCCGTATCAATTCTTACATTTAGAGTGTTTGGGGGGCCCAATGTAAAACTTGCATCGGGGCCCACAGCTCCATAGCAACGCCACTGGAAAAGAGTATGATGGGAGGGAAAGCAGAAAGAGAGAGAAGAAAACGAGATACAGCATTTATTTTACCATAATTGCAGTCTGTATGGCAAATGAGGGAGTGAAGACTGGGAAAAGTAAGGCAGGCAATCACACATGCAGGGCAGGAGCAGCAAGCTTATTTTAATTGCAGCCAGACCTCACACAGAGCATTCCTGTCCTGCTATCTACTTGCCATTCTAGGACACCTGACACATGTTAGTTAGTAGCAGCAGTTCTCCTGTAATCTTAAATCTTAAATGCCCCAATCTCCCTATTAAAAAGAAGTTGTGGTGGCCATTCTCTGCTGGCTGCTGACTGTTAGTGAGAGCAGGGTCAGACTTGCTGCAGATAGGTAGGGAAAGCATTAGCTAGGGCTGTGTTCTTGTTCCTCACTTGCTGTGAAAGCACTTCAAATAGCCCTTTTGAGGGCACCTGGGTTTTTGATGGTTTGTGACACTCCACAGCCCACTGACACCCATAGCTGTGTGCACACTACTGCTGCTGCTACATTAAGTAACAGGCACAGAACCACTCCTGTGTATTATTATTTTACAATATTCTGATAGTACTATTGCATTTCTCTGTGTGTGACTAGAGATGGCCCAAACATCAGATTTTGGAATCGCGAATCGCGAACTTCCTCAAAAGTTCGAGTTCGCACGAATAGGGCAAACCGCCATAGCCTTCAATGGGCAGGCACATTTTAAAAAGACTTACAAATACTGTTTCTGGCCACAAACGTGATGGAAAAGTTGTTTCAAGGGGGCTAACACCTGGAGGAGGGCATGCCGGAGTGGGATACAAAAGTCCCGGTGAAAATTACGTATTTGATGCAGAGTAGGATTACAATCCCTAAAGGGCAGAAATCACATTACATTTCTAAATTGGAGGCATATAGTGCTTTAAAACATCTTGTGTGTGTATATATCGATCAGGTAGTGTGAGGGCTGGTGCACACCAATCGTTTTTGGTAGCGTTTTCAAAACCGCTGCCACCTGTGAAAACGCTTGGCTAATGTATCTCAATGGGATGGTGCACACCAGCAGTTTGAGGTTTTTAGCAAACTGCAAACGTGGCTCCTGCAGCATTTTTGCGGTTTGCAGATCAGAGTGATTTTTCAGGCGTTTTTGTTACAGTAGCTGTTCAGTAACAGCTTTACTGTAACAACATATGAAATCTGCTACACAAAAATGCTAAAAAAAACCCACTAAATCTCTCTAAACATGCCTAGAATCGCTCTGCAAATCTGCTTCAAAAACCTTTAACGGTTTACGGATCTGCTAGAGGTTTTTGGTGTGCACTGGGCCTAAGCAGTGTACTGATTCACACTGACAGACCAAACTCACTGTTTAACCACCCTGGTGTTCTATTAAGATCGCCAGGGCGGCTGCGGGAGGGTTTTTTTTAAATAAAAAAAAAACTATTTCATGCAGCCAACTGAAAGTTGGCTGCATGAAAGCCCACTAGAGGGCGCTCCGGAGGCGTTCTTCCGATCGCCTCCGGCGCCCAGAATAAACAAGGAAGGCCGCAATGAGCGGCCTTCCTTGTTTTGCTTACATCGTCGTCATAGCGACGAGCGGAGTGACGTCATGGACGTCAGCCGACGTCCTGACGTCAGCCGACTCCGATCCAGCCCTTAGCGCTGGCCGGAACTTTTTGTTCCGGCTACGCTGGGCTCAGGCGGCTGGGGGGACCCTCTTTCGCCGCTGCTCGCGGCGGATCGCCGCAGAGCGGCGGCGATCGGGCAGCACACGCGGCTGGCAAAGTGCCGGCTGCGTGTGCTGCTCTTTATTTGATAAAAATCGGCCCAGCAGGGCCTGAGCGGCAGCCTCCGGCGGTGATGGACGAGCTGAGCTCGTCCATACCGCCCGGCTGCTTAATGCACCGCCGCAAACAGCCGTAAAGAGCCGCAAAGGGTTGTCTGTTAGTTGACACTCCCAGGTAGGGCCGGTCCGCTCATAAGGCAGGGTAAAGCGGGTTCCTCAGATGGCAAATTGGGGGGCACCTGCCTGGCCGTGGGTGGGGGGGCCACCAAGCTGGAGGGGGTAGCGAGACCCCCCCCCCCCCCCCCCCCCCGCTATTAAGTGCTGTAGGAATATTGTCAGGCAGCGGGCGGGGAGGACTCACCTCTTCCACGTTCCAGCGTGCGTTCGACTCATCGCTTCCTGCAATGCCGCCCACTGTACTGTAGCCGGGGGGGAGGGACTCAGGTGAGGGGGGGTTACTTCCCTCCCCACCACTGTGCCCAATACCCCCATCCTGCTCGCTACCCCCTCCAGGCTACCTATTCGGGGGAGGGGGGTGGGTGGAGTTTCACAAATTTTCCTCAGGTGGCAAAAAGTCTAAGACAGGCTCTGCTCCCAGGACATAAACCCTCAGTCCTCTCGGCGATCTATGCAGTAACACTGCATAGATACAGCACGTGGGCTGTATCTATGCAGTGTCACCCACAAAGAGAGCTATGGTATAGTACGTTAAATCACAAATACAGTGGGAAGATATGCACTGGTATAATACAGTGTGCTGGCAGGCAGACTACAAATGCCAGCTAGCAATTGTGGGCTGTATCTATGCAGTGTCACCCACAAAGAGAGCTATGTTTAGTAAGTTCAATCACACAAATACAGTAGAAAGATATGCACTGGTAATACAGTGTGCTGGCCCCGGCACAGTATAGCAAGGGCACAGCTGTGACAGGGCTGTATGCACGCAGTGTCAGTGTCACACACACACACACACACACACACACACACACACACACACACACACACACACACACACACACACACACACACACACACAAAACACATCAGGAGAATATTAGCCCTCAAAAGAGCTTTTTTGGGGCACTTTCAGCAACAAATTTCAGCGAGGAGCAAGCTACCAAGAGCCTAACTAACACTTTCCCTATCTCCAGCAATGTTTCTCCCTTCCTCTCACTACAACAGCAGACAGAGAGTGAGAACATGACCGACGCTGCTGCGTTTTTATAGGGAGGGGGGGGGGGCAGGAGGGAGTGCAGCCCGATTGGCTGCCATGTGTCTGCTGTGATGTAGAGGGTCAAAGTTTAGCCCAATGATGAGGTATAGGGGGCGGGTAGAATGCACTATGTGTTTGCTACCCATATTGGACAGCTGAAATCCGCGCAAACCGGTCAGGCCATATAAATGTGTGACACTCCACAGCCCACACCCAGAGCTGTGCACAGTATTACTGCTATTTTTTTTACATTAAGTTGCAGCCACATTACCACTCCAGTGCATTATTTGTAGGAATGTAATGCGATTTCTGCCCTTTGGGGAATAAAACCCGACTTTGCGTCAACTCCGTAATTTTTGGTGGGAGTTTTGCCATGGATCTCCCTCTGGCATACCACAGTCCAAGTGTTAGACCCCTTGAAACTACTGTTCCATCACTTTTGTGGCCAGAAACAGTCTTTGTAGGTTTTAAAATTTGCCTGCCCCTTGAAGTCTACGGCGGTTTGCATGTTCACAAACATTTGCGGAAGTTCACATTCGCTGTTGGCGAATAGAACATTTGATGTCCGCAACATCTCTGCTCTTAATTATTATTTATATAGCAATGACATCTTCAGCAGCACTTTACAGAGTATATATAGTCTTGTCACTAACCGTCCCTCAGAGTGGCTTAAAGGGAATCTGAAGTGAAAATAAACTTATGATATAATGATTTGTATGTGTAGTACAGATACGAAATAGAACATTAGCAGCAGAGATATGAGTCTAATATTGTTTCCTGTACAGAAGGAGTTAAGAAACTTCAGTTTTTATCTATGCAAAAGAGCCACTGATCTCTCTAGGACTTTCAAAGTCGCAGAGAGCTCTGTCTTCTGAAGCTTATTATCTCAAGTGTCTGTCACTGTATTTTCTTATTTTCTAGTATTTTTCTGCAGAGGAAAGTTCAAAAGTTCACTAGCCTGCTCAGTGAAATCATTTAGAATGCTGATTGTAGTGTGTAAACTGCAAATATTAGAGAATGATGCAATGTTATGAAAACAAAAACAAAAAACTATGTAACTGAAAATAAAAATATGAGAATATTTTATTTGCTACTAATGTTCTAACAATTATCCGTAGTACACAACCAATTCATTATATCATAATTTTTTTTTTTGCTTCAGTGTCACTTTAAAGTCTAATCCTATCAAAGTAGTAAAATGTCCATCATAGCCTTGGAACAATTTAGGGGGCAGCCAATTCACTTATATTTTTGTGATCATGTAGGAGGAAACCTGGGAAAAGGGGGGGGGGGCAAGGAAGCCAACACACAGACACAGTGAGCACATACAAACTCTGTGCATATAGTGTCCTGGCTAGGTTTCAAACCAGGGATGCAGCCATGCACGAACACCTCCCCACCCACCCCTTGTAATCAGGGGCGTTGCTTGGGGTGGGCGGGGTAGGACATTTGCCCCCGGGCGCTGGGTCCCTAGGGGCGCCCAGCCAGGACGGTGAGTTTTTAAAAAAAATATATTTAATTATTTCCCTGCGGGGAGCGCAGTAAAGGGGGAGCAGCGGGCACAGCAGCGGGGAAAGGAATACTGTAGTGTCAGCGGCTGCAGCGGGCGGGGACTTATCGCTGCTCTTGAAGCCGCCGGAGTTAGCTCTGCGCCATCAGTCTGGTCTGCTCAAGATCAGACTAGCCGCTAGCGGCACATCGGGTTTCTACCTTCTTCCCGGCTGCAAAAGTAGTGGTAAGTCCCCGTCCGCTGCAGCCGCCGACACTACAGAATTCCGTAGGTGAGAGCGAGGGAGGGGGAACCCTAAGGTGAGGGAAGGGGGGAGACGTCCCCCCTTCCCCATCTCTGCGCCCTTGCCTTCCACTGGGGGGACACCTGGCTATGTATTCTGGGGACTACTATACCCTAGCACATACTGTATACCCCTGGCTACATATACTGGGCACATATACCCCTGGCTAAATATACTGGGCACATATACCTATGGCGACATATACTGGGGACATATCCCCCTGGCTACATATACTGGGCACATATACCCCTGGCTACATATACTGGGGACACCTATAACCTTGGCTACATATACTGGGCACATATACCCCTGGCTACATATACTGGACACATATGCCCCTGGCTACATATACTCGGCACATATACCCCTGGTGACATATACTGGGCACATATACCCCTGGCTACATATACTGGACACAGATTATATGTATGCTGGGGGAACCACTGCTGCCAGATTATGTCTATTTTGGGGGAACCATTTCCATATTATCTGTATTTTGGAGGAACCTCTGTCAGATTACATGTATTTCGGGTGGAAACAATATGGCAGAGCTCAAACTTCCCTGGCAGACCTTTTACACCACTGCTAAGGTCATGTATATTTGGCCCCGCCCATTACTACGCCCACATTCTGTTGCGTGGCCACACAACTTTTAAAGGTCCCTCCTTAGAGGGCGCATTAATAGTCTTTGTCCCCTGGCGCTGAAAGCCAACTCCGACTCTTCATGACCACATGTATTTTTGCATGTCACATGTGTCTGTCAATCACTGCTCTTTTCATCTCTTGCATAGGCATGTTCATTAGTTTCACATATGCTGTCTATCCATCTTAGCCTCTGTCCTCCTCTCCTTCTTTTGCCCTCAATTTGTCCAAGCATTTCTCCAAAGAATCCAGTCTTCTCATTATGTGATAAAAGTATTGAGTGTTAATTGTAATATCAACCCTTCTAGAGAACACTCTAGGCCAATTTTTCCAAGTATATACAGTGGAGGAAATAATTATTTGACCCCTTACTGATTTTGTAAGTTTGTCCAATGACAAAGAAATGAAAAGTCTCAGAACAGTATCATTTCAATGGTAGGTTTATTTTAACAGTGGCAGATAGCACATCAAAAGGAAAATCGAAAAAATAACCTTAAATAAAAGATAGCAACTGATTTGCATTTCATTGAGTGAAATAAGTTTTTGAACCCCTACCAACCATTAAGAGTTCTGGCTCCCACAGAGTGGTTAGACACTTCTACTCAATTAGTCACCCTCATTAAGGACACCTGTCTTAACTAGTCACCTGTATAAAAGACATCTGTCTACAGAATCAATCAATCAATCAATCAATCAATCAAGCAGACTCAAAACTCTCCAACATGGGAAAGACCAAAGAGCTGTCCAAGGATGTCAGAGACAAAATTGTAGACCTGCACAAGGCTGGAATGGGCTACAAAACCATTAGCAAGAAGCTGGGAGAGAAGGTGACAACTGTTGGTGCGATTGTTCGAAAATAAAAGGAGCACAAAATGACCATCAATCGACCTCGCTCTGGGGCTCCACGCAAGATCTCACCTCGTGGGGTGTCAATGGTTCTGAGAAAGGTGAAAAAGCATCCTAGAACTACACGGGAGGAGTTAGTGAATGACCTCAAATTAGCAGGGACCACAGTCACCAAGAAAACCATTGGAAACGCATTACACCGCAATGGATTAAAATCCTGCAGGGCTCGCAAGGTCCCCCTGCTCAAGAAGGCACATGTGCAGGCCCGTCTGAAGTTTGCCAATGAACACCTGAATGATTATGTGAGTGACTGGGAGAAGGTGCTGTGGTCTGATGAGACCAAAATAGAGTTCTTTGGCATTAACTCAACTCGCTGTGTTTGGAGGAAGAAAAATGCTGCCTATGACCCCCAAAACACCGTCCCCACCGTCAAGCATGGGGGTGGAAAGATTTTGCTTTGGGGGTGTTTTTCTGCTAAGGGCACAGGACAACTTAATCGCATTAACGGGAAAATGGACGGAGCCATGTATCGTGAAATCCTGAACGACAACCTCCTTCCCTCTGCCAGGAAACTGAAAATGGGTCGTGGATTGGTGTTCCAGCACGACAATGACCCAAAACATACAGCAAAGGCAACAAAGGAGTGGCTCAAGAAGAAGCACATTAAGGTCATGGAGTGGCCTAGTCAGTCTCCGGACCTTAATCTAATAGAAAACCTATGGAGGGAGCTCAAGCTCAGAGTTGCACAGAGACAGCCTCGAAACCTTAGGGATTTAGAGATGATCTGCAAAGAGGAGTGGACCAACATTCCTCCTAAAATGTGTGCAAACTTGGTCATCAATTACAAGAAACGTTTGACCTCTGTGCTTGCAAACAAGGGTTTTTCCACTAAGTATTAAGTCTTTTATTGTTAGAGGGTTCAAAAACTTATTTCACTCAATGAAATGCAAATCAGTTGCGATCTTTTATTTAAGGTTATTTTTTCGATTTTCCTTTTGATGTGCTATCTGCCACTGTTAAAATAAACCTACCATTGAAATTATACTGTTCTGAGACTTTTCATTTCTTTGTCATTGGACAAACTTACAAAATCAGTGAGGGGTCAAATAATTAATTCCTCCACTGTATTGAGTTGACTGGTTAGATCTTCTAGCAGTCCAGGGGGCTCTCAGTAGCTGTCTCCACAACCATGACCTTATTTATAGTCTGACTTTTAACAGCTATATGTTACTACTGGCAAGGCCATGGCTCTAACTATCCTGATCTTTGTTGGTAAAGTGACATCTCTATCCTGTAGTATCTTCTCCAAACTTGCCTAGCTTCCCTTCCAAGCAACAAGCGTCTCTTAACCTGCTGAGCGGTCTGGACGAGCTCAGCTCGTCCAACACCGCCAGAGGCTGCCGCTCAGGCCCTGCTGGGCCGATTTGCACGAAATAAAAAGCAGCACACGCAGCCGGCACTTTGCCAGCCGCGTGTGCTGCCTGATCGCCGCTGCAGCGCGGCGATCCGCCGCGTGCAGCGGCGAAAGAGGGTCCCCCCAGCCGCCCGAGCCCAGCGTAGCCGGAACAAACAGTTCCGGCCAGCGCTAAGGGCTGGATCGGAGGCGGCTGACGTCAAGACGTCGGCTGACGTCCATGACGTCACTCCGCTCGTCGCCATGGCGACGAGGGAAGCGAAACACGGAGGGCCGCTCATTGCGGCCTTCCCTGTTATCTCTTGCCGCTGGAGGCGATCGGAAGATCGCCTCCGGAGCGCCCTCTAGTGGGCTTTCATGCAGCCAACTTTCAGTTGGCTGCATGAAATAGTTTTTTTGTTTATTTAAAAAAAAAACTCCCGCAGCCACCCTGGCGATTTAATCAGAACGCCAGGGTGGTTAAAGCGGAATATAACCCTGCATTTCAACTTTGTTCTAAAACATTATTTACAGCATATTATATGCAACCAGCATTTTTTTTTTTACTAGACCAACATTGGAAGGGTTACACACAGAGCTTTAACGTTCCGTGGAGAGACATGCTGCCCAGCCTAAGTTTAGATAGATACATTTAAGTAAACACAATGTAACAAGTGGTGAATGTTACACACTCTTTGGCTGTCCTCCAGCTCCTACACAGTCAGAGAGAGTGAGTCACATTCACCACTTGTTACATTGTGTTTACTTAAATGTATCTATCTAAATTTCGGCTGCGGCAGCATGTCTCTCCACAGAACTTTAACCACTTGTCGACCGCACGCTTATACCGTGCGTCGGCAAAGTGGCAGCTGCAGGACCAGCGACGCAGTATTGCGTCGCCAGCTGCAGGCTGATTAATCAGGAAGCAGCCACTCGCGCGAGCGGCTGCTTCCTGTCAATTCACGGCGGGGGGCTCCGTGAATAGCCTGCGGGCCGCCGATGGCGGCTCGCAGGATAAATGTAAACACAAGCGGAAATAATCCGCTTTGTTTACATTGTATGGCGCTGCTGCGCAGCAGCGCCGTAAGGCAGATCGGCGATCCCCGGCCAATCAGCGGCTGGGGATCGCCGCCATGTGACAGGGGACAGCCTGTCACTGGCTGCACAGGACATATAGCGTCCTGTGCAGCCCGGTTCACCAGGGGGGGCCAGGTAGGAGAGGGAGGGGGAGGATTTCGCCGCGGAGGGGGGCTTTGAGGTGCCCCCCCCCCGCAACACCCGGCAGGCAGGAGCGATCAGACCCCCCCAGCACATCATCCCCCTAGTGGGGAAAAAAGGGGGGCGATCTGGTCGCTCTGCCTGCACCCTGATCTGTGCTGGGGGCTGCAGAGCCCACCCAGCACAGATCAGCTAAAACAGCGCTGGTCCTTAAGGGGGGGTAAAGGGTGGGTCCTCAAGTGGTTAAAGCTCTGTGCGTAACCCTTCCAATGCTGGTCTAGTAAAAAAAAAAATGCTGGTTGCATATAATATGCTGTAAATAATGCTTTAGAGCAAAGTTGAAATGCAGGGTTATATTCCGCTTTAATCTCATGGCTGCAGTCACCATCTGCAGAGATCTTCAATCGCAGCAAGATGAAAACTGTTACAACTTCTACTTTTTATTATTCCAGTTGTGCAATATTTTAGAGAAGAATTTCCAGTCAAGCGTTCACAATATTAATCTCCAGCAAGATCAATCCTTTACTGTTACATCAGCACAACTCTCCTGCTGTCATCAATCACATGAGCCACGGACCCACCAACACACAAGGCAAAAAGAGCGAGTGAATTTGGACCCCGGTCACCCAATGACTGACTGTATCAGGTTTGAGACCTCTGCCACTAACAGTGTAAGGATGGTAGCAATGTAAATATCCCCCTTGACAATCAATAGGTACATTTTGATTAGCTGTTGTAGGCTCCACGTACATTTCTGAATATTCAGTTTGGGAACCCTGCCATGTTAAAAATGTAGTTGTTGGCACTGCCCACTTTTTGTAACCTTGACATACATTCACTCGATTATCAAGTTTATCAGCTTTGGGGTCCTTGGTATCAATACTTTGTATATTCCCATTGAAAAATAAACAAATCTGGCTGTTTGTGGCTCCGCCCCCTTTCTGAATTTGAACCCCAGTCACCCAGTGACCAATTGTACCAGGTTTGAGGCATCTGCTATTAGCAGTATAAGAGAATGGTAGCAGCTTAAATATTCCCTTTGAAAATCAAAAGGTGAACTTTGATTGGCTGTTATAGGCTCCACCCACCTTCCAAAATCTTAATCTCATTCATAGCTTATGTACTTTATATTTGCTGCAAAGATACGTCCTAAATAAACTACGGTAACTGTGGAGAGAACTTGTTGCGGACCACATCTTTTCTAATCTTGCTTCAGTATCCGGGCCTGGCTGCCTTTGGTCCAGCACTGCTCTACACGGTGCAGTTGAGCGGTGTTCCACTTTCTTCTATCTTATAAGAGAATGGTAGCAGCTTAAATATTCCCTTTGAAAATCAAAAAGTGAACTTTGATTGGCTGTTATAGGCTCCACCCACCTTCCAAAATCTTAATCTCATTCACCCAGTGACTAACTGTGCAAAGTTTGAGAACCCTGCCATTAACAGTGTAAGAATGGCTGCAGTTTGCATTTTCCCATGGAAATTTGTATTTGTCTCCACCCACTGATGACCCAGTGTTGCCTGTGTATGTATTTGACTGGTGTTGGCTCCGCCCACTTTCTAACCCTAACACACACCCTAACCCTAACACTCAATGACCAAGTTTGTGAGCTTTGTTGTTCTTGGCATCAATCATTTGTATATTCCCATGAAATGAAACAAATCAGATTGGCTGTTTGTGGCTTCACCCCCTCTCCAGCATTTGAACCCCAGTCACCCAATGATCAACTGCAGCAGGTTTGAAGCATCTGCTATTAGCAGTGTAAAAATGGCAGCAATTTAAATATTCCCCTTGAAAATCAACAGGTGAATTTTGATTGTCTATTATTGGCTCCACCCACTTCCCTGAATATTAATATCAGTCACCCAGTGACCATCTGGGCAAAGTTTGAGAACCCTGCCATTAACAGTGTAAGAATGGCTGCAGTTTATATTTTCCCAGTGAAATATGGTTTTGGTTCCGCCTACTTTTTGTAACCTGGACACACAGTCACCCAATGACCAATTTTGTGAGCTTTGGGGTCCTTGGCATCGATAATTTGTACTTTCCCATGACATGAAACAAATCTGATTGAACCCCAGTGACCCAATGACCAACTGTACCAGGTTTGAGGCTTGTGCCATTAACAGTGCAAGAATGGCAGCTATTTTAATATTCTCCTTGAAAAGCGATATGTGATTTTTGATTTGCATTTTTAGGCTCCACCCACTTTTCTGAATATTAATCTCAGTCACCCAGTAACCAGCTGTGCAAAGTTTTAGAACCCTGCCATTAACCGGGAAGAAAGGCTGCAGTTTACAATTTCCCAGAAAAATCTGTTTTTGACTTCACCCAGTTTTAGTAACCTTGACACACAGTCAATCAATGATCAAGTTTGTGAGCTTTTGGGTTCATGGCATCAAAATTCTGCTAATGGAAGCAGTTTATCCAGCAAAGAAATCTGATTGGCTGTGTTTGGCTCCGCCCCTTTACTGAATTTGAACCCCAGACACTTAACGACCGACTGTAGCAGGTTTGAGGCCTCTGCCATTAGCAGTGTAAGAATGGCTGCAGTTTCAATATTCCCCTTGAAAATCAATAGGTGAATTTTGATTGGCTCTTGAAGTCTCCACCTACTTTTCTGAATATTAATCCCAGTCACCCAGTGACCAACTGTGTGAAGTTTGAGAACCCTGCCATTAACAGCGTAAGAAAATCTGCAGTTTATATTTTCCAATGTAAAAAATAAGTTGTTTTTGGCTCCGCCCACTATTTCTAACCTTAACGTACAGTCACTCAATGACCAAGTTTATGAGCTTTGGGGTCCTTGGCATAAATAAGTTGCATTTTACCATTGAAATTAAACAAATCTGATTGGCTGTATTTGGCCCGCTCCCTTCAGAATTTAAACCCCAGTCTCCCAGTGGCTGACTGTACCATATTTGAGGCCTCTGCCATTAAGAGTGTATGAATGTCAGCAATGTAAATATTCCCTTTGAAAATCAAAAGGTGAGCTGTAGGCTCCACCCACTTTCCTGAATATTAGTCCCAGTCACCCAGTGGCCAACTGTGTCACGTTTGAGAACCCTGCCAATAAGAGAACGGTTGAAATCAACCTAACAGATTTGATTAGCTGTTTGTGTCTCCACCCCTTTAGTGAATTTGGACCCCAGTCACCTAATGACTGACTGTATCAGGTTTGAGGCCTCTGCCATTAACAGTGTAAGAATGGTAGCAATGTAAATATTCCCCTTGAAAATCAATAGGTCAATTTTGATTGGCTGTTGTAGGCTCCACCCACATTTCTGAATATTCATCCCAGTCACCCAGTGGCTAATTGTGTAAAGTTTGGGAACCCTGCCATGTTAGTAGTTAGTAGTTAGTAGTTGGTACCGGCCACTTTTTGTAACCTTGACATACAGTCACTCAGTTATCACGTTTATCAGCTTTGGGGTCCTTGGTATCAATACTTTGTATATTCCCATTGAAAAATAAACAAATATGGCTGTTTGTGGCTCCGGCCCCTTTCTGAATTAGAACCCTAATCACCCAATGACTGACTGTATCAGGTTGAGGCATTTGCTATTAACAGTATAAGAATGGTAGCAGCTTAAATATTCCCTTTGAAAATCAAAAGGTGAATTTTTATTGGCTGTTGTAGGCTCCACCCACCTTCCAAAATCTTAATCTCATTCACCCAGTGACCAACTGTGCAAAGTTTAAGAACCCTGCCATTAACAGTGTAAGAATGGCTGCAGTTTATATTTTACAGTGAAATTTGTTTTTAGCTCTGCCCACTTTTTGTAACCTTGACACACAGTCACCCAGTGACCAAGTGTGTGAGCTTTCAGGTTCCTGGCATCAAAAATGTGTGAATGGAAGCAGTTTATCCACCAAGGAAATCTGATTGGCTGTAGGTGGCCCCGCCCCTTTAGTGAATTTGGACCCCAGTCACCCAATGACCAACCGTAGCAAGTTTGAAGCCTCTGCCATTAACAGTGTAAGAATGGCAGCAGTTTAAATATTCCCCTTGAAAATCAATAGGTGAATTTTGATTGGCTGTTGTAGGCTACACCTACTTTCTTGAATCTTAATCACATTCACCCAGTGACCAAGTGTGCCAAGTTTGAGACCCCTGCGATTAACAGGCTGCAGTTTACATTTTCCCATTTAAAATGAATGGCTGAAATTTGATTGGCTGTGTTATGCTCCTCCCACTTTTCCTGGATTCGTAACCTCGGTCACCAAGTGACCAACTGTGCTATGTGTGGGGACTCTGGCTTGATTACTGTGAGAATGGCAGCCTTTTACATTTTTTCCATTGACTTGAATGGGTGAAATCTGATTTGCTGTTTGTAGCTCCACCCACGTATGCAGGGGGGACGCGAGACCCCCAGAACATATCATCCCAGGTAGTAAGGGATCTGTATACCAAGTTTTGTTCAAATCGGCCAAGGCGTTTTCGCGTGATCGCGGCACATACACACACACACACACACACACACACACACACACACACACACACACACACACACACACACACACACACACACACACACACACACACACACACACACACACACACACACACACACACACACATACACACACACACACACACACACACACTCACACTCACCCATACACACACACACACACACACACACATACATACACACATCCGATTTTATATATATAGATTTGCTGCTTGTGCTACCGGTTTTACTGTGTAGGCCTTCTCAGGCAAACACATCGATTAGAGCGCAGGAGATTTGGGCGCAGCCGGCACCACCATAGACCGTAATAGGAATTACGGCTATAGCGGCTCACAGTAACTTTGGCGCTGTCAGAAGACGGAGCTGAAGTTACTTTTAAAACTCTCTAATTTGGTCGCCAGCAATAGCTGGAAGCCGAATTACATCATTCCCCACCATCCACGTGGACCTGGAGGGGGGAATAGTAATTAACACCGCCGGGACTTGTGCAGCAGCAGAGTAAGCAATATACCAGCTGTATCCTGTGCCCAAGTCTCTCGGCGCCAATTTCACTCGTACTCCTCCTCAGGTGTATAGGTGACTCACCGCATCGCTAACGCTGGTTTACAGTGTGAAACCAGCCTCTTGGTTTATTGATCGGTCATACAACATAGCACCCAAATTAGTTTTACCTCCTTTTCTTCTCACAAATTGAGCTTTCTTTTGGTAGTATTCGATTGCTGCTGCGATTTTTAGTTTTTTTTAAAATTAATAAAAAAAGTAAAAAAAAAAAAGTACAGATAAGTCAATTGGCTTCCCCGTAAATTGGCCCTAGACTAAGATACATACACTACACAAGACATACATAGACATTAGGCTATGGCAGGGATTAGATTGTGAGCCCCTCCGAGGGACAGTTAGTGACAAGACAACATACTCTGTACAGGTCTGCAGAAGATGTCTGCGCTCTATAAATACATTTAAATTATTAAATAAGAAAAAAAGATCGCTGGGTCCCTCTCAGTGGCATAGCTAAGAAGCTGTAGGCCCTGATGCAAGTTTTACAATGGGGCCCCCCTCTATACGAAATAATAATTGATACGGCGCACCAAAACCTGCCAATGGCAACTACAGTGTCAGAGGTGCAAGAAGGGGATGGGAAATAGCTTGTTAATGATTAACCAATATTCAAAGTATATATAAAAGTGATTATTATGAGCACAGGACCAATAGAGAGCTAATACTGTGGTTGAGGGAAGGCCCTTCGGGGCCCCTCTAAGCCAAGGGCCCCGATGCGGTTGAAACCTCTGCAACCCCTATTGCTATGCCCCTGGTCCCGCTGTACAGAGTGACAGGAGCATGCGCTCGTGCAAGATCCCCTGTCAAATCTCGTTCCTCGTGAGAAATGTCCCACCGCAGGATTGGGGTGGGACAGGTAGGTAATTAATTAATTTATTTCAGTATGAAACTCATGTTTGGGCAGTTCAGAACCGCTCTGGGCCGGTTAGAGGAACTTCCAAAAGGCTAAGGCATTAAGAGGACTGGGTATGGGGAATGGGAGGAACCACAATAATAATGAGCAGTCTCAGAAGACTCAGGAAATCTTAAAAGGAGAAACTACGGTAATGTATGAAATAGGAACCCTTGGTAGGTGTTTTGGAGGAATTAGCTGATTAGCGTCTGACACTTTGAGGCTAGAATATTGAACATTTTTAACAATATTCTAATGGTCTAAGATCTTGACTTTGGGGTTCTCATAAGCTGTAAGCCATAATCATCAACATTATAACGAATAAATGCTTGAAATATCTCGCTTTGCAAGTAATGAGTCTATTTCATATATTCGTTTCACCTTTTAAGTTGAATTACTGAAATAAATGAATTTTTGCACGATATTCTAATTTCTCTAGTTTCACCTGTATTTATTATAGTACTAAAAATGTTTCTGTACTGTGTTAGCCAAACAATATACAGTATGTAGGTAGAAAAAAACAAAGTCTTGTAAAAGTAATACCTTTTAATGGCTAACTGATAAAGTTAAATAATGCAAGCTTTTTGGGATCTAGTCCCCTTCTTCAGGCATATCTCCAAATGTTAGCTGTAGTAAAACACTGATGCAGGTAAATAGTAAACACGATGACGGCAGTTGTGCTGGTTGCTGTTTAGCAGTTAGATGTCAGGTGATCAGCAGGCTGGAGCCAGTGAGCTCATGCAAGCAAACATGAAATCTAGCAGGTTTCTAAAGATCATGAAGCCAAGTCAATCATGTTACATAAGGAGTCATGAATCTTGTTCCACAATTTAGCCCTTCTCAGGGCCGGCCTCAGCTATGTGCGACTGGAGCGGTCGCTCAGGGTGCCATGCTCTGAAGGGCGCATGTGCCCTGTCGCCCCTTGCCACCCCGCTGTCTTTCCTTGCGTCCTCTCCATGTGCAATTAGAGCAGGACTACAAGAACATGGTCGCTGATGTCCACAAATGCGGACAATCTGCGGCCATTTTCTTGTAGCCTTGCTCTAACTACAGAAGGAATGGAGGCGGGGAGAGAAGAGTGACATCGGCGCTGGAGCGTGGAAGTCAGGTGAGTCGGTCTCTGCCCGGTCCGGCTCGCTGCCGCAGAAGGGGGGGATTGACTGGGGGCACACTACCTACAGTGGGGCACACTACCTATGCTGGGGGCACACTACCTACACTGGAGGCACACTACCTACGCTGGGGGCACACTACCTACATTGGGGGCACACTACCTCTGCTGGGGGCACACTACCTATGCTGGGGGCACACTACCTATGCTGGGGGCACACTACCTACATTGGGGGAACACTACCTCCGCTGGGGGCACTCTACCTACGCTGGGGGCACACTACCTACGCTGGGGGCACACTACCTACATTGGGGGCACACTACCTTTGCTGGGGGCACACTACCTATGCTGGGGGCACACTACCTACAGTGGGGGCACACTACCTACACTGGGGGCACACTACCTACAGTGGGGGCACACTACCTACGCTGGGGGCACAATACCTACGCTGGGGGCACAATGCCTACGCTGGGGGCACAATACCTACGCTGGGGGATTACTACCTACAGTGGGGGCACACTACCTACGCTGGGGGCACACTACCTACGCTGGGGGCACACCACCTATGCTGGGGGCACACTACCTACAGTGGGGGCACACTACCTACGCTGGGGGCACACTACCTACAGTGGGGGCACACTACCTATGCTGGGGCACAATACCTATGCTCTGGGCACACTACCTACAGTGGGGGCACACTACCTATGCTGGGGGCACACTACCTATGCTGGGGGAACACTACCTACGCTGGGGGCACACTACCTATGCTGGGGGCACTCTACCTACATTGGGGGTACACTACCTACAGTAGGGGCACACTACCTGCAGTGGGGGCACACTACCTACGCTGGGGGCACACTACCTACAGTTTGGGCACACTACCTACGCTGGGGCATATTACCTACGCTGGGGGCATACTACTTATGCTGGGGGCACACTACCTATGCTGGGGGCACACTACTTACATTAGGGGCATACCACCTACACTGGGGGCAGCTATGTTACTACACTGGGAGCATACTACCTACACTGGGGGCAACTATGCTACCTATATAGGGACATCTATGCTACTTACACTGGGGGCAACTATACTAGCTACCTATACTGGGGCAACTATACTACGTATACTGAGGGCTACTATACTAGCTACCTTTACTGCGGCAACTTTACTACCTATGCTTGGCTACCTACACTGAGGGCACCTACACATGAGATCCTATGCTGAGGGCACCTTTTCCTGGCTACCTACTTATACTGAGTCTGAGGGCATTTTTGGGGAGGGACGCACCACAGCTATAACGAGCGTTGCAAATTGTTGGTGCTATATATGGACCTGATTGATCCATTTTACCCTCATTAATTTTAAAGCTGTGATGGTTAATTCTTGTGCGCAGTTTTTGTCCTGTTTCTCCTATATAGATTCCTTTTGAGGGGCATTTCATGCAGAGTATCATGTATACAACATTGGATGACTCACAGGAAAATTGGTGTGATATTTGATGATATACAAATACCAAACTCACAGAAATATTATCAAATATCAGACCAATTTTCCTGTGAGTCATCCAATGTTGTATACATGATACGCTGCATGAAATGCCCCTCAAGAGGAATCTATATAGGAGAAAGAGGACAAAAACTGCGCACAAGAATTAACCATCACCGCTTTAAAATTAATGAGGGTAAAATGGACACACCAGTAAACCAACACTTCTGTGAACCAGGACACAGCATGCAAGATCTAAAAGTACTTATTCTTAAGGGTAACTTCAAAAATGATCAATCAAGAAAAATTTCTGAGTACACATTTATGAAAATGTTTAAGACATTGACAGAAGGGCTAAATTGTGGAACAGGATTCATGACTCCTTATGTAACATGATTGACTTGACTTCATGATCTTTAAAAACCTGCTAGATTTCATGTTTGCTTGCATGAGCTCACTGGCTCCAGCCTGCTGATCACCTGACATCTAATTGCTAACCAGCAACCAGCACAACTGCCATCTTCGTGTTTACTATTTACCTGCATCAGTGTTTTCCTACAGCTAACATCTGGAAATATGCCTGAAGAAGGGGACTAGATCCCAGAAAGCTTGCATTATTTAACTTTATCAGTTAGCCATTAAAAGGTATTACTTTTACAAGACTTTGTTTTTTTCTACCTACCTGTATTTATTTAAATGATAATGTTAATTGATACAGATAGGAGTTGTACAAGCAGCTCAAGACCTACTGTTAGGAAAATGAAGGTGATGTCAGTGGGTGCTGGGCACAGAACGGGAGCCTGGCGGTTGTTTTGCGCAACGTTGCTTAAACGCAATGAGTCAGCCTCTGAAGAAGCACTGTCGTGCGAAACGGCTGTCAGGTCCCCGTTCTGTGCCCAGCACCCACTGCCATTACCCTCACTTTATACATGGTAGGACTTACGCTGTTTGTACAACTCCAATCTGTATGCAACAACCAATGTTACAATATGAATAAATAAACATGCACTGCAGTGATGGACTGTTTTGAAAAAGCATAGCTGGATGGAGACTGACCACCACTCAGTACAGTATAGGTAGCCCCCTCCAGTTCAGTTTTACTCAGATTACTCACCACCACCTGCTGGGAAGCCTGGGGTGCTGCTGTTTTGTGTGTCAGTCCTTTCCCTTGCTGCCCACTGGATATACAGAGACATCTGCACTGTCCATGCGCTCATTTGCATAAACATCTAGGGCTTGATTCACTAAAGGGTGCTAAGTGTTAGCACGCCAGTGAAATGCCCTTTAGCACGTGCAAAGGCACTTTGCATGCGCTAATACGCGCGCAAAAGTTACGTCGCACCATTTACTTGCTAAATAGCGTGATAAGCGTACTTAGCACATGAACGGTGCGACTTTTCGTGCGCGCGATCAGTAACAGCTTTAGATGTGCAAACTACTTAGCACCCTAGTTTGCATGTCCAAAGCTGTTAGGCGTCCTAACTATGTTAGCACGCCTTTGTGAATCGAGCCCCTAGTCTCCTTTCTCTGCATGTTCCTCTAGTAATCCCTTACCATCAGAGAGAGAGAGAGAGAGATTGATTTTGGAGGCATTGTAAAGGCCATTACCGGTTTTCTACCCGGATATCCGAATCCGACCGGATATCCCAGATATTTGGATACCAAAAAGTTTGGATTCGGATATCCGATTTGGATCCGGATATCTGGGTATCCGAATCCGAATTCAATTCGGATTTTGAAAACGGGTATCCGAGCAGCACTGCTTACCATGCTGGCCGCCCACATACACAGACCTCCAGATCAGCAGCGGCATGCAGCAGGGATGAGAGAGGAGAGCAAGGTCCAGAGACGTGCCTACGCTTAAAACCCAGGAAGTGAAGAGTGATGCCACTTCCTGGGTTTGACATATATGGTGCGTTTCCGGACCTTACTCTCCTCTTTCATCCCTGCTGCTGCGGCTGCTAGGTAGTAAATTTTACTTTGACAAGACACAGCCACACAGTGGTGATCTACTCAGGAGGTGGTCGCAATCTACTGGTAGATTGCGATCGACCTATTGAGCACCCGGGTGATACAATATAGCAGCACTTACACCACACTGGATAGAATGGTCCTTCAAGTAACAACATGCGTTCTTCTTCAGATGCACCAAAAAATGTGACGGTCAGTTTCTTAGAAAACAAAAGACTGATGGAAGGAAGCGATGTGACTTTGCGATGTTCCAGCAAGTCTAACCCTCCACCCAACAAATATGAATGGTACAAGGGGAACATAACAGTGAAATTACCATCTCAGGTTCCACAAATCACAGTGCAAAACATTAGCAGAGACACTGAACCTTACTTCTGTGCTGTGGAAAATGTTATCGGGAGAGGAGAGTCACCTCTAACAGAGATACCTGTGGAATGTACGTATGTCTTCTTCTCAGCCATGATTATTATATTCAAAAGAATTTGGCATAGCTACATACCTCTGTTTCCTATCACAGATTTTTGGACCTGCCCCCCACCCTCCTCCAGGTATACCCCGACCTCCTTACCCCACCAATGGCTGACCAAGATGATAGATGGAGTGTGTAAAGGGTGCACACATTTGCTAACTCTCCATACTGAGGGTACTGGGGGTTACTAAATGGGGCTTATTAAGCATCCGTAGAGGAGAGACTGAGGGCTAGTGAGGGTGCTGAGGGTCAGAAAGGGACTTATTGGGGGTCTTGAGGGAGAGATTGAGGGTTCAGGGAGTTGGAAGGGGGCTTATAGGGGATCTGGGAGGCAGAGGGCTAGGGAAGGTGCTGGAGGTTAGAAATTGGCTTATAGGGAGTCTGGAGGGGAGGGACGAAGGACTAGTGAGGGTGCTGAGAAGGTCAGATAGGGGGTCTGGAAGTAAGAGATTGAGAGCTAGTGAGGTTTCTATAGAGGATTTATTAAGCATGAGTAAATGAAAATGTGAGTGAGGGAGTCAACTTACCTTTAAACTTCCCTCTACATTCCTTCATTGTCACCTGGAGGCGGAGCTTAGAATGTTGGGATGGGGCTAAGTTAGGGGTTGGGCTTGCTCTTAAGCTTTGATCCCCTCCCGTTGCATCACGCGGTCACAGGAAATGCTGTAGACATTGCTACCCAGAGGTCTATGGGCTAGTAATTGATTTGGCAGCTGGGGCCTGTATTAAGCACTTTGGCTAGCAATGGCGTGGAGGCGTGTATCAAAAAAGGGCGCCTAGAAAAAAGGGCGCGGGATATAACCGAAATTATAGATTGTAATGTAAAACAATAATTTTCGTTTATAACTTGTAAATGAAAAATGTAGTGCTAAATCGGTTAACTAAACGGAAATTAAACGGCAAAATACCGTCTATAACAACAAACGAATTCTGAAATGAAATGTCAAATAGCATCTATAACAAAAAAACGATATTTACGCTTGTATTAAGCATAGTAATACAATGGTAGATTTTACAGATATTTTACTGAAATTATACCTAACTGTACGCTTACACAGATCTATCCCTAATCCCTAGACCCCCCCTTTGTTTAAATATACATAATTTAATAAATTGTATATATTACATTCACACTGTATATTGTGCTGTAACTATACCTAACCTTACTCTCACACAGAACCCTCCCTGTACCTATCCCTAACCCCTAGACTCCCTTGTGGTGCCTAACCCTAAGACCCCCCTGGTGGTGCCTAACCCTAACCACCCCCCTGGTGGTGCCTAACCCTAACCACCCCCCTGGTGGTGCCTAACACTAACCACCCCCCTGGTGGTGCCTAACCCTAACCACCCCCCTGGTGGTGCCTAACCCTAACCACCCCCCTGGTGGTGTATATTGTACTGTAACTATACCTAACCCTACTCTCACACAGAACCCTCCCTGTACCTATCCCTAACCCCTAGACCCCCCTGGTGGTGCCTAGCCCTAACCACCCCCCTGGTGATGCCTAACCCTAACCACCCCCTGGTGGTGCCTAACCCTAAGACCCTCCTGGTGGTGCCTAACCCTAAGACCTCCCTGGTGGTGCCTAACCCTAAAACTCCCCTGATGGTGCCTAACCCTAAGACCCCCTGGTGGTGCCTAACCCTAAAACTCGCCTGGTGGTGCCTAACCCTAACCACCCCCCTGGTGGTGCCTAACCCTCACTATCCCCACTGCACAAACCCCCTTACACACATATAAACAATAATATATTTAATCCTTAAAATACTTCACTATAAATAACATGAATAGAATAATTTATATATTTGTAATAGAATAAATAGCCTTAAAATCAGGTACACGTAAAATAATATTATAAATAGAAAAGTGTATATATATATATATATATATATATATATATATATATATATATATATATATATATATATATATGTATATATATATATATATAGATATATATATATATATAGATATAGATATACTCAGTATATATAAAAGAATAAATAGCCTTGCAATCACGTACGCATTAGAATTCTTAAAATAACGGTAATGTTAAAATCGCTATATTAGTAAGTTAATAAAACAATAATCGACGCATTATTAGTGTGAAAAACAAAGTTAATACCAAAAGCGATGTATTTCTAATAAAATAAGGTTGAAAACGATATTTAAGCATTATACGTATGAAAATGAATTTTAAATGACAAAATAAGTGTACACGAAAATTTACTTATTACAGTCCTGTAAGCAAAATTTAAAAACGGTAAAATAAGTAAAAGCTCCTATAAGCGAAATTTAAAAATGAAAAATAAGTATAACGCAAAGTCAAAACGAACTTGTAAACGATATTTGTTATAAACCTTATTCTGTAAACGAAAACTTTTGTTAACACGATCCCTGTAACCGATATTTCTCGGGTGCCCTTTTTTCCTGTCGGGCGCCGAATAGCCGATATTTTGCATTGCAGTCTATGGCGGCGCCCTTTTTGTCCACTAGCCATGTGCGCCCTTTTTTACTGGCCCGGACGTGGAGGGATGAGGTTTAGGAGAAAATGAATACCAGCACATTATAGGAAAAGGGATTGGTTGCAATTGCGACTGCTGTGACCCCCCTGCTCCTACGCCAGTGGCCAACAGATTATAATATAGTCTTGAACATAATGTTTTATGTATGTCCTGTAGATTCTGCTGTTGGAGTTGAAGTTATCATGGTTTCCCGAACAGAGGAAGCCGCTGAGCTGAAGTGCAGCTACAAGAGCAGCAGGCCTAATGTATCCCATTACACCTGGATGAAAGATGGAAATGAAGTTCTCAATGAGACCGGTCAGATTCTGCTATTGGAAAGCAATAAACTTATTTCTGGCTCCTATTCATGTATCGCTCACAACACAGCAGGAAGATCCACCTCTCAGGAGCTCCCACTTACAGGTCAGAATTGCTTCATTTTATCCGGATGAACTTTGTAACATTATATGAATTTCACAACAAGTTATAGCAAATCTGATTTGCCTTGTAATTATGGATATACAATACAGTACAATGGTGGCAGCAAAAGAGAAATGTTTCTGTAGTGCTTTAGGTAAGAACACTCCTTGCGTAAAAATTTTATATTTTAATGGCTACAAAATGTCATTTTCCTATATGTGCAGACATATTAGAAAAACAAAAACAAAAAAACCCCTTCTATTTCCCTATGGGTGGTGTGTGCTTTTCTCATATTGAGACCAGAGGATAAGAGTATGACAGGTCTTTGTGGTATCTTAGCCTTTGCCTAGAATTGCCCTGTATTCTTCTGGACAGAGTTCTCATACTGTTTCAGGGATCTGTTAGGGCCAGGGCCGGTTCTAGTCCTTTTGCTGCCTGAGGCAGACTTGTGAAGATGTGCCCCCCCCTAGCCACTCCATTCCTCCTTAGTCAGGACAGTAGTGTCACCTCCTCCCTTCTGCTGTGCAAGTCAAATGAAACACTGCTGCTCTCCTGCCTCACCCCTCCTCACTCACTGTCAGACTCCTCACACAGCACAACAAGCTGCTTTTCCCCAATGATGATCTCATCACCTCACTCTCCTCTCGCTTCTCCTCCTACTCTGACTGCATGCTGTTAGTGTAAACACAGTACAAACATGCTGCCCCTGTAATCTTTGCCTTGATGCAAATGTTTCACCTTGCTTCATGAGAGCACCAGCCCTGGTTAGCGCCAGTTTGCCATGCCTGCTAAGGAGTCACAGCCCTGACTCCGAGTGCTCTTACCACCTTCTTTTCTGGCTCTGGTACTTCTTCAGCTTATAAAAGGTCACGTAGATATTTTTCCTGGTGTTGCTGTTACTTGGCTCTGCCACATCTATCACCATGGCTAAGTTCTGGTTCTTTTCTAATACCATAATGTCTACTGGACTGGCCAGTTCCCATCTTTTATAGCCATGTGGAATCTCCCATCTAGGCCTGATAAGGTTTAGCCAGGGCCGGTTCTCTCATGAAGCAAGGTGAAACATTTGCATCAGGTGCAGAGATTACAGGGGCAGCATGTCTGTACTGTGTTTACACTTACAGCATGCAGTCAGAGTAGGAGGAGAAGCGAGAGGAGGGTGAGGTGAAAAGGTCATCATTGGGGAAAAGCAGCTTGTTGTGCTGTGTGAGGAGTCTGACAGTGAGTGAGGAGGGGGGAGGCAGGAGAGCAGCAGTGTTTCATTTGACTTGCACAGCAGAAGGGAGGAGGTGTCACTGCTGTCCTGACTGAGGAGGAATGGAGTGGCTGAGGTTGAGCAGTTTGTTTGTCCCAGACTCACAGCCAGACAGTGTGCCTTACTGCCTTTGTGTTGAGCTGCAGCATGTCATGTGAAGCAGAGTAAATTGTTGCGTGCTGTGCGATCATTCCAAATTGGGGGGAAAGGGGGGAGCACATCCTCACATGTTTGCATCAGGCAGAAAAAAGCCCTGGGTTTAGCCTATATGCTGTAGACATTTTCCTGTACATATTGACAGCTACTTGGTTGTGCAATTCAGTGAATGCCTGCTTCTATGGGTGGGCAGGGCAGCACATCACCCGTAGTGCAGCAGCAGAGAGGGGCACAACCTGGTAGGGAGCATATGCTGAGTGCACTGCGGGAGCAGGAACTGTAACTCAGGATTGAACTTCATTGCAATCAGTAGTTAATACCCATTTTTCCATGAGAAGTCTTTACCTTTTCTCAAATAGATCATCAGGCGGTCTGTAATATGTCTGATATTGTGGTGAAACCCCTCCCATAGTGTGATGTCATCATCTAGGTCCTGTCAGTTTGCTGTTTGTGAACCTCATTGCATTGTGGGATATAAGAGATGTTTCCAACTGCCAAGCAAGCAGTATCTCCCTCTGTGGATATGTATATCTATATAAAAAAAAAACCTTTTAGCCCATCACATTGTTAGGGGGCGTGGTTATAGAAAATGGCAATTGGTGCTGTAAGTCGTTTTTCTTGTCTGCCAGTAGTAAAGATGATGCAGGCTGATTATGGATCAAACAGTATGAACAAATTACATGTGGAATATCAATCATTTCTTGACCTCTCTTCTATTTTTTTACTTCTCATTTTGCGATGCATAGATTTATTTTTTCCACGTTTCTCTGCAGTTCCTTTTTAATTCACCTCTCTGGGAACCACACACACTAAATAAACGCACTCTGCAGTTTTTCTGCATGAGTTGTCTAACAGTTTTGCATTGCTATCAACTGGTTTTTTTTTGCATGTGAAAAATGCATTCAAGCGTGAACTTGCCTATTAAAGCGGATCCAAGATGAAAAACTAACTATAGCAAGTAACTTGTCAATATATCTTACTGTATCTGAAGTTTAGATCATTTGCACAGCAAATCTAGCCGCAAACAGCTTCAACAGTATATGATTATTTCTTCCTGTGATGCAATGACAGCAGACATATTCTGCTTGTCCTCATTATACAGGCAAACTGCTCTTTATCTTCACCCCTCAGCCTGTGAAAACTCCACACCCCTCTCCTCCCCTCTCTGCCCCCTTGCCTCTGAAATGTAGTGCATGCTTCAGCAAAAGCCTCCTCCCCAGGCTGAGCTCCCATGAGCACTTGCAACATGGGACTCAGAATGTCTAGGCACTGAAGGAGCTGGGGGCGTGGATACATTCATTTACATGCAATTATGGTAGGTAATAAATTTGGGTTAGAATGCCCAAAAAACTATATGTAAGGGACAGAATTAAAGCAGCAAAAGATTGTCTCGTATCAACTTTAACAATTTATCCACTTTATCTCTGTTCACCCACAATTGGCCCCAGGAAAGTCCTCTAGTCCAGGGCTAACTGCGCATGCACAGCTTGGCCGCATGCACGCTCCCGCAGCGATCACGTCTATGTGAAGGGAGCGAGAGAGGCCAGCATTCCTGGCCGAACTGGACAGGTGCCGAATGGCTCCGACTGACAGATTTTCCAGGGCCAGTTGTGGGTGAACAGAGAGGGAGAAGAGGACGGCATGGGAGTGATCAGGCTGGAGGGGGCTGGAGGAAGCCCCAGGTATGTATATTTTATTGCGGGGGTTCCCTTTAAAGAGCTCTTAGACCATAACTAAAACCTTGTATAATTTTATAGAGCTTGGAACTTCAGAAGATGGTGACAATGTAGCAGTGATCCTGGGAGCGTTGGCTGCAGCTGTCCTTCTGCTTCTGTTAATATTTCTTGCCTACTTTTGTTTGAGGTAAGCAAGACAAACCAGAGACCACCATATCCACCAATACAATAAATCAAATCTAAACCAGATTTATAACTAAAGGTTCACACATACAAAGCAGTGTTGCTGGGGAATTTTTGCCATAGTCATTCTCACACAGAGAGATACGTAGAGAGCGCACTTACTCTTGCGCAGACTGACAGAACTAACGGGGCCCGATACCGGAGCTGCAGGCAGCGGAGGACGGCAGCGTGGGAGCGATCTGTGTAAATAGGGCTGGAGGAAGCCCCAGGTATGTATAAAACTTTTTTTTTTTGGTCTCTGGTACACTTTAAAAAACTTAATAAAATGACCACTATTGTGAAAAACTGTAAAATGTAAAGATTAGATTTTATATTTTTCATAGAGCAGAATGCCCTTTAAATTACTTTTTTTTTCCTATGTCACTGATCTGACAAGTTTTGGACTAGTCAATCTCCTCACCTGGCATTCTCCGTTATTTTGTTATTTACAAAAGCATTTACTGAACAGCAGTTGCTCAGTCCAACTGCCAAAATAGTGTGCAAATGAGTAGGGAAGCTGGTAAGCATTTTTGTATTGATCATTTTCAGGGAAGCTTTTGTAAAGAATGAAGGCAATAATGAGAATCTGCCATGAGAAGATGGATGAGTCCAAAATGTGTCAGATCTGCCAGCATTTTACTACCTACTGTAAGTGACAGCAACGTAGGGAAAACGTAATTTAAAGTTCATTTTACTCTGGGAGAAATATACATTTTCAGCCTATGATTTTACAGTTTTTCACGATTATGGTCTTTTAAATATTAAATCATTACTCTTATCATAAACATACACTACACTACATTACAAAAGTCCTCCAATGCAAAAAAAAAATCTAAAAATATATATTGTTATGATGTGTGGGATATTTAAATAATTAATCATCTGTCTATGATTTTTTTTACCAATTTGAGTAGATGGAAAAATAAGCCATCCGCCCCCTTATCTCCGATTCATGGTGAAATTAACGTTTTTGCGGTGAGTGCATTTTTATACTACAAGCTGTATTCAAGCTGATTTCAAAGGTGAAATAGAGCTAGAGAATGTTCTCTTGACCCATAAGTGTTTGCTGGCAGATCATCATCCATCCAAGTGGTGACACCTTCTAAATTTTGGGTAAATGTTTGCAGTTACGCTATACATAATTACGATTCGGACATTCAACTGATTATTGTGTAATCTATTTGTAGTTTTCCTGTAATTTCATGCCGATATTAGAGGTTACAAACAAAGCCCCCATACATGCTATTGTCACCAAAATTGCTACGTCTGTTAAAGGACGACTATATAAATTCAAAGTTTTATACATACCTGGGGCATCCTCCAGCCCCAATTGCACGGATCGCTCCTCAGCCTTCTCTACCTTCTGTAACAGGTCCCTTAACTTCGGCCAGTCGGGGCCAGTCGGGGCATGCTCAGTACACTTTTCTGTATCTCTCTGGCGGCTAGGAGCATTCTGCGCCCCAGGTATGTATAAAACTTTTAAGTTATATTGTCTCTGCAACACTTCAAGGAAAAGGGTGGGAACAAGGCATACAATTTTTTTTTTTCAAAAAGACCTTGAATTTTTTTGGGGAAAATCAATTGTAAAAATGCAAAGGAAAAATGGCTTTAAAATCGCGTGTATGGGGGCATTGCTATTACCCACTAAAGGCAAACAATCTTCAAGTAGACTTTTCTGGGGTGGGGACATCCTTCTGAGAGGGGCATAAGCTTCCCGTGGAAACCTTTGAGGTGGAAGAAGGATCTACAAGAAGGCACCCCTGAGGTGGGCGCATAGTGTATAAAACAGACCCTTTTGGGGTGGGAGTATGATATATAATCAGGTACTTCTAGATGGCAGTTGACAGACACCTCTAGAGTGGTAGATAATCTACAAGCAGACATGTCTGGACTGGAAGATGATGTGCAAGCAGATACCCAAATTTGTAACAATCAGCTACAATGAAGTTCCTGCACATTGCCTTTTTCAATAATGATAGAAAACTATCTAAAGCAGCTCTTCTCTTATATACTCTACTACAGGGTCAGATTTACCATAAGGCACTGTAGGTGCATGCTTATAGGCACTTTATGTGGCAGAGGCAGCTCTCTTTCCTTCCCAAAGGTCTCCTCTCTCAGCAAGGCCAGAGGGCAATGTCCCTCACCAACCGACTGCAGTCCGGCAGCCACAGGCACATAGGGGAGGAGATCTGACTGAGGCTTAATCAGTGCCTCCTGTCAAAGTGAGAGTAGCTCAGTGGGCAGTGTGTGTATTGCATCCTCCTCTCTTGGTCCCTGCGCCACACCAGCTGTGTCCCAGATCAGCTATGCACTCTGGCCACACACACACTGTCATTTATATATATATATATATATATATATATATTTGTTATTATTAAAGTAGAGGGGGCCTTATCCAAGATTTTGCTGGGCAGACTTACTCTTTGAATTACGCAACTGTTGGTTCATGTTCTTTTAGTTAATTATGTGATATAAGAAAATAAAGGCCAGAATTGGCATATTTAGGCCACTAAAATCTAAGTACCTCCAGGCTACTGAAGTGTAAATATGGCCCTCCTCTACTCTCAGGGCTCTTTCACATCAGAGCTTGCGTTGCAGGACGCTCAAAGCATACGTTTTGTTGTATGCGTTTTAATGCGTTTTGATATGCGTTGCACTGCAGTGAGTGTGCGTTTTTAATCCGTTTTCAATGCGTTACAGGACATAGGAAAACGCAGATAATTTTTTTTTCTTTTAGTTTTCAACTTTCTACATTGTTCCTCTGTTGCATTCTGGGACTGATTGCCTGCGTTAACGGATTAAAAACGCGCATAGTGTGCGTTTTACATTGACTAACATTGCAACGCATAAAGCTAGCGTTGGCCAAAAAACTGCGCCTGGGTGCAGTGGAACGCAACGCACAAAAAGGCTGCGTTATATGTGAAAGCTAAAATGAAAGTCTATGGACTTTCATTTCACCTTGGGTAACGCAAACTTTATCCTTTGCGTTGAAACGCAGAAAATCTGCCCTAATGTGAAAGAGCCCTAACATACTGTACTTAGAATGAGGAAAGGTAGTTCTGTAGTGTAGATGTTTTCTTTAAGTAAATAGACCAATATTAATATTTGATCTTTTATTTTTTATGTTTTTTTTGTTTTGTTTTTTTTTTTACATTTGTGACTGTCTTATTCTTTCAGCACTTGGAGGATCACATAACAACAGAGATGCAAGAACACGAGTATGGAAATATCCAGACTAATCAAAACCCCTTACCAGGGCCCAGAGGAGCAACGTGAGTTTCTCTTTGGGTCTGAGCACTGTCATGTTGACAAGATGATTTTAGCAATGGGTGTTAGTGTATAATAAGCAGGAACATCAGACAGTGCATACAGAGGCATAGCTATGGGTGGGGCTAGGGGGGACGTATGTCCTCGGGGCAGCAATGTAAGGGGGCTCAGCACAGCCGCTGCACCCCCACATGCATGAAAGGCAGGCTCGCTGGATGCCCAAAGCTGCTTCTCTCCCTCCCTTTGCAGAGGAGTGCTGATGCGTTAACAGCAGCATAAATAGTGGGGCATACCTGGCTATCTATAGGAGGGTACATCTGGCTATCTAAATGGGGGAGGGCACATCTGGCTATCTAAATGGGGGAGGGCACATCTGGTTATCTATAGGGGGCACACCTGGCTATCTATAGGGGACACATATGGCTATCTATAGGGGGGTACTTTTAGCTATCTAAAGGGGGGCACATTTGGCTATTTAAAAGGAGGCACATCTGGCTATCTGAACAAGGAAAGGGGGCATATTTGGCTATCTAAATGGAGGGAAGGGGGGCACATGTCTATCTTTAGTGGGGAAGGTTGTACATCTGGCTATCTAAACAGCATTTGTACATTTGACTCCACCCATGCTCTGAGTGCATAGACAGTCCTGTGTGATGCGCAAAGTTATGCATTGTGCAGCAACGGGTTCTGACAGTGCACTACTGCATACATTTCTGCTTGGGGTTTCATTGAATGTGGTCAGCTGTGGAATTCACAGGCTCTGGTGCTGCAGACAGGTCCAGGACACTCACCACTCCACCACCAGCACCCCCTTTAGGAGATGGAATCCAGGCTAGCCAGAACCTCCAAAGTGTGCAGAAAATGGACCGCTCACCAATGGGGGTGAAACCACTCCACTATCTTTATTTCAAAATCCAGAGCTCTTTGGTATGTTATCTGGATTTCTTTAAATAAAGATAACAAAGTGGTTTTACCCTACTAGTGAGCGGTCCATTTTCTGCACGCTTCTGTGCTGCAGAGAAATGAGTTGGTGTTCTCAGGCCTTATCTTTATTTCATTCTTAAAGTGTTGCTTCATGTAGAGAAGTGGAGCAATATAGTGTCCAACATGACCAGGCTGAGATCGTATAACCTATTATTTCATGTAGTTTTTTTCATACAACTTGGAGTTTTATACTGCATGACCGGGTAGAACGACTATCTGCCATAGCTTTTGAATGAGCAGGCAAGAGAATAATCTCTCTAATTTATCCTATCTGATTTTGTTTACTCTATCCCCTTGTGAATAGGCCTAAGCTTGCCTTCACATTCCGTAACCCACCTAAAGCTGGCCATACATCAGGGGATTTTGCGGCCAATCGACCATCGGATTTGATTATTATACTCAGAACTGGATGAAAATTGGTGCCACCAAGTGCATGCCTGACTGACAATGCGACTGTGACAACTGAAGAGGCAGCCGCGGCCCGCGGCGAACAGCACCGCCGCCGCGGCTGCCTTCATTCCCGCACCCGTCCCTCCAGCGTCTAGGACGCCGAGGTCGGGTCGTCACTTAGGTAATGGGGTCCAAGTCTCACGCGGGCGTGCGCACAGACGGGACTTTTATGCTGGAAGGAGGCTGGTCAGCTGACCGGCGGGTCAGCTGACCTCAGAGGAGACTCACGGCGCCCAGGATTGGCTGAGTGCAGGGGGGCGTGCCAGTGAGGTCTCCTCTGCTTCTTAAGCCTCCGGGCTTCAGTCTGACGCTGTCTGGTGTCGTGAATGCCTCGTGTGTTAGCGCTCAGACCTTAGATTAGATCCCAGGTGTTGAAACCAAGGACTTCACACCTAGTCTAGGATATTGTTTATATTGTTATTGATTCCTGTGTATGACTCTGGCTAAACTCTGACTCTGATCTCGCTTACTGATTCTGTACCTCTGCCTATCTGCCTCAAGTTGCTGAACCTCTGCCCGATTTCCGTTTACTCTTCTGCCTTTCGATTCTGCTCTGATACTGTCTTCTCTGTTGCCGACCCTTGCCTGTTTGACCATTCTGCTCACCAGTGGGCCCTCGCCACTGGTGAGGTGTTAGCTTAACCAGCTCTTCTGGTGAAGTTGCTCTACTAGGCTGCAGTACAGCCTTAATTGCCTGCTCCTCAGGTGATCAGCAATTGCAGTATTATTTGTAACGCCTGTTCCTCAGGTGTCCCCTAGGCTGCAGTACAGCCTTAATCGCCTGCTCCTCAGGTGATCAGTAATTGCAGTATTATTTGTAGCGCCTGCTCCTCAGGTGCCCTCTAGGCTGCAGTACAGCCTTAATCGCCTGCTCCTCAGGTGATTAGTAATTGCAGTATTGTTGTAATCGCCTATCACTGGGTTGCAGTACTGTCTGAATCACCCCCCCTCGGGAGATTCTATCTCTTCAGTTCCAGTATCCCCAGCTTGCTGGGGTTTGTACTTTATTATACGGGCAGTACACCGATAGTATCTCACCAGTCTCTCTGGTGAGGTCTCGCTAAACTATTAAAGTTATTGTACTCCCTTACACGGTCAGTGAGCCGATAGTACCTCATCAGCCCCTCTGGTGAGGCCTTGTTATTCTATTAAAGTTCTGAACTCTATTACACGGTCAGTGTATCGTTAATACCTCACCAGCCCCTCTGGTGAGGTCTTGTCAAATTATAAGTCACGGTTGCACCAAGCACTACATACTCAGCTCCTTGTGCTGCTATACTGGTATTATTGGTGATTCTGCAGATCACACATAATCAGGTATAGCGTCTGCATTATTGGTGATTCTGCAGATCACCAGGGCCGGATTTCTGGCAAGGCCTATAGGCCATGGCCTAGGGCACCAAAAATTTGGGGGCAGCTCAGTGAGGGGAAGTAAAGCTGTTCTATGCAGCCATCCCTATCTACAAGGACAGCTTTAACCTTTAAACTCTCTGTCCTGTACTTCTGTTGTCCCTGCAAGACCTGTAAGCTCTATCCTGCAGTTATACTTCAGCCTAACTCTCATGGTGACTCAATGGGTCCATCATTAACGAGATGGCAAACATAAAAGTTCTTAAGGAAAACATAACTTATAATCTCTACGCGTATTACTGAAATGGTTATTGTCTGTGACTTCCAATGATGGAAAGTAAGTAGAATTATCGGGCACATAGAGATAACAACGATACGTATAGTTGCCTTGGGCGGTAAAAAGTACAAATCCGGCCCTGCAGATCACCAAATAATCAGACATCTGAGCTGCGACACCCAACCGTTAAAGCGACCAATTTCAGGCTGAAATTGGTCACATTAATTGATCGGACATGCTGCAAGATGTAGGGCCGACTGACTCAATTGGGTGTGCGGTGATAACAGTGAGCAATATCGAGGCAAGTGATGAACTCAATGAAACCCCCAGCGCTGTCCTCCCTAATGTTTAATGTCCTCCCTCTGCCAAGAACAAGCTATACATTACCTCTCCGCACCCTCTGCTTGTCCTGCGCCAGCCTCAGACACACTCCTTGCTCCATACACGTGCCCCATGTGATTGCTGAGTAACAGGGACGCATGTGTGATATCACACACGCACCTGCATATATGCTGGCTGCCTTTTGGGGCCAGTGGAGGACAGCGGACAGGTATTGTATATAGCACTGGGCACTGGGGAGGTGAAGCACACATTAGAGGGGGCGGCGAGGCGGCGGCAATGCTTATTCCAGATCAGTTTCAGCATGAAATTGATCGGGAATTGGCCTGTGGTGTACGGGCAGCCGACAGATCTCTCTTTAATCAGATAAGAATGCATACAAAGACCAATCGATACAGTTAAACTCAAAGACCTGGAGAGGGAATTGGGATACTACGCATTAGGGATCAACGAAAAGCTGGGGAGAGAAGTGGTGTATCCTGACCTACTTCCCTAAGTACTATTTCTGTAACGTTACTCATAGCAAAGTACTATTTCAGTAACGTTCCCCAAAGCAGTAGTTAAGAATGATTTTGAAAAAAACTAGGGATGGGACGAATCCACAATTTCTTCGAATCCGAATCCGAATCCGAATCTAAAAAGGTTCTCGAATATCTCGAACCTTTCGAATCCCGAATCTAACGAATCCTGCGATCCGTGGAATAGTTGCCCACAGTATAGGTAGGCAGGCTAGGTGCTCACACTATAGGTAGCTTGGTAAAGGTGCCTTCAGTATAGCTAGCTAGGCATAGGTGCCTTCAGTATAGCTAGCTAGGCATAGGTGCCTTCAGTATAGCTAGCTAGGCATAGGTGCCTTCAGTATAGCTAGCTAGGCATAGGTGCCTTCAGTATAGCTAGCTAGGCATAGGTGCCTTCAGTATAGCTAGCTAGGCATAGGTGCCTTCAGTATAGCTAGCTAGGCATAGGTGCCTTCAGTATAGCTAGCTAGGCATAGGTGCCTTCAGTATAGCTAGTTAGGTATAGGTGCCTTCAGTATAGCTAGTTAGGTATAGGTGCCTTCAGTATAGCTAGCAAAGCATAGGGGCCTTTAGTATAGCTAGCAAGGTATAGGGGCCTTCTGTAAAGTTAGTTAGGTATAGGGGCCCTCAGTATAGCTAGTTAGGTATAGGGGCCCTCAGTATAGCTAGTTAGGGATAGGGGAATTCAGTACAGCTAGGTATAGGGGCATTCAGTATAGCTAGGTATAGGGGCATTCAGTATAGCTAGGTATAGGGGCATTCAGTATAGCTAGTTAGGTATAGGGGCATTCAGTATAGCTAGTTAGGTAAAAGGGCATTCAGTATAGCTAGGTATAAGGGGATTCAGTATAGCTAGTTTGGTATAGGGGCCCTCAGTATAGCTAGATAGGTATAGGGGCATTCAGTGTAGCTAGTTAGGTATAGGGACCCTCAGTATAGCTAGTTAGGTATAGGGGCATTTAGTGTAGCTAGTTAGGTATAGGGACCCTCAGTATAGCTAGTTAGGTATAGGGGCATTCAGTGTAGCTAGTTAGGTATAGGGACCCTCAGTATAGCTAGTTTGGTATAGGGACCCTCAGTATAGCTAGTTAGGTATAGGGGCATTCAGTGTAGCTAGTTAGGTATAGGGACCCTCAGTATAGCTAGTTAGGTATAGGGGCATTCAGTGTAGCTAGTTAGGTATAGGGACCCTCAGTATAGCTAGTTAGGTATAGGGGCATTCAGTGTAGCTAGTTAGGTATAGGGACCCTCAGTATAGCTAGTTAGGTATAGGGGCATTTAGTGTAGCTAGTTAGGTATAGGGACCCTCAGTATAGCTAGTTAGGTATAGGGGCATTCAGTATAGCTAGTTAGGTATAGGGACCCTCAGTATAGCTAGTTAGGTATAGGGGCATTCAGTGTAGCTAGTTAGGTATAGGGACCCTCAGTATAGCTAGTTAGGTATAGGGGCATTCAGTGTAGCTAGTTAGGTATAGGGACCCTCAGTATAGCTAGTTTGGTATAGGGACCCTCAGTGTAGTTAGTTAGGTATAGGCGCATTCAGTATAGCTAGTTAGGTATAGGGACCCTCAGTATAGCTAGTTTGGTATAGGGACCCTCAGTATAGCTAGTTAGGTATAGGGGCATTCAGTGTAGCTAGTTAGGTATAGGGACCCTCAGTATAGCTGGTTAGGTATAGGGACCCTCAGTATAGCTAGTTAGTTATAGGGGCATTCAGTGTAGTTAGTTAGGTATAGGCGCATTCAGTGTAGCTAGTTAGGTATAGGGACCCTCAGTATAGCTAGCCAGGGTACCCCTCCCTCTGTGCGCCTCCTCTGCTTACCCCCTACATAGAAAAAGATAGCATCGGCTCACCTAACAAGGGGATCCAGCGCCGATTCCCACTGCATCCCCGTGCAATCACCGATCCCCCGCTCGTCCTCTTCCGACCCCCCCACGCCTCCTCCGCTCGCCCCTTGCATAGATGTGAGCATTGGCTCACCTAACACCTGCCCTGGATTCCCTACCTGCCGCCAGCGCAGCGCCGCAGACCTCTTGCTTCCTCCTCTGTTCCCCCTAGTGATCGGCATTTGCATCGCGTCATCACTGAAGCGCCGGGCAGTTACTAGAGGGAACAGAGGAGGAAACAAGAGGTCTGCGGGTCTGCGGCTCTGCGCTCGTGGCAGGTAGAGAATCCAGGGCAGGTTTTAGGTGAGCCGATGCTCACATCTATGCATGGGGCGAGCGAAGGAGGCGCGGGGGGGTTCGGAAGAGGACGAGCGGGGGATCGGCGGTTGCGCGCGGGGATGCAGCGGTATTCGGCGGATTCGTTAAGGGGGAAATGGCGTCGGGATTCGAATCCACGAATCTCGAATATTTCTCAATATTCGAGGGATTCGTGGATTCGCCGGATTCGCCGTCCCACCCCTAAAAAAAACAGATACAGGTTATACAGTATGACCAACATAAAAAAAAATTATTTAATGTATCTTTGGTGATTCCACAGCTCTGAATGGTGTCACTACTGAGCCTTTCTAAGCACCAGAAAGCTTCTTGTTTGGAAGTCTATTTACATCCAACTGTTCCTTTGGAACAGAGGCGCCAGCAGGATAAAAATTGATACAAATTTTAAAAAATTGCTTGGAGGAAGTGGTGGGCTTGCCTCCCAAAAGCAGACACGAGATCCTGTCTTCAAATAGATCAATACATTTATTATACGGTACCCCAGAACAGTGCAACGCGTTTCGCAGGTCAAACCCGCTTCATCAGGCAAACAAAATGGGGACAACAGGATTTCAGCAGTATCAGGTTTAGCGCCTCACTGACTGAGGTGCTAAACCTGATACTGCTGAAATCCTGTTGTCCCCATTTTGTATCTACAAAATTGTATTCAAACTACTTAGTATAAAAATGATTTATAAATTATAATAAAAACCTTCTCCATTCATGGGAAGCTTTTTTCATCATAAGTTACAAGTCATATAAGTTCCTGTATTCCTTTGTGCAATAGCCTGGCCATAGGTCTTACACAGCTGCTGTGTCTCTTACTTCCTCCTGAGCAAATTGTCTTCTGGGAGGTTGGCAAAACTGAGCTGACACTCGTCCTGTGTATTGAGGAGGGCAGAGAGGGGTGTGGCTCCATTTGGCAGAATTCTAGGTAATGTGAGAGGCAACCAGTCAGCAGCTGGAGTATGAGTCATGTGATAGTTCTAATACAACAATGTATGCTAGAATTACAAAGAATAAAACTTTCTATTAACTGCATGGGGGTTATTCATTGCAACAGAGAATGAAACATTTTGTGGCTGTACATCATGAGTCCTTTACTGCTAACTTATTGTACTTTTCCTTTTTCAGCCGTCTATCCCATCAAATGGATGCAGAAAATGACACAATTTATAGTAATGAAACGGTGAGTATTTGCAGGCCTCCAAACAGCTGCCTCCGCTTCAAACATGCACTTTTATCCAATTACTTTATATAGGAAACCCGAGATTAATACTTTGGCACAAAATAAACATATCCCCTGATAGATGTTTTCAAAATAAATACTATGCCTGGCATTTTTGCTGCTCTGGTGTGCCGATTTTTAAAAACATTTTTTTTTACTAAAACTCCATGCAAAACACAGTTCATCAGAAAAGCATATTATTTAGTGGGCTGTGTGCAAAATGAAATCCCCATTTCTAAAACACCTTTTATGACTAACAAATATAGATTAAAAAAATAGCTCCTTCCTCTGCACCAGCAGCTCCTCCTGTCTCATCACAGCTCTCTGTGACGCTGCCAGTATACAGAACAGGAAAGCAGAGGCAGAAGGGGGCAGGCTTGGGCTTGAAAAGACATCAGAGAAGACAGACTCAGCTATAATGATTCCTGGGCAAAGCCAGACTGAATGCTCAGTCACGGATTTTATCAGGGCTGATAACAAGCAGGCTGAGCAGTGAAGAATGAAACAGAGAGCAGGGTAGGTATTTTCTCTAATGTTCCCACTGATATATATGGTGAATTCATGAGGGTGCTTCGTCTCTGGTACACTTTAAAGGCAATATCCAAACAGTTTTAAAAAAATGACATTTACTTACCTGGGGCTTCCTTCAGCCCCTAGCAGCCGACATGTCCCTCGCAGCTCCGATCCCAGCCGCCGCCTCGGGGTCCCCACCGGTGCAGACTTTCACGATATTCTAATTTTTCTTAATTTCACCTGTATTCTATTGCTGCTGGTAGCAGTAAACCTGCTGTGGGCTATCTACTGCGCACAGCAGTTTTACTGTAAGTTAATGAATCAAACCATTTGATCCATAATCTATTTTTCAAAAACAGGCATTCTTAAAGAAAATCTGTAATGAAAAAACTTCCCCTGGGGGGTACTCACCTCGGGTGGGGGAAGCCTCCGGATCCTATTGAGGCTTCCCCCACGGCAGCGGCGAAAATCCTCCTGGAGCGGTGGCGATGTAAATATTTACCTCCTTGGCTCCAGCGCAGGTGCAGTATCGGCTCGCTGCACGGAGATAGGCGAAAATAGCTGATCTCTGTCTGGCCGCTGTACTGCGCAGGCGCAAGTCTTCTGCGCCTGCGCAGTAGAGCGAACGCGACGGAGATCGGCTATTTTTGCCTATCTCCATCAGAAGAGCCGCAACAGCACCCCCACTGGAGCCAGAAAAGGTAAATATTGCACAGGCCGACAAATTGTCGCCTGTGCGTTCCGTGGGCTGCAGCGAGACCACCGTGGGACACAGGAGGATAGGGGAAGCCTCAATAGGGTCCAGAGGTTTCCCCCTACTGAGGTGAGTACCCCCCAGGGGAACTTTTTTCAATACAGGTTTTCTTTAAAGTGTCATTGATTTTCTCATTCTGTTCCTTGCAGATCAATCTGCTGGGAATTCCTTCCCCAAAATGTCAGACTGATTTTGACTATAAGTGATCGAAAGCATTGAAAATTTAAAGCAATTTTTGGGGGGTAGGGCAAGAGCATTGACAGATCGAAAGGCCTATAGCTTTGCACAGCATTGAACAGTTCAACTCTACAGTTCGACTGATTTTTCAATAGATACCCTGCTGGATTCTATTGGAAATTGATGTGCAGTTTATGGGAGCAATCGATTCCTTCTGAATCTATTCTTTTCAGAAAAGCAAAAGCATATACTGTACAAAAAGCAGCTAAAAAACAGCACCAAAATAGTAAATACCACGGGCTTCAAATGTTGAATGACTCGACGTGTGACCACAAGCCACTTACCCAGAAGTCTTCGGGACATCTGTGTTCTGTTACGCATCATAGGCATATGTTCTATGTTCATAGAACACAGATCTATGTTCATTTTTTCTGCATTTTTATTGTATGCTTCACTCTAACATTTTTATCTTTTTTTATATACAGTATATACTGTTTATGCTATTAGTATTTATTGACAATTGGCATATTTCATTATTATGTTGTATATTAATCTTCATAATAGGAATTATAGAGCCTTGTCTATTCATTATTAGTCTGTATATAGACTTATGGATGTCATACCTCCATGCCTTGTTTTTAAAATTGTTTTTAATCATGCAATTTGATACAATAAAGAGTTTCTGAACAGTGAAGCAGTGATTAATTTTGATTGGTCATTTATGACCTCAGTGTGGAAATTCTGATTCTTTAGGTTTTTTGTACAGGCATCATAGGTGTAATGAAAGCCGCACATCATAGGTGTAATGAAAGCCGCATTGCATTACTCACAACCGCGCTTCCTCTTTCAAGCCGGAAGGAGGAAGCGCGGAAGTGAGTGGTGACGATGGATCCGGAAACCTCACAGTGACATATCCCGACAAACGAGTTTCCACGAACCATCTTCCTACCCGGGGGAACACGCGACAGGTGCAAACAGGAGGTGAAGCAATTGTGGTACTTTGTGCGGGAGTCATTGGGGATCTTAAACATCTGATCCATTGTGACAGTCATTATCATCGCGCGTTGCCAAATGCCATTTGTGTAATCGCACTCTTGTATTCATGACGCAAGAACGTGGAAACTATTGCTCGTTGCTCAAAAAATTGCAGGTCATCGAAAAAAAGTTGCTGGAAAAATCACATAGTGGGTGCGGGCCTTTAACTGAATACTCCAGCCTGTTTAAAATGGCACATGTGCAAGCTCAATTTAGACTTGGGAGAGGCGGTTGCAAAACGTGGGGCCTAGGGCACTGAAAAGTACAAATCCGGCACTGCTTACAAATACGAACGGCCTGGAAATGTGAAATTGGATTCTGTAGGTTAGAGAGAGGGACAGCAGAGGAACGGCAGAGTGCAGAATCACGGCGAAGGAGCAGGAGGACTTCAGGGGGCTGTAATTTGAACTCTTGGTAGAGCAGCTAATTTGTAAACACAGGATGTTAACCATTTGTCTGCTTCCATGAAAGTAGACACACTGCAGATTTATTGCAGGATTTGTATCAGCTGCAACAAAGAAATGTTTTTATTTAAAGGTTAGCATTGTTGTTGCTTCACTTTTAATGCAGAGAGGAAGTTCTGAGTTCAGGTCCGCTTTAAGAACAGATTCAGGTTAAGAATGAACCCAAAGCACCTGAAAATCCCCACAAGGGTAGGTGGATAGTAAAGTGGTTAAATACTTAGTTGAGTTAAAGAAGACATAGGTCCATTAAGATAAACCAGGAAAAAGTTATGACATTCCCCTGCACCCTCACATAACTCAGTTGATCCAGAGGATCAATTATCCCTAAAAGGGTAAAAAAAAATAATAATTCCTGACTCCAGGTGGAAGTCAGATAAAATCCCTGGATCAACTCTTAGAATTACCTAGTAATTATAGCCATGGATGCCCTTCAATGCAAGGAAAGCATCCAAGCACTCTTGAAATGCAGATATAAAATTTGCCATAACTACTTCCTGTGGTAATACAGTACATTCCACATTTTAATCACTCCTACCTAAATAGATGGAAAAACATTGTTTTTCCTCCATGCACATATCATGTCCTCTAGTCCTTTGCACAAGCCAAGGAACATAAAGCTCACCTGCCAAGCTTCTATATTGCCTTCTAATGTTAATTACATGTTAATTAGATCTCCTCTAAGGAGTCTTTTCTCAGACTAAATAAACCCAGTTTTTCTAACCTTTCCTGATAAGTGAGACCTTCGGTCCCTCTAATAAACTTAAAGGATACCTTAGCGCACAAAAAATAAAATAAAAATGGGGGCTCTTCTTATTCCCACCATTTCCCTGTTGTCCTCCACCCCCCTCCGTTAGCACGTACTGGTCCCCCAAACCTACCTCCTGGTCGGGATGGTCGCAGCGGACTGCACAGGTGCTGCCCGGCGACACGTATCCTTGGTTGTGCACCACGACCGGGAGCGCTCACTGCAGTCACACTACGTCAGAACTACGTAGTGCACATGCGCAGAGCACTCCTGCCCGTGGCAATCAAGTACACGCATTGCCAGGCAGTGCCTGCGTAGTCTGCCACGACCATCCCGACCAGGACATGTAACAGGTATGCGGTAACAGAGGGGGATGGAGGAGAACGGGAGGAGCAGTGGGAATGAGAAGAGCCCACTATACATGCCTGATCCCCTGTTTTTTACTTTAAAAAAAAAAAGAATGCGCTTAGGTATCTTATAAGCTCCTCACACCTGCTTTAACCACTTGAGGACCTAGGGCTTTCTACCCCTTAAGGACCGGCCACTTTTTTTCCATTCAGACCACTGCAGCTTTCACGGTTTATTGCTCGCTCATACAACCTACCACCTTAATGAATTTTGGCTCCTTTTCTTGTCACTAATAAAGCTTTCTTTTAGTGCTATTTGATTGCTCCTGCGATTTTTACTTTTTATTATATTCAGCAAAAAAGACATGAATTTTGGCAAAAAAATGATTTTTTTAACTTTCTGTGCTGACAGTTTTCAAATAAAGTAAAATTTCTGTATACATGCAGCGCGAAAAATGTGGACAAACATGTTTTTGATAAAAAAAACCCCATTCAGTGTATATTTATTGGTTTGGGTAAAAGTTATAGCGTTTACAAACTATGGTGCAAAAAGTGAATTTTCCCATTTTCAAGCATCTCTGACTTTTCTGACCCTCTGTCATGTTTCATGAGGGGCTAGAATTCCAGGATAGTATAAATACCCCCCAAATGACCCCATTTTGGAAAGAAGACATCCCAAAGTATTCACTGAGAGGCATAGTGAGTTCATAGAAGATATTATTTTTTGTCACAAGTAAGCGGAAAATGACACTTTGTGAAAAAAAAAAAAAAAAAAAAAAAGTTTCCATTTCTTCTAACTTGCGACAAAAAAAAATGAAATCTGCCACGGACTCACCATGCTCCTCTCTGAATACCTTGAAGTGTCTACTTTCCAAAATGGGGTCATTTGTGGGGTGTGTTTACTGTCCTGACATTTTGGGGGGTGCTAAATTGTAAGCACCCCTGTAAAGCCTGAAGGTGCTCATTGGACTTTGGACCCCTTAGCGCAGTTAGGGTGCAAAAAAGTGCCACACATGTGGTATTGCCGTACTCAGGAGAAGTAGTATAATGTGTTTTGGGGTGTATTTTTACACATACCCATGCTGGGTGGGAGAAATATCTCTGTAAATGACAATTTGTTAATTTTTTTTACACACAATTGTCCATTTACAGAGATCTTTCTCCCACTCAGCATGGGTATGTGTAAAAATACACCACAAAACACATTATACTACTTCTCCTGAGTACGGCGATACCACATGTGTGGCACTTTTTTGCACCCTAACTGCGCTAAAGGGCCCAAAGTCCAATGAGTACCTTTAGAATTTCACAGGTCATTTTGAGAAATTTCGTTTCAAGACTACTCCTCACGGTTTAGGGCCCCTAAAATGCCAGGGCAGTATAGGAACCCCACAAATGACCCCATTTTAGAAAGAAGACACCCCAAGGTATTCCGTTAGGAGTATAGTGAGTTCATAGAAGATTTTATTTTTTTGTCAAAAGTTAGCGGAAATTGATTTTAATTGTGTTTTTTCACAAAGTGTCATTTTCCGCTAACTTTTGACAAAAAATAAAATCTTCTATGAACTCACCATACTCCTAACGGAATACCTTGGGGTGTCTTCTTTCTAAAATGGGGTCATTTGTGGGGTTCCTATACTGCCCTGGCATTTTAGGGGCCCTAAACCGTGAGGAGTAGTCTTGAAACGAAATTTCTCAAAATGACCTGTGAAATTCTAAAGGTACTCATTGGACTTTGGGCCCTTTAGCGCAGTTAGGGTGCAAAAAAGTGCCCTCACATGTGGTATCGCCGTACTCGGGAGAAGTAGTACAATGTGTTTTGGGGTGTATTTTTACACATACCCATGCTGGGTGGGAGAAATACCTCTGTAAATGGACAATTGTGTGTAAAAAAATCAAAAGATTGTCATTTACAGAGGTATTTCTCCCACCCAGCATGGGTATGTGTAAAAATACACCCCAAAACACATTATACTACTTCTCCCGAGTACGGCGATACCACATGTGTGGCACTTTTTTGCACCCTAACTGCACTAAGGGGCCCAAAGTCCAATGAGTACCTTTAGGATTTCACAGGTCATTTTTGTTTCAAGACTACTCCTCACGGTTTAGGGCCCCTAAAATGCCAGGGCAGTATAGGAACCCCACTAATGACCCCATTTTAGAAAGAAGACACCCCAAGGTATTCCGTTAGGAGTATGGTGAGTTCATAGAAGTTTTTATTTTTTTGTCACAAGTTAGCGGAAATTGATTTTAATAGTTTTTTTTCACAAAGTGTCATTTTCCGCTAACTTGTGACAAAAAATAAAATCTTCTATGAACTCACCATACTCCGTACGGAATACCTTTGGGTGTCTTCTTTCTAGAATGGGGTCATTTGTGGGGTTCCTATACTGCCCTGGCATTTTAGGGGCCCTAAACCGTGAGGAGTAGTCTTGAAACCAAATGTCGCAAAATGACCTGTGAAATCCTAAAGGTACTCATTGGACTTTGGGCCCCTTAGCGTACTTAGGGTGTAAAAAAGTGTCACACATGTGGTACCGCCGTACTCAGGAGAAGTAGTATAATGCGTTTTGGGGTGTATTTTTACACATACCCATGCTAAGTGGGAGAAATATCTCTGTCAATGACAATTGTTTGATTTTTTTACACACAATTGTCCATTTACATAGAAATTTCTCCCATCCAGCATGGGTATGTGTAAAAATACACCCCAAAACACATTATACTACTTTTCCTGAGTACAGCGGTACCACATGTGTGACAATTTTTTGCAGCCTAGGTGCGCTAAGGGGCCCAATGTCCTATTCACAGGTCATTTTGAAGCATTTGTTTTCTAGACTACTCCTCGCGGTTTAGGGCCCCTAAAATGCCAGGGCAGTATAGGAACCCCACAAGTGACCCCATTTTAGAAAGAAGACACCCCAAGGTATTCCGTTAGGTGTATGGCGAGTTCATAGAAGATTTTATTTTTTGTCACAAGTTAGTGAAAAATGACACTTTGTGAAAAAAAACCAATAAAAATTAATTTCCGCTAACTTTTGACAAAAAAATAAAATCTTCTATGAACTCGTCATACACCTAACAGAATACCTTGGGGTGTCTTTTTTTCTAAAATGGGGTCACTTGTGGGGTTCCTATACCGCCCTGGCATTTTACAGGCCCAAAACCGTGAGTAGTCTGGAAACCAAATGTCTCAAAATGACTGTTCAGGGGTATAAGCATCTGCAAATTTTGATGACAGGTGGTCTATGAGGGGGCGAATTTTGTGGAACCGGTCATAAGCAGGGTGGCTTTTTAGATGACAGGTTGTATTGGGCCTGATCTGATGGATAGGAGTGCTAGGGGGGTGACAGGAGGTGATTGATGGGTGTCTCAGGGGGTGGTTAGAGGGGAAAATAGATGCAATCAATGCACTGGGGAGGTGATCGGAAGGGGGTCTGAGGGGGATCTGAGGGATTGGCCGAGTGATCAGGAGCCCACACGGGGCAAATTGGGGCCTGATCTGATGGGTAGGTGTGCTAGGGGGTGACAGGAGGTGATTGATGGGTGTCTCAAGGTGTGATTAGAGGGGGGAATAGATGCAAGCAATGCACTGGCGAGGTGATCAGGGCTGGGGTCTGAGGGCATTCTGAGGGTGTTGCCGGGTGATTGAGTGCCCTAGGGGCAGATAGGGGTCTAATCTGATAGGTAGCAGTGACAGGGGGTGATTGATGGGTAATTAGTGGGTGTTTAGGGTAGAGAATAGATGGAAACACTGCGCTTGGGTGGTGATCTGATGTCGGATCTGCGGGCGATCTATTGGTGTGGGTGGGTGATCAGTTTGCCCGCAAGGGGCAGGTTAGGGGCTGATTGATGGGTGGCAGTGACAGCGGGTGATTGATGGGTGGAAGTGACAGGGGGTGATTGATGGGTGGCAGTGACAGGGGGTGATTGATGGGTGATTGATAGGTGATTGACAGGTAATCAGTGGGTTATTACAGGGGAGAACAGATGTAAATATTGCACTGGCGAATTGATAAGGGGGGGTCTGAGGGCAATCTGAGCGTGTAGGCGGGCGATTGGGTGCCCGCAAGGGGCAGATTAGGGTCTGATCTGATGGGTAACAGTGACAGGTGGTGATAGGGGGTGATTGATGGGTAATTAGTGGGTGTTTAGAGGAGAGAATAGATGTAAACGCTGCGCTTGGGTGGTGATCTGATGTCGGATCTGCGGGCGATCTATTGGTGTGGGTGGGTGATCAGATTGCCCGCAAGGGGCAGGTTAGGGGCTGATTGTTGGGTGGCAGTGACGGGGTGATTGATGGGTGATAGGTGATTGGCAGGTGATTGACAGGTGATCAGTGGGTTATTACAGGGAAGGACAGATGTAATTAATGCACTGGCGAATTGATAAGGGGGGGGGGTCTGAGGGCAATCTGAGCGTGTGGGCGGGTGATTGGGTGCCCGCAAGGGGCAGATTAGGGTCTGATCTGATAGGTAACAGTGACAGGTGGTGATAGGGGGTGATTGATGGGTGATTGATGGGTAATTAGTGGGTGTTTAGAGAAGATAACAGATGTAAACAATACATTTGGGAGGTAATCTGACGGCGGGTTTGCGGGCGATCTAATGGTGTGGGTGGGTGATCAGATTGCCCGCAAGGGGCAGGTTAGGGGCTGATTGATGGGTGGCAGTGACAGGGGGTGACAGGGGGTGATTGATGGGTGATAGGTGATTGGCAGGTGATTGACAGGTGATCAGTGGGTTATTACAGGGAAGAACAGATGTAATTAATGCACTGGTGAATTGATAAGGGGGGGTCAGAGGGCAATCTGAGCGTGTGGGCGGGTGATTGGGTGCCCGCAAGGGGCAGATTAGGGTCTGATCTGATAGGTAAAAGTGACAGGTGGTGATAGGGGGTGATTGATGGGTGATTGATGGGTAATTAGTGTGTGTTTAGAGGAGAGAATAGATGTAAACAATGGATTTGGGAGGTGATCTGATGTCGGATCTGCGGGCGATCTATTGGTGTGGGGGGGGTGATCAGATTGCCCGCAAGGGGCAGGTTAGGGGCTGGCTGATGGGTGGCAGTGACAGGGGGTGATTGATGGGTGATTGACGGTGATTGACAGGTGATTGACAGGTGATTGACAGGTGATTGACAGGTGATCAGGGGGATAGATGCATACAGTAAACAGGGGGGGTGGTCTGGGGGGGGGGTCTGGGGAGAATCTGAGGGGTGGGGGGTGATCAGGAGGGGGCAGGGAGCAGGGTGGGGGATAAAAAAAAAATAGCGTTGACAGATAGTGACAGGGAGTGATTGATGGGTGATTAGGGGGGTGATTGGGTGCAAACAGGGGTCTGGGGGGTGGGCAGGGGGGGGTCTGATGGGTGCTGTGGGCGATCTGGGGCAGGGGGGGGGGAAAAATCAGTGTGCTTGGTGCAGACTAGGGTGGCTGCAGCCTGCCCTGGTGGTCCCTCGGACACTGGGACCACCAGGGCAGGAGGCAGCCTGTATAATACACTTTGTAAACATTACAAAGTGTATTATACACTTTGTATGCGGCGATCGCGGGGTTAACATCCCGCCGGCGCTTCCGTATGGCCGGCGGGATGTTGCGGCGAGTGAGCGGCGACAGGCGGAGGCGGAGGATCGCGTCACGGATGACGCGATCGCTCCGCCCATGCCCCTACAAGGACCGCCGCCAATTGTTAATACGGCGGTCCTTGCGGGGTGCACTTCCCGGCCGCCAATTGTACATACGGCGGTCGGGAAGTGGTTAAAACAGCATTAAATGGGGTCCATACAATCTTTGCTGAGTAGCCCCATTTTGTCTCTCTGACTATGTACTTCTTCTTATTTTACAGTTTGCAGAGACAAATATTGAATATTCCACTATTGCTCATGGTCACCATAGAGAGACGAGACGAGATATGCCTAATCGGAGTCACCAAGGAGAAGATGTGGAATATGCAGCAGTGCGACGTCACTGAAGAAATCGGAGAACGTTTCCTTCTGGTTTACTCACATAAAATAATCTTACTCAAATATAAAAACAGTCCATTACTACTCCAGACTTCTCTGTCACACGTGCAGTCGTTCCAACCATAAATCATACAAACTATGCACAGGTTTTCTGCTGCAGAGGAGTCTTCTTCCTACTAAAGAAAAAGAAGGGGACAAACTACATCGTGTCAATTTTTTTATATTTTTATTTTTCAGAAGTAAAAGCTAATGTGCTGATCCAATTCACGTTTTCTCCAAAGTTTTCTCCTAGAAGATAATTTTCATCTTTTGTTTAAAATAACATTTTTGCACTCTGCAACTGAAAAAGTACCAAAAAAGTAAATTAATAAATACATCAAAATTGTTGTATTTTCTTGATTTCTGGTGGCTTAAAGCGGTATCGTCATCATAAAAATCAAATTTCAACAGCAACTGCTCTGAGTGTATTAAGTGATAAAGGTGCTAATCCTGCATTCAAAACTTTTTTCTGCTGTTATGATTTGGAGTTATCACATACTTATGGAGCACTGGCCCTTTAGTAGTCGTTGCCAAAGAATTGCATGCTGGGGGTTCTTATCTATAATCTATTCCTCCTCTTCCCTTTATTTCCCTGTCAGCTGCTTATCTGAAACATGATCCTCTGCTCACTTGTGTTTACAAGCAAGGCTGAGGTGACTCAGCGATTGGAGGAGACAAGAAAAAAAGTAAAGGGCAGAAATGACATCACGAGTTAGTCTAAACTGTGGGCAAAAGACATGGCCCCCACCAGGAACAGAATTCTCGTAATTTACTATATAACATTCACTGAAATCAAAACGTGGACAGTATAATACATGTGTTATGTAAGTAGATCAAGTATTTATCTACTTATATATATGTTTTTTTTCCCTGGCATAGTATGGCTGATCCTACTGCTTTAAAGGGGATTTTTTTGATGAGCTGTGAAATATCACTGAGGAGAAAACTTTGGAGAAAAAAGAGAATTTCTATCGGGCCCCATATTTGTTTTGCTCTTTATTTATGATGTTTTTGTTATATTTGTGTTATATTTGTGATTTCGCTATTGCTCTTTGATGTATTTTGATCATCATTAGTATTAGTTCTAAGAAAGTAATGATACCATTAGTTATTATATTCATTATGTTATGTCGTTACACACACTTATTAATTTATTTAGTGACAGCAGTAAATCACTTTCAGCCCTATCGCTGTTCTTCGCAGCAGACGGCAAAAATAAACTTTGGCCTATTTATAACATTACATTACAATAGTTTCGAGTTTCAAATAAAGTTCTAAATAATTTAAAAGAATTCCAAAAGTCGGTGAAAAGGTACTGTTAAAAGTATGCTGTGTACTTTCTTTCATGCTGGTGGCTTAAAAGGCATTTTATGTGAAAATATCATGTAGAATTTGGGAGAAAAAGGGAATTTGATCAGGTCCAGAATCTGTCATACAGGTTAGGAAATATAAAGCGAAATAAAGTAACCAAGTTAGGAAAACCACACACAGGAATAAAAATCAAAACTACTACTTTATGTCGTAAACTGATCAGATATTTAAAGTGTACCTGAGTTGAGTAAAGTAAAGAATCAATACTTACCTGGGCTTCCTCCAGCCACATGAACTCCCTCGCCGTCCTCCCCGGTGGCTCTGTTCCTCTGTATTGGCCCCCGGTAATAGGACTTCAGTTGCGCCAGTTGGACCGCTCTGCGCATGCATGCTCAGCCACGATTATGCTCTTGTTGCACTCCCATCATGACAAGGGGGCGCTCACCAGGGTTCATGGGGCTGGAGGAAGCCCAGGTACAGTGGCTTGCAAAAGTATTTTGCAAGTTTACCACATTTTGTCATATTACTGCCACAAACATGAATCAATTTTATTGGAATTCCACATGGAAGACAAACACAAAGTGCCATACACGTGAGAAGTGGAACGAAAATCATACATGATTCCAAACATTTTTACAAATAAATAACTGCAAAGTGGTGTGCATAATCATTCGGCCCCCTTTGATGTGAGTGCAGTCAGTTGCCTATAGACATTGCCTGATGAGTGCTAATGACTAAATAGAGTGCACCTGTAAGTAATCTAATGTCAGTACAAATACAGCTGCTCTGTGACGGCCTCAGAGGTTGTCTAAGAGAATATTGGGAGCAACAAAACCGTGAAGTCCAAAGAACACACAAGACAGGTCCAAGACAGGTCAGGGATCAAGTTATTGAGAAATTTAAAGCAGGCTTAGGCTACAAAAAGATTTCCAAAGCCTTGAACATCCCAAGGAGCACTGTTCAAGCGATCATTCAGAAATGAAAGGAGTATGGCACAACTGTAAACCTACCAAGACAAGGCCATCCACCTAAACTCACAGGCCGAACAAGGAGAGCGCTGATCAGAAATGCAGTGAAGAGTCCCATGGTGACTCTGGACGAGCTGCAGAGATCTACAGCTCAGGTGGGAGACTCTGTCCATAGGACAACTATTAGTCATGCACTATACAAAGTTGGCCTTTATGGAAGAGTGGCAAGAAGAAAGGCATTGTTAACAGAAAGCATAAGAAGTCCCATTTGCAGTTTGCCACAAGCCATGTGGGGGACACAGCAACCATGTGGAAGAAGGTGCTCTGGTCAGATGAGACCAAAATGGAACTTTATGGCCAAAATGCAAGACGCTATGTGTGGCAGAAAACTAACACTGCACATCAATCTGAACACACTATTCCCACTGTCAAATATGGTGGTGGCAGCATAATGCTTGGGGGGTGCATCTCTTCAGCAGGGACAGGGAAGCTGGTCAGAGTTGATGGAAAGATGGATGGAGCCAAATACAGGGCCAACTTGGAAGAAAACCTCTTGGAGACTGCAAAAGACTTGAGACTGGGGCAGAGGTCCACCTTCCAGCAGGACAATGACCCTAAACATAAAGCCAGGGCAACAATGGAAGGGTTTAAAACAAAACATATCTATGTGTTAGAATGGCTTAGTCAAAGTCCAGATCTAAATCCAATCGAGAATCTGTGGCAAGATCTGAAAACTGCTGTTCACAAACGCTGTCCATCTAATCTGACTGAGTTGGAGCTGTTTTGCAAAGAAGAATGGGCAAAGATTTCAGTCTCTAGATGTGCAAAGCTGGTAGAGACATACCCTAAAAGACTGGCAGCTGTAATTGCACCAAAAGGTGGTTCTACAAAGTATTGACTCAGGGGGCCGAATAATTATGCACAACCCACTTTGCAGTTATTGATTTGTAAAAAATGTTTGGAATGATGTACAATTTTCGATCCACTTCTCACGTGTGCACCACTTTGTATTGGTCTTTCACGTGGAATTCCAATAAAATTGATGCATGTTTGTGGTAGTAATGTGACAAAATGTGGAAAACTTCAAGGGTGCCGAATACTTTTGCAACCCACTGTAAGTATTGATTCTTTACTTTACTCCATCTCCTTTAATGTAGACAGATCTTGACAAAGATTAAACAATATACATCCAAAAACGTGAAAAATTACTAGAAGAAACAGATTCAAAGTCAGGTATCAACTAACAGGAGTAAAGACCTCAGGGCAGATTGGATGACTTGTATCACTTTATGACTTTTATCAGTGCTATACAAACCATTTTGTAATGTTATTTAAATGTCCAGTTTAGGGTGTAGCTGCTATGACTTGTTCTTGTAAGAAATTCAAACTATGCTTTCTTGTCTTGAGACTATGGCCTCAATTCACTTATTGGAGATAATAAGACAAGAGAAAACTTACCTCCACACAGTGAGAGAGTTATCTTATCTCTTCATTCCTTACGTTACCTCCTCTGTAGTTAATTTACCTCCTCTGTAGTTAATTTACCTCCCCTGTAGTTAATTTACTTCTTCTGTAGTTATTTTCACACGCAGTTAATGAACAGCCTGTCTTTAACTCTGGAGTTATTTTAAGGATTAAAGAGTTAACTTAAAGACAGAAGAGTTAACTTTAGGTTTGCCTGAGGTAAAATGTTTCCTGAATACTACATGCCTTATCACCATGGTAACAACTCTAGAAGAGTTATTAAAGACAGGAGATAAGCTTAGTGAATTGAGGCCATTCTCACCTCTCATTGTACTGAGATGAGAAAGAGAAACACATTTGAGCACAGATATATTTGGCCAAAAGACACGCCACACATGGGGGTAACAATAGCACTCACCACAACCTCCACTGCTGGGGGGGGCACTTTTCTCAGCAATGCTGAATATGCAAAGTAGCGGAAGGTAATAGCTTCTACAATTAGGTCACATGATATGTTCTCCTTTCTACTCAACCGGTGTTCAACCAAATAGCACTATATGGCTCCCAGGTGTTCTATCAGGTGGTGGAAAACCTGACACAAGACCCATGTAGCTGCACACCAGGCTGTGAAGACAGGAGAGGGGATATAGCCATGATTCACTAACTGTAATACACTTGAACAGCGCAAGCTATATCCCCTTGCAGCCGCTAATAGGGTAGCGCATCTTAATGAGATAGCTGTGCATGCTATGCGTGCTAGTAGCAGTGTAGCGGGTGTAAGTAAGCAACGGTCGATGTTTATAATAGCCGCCCGGTAGAGATGTATCGCTACCACAATACTTCACTAGCACAGCCCCTACTATGTTAATTAACATTGCTACTTTACATCCCTACTGGGCGGTTATTATAAACATCGGCCGTTGCTTACTTACTCCTAGTGCTGGAAGCAGGTAATTTATACTGCTCCCTGTGCTACTTCGCATATATGTAATGCCCAAAGGGAACCTAATTCTAGTTGGATGGGCTGTAAAGCAGTGATGATCGTAAACAAATTAAGATTTTGCTAAATTTAGCGTAAATTTTCACAATTACGCAATTACGATTTGCAAATTCAATTGATTTCATGTAGTCATTCGTAATTTCACATAAAATTTGGTGAAATTTCACATATTTTCTTGCCGACTTTAGCAGTCAGTAGCAAAGCCCCCATACATGGTATTGACAACAAAATTGCTACATATAGTAAGGAGAATCGTGGGTCAAAAAATAATTTTGCAAAAAGACCTTATAGTTTTTGAGAAACTCGATATTAAATATGCAAGTAAAAAATGTTTTTTAAACTTAGAAAAATGACAGTTTGATAACCATTTTTCTTTGAATTTCTAAAATCGAGTTTCTCAAAAACTACACGGTCTTTTTGAAAAATTCTTTTTGTGATTTATACCCACTATTCTGCTTAATATATGTAGCAATTTTGCTAGCAATAGCATGTATAGGGGCTTTGCTATTAACCACTAAATTCAGCGCAAAATTATGCAAAAGTTCACGAAAAATTACGCGGAATTTTGAAATACTACTTTTACATACAAAATTGATTACGATTTTCTCTGAAATTTTGCATTACGATTACGATGCAAAATTGCGAATTTCGATGTGAATTTTAAGCCCACCACTGCTATAAAGTCAACATAATACAATACTAGTGCTTGGGGGAGAGTTGTGGGACCATCCAAAGTTTTGCTATTGGGCCAAGCAAGTTTTAATCATGTCTCCCTGGAGATTATGGGGATTAGGAATTAAAAATTAGAGGTAATATCTCAAAGGCAAACCTCAGGAACAAATACACATACTAACCAAAAAGAGAGCAGCCTCTTGAATCCTATAGAGGCTTCCCACACCGACCTCGAGTTCCAAGTGCGGACCAGGTGCATTTCTAGCCTTTTTGTCCCTCCAGGCAAGCAGCCCTGTATCACAACCTCCCCCCCCCCCCCCAAAAAAAAAGAACACACACACACACACACACACACACACACACACACACACACACACACACACACACACACACGAGAATATAAATCCTTATAGGGAGATACAAACACCTGTGCTGATCCTGACACTTTTCATTGCACACCCTCTTCCTGCACTACCCCAGCTTAGTGTGTAAATGCAGAGTATAGTGCAGCAGAAGCTGTGCTCTCACCTCTCCGCTGGAGTCCAGTGCTGTGCTTCCGCCTGTCTGCTCAACACTCGCCCTAGTGCCCAGCTTCTCCTACCGCATGTAGTATGATTACACACTAATAAGGAGAATGAGGTGCCGGCACTAGAAGAGAAGAAAACAGACAGGATGGTTGCACAGGCACATCACTGGACTCCAGAGGGGAGGATAGAGAACAGCTTCTGCTGTGCTATACTCTGCCTTTACACACTGGACTGGGGGAGCACAGGGGGAGACAGGAACAGATAGTGGGACAAGGGGACAGAGGGTGGCACAAATGGGGACATCAGGATGCATAAAGGGGGACAGAAGGAGGTACAGTGGGACAGGAGGCACATAGGGATGTACACAGAGGCGACTTAGGCAGATGCCTAGGGCCTAGAGAGAGTTTAGGGGCTTGGTTTATGATAGCCCCCAACCAATCTTGCCAAAAAATCTGGGTGGCCATCAAGGGTGGGCCCAAAGTTGTTGCTTGCCTAGGTCACCATTTCACCTTAATCCATCTCTGGACAAACGGGGGCAGAGGTGGCACAGGGGGACAGAAGGAGGCACAGGGGACAGAGGGACACACGGGGAGCAGAGGTGGCACAGGAGGACAGAAGGAGGCACAGGTGGATGGAGGGACACACAGGGGGGCAGAGGTGGCACAAGAAGACAGAAGAAGGCATAAGGGGATGGACAGAAGGAGGTACAAATGGGGACAGAAGGTGGCACAAACACCTCTGGGGCCGTGGCTTTGTTAAGGGTGTGGCTTTGTTTGATGGTGTGGCTTAATCAGGGGCATGGTGCCCCCCAGGACCAATGGCACTCCAGGCATGCCTATGCCTAAAAATTCCCCTGGTACAGACTCGCCTGAAGAATTCCGATTAGAACTTGTTGTAAAGGAACATTGGGGCAACACTCTTTTTCAGGCATGAGTGGCTTTATTCTACTGTGCAGGTGGAGTTGTTCTCGAGCAGTTGCAGCATGGCCACACTCATGCCAGAGGAGGTGCATGGTCCTGATGTTCCGGAGGGTCCCAGCTAGCAGTGACAGAGAAGGACTCGAGAGGTCAGAGAGGGGACAATTCCTCTTGGTTCCCCCTGTTTTCGGAACCATGGCTCCAGTCCTCGCGAATGGGCACCAGAGGTCCTTCACATGGGGCGGATCAGCTGATCAGTGGCCGCCATCCATGTGGTCGTGACTGCACCGCCACCACCTAAGCTCGCCGGTCACTAAGTAAATGAGCCATCAGGGGCATTGCAGCCACCCCCAGTCCTCTGCAGGATGAGTAGAGTACCTCCACTCCAGGCCACTTCTGCCACCTCCATCCAGGGAGCTGCCGCCAGGACAATGCTGCCAGCTTCCCCCACACTGCTGCCACTGAACCAGGCCCCTTTCTTGCAGGCCTCCTCACTCTCAGCTGGGGATCACTGCCGCCAACCCACCGAGTGACGCGGGACACCTTTGGCCCTCAGGCCTCCAGTCCTGCCTAGGCCACAAATTTGGGGATGGATTTCTATAAGAGTTCGAACCACTTTGGCCCTACACTCACATCCACTGCTGCTGCTGTCAAGTTGCTGGAGACTTCCCTGCTGCCCAGGTGAGTTTGTTTCCACTACTGTGTCCACAGGGGAGCCAGGCCTCCATCCCTGACTCTGTCCCTCAAGGTGGCCAGGTCCACCACCACGAACCCTGTTTCACTGGGAAGCGGGAAAAAAGGCGCAGGCCGCTAGTGGACAAAAAGGGCGCCGCCATTCACTCTCATAATAAATAACGTTTAACGGGCGCCGAGCAGGAAAAAAGGGCGCAGGACATAAATAACGTTTACAAACGGCGCCAGGAGATTTTTAATGATTTATAAGTGTGCTTGTGGTGATTTACGTTTATAAAATGCACCCGTGCTGAATAACGTTTATAAAAATACTAAACATATTTATCTTATTTAACTAATTAAAACATTATTTAAAGTTGTATCCCTTACTGTTTGTAAAACATTATTATTCACAAAATAAAGCGATCAGTACGTAATGTAAATTGCAAAATATTTTTTGCATCCACAATTAGTAAAACATTATTATCCACATAATAAAGGGGGGTCTTAGGTTTAGGCACCACCAGGGGGGTCTTAGGTTTAGGCACCAACAGGGGGGTCTTAGGTTTAGGCACTAACAGGGGGGTCTTAGGTTTAGGCACCAACAGGGGGGTCTTAGGTTTAGGCACCAACAGGGGGGTCTAGGGGTTAGGGATAGGTACAGGGAGGGTTCTGTGTAAGAGTAGGCTTAGGTATAGTTTTAGTAAAATTTTAGTAATAATTACTAATGTTTTACAACACTTATTACGAACGTAGTTATATTTATATCATCGTTATAAAGAATATTTTCAGATTTTATTATAAGAACAAACCATAAATGAAGGTTATTCACAATAATATACAATTATAACAATTAAACATATATTATTGTTTTTTTAATAAACGTAATTATAAGTTTAACTTTTGAAACAGGGAAGATTAACGTTTTCACAATTTCCGATTTCATAAACATTATTTAAAGGGGAACTGAAGAGAGAGGTAAATGGAGGCTGTCATGTTTATTTCCTTTTAATCAATACCAGTTGCCTGGCAGCCCTGCTGGTCTATTTCTCTGCAGTAGTATCTGATTAAAACCAGAAACAAGCATGCAGCTAGTCTTGTCAGATAAGACTTATAAGTCTGAACCACTGAAACACCTGATCTGCTGCATGCTTGTTCAGGGGCTATGGCTAATAGTATTAGAGGCAGAGGATCAGCAGGGCTGCCAGGCAACTGGTATTGTCTAAAAGGAAAAAAACATGATAGCCTCTATATACCTCTCTCTTCAGTTCCCCTTTAATGATTTATAATTTTGTTAAACATTATTTGTAAACGAAATATAGCACACTATTTTTATAAACCCTATTAGGGCTGGAACCCACAGGAGCGCTTTTGGCAGCGTTTTGGCAGCACTGCGATACGCTAGCAGTTTGCCAAAACGCTGGGCTAATGTTAATGGATGGGGCAACTTCCACAGGAGCGTTTGCGTTTCCCAGAAACGCAAACGCAGGACCTGCAGCATTTTGGGAGCGTTAGCGCTTCAATGTAAAGTATTGAAACGCTAGCAGAAACGCTCAGCAAAACCTAAACTGAGCGGTTTTGCTAGCGTTTTGCGGTTAAGCACACTGTAACAAAATGAAAAATAATTCACAGGACCAATCAGGATAAAAACGCAAAACGCTAGGCACCCGCTGGGGAAAAAAATACAATGTTGCAAAACACGACCAAAAACGCGCATGAATCCGCTTGCAAACCGCTCAGACAAAACGCTAGCGGTTGCGTTTTGCGTTTGCGGTTTTCAGTGGGTTCCAGGCCTTATTGATTAATTATTATTTAGAGTTTACACCCCGCGCCCTTTTTGTCCGGGCGCCCTTTTTGTACGTACGCGTTTCACTGACCCTCTGGACCCACAGCTACTGACCCCCATCCATGACTACCCGCTGCATCCAGCACCCTGCCTAATGGTGCCCATACTTGGTACAATTTTTTAAAACATTTTTTGATTGGATCATTTTGTTTGATTATTCCATTAGATCGAATATAAAGATTTTTCTAAAATGTCCGATCGGATTTTTATTGAAAAAAAAAGGGATAATTCATTTTTCTTGATCACCCTGCCTCAGTCGGCCACTGCCACCACCTGTAGTGAGAGGTCCTCTGCAGCTTCTTTTAAACCAGCGGGAGCACTCCTCCACAACACCTGAGGAAGGACTACGTCAGCCACCAGCCACAGTAACGCAGGCCACCGCTGCTACATCGATCGCCGGCTGTAGCTTTCAGGAGCCAGCTGGCACAACCACATAAGGCCAGGTTAGTACACTAACCAGGACCAGTGTTGTTTGCAAAATGTCGCCAAAGTCATTTTACTATTTTCGATTTTAAAAATTCAATTTTTTCTGATTTTCAGAATTTTTTGGGGGAAAAATAGACTTACCGCAATAACGTGAAAAATGTATATTTTTACTGGGGAAAATCATGAAAAGTACGACAACGTAGAAAAGTTGTGTTATTAGCGGTACAATTTTTACCACAGAAATGTGTGAAAAATGAAAAAATAAAATACATTTTCAATGGAATTTTCATGCTGCAACACACAGGCTGTTTCCTCTAAACACATTTTTCTGTGTTTTCTTTGTTTTCTGTGCAAGAGTTTAGGTCCACTTTAAGGGTATGATCAATTTCGTATCACTGAGTGCATTTTAGCAATGTGTATCAGTGTGTGACATGCAAGGCCATCAGACTAATATAATGCATGCATTTCTGTGCACAATGCAGGGACCAGGGTTTGAATCCTGGCTAGGGCTAGGCAAGACTCCCTAACACTGCAGAGTGGCCTCTTGAGCGCGTCCCAGTGGCTGCAGCTCTTGAGCGCTTTGAGTCTGACAGGAGAAAAGCGTTATACAAGTATTCGGATTATTAAAGGGATACTGTAGGGGGGTCGGGGGAAAATGAGTTGAACTTACCCGGGGCTTGTAAAGGTCCCCCGCAGACATCCTGTGCCCACGCAGCCACTCACCGCTGCTCCGGCTCCGCCTCCGGTTCACTTCTAGAATTTCAGACTTTAAAGTCGGAAAACCACTGTGCCTGCATTGCTGTGTCCTTGTTCCCGCTGATGTCACCAGGAGCGTACTGCGCAGACACAGACCATACTAGGCCTGCGTAGTATGCTCCTGGAGACATCAGCGGGATCGAGGACATGGCAACGCAGGCGCAGTGGTTTTCAGACTTTAAAGTCTGAAATTCCAGAAGTGAACGGGAGGCGGGGCCGGAGCATTGGGGAGTGGCTGCGCGGGCACAGGATGTCTGGGGGGGACCATTAGAAGCCCCGGGTAAGTTCAACTCATTTTCCCCCGACCCCCCTACAGTATCCCTTTAAGTAGCACAAGCATTGCTATGATAAGGTGCATTACTAACAAGCTTTACTGTTAGCAATGCACGTTACCTTAACAACGCTCACGATGCGCAAAAACCGTGGGTTGCGCTAACGTCATTAGGATGGAGGAACGCTGAACTAGGCTTAGGCTACATACGTATTTCAGACTCTTTCAGGCTCATTACTTCCTTCTCTTACGACAGTCTCTCTTCTTCCTCTTGCACTGTGCCAGCCCTTTGGAAAAGGTTACATAACAGGATGTTACATTTTACTTGATGTAGTCCAGACTTCTGCAAGATCTAGTGAGTATCATCATTCTCCAACTTCATAGTTGATCTTATTTAGGTGTATTATTATTACTGAGTTTATTATGTTAAATATATTTATTGATACATTTCTTTGTATCTACAGATCAATCGTTTTTTTTTTAGATATATTATCTAACAATCCATATACGAGTGTATGATCTATCTGTCCATCTATCTATCTCTGTTTATCTATTTCTTATTGATCTGTTATTCCTTCTGTTATCTAACAATTAGAGATGGCCTGAACTATTCACTGGCGGACAGTATTCTGCAAACGTCTGCTATTCACATTCATAGCAAACAGCAAACATTTAGCGTGTTCGACCCGCCCCCTATACATCATCTTTGAGATAAACTTTGACCCCTTACCTCACAGTCAGCAGACACATGGCAGCCAGTCAGCTAGCACTCCTCCTGGACCCCCCTATCAAAAAGCGGTTGCAGTGGCCATATGGGATTAATTATCTGCTGGCTGCTGACTGTTAGTGACAGCAGGGTCAGACTTGCTGCAGATAGGTAGGGAAAGCATTAGCTAGGCCTGGTTCTTGTTCCTCACTTGCAGTGAAAGCATCCCAAACAGCCCTTTTGAGGGCTAGCACATTGGTCTCCTGTGGTTTTTTTGTGTGTGACTCTCTACTGCCCACTGACATCCAGAGCTGTACACACTACTGCTGTTGCCTCATTAAGTTACAGGCACAGAACCACTCCAGTGCATTATTATTTCACTGTATTCTGATAGTACTATTGCATTTTTCTGTGTGAGACACTCCACAGCCCACTGACACCCAGAGCTGTGCATAATGTGATTCCTGCCCTTTAGGGATTAAAACCGGACTTTGTGTCAACTCCGTAATTTTTGGTGGGACTTTTGGCATGGATCCCCCTCTGGCATGCCACAGTCCAGGTGTTAGGCCCTTTGAAACAACTTTTTCATCACTTTTGTGGCCAGAAACAGTCTTTGTAGGTTTTAAAATGTGCCTGCCCATTGAAGTATATGGCCCTTCGCCAGATTCACCTGTTCACAAACATTTGCGGAAGTTCCCGTTCGCCATTCGCAAACCCCAAATTTGATGTTTGCGACATCTCTACTAACAATCTATCTACTATATATCTACTGTCTATCTATCTATCTATCTATCTATCTATCTATCTATCTATCTATCTATCTATCTATCTGTCTGTCTGTCTGTCTGTCTGTCTGTCTGTCTGTCTGTCTGTCTGTCTGTCTGTCTGTCTATCTATCTATCTATCACCTATCTATTTACCTATCTAGTTATCAATGTTTTTTTTTAGCTATTAACTCAGGCTCATACACACATCCAAACAATATACCCAAACTTGGTCTGTTGGAAGATAGTTGGGCATGTGTACAGCTGGCAAACAACAAGACTACCCTCGACCAACTGATAACAGGTTGTTTGCCAGATCCAACTGGTGGATCAACCTACCCAATTATCGTGCAGGTTGACCATGTGTGACAAGTCTTTTGAACAACATTGTTGTTCTTGAATGTGGAGATGTTGTGCAACTTGTCATTTAGCTTACATGAAGTATATAAGTGAATTGGTTATTTCGTTGGTTGGTGTGTGTGTACATACTTGTTGTGTAAACCACTTGTTGTGTGGTTGTTCATGTTGTGTGGTTGGTTGTGCATTATTTTGGATGTGTGTATGAGCCTTTAGCACAATTTGCCTGTTAATTCATGATCTTCAGACTGTAAATCACATTTTGTATGAGTTGAATAGTGTTGTTTGTGTTGACAAGATCCTGTGGAGAAGCATGGGATCAGTTTGATAAGCTTTTTTTTGTTTGTTTGTTTTGCAGGTGACGCATCACACAACAACAACCTTGACATGCTGGAGTAGTTTTTAAGTAGTCAACATGACAAGATATAATGTATTTCTTTTAGTACTTTTGCAAGGTAATGGATTTCTTTTATATACATTTCTTTATACTGAAGTACAAAGTCAAGGCAAAAATGTTTTCCCACTCCTGTGCAGCATTCCTCATAAGTAGAGTTGGTGATTGGATTTGGGATCCTGCATTTGGAAACTGAGGCCAGGTGCACGCATGGCAGAAATGCTTGCTGAGCAGGAAACGCTGAGTTTCATGCAGCAATGTTAGTATATGGGACGCAGAAGGACCAGCGTTCCATCTGCGATTTACAGTGAGCGTTCTGCAGACGCTTGCAGTGTTGCATAATATGCAGGCTGGCTGCCAAACGCACCTAATGAAAGTCTATGGTAACGCTTATGCTTTTCGTTTTTGAAGCATTTTCTGCAGTGTTTTTATTTAAAAAGTAAAGATCTCTGATTTGTTTACACTTCCTGTTGTCTTCCTAATGATTTTCATATGTTTAACTGCAAAAATGCATAGAAAACGCATATGCGTTTTCTATTAGCGAAGCGCAAACGCATACAAAATGCTCGAAAAATGCATCTGCGAAAAAAAAACGCAAATGCACTAAAGACGTGATACAAAAACGCAAATGCACCTGCAGAAACCGCAGGATTTTAATGCTATACTATGCAGAACACCGCACTTCAGCACCCAAGCTAGTGAACAGGGTCACAGGGTTGCAGTCCACGTTGCACTTCCAAGTCAGAAGGAGGAAGCATCGGAGTCACGTGACCTCCCCATGACCCTGTCCACCAGTTTGGGTGAGGTGTTCGGCATAAATCGGGTTTCCAAACGCAGGATCCCAAATTTGAACAACAACTCTTATCACAAGTGCTTCAGCTTGAACAGTGTTTGCATTTGGTTGAGGTTTCCCAAATGTAGCGTGCTTTATTCAGATGCATTTGGAAAAACAAAAATGTATTACAACCGCTACATGGCTGCAACACATTCCTATATTGTGGTTTATTTACACCGTGGTTCATATACACTGTCACTGAAGCTGTTCCAGTGTCAATTATGGAATTAGCCCACGATCAGTTCGTTGAAGAGGCATCATTTGTTATTGCTGTGTGATTACAACATCGGCAGGAACTTGACTTCATGCTTGGTTTACATTCCCACTGGCACGGCCAGAGTGATTGTGTACTTAAAGGAATACTATCAATACCCAAGTGTTCTAAAATGACAGTGTGTAAATAATGTCTAAGTAGCTGTGTAAACATTTTCCTACTTTTCATGTTAAATATCAGAGGCAAAAGCTGTAATTTATTGAGGGTAGGATTTAGCTATATTGGGACAAATCAATTGCAGAATGGGTGTCTGCTTCAATGCACAGTCAGAGTTGCATATCAGACTACAGAAAGCAAATATCAAACATATCAAACGCTGAAAGCAAAAACAGTATGAAAAGCTGTGACAATTAGTTACATTTCCTCTGCTCTCTTCAGACACCTCAGTCAGAAACACAGGACACAGGAGCTGCAGCTGTTGGGGGCTCTCTTCTCTGTCACACACAGAGCTACACATGGGGCTTGATTCACAAAGCGGTGCTAACCTACTTAGCACGTCTAAAGTCTTTAGACGCGCTAACCAGGGTGCTAAGTAGGTTAGCACTGGATTTCTCAATCAGATCGCGCGCTAACTTTGCGCGCGCAAAGTTTTACGCACGCAAAGTTTTACGCGCGCTAAGTCCCATAGGCTTTAATGGGCACTTCGCGCGGAGCGCCCTGCGCTCTGTGCAGTACGCGCGTAAAGTGTTACGCGCATAAAGTTTTGCGCGCGTAAAGTTTTATGCGCGAAAAGCTTGTTTAGACGTGCTAAGGGGGTTTTCACAGGCGTGCTAACAGTTAGCACCGCTTTGTGAATCAAGCCCATAGAGTTAACTGATCAAGTGTGAGGGGAATTTCCCCTCTCCTCATGGCTCAGTCAGCCATCAGTTTTGGCGTCAGTAAAGTTTGAATGTATTTTGATAACAGTAAACAAAGAAGTTGCTACTAAAATTTATACACCAGTACTTAGCAGCACTTGCCAAACAATTCCTGTGTCAATTGTAAAAAATATGTGAATCGATAGTATTCCTTTAAATAGTACGGACATGCTGGACCACTCAGGAAGTTGGTTAAACTGTCCACTGCACTGTGGGGCTCATGTGTGCCATTCTATTGCATGAATGGCAAAGTACCTGCTGTGCTTAAAAATTGTGCAGGACAGAATTGTGCGTTGCAGTAACACAATGGACACAGATAGATCCTGTGAAAATGGACAGTGTGAATGAGCCAATAGGGAAACATAGGGGCACAAAATTTAAAAAAAAAAAACCTAGCGTTCTGATTCTTTTCAGAATTTAGGGTCTAAAAGCGGTGCAATTTTTTGCAGGCTTTTAGACCCTGAAAACAGGAAAAAAATACACACTGCAGAGATCTGCAGCAGCCCTAGCTCTCACTCACTTCCCTGGAATCCAGCGTTGCAGTTCTCCCTCTATCCTCCAGGTGGCACTGTAACTATGTAGTGAGATCGCCGTCTGTCATCATGACCACAAACGGCGATCTCACCCGAGGGATGCAGAGACTTCGAGGACAGGAAGGAGAATGGCTGCCGGCGTCTAGATCCCCCGGAAGGTTAGTGAAAACGCCCAATGCACGTTATGCTCTGCACAGTTCTGCCGATGACCACTATGAGTCACGCTTGGGGTTTCCACTTCTGACTTGGTTTTTCCACCCCGAGCCTGATTAGTGATACCTGCCAAGGAGGTTGAAATGGCACAGGATAGCGGTAGTAGAATATCGGTAAATTTACTGATATTCTACTACATTCATGTAAATCAATATCAGTAATATTTACGGATATTTTACTATGACCTAACCTCTCCCTACTCTCACACAGAACACTCCGCTAGTGGTGCCTAACCTCACCCCTGGTGATGCCTAACTCTTAACTCCTTTGGTGTTGCTTAACCTCCACCCCCTGTTGGTGCCTAACCTTGACCCCTCAATTTGCATAGCAAATGAAACAAGATGCGTCTTTCACCATTTTCAGCTGCTCTGTTCTGCTGTCTGCTCCAGCGAATAGCTGACAGCAATCATAGGACTTGATTCACATAGCTTAACTACTTCAGGACCACAGGATTTACCCCCCCAAAGACCAGGCCAGTTTTCACAAAAATGGCCACTGCAGCTTTAAGAGATCGTTGCAGGGACACACAACTCAGCACGCAAGTGATCCCCCCCCTCCCTTTTCTCTCCACCAACAGAGCTCTCTGTTGGTGGGGAGTCTGATCGCTCCACAAATATATATATATATATATATATATATATATATATATATATACATATATATATATATATATATATATATATATATATATATATATATATATATCTTTTTTTTTAAATAAATATTTATTTCCTTTATTTCATAATATTTTTCCCTATTTTTTTTTAATTTACTTTGTAATCCCCCCTACCTCCCTCCCTCCCTCCCTCAGCCAGCCAATCAGCGTGATCACTTTTGTGCCACCTAGGGGGACAGCCTTGTCACACGGCTGCCCCCTGTACAGCGCTGCCATAGATCGCAGCACAGTACTCTGCTAAAAGACGGCGGTTTCGCTGTCTGACAGTCTCCTGGCCTCACGTAGTCTTCTTCGCATTCCTGTCCGCAATAGCATCCTGCACTGGCGCAGGGCACTATTGCGGACAGGAACACGTAGAAGGAGACACGTGGCCAGGCCTGCGCAGGCGCAGTGAGCCTGTCAGCTGTAAACGTAACTAGCTGGCGACGGGGGTCAGGAGGATCCCCAAGCGACTGCGAGGGCACGGGATGGCTGCTGGGGGCTGGAAAAAGCCCTGGGTGATTAAAACTAATTTTTTTTCAAACTTACAGAGGAACTCCAGTGAAAATAATGTAATAAAAAAGTGCTTCATTTTTACAATAATTATGTATAAATTATTTATTCTGTATTTGCCCATTGTAAAATATTTTAAATCCCTGATTTACATTCTGACATTTATTACATGGTGACATTCTTACTGTTGGCAGGTGATGTAGCTGCTGCATAGTTTTTTGGCAGTTGGAAACAGCTGTAAACAACTATTTCCCACAATGCAGCAAGGTTCACAGACAGGAAACTGCCAAGAGTACGTACTCAGAGTTTCTTGTGGGAGGGGTTTCACCACAATATCAGCCATACAGCGCCCCCTGATGGTCCGTTTGTGAAAAGGAATAGATTTCTCATGAAAAAGGGGGTATCAGCTAGTGATTGGGATTAAGTTCAATTCCTCGTGGAGTTTCTCTTTAAAGAGACTCTGTAACCTCAAAAACATCCCCTGGGGGGTACTTACCTCGGGTGGGGGAAGCCTCCGGATCCTAATGAGGCTTCCTACGCCGTCCTCTGTCCCACGGGGGTCTCGCTGCAGCCCTCCGAACAGCCGGCGACAGACCCGACTGTCAGTTCAATATTTACCTTTGCTGGCTCCAGCGGGGGCGCTGTGGCTGCTTTCGGCTCCGAACTACACGGAAATACCCGATCTCAGTCGGGTCCGCTCTACTGCGCAGGCGCCGGAAACTTGCGCCCGCGCAGTAGAGCAGACCCGACGGCGATCGGGTATTTCCGTGTAGTTCGTAGCCGACAGCCGTCAGAGCGCCTGCGCAGGAGCCGGGAAGGGAAATATTGACGTCATCTTTCACGAAGGGCTGCAGCGAGACCCCTGAGGGACGGAGGACGGCGTGGGAAGCCTCATTAGGATCCGGAGGCTTCCCCCACCCGAGGTAAGTACCCCCCAGGGGATCTTTTGACGTTACAGATCCTCTTTAAGGATCCCTTTAAGTAACATAAAGCATGAAACAAACAAAAAGAGTTACACAATTTGTGTAATGCAAGCTACATAACTCAAGTAATTACTGGTAATATCACCCTGCGCTAACTGTGTACTGCAATTTTACCAGAACTTTTGAATCACGCCCATAGTGTAAACTGCCCTTTATGGTGAATATATCAAATGCCATTATAAAATTAAAATTAGACAGTGGGGTCGGCTGAAGTGAAAAACACACTGAAAAATGTATTTACTTTGTGTTATACAGTATTAGCAGCTTTTTTAAGCCCTGGGCATTTGCGCAATCACCAAGCCTTATGTGGTAATTGAAAGGTCAACACATTTTATTTATAATTGTTTGTACATTCCTTCCCTTAAAGAGAGTCTGAAGCGAGAATAAATCTCGCTTCAGACCTCATAAATAGCAGGGGCATGTGTGCCCCTGCTAAACCGCCGCTATAGCGCGGCTTAACGGGGGTCCCTGCACCCCCAAATCCCCCTCGATACAGCCGGGGATCTCTTCCTGGTTGGGGCAGGGCTAACCGCCGCAGCCCTGCCCCACGCGCGTCTGTCAGCGCGTATCTCCGCCTTTCCCCCGCCCCTCTCAGTCTTGCTTCACTGAGAGGGGCGGGGGAGAGGCGGCGATGCGCCGCTGACAGACGCGACTGGAGGTAGGGCTGCAGCCGTTAGCCCTGCCTCCGTCTGCGACCAAGTCTGCGACCAAGTGTCGCAGTGGGGGGTTTGGGGGTCAAGGGACCCCCGTTTAGCGGCGCTATAGCGGCGGTTTAGCACGTGCCCCTGCTATTTATGAGCTCTGAAGCGAGATTTATTCTCGCTTCAGAGTCTCTTTAACTCCCCCCCCTCCCCTTTTGGCTTTTATTATTATTATTACTTGCTTTTTAAAGGCTTGGCTATGTTGCTTCATAAGACTCTTTTTCTCAGGATATGTTTGTTTATTTTTTTTTTACCATAATCTAAAAATTGAGAGTTTCATAAAGATCTGCTAAATCTGGGTTTAACTAAAATGATATTTAATTGTGATCTTTATCTTTTGAGAAAATTGTTCTGGATGTTTTCATCTCCCCCCCAAAAAAATTAATATATTTTTCAAACTTTACTTCTAGCAATCTGTCAGACTAATCCGAAAGAAAAGTAACTACCCAGTATTTGGTGAGGCATACAGTATCCTCTTGTATACAGCTTACTTACCTCCATTACTTTTTTTTAGATCCATCCTTTGTCCTTTTACCCCTTTTTATAATTACAAAAAGGCATGCATACCTTGAAGCATCATTAAAGAGCAAATTAATATTAAATGGTGTTTCGTCTGATAAACTGGGCTGCAATAGTCCTTAAAGAGGAGCTCTCTGCCATACTATCTTAGAAAAAAAAAGGGAAAAAAAGTAGATAAATACTTGCTTTACTTACATAACATATTCATTGCACTGTCCACGTTTTGATTTTAGTTATTTTTCTACAGTAAAAAAACAGAAAATACTTCTTAGCATTTTCCATTTTATCTGTTGCTATTTTGAAGCCAATCCTGATGTCATTTCCTCCCTTACTCTCCTCTACCTGATTGTGTATGCATTGCCCGCCCTCCACTATAGAAATTGCATTGTCTCAGCATGAGAAATATTGGCCAACCAGGGAGGAACCGAGGTGTGGGAGGGGAAAACAGGAGGGAAAGAGGCGTCAGCCAATAAGGCTGCATTAGTTAAGTCTGAGGGGAAAGTAGAGAAGCAAAAAAGGACAAGCCAGCACGCCATGCAACTTCCTTTGTGCAGCAGATGTACAGTACCAAATAAGAGTCAGGTAAACTGGGGAATGATCATTTATCAACAAGAAAAGTAATAGTGATTTTAACTGTTGGATTGCCTGGTTAGCATCCTTATTACTTGATTACCAGATAAAAATAAAGAATTGATTTTTGATTTTATATTAAAAAAAAAAAAATCTTTGAATTCAAAAGTAGACCAGCACACTAACATAATTGAAATCACATTAACAATACACAGTACATCAAAGTAAATTGGTCACAAAAACAGACAAAGCAGTGAAAACAAACAGATACAACTCTGGTTTACACAATTAATTATCTGGAAACCATTCGGCTGTAGGAACAATGGCAAATGGCAAATGAGCATAATGCCTGGGATAGAGGACAGATAGCTGTCTGAACGACAGGTCAAATCGATCATTTCCAACAAGTCCCATCTGATTGCAGATCATTTTTCTGATACAAAATCGATCAGAAAAACGAACGGACCAGGCTGTCAGAAATTATCAAATCGACCCATCAATCTGATGGGATATTGCATAGTGTGTACTAGGCGTTACAGCACAGTTGAGCAAAGGGGCAGTGCAGGTGCAGCACAAGTTAGCGGAGAGCCGCAGCAGTGACTATATCATTACCCTGACAGTGCCATTTCCGACCTGCATCCTTGGTCAAAGGGTATAGTGAGGAATGGCTCCTGTGAGGCTGCTGTGTCTCTTGTCCATATTGTGTAAGTTTATATACTCAATAACAGCTCAAAACGCCTTCACTAGACACCCGGGCTGGCGCGGATGACATCAAGTGGCTTCTGCCACTGCATCAATGTATCACTTCACAGCTGCCAACCATATGGGGAATAGACAGCAACAGGGGCAAGACCCCTGACCACTGAGAACCAATGTCATTCAATTGGCTAATGCACACTTGAATGTGTTTTCCCATGCAGATAAAAACAAACAGTATTAAAACACATTACATTTGCTTCTGAGATAAAACGTGCATGTTTTCACACATACAGACACACATGGGGCCTGATTCACAAAGCGGTGCAAACTGTTTGCACGTCAGTGAAAAGCCCTTTATCACGCCTAAACTCAATTTAGGCGTGATAAAAAGAAACTCGCGCGAAATTCCCGCGCGATCGCGCAGCGCATAGCGCGATGCGCCCATTAAACCCTATGGGCGCTGCGCGCGGAAAACTTTGCGCGCGGGTCTTTGCGCGCGATCACCAGCAAAGCGGTGCTAACTCAGCGGTGCAAAGGTTATCACTCCTAAAGTCTTTTAGGCGTGATAACTTGGTTATCACGGCTTTGTGAATCAGGCCCATGGTGTGCAGAAAACGCATACAGAAAACCGACAGACGAGTGTGCTCCCAGCCTCAGCTTATTACACTCACTCTGTCCATCTCTGATGGAACAGAACTGGTTCTGCAGACTCCTCCAGCATCAATGCAGTACACAGCACTTGGGGAGGGGGATAGGGTCTGGGGGTAGAACAGTGCTGTATGCAAGATCCCGTGGAACACTGAAAAGGAAATATCTACAAATCTTAGTATGATTCCTTATCAGTGGCTAATGCAGTCATTAGAACAATTGTGCAGAGAATAGAAAGCTTTTTCTCTCTGTGCCCTTAGTTGTCAGTCTCTCAGGTCATGGAAAATAATCTTCTCTTCCCACGGGGCCCCCTTCTGCTTCTAGGCCCACCTGCGGCTGCATCCCTTGCAGGGTCCATTGTTACACCCCTGGACAGCAAAAAAGGAGCTTCTTTTAATGTAGACACAAGCACAGAGCAACATAGTAGATTCCAGTAGGCGGGACTTGAATTAATCGGCAGTGTCCAGCAGGGATATAACATGTATCTAAAACAGGGGTCTCAAACTCGCGGCCCGCGGGCCATTTGCGGCCCTCGATACAATATTTTGTGGCCCTCGCCGGCAAAAGCTTCCTTATAGTTCGCTTCAGTGCTCCCAAGTAATCTGCCGCATCCCCGCCGCTAAACGAAGGCTTCAGAGCCCCCAAATCGCCCGGGGGACAATCCGCCGGCATTTTCTGGAAGGGGCAGAGCTTTCAGCTTCAGCTCTGCCCCTCCTGACGTCAATCGCCGCATGGATCGCCGCCTCTCCCCACCCCTCTCTGTGAAGGAAGAGTGAGAGGGGCGGGCAGAGGCAGTGATGTGCCACAATTGAATTCAGGAGGGGCAGAGCTGAAAGCTCTGCCCCTTCCAGGAAATGCCGGGGGATTGGCCCTTGGGCGATTTGGGGGCTCTACAGCCCTCGTTTTGCAGCGGGGACACGGTGTATTACTTGTAATGGGAGCACTGAAGCGAACTATAAGGTAAAATAGGCAAAATAGTTTGCTCCAGTGTGCTGCTGATTGTGAAATCCCTTATGCGGCCCAGCCTCATCCTGACTTTGCCTTCTGCGGCCCCCAGGTAAATTGAGTTTGAGACCCCTGATCTAAAATGAACAGAGATGTGTATTAGTAAGCAGCCAGGAGGAGCATAGAAAAGGAGTTAGAAAAAGTTAAAGCATTGAAAACCAATATAAAAATAGATAACACAACAGAAATAGTAGCAACAAGACCCATCCTCTATAATAAAACCCCTGTGTCCCTGCGTGTGCTGTCTCTGTGTAGCTGGTCTGTGCTATTTGCTATTGCGCATGTGCGCAGCATGGACCCAGCCTCACAGAGACAGGAGGACAGGGCCAGGGAGCCGGGCAGGCGCGTGAGCGGGCGGCCGGGTGTGCGGCGAGTGTGGTGCACGCATGTATGCAGTATCATGCGGCGGGCGGTGGCAAAAAACAGACCCTAGAGCCCGTTTTTAAACGGGCTTGGGTCTACTAGTTCCTTAAATAAAAGTATTAATGCAATTGGGTCTTGTTACTACTATTTTTGTTATGAAACAGCGATGTGGAGCGGGACGAGGGAAGTTTTAGGATTGTCCACGGGCTTCCCTCTACCTAGGTATAGTTGGCCATACATACAGTACAAAACATTTCTCATTTGATTCCTTGCAGATTTGATTAATCTCCTAGGAATCGATTCCCCAATATGTCAGATCAATCACTATTTAATCGATTTTGATTATAAATTGATCTAAAGAATTGATCAGACAGGATAGAAAATTTGAAACAATTAGGGGCGGAGCAAGAGCATTGGCAGATTGATGGCCTGTAGCTTTTCACTGCATTGAACAGTTCAACTCTGCAGTCTAATGGATTTTCAATAGATTCCCTACTGGAACCTATTGGAAATTGATGTGCAGTGTATGGTAGGAATTGATTCTTTTTGAAATGATTCCAGAAAAGAATCAACCTTTTTGCAACATTAAGTGGAAATCGATAAGTGTATGGCCAGCTTTAGTATCTGGCCTCTTTGTTCACTACATATTTTCTTTCAAGAGAACCCGAGGTGGGTTTGAAGAATATTATCTGCATACAGAGGCTGGATCTGCCTATACAGCCCAGCCTCTGTTGCTATCCCAAACCCCCCTAAGGTCCCCCTGCACTCTGCAATCCCTCATAAATCACAGCCACGCTGCTGACAAACAGCTTGTCAGAGCTGGTTGTGTTTATCTCTATAGTGTCAGTCTGCTGCTCTCCCCGCCTCCTGCAGAACTTCAGTCCCCGCCTGCATCCCTTTCCTCCCTGCTGATTGGAGGGAAGGGACAGGGGCAGGGACCGGAGCTATGCAGGAGGCGGGGGAGCAGCTGAGACTGACACTACAGATGTAAACACAGCCTCACAGCATGGCTGTGATTTATGAGGGATTGCAGAGTGCAGGGGGACCTTAGTGGGGTTTGGGATAGCAACAGAGGCTGGGCTGTATAGGCAGATCCAGCCTCTGTATGCAGATAACATTCTTTAAACACACCTCGGGTTCTCTTTAACCATGTTTTCTCCTTTACAACCAGCTTATTTAGGTCAACTGAAGAAATTCAATTTCCCATCTGAGGTTGAAGCTTTAATTGGTTCTTGTGTAGAGATCCCCTGCTCAGTCACCAAATCCCCAACAGAGCCGAAGAATGTGAAGGTGGTCTGGCATGTCCGCAACGCATTTTTCAAATCAAGAATCATTTGCAGCTCAGATCAGTCAGAAGTTTCAGCAAAGTACGCCGATCGAGCAACACTCATAGGAAATCCAGAAGACAGCTGCACTTTCCAAATCTACAATGTGAAAGCAAGTGATGCACACGAGTATTACCCAGCAGATGTTAAGCAACCAGCCTTTAAGGAGGCTCCTAAGTATGTGAACTTAAAGGTTACAGGTAAAACATTCTATTATTATTATTTCATGTATGCAGCATCAGCATATTTTTGTCACGGCATATACGGGACATTGAACAGGGCACATAATTTACTGTCCCTTAGCAGGGCTCGTAGTCTCCACTTGGGTCAAAATATAACAGTCTACAATGTCCCTGCCATATTGCCTCGTAGCCTCCGGAGAAGCGACTGTTTGTTTCGGAACATGTGAGGCAGGCGGGGACTGGCAGACGGACGTGTACAGGACATTATGAGAAGAAAATAATGAGTCCAGGAATAGGAATTGGACTCTATTGGAATAGCATGAAACTCAGCTGCAAACAGTAGGACCAAGACCCATATGTGGTCAGTCCAAGCAAGTAAACAATATAAACAATATAATAATGGCAGTATTTGTATAGCGCCTTTCTCCTGTCAGACTCAAAGCGCTTGCAAGGCAGCCACTAGAGCGCACTCAGTAGGCAGTAGCAGTGTTAGGGAGTCTTGCCCAATGAACTCCTTACTGAATTACTGGCTTACTGAACAGGCAGAGCCAAGATTCGAACCCTGGTCTCCCGTGTCAGAGGCAGAGCCCTTAACCAGTACACCATCCATCCATTGCATTAGTGTTTCCTACAATAGATAACACTCTCATTCCACTGTAACCACACCTTTACCTCTGATTTACAGATCTGTAGGCTCCAATACCCTCAGACTATGCAGAAAAACAAAAAGGTATAAAATAACTTCCTTAGTGTAGAAGTAAAAGTATAAAGTCTTTAATCAAACCTTCAGATAAAATACCACAATAAACACTCACCTTTGTGGATCCTAAACTCTTTAGGACCCACCCACCGGCTATTCACGTTTCCCACCTTAGTGGTACTATATCACAGGTCATCAATTGCTCCCCAGTCAGTAACGCTTGCACTCAGCCTGACCAATTTTGGTGTCCTACCCAGGGAGTCCCTGTATACTTTTTGTTTTCTACATATTCTGAGAGTATTGGAGCCTGCTGCCAATCTATACGGGGACATTCAAGTTACAGCTTGCCTTCTTAACCAGTTCAAGTCCTAACTACAGTATATTCACGTCATTGTAAGTGGCTCCTGAAAGCCACACGACGTGAATATAAGTCACTTTAATGAGCACGCGCCTGGGCTCATTTACCCCCCTCCCTCTAACTACACTAATTAAGGATTCCCTCCCGGGGGTCCAATCCTCCCACCCCCCGCTCGATCCCCTGTAATTGAGCATTCCCCCCCCCCTTCTTCCCCCATGCAACAACGCAGGATTAGCATGTAAACAGCTCACCTCGCCTCGTTCCAGCGTGCGATCAGCCTCCCCTCCGTGCATTACCGCTGCCTGTGTCATTATGCCCAACAGATCGGGTCCCGGCTTGATGACGTCATCAAGCCGGGACCCGATCCGTTCGGCATAATGACACAGGTAGCGGTAACGCACAGAGGGGAGGCTGATCACACGCTGGAACGAGGCGAGGTGAGCTGTTTACACGCTAATCCTGCATTGCAGCATGGGAGTAGAAGAGGGGGAGGGTTGGGGGGTTAGCATTTGGCCACACATGCCTATCTGAGGGGGGGGGGGCACAAAGGGTGGCATGTGGCTATCTATAGGGAAGGAGGGGGGGGTGCAGAGGCACACTTGGCTATCTATGGGGGGGGGGGGGGGCGCAAAGGGTCTGGCTATCGATGGGGAGGGGGGAATAATGCAGCACATCTGGCTATCTATGGGGGAAGGGGGATTAAGCAGCCCATCTGGCAATTTATTTTTGAGGGGTGGATGGGATCAAAGGGACACGTAGCATTTTATATGGGGACGCGGCTAATAGAGGCACATCTGGCTATACTGGGGGGGGGGGGGTTAAAGGGGCACACCTGGTTATCCATGGGGTGCAGGGAATAGATGGTACATCTGGCTGTCTATTGGAGGGGGGAGAACAAAGGAGACACCTGGCTGACAATGGGGGTGGGGTATAAAGGGGCATATCTGGCTAACAGAGGGGCACATCTGGTCTTTTTATATAGGGGAGGGGCTAATAAGGGGCACATCTGGCTATCTATACTGGGGGGAGATAAAGGGGCACACTTGACTATCTATAGGGGGAAGGGGGAGTAAAGGGGCACACTTGGCTATCTATGGAGGGGGGAGGGGCACATCTGGCTAACTACGGGGGTGGGAGCTAATAAATGGGCTTAGTTTTTTTAGTATATGTATGCCTTCAGCGTATATTACAGCTATTTCGGCAAATACAGCTTGTGATTACTGATAAAGTACAATGCATAAAAAAATAAAAAATACACCTTTATTTACAAATAATATATTGTTGCCATACATTGTACTAGGAAAATAAATTAATTGTTGAAATAAACAGGACACATGGGCAAATAAAATGTGTGGGTTTGATCTACAGTAAAACTTTTTATTTTCAAACTGTAAGGGCCTGATTCACAAAGCGGTGATAACTCAGTTATCACGCCTAAAAGACTTTAGGCGTGATAACCTTTGCACTAGCAAAGTTATCACCGCTTTGTGCTCTAACTCGCGCGAAGCTACCGCGCGTACGTGCGTACGCGCAAATGCGCGCGCGCAAAGTCCCATAGGGCTTAATGGGCGCTTCGCGCAAAACTTTGCGCGCGGGAGTTCGCGCGAATTCCTTCAGATCACGCCTAAACTAAGTTTAGGCGTGATAAAGGGCTTTTCACAGGCGTGCAAAGTGTTTGCACCGCTTTGTGAATCAGGCACTAAGTGTTGGAAACTGGGAAATAATGACTTTTTCATTTTTTATTCTCCTTATTCATTTTAAAATGCATGCAAAATAAAATAATTCTTAGCAAAATGTACCACCCAAAGAAAAGCCTCGTTGGTGGGAAAAAAAACAAGGTATAGATCATTTATGTGTGATCAGTACTGATAAAGTTATTGGCTAATGAATGGGAAGCGTGTGAAATGTTGAAAATTGCTTGGAATTTTTGTGGCTTAGCTTAGCGGGTTGAGCCCGCGTGGTGCACTAAGGCTGCTTTTCGGGTGCCTCTCCTTCCCCCCTGGCTTTTGGACAGCTGATCCTTTTTCAATATATTCTGCGTAAGTTGCACATCTCTTACCTCTTATACTTTGCACTTGGCACTTTATGTACTACCTGCTATAGATAGCATATATAAATTACTCACCTTTATTATATTAAAATATATTGCAATTCATTATGGTTGTTCATTTTGCACTTTATTAATGTTTGATTGTTTGTACACATAATCTATTAAAGAGAATCTGTATTGTTAAAATCGCACAAAAGTAAACATACCAGTGCGTTAGGGGACATCTCCTATTACCCTCTGTCACAATTTCGCCGCTCCTCGCCGCATTAAAAGTGGTTAAAAACAGTTTAAAAAAGTTTGTTTATAAACAAACAAAATGGCCACCAAAACAGGAAGTAGGTTGATGTACAGTATGTCCACACATAGAAAATACATCCATACACAAGCAGGCTGTATACACCCTTCCTTTTGAATCTCAAGAGATCATTGTGTGTTTCTTTCCCCCTGCATCTCTCATGCACTGAAGTTTCAGGCTGCTCTTTTCTTCCTGCAAACAGCTTTGCCTTTGTCTGTAATTCCTCAGTATGTGAAAGCCCAGCCAGCTCAGAGGACGATTTATCCAGCTTGTAAAAGATAAGAGAAAAGAGAGAAGCTGCCCTAATCTAAATAACACACAGGCAGTGTGCATAGAGGGGCCTGGAAGGGGGAGTTCATAGCAGAACCACAACACTGAAGAACTTGGCAGCCTTCCAGACACAGGCCGACAAGTCTGACAGGGGAAAGATACATTGATTTATTACAGAGACTGTGATAGCAGAAAGTGCTGCAGTAAGCCAGAACACATTAGAATAGCTTTTGGAACTTGTAGGATGATAAAAAACAGGATGCAATTTTTGTTACGGAGTCTCTTTAACAATAATTTATTATATACAGCTTCACTATTTTGTGGTTGTGTATTTTCTAACTAACGTTATCCACAATTATCAAATTACCTTGATAGACAGAGCGGCACTTTATTTGGCACTTTATTTGGCCTGAGGAAGTTGGCTGGGTCACACGAAACGCGTTGCCAGTGCTTAATTACTATTAAAATTATTTTTCTAAAGTGATTTGTCGTCTATGAGGTAAGCCAACTCTTCTTTTTGAATTTTATTGTTTTTAAAGTCTTTTATATACCTATTGGGCGCCTCTTCACCTCCTGTTGTACCGTACTCCCCCCCGCTCCAAAGTGAGGGGAGTCCCACACATCTAACCTAAGGTGGAATTCCACCACCTCATAGGTCTACAGTGTATGGGATCTTTCCAAGAGAGCGACCGGCTCCAGGACTGCTGGTATACCTGAGTGGAGTCAGGTTAAGATACTCCACCTGCCTAAAGTGGTCGGTTGCCCCTCGTGCAACCCACCTTTGTGAGTATTCCTTTGTCGAACCCCCCCCCCCCCCCCCACCTTTTCGAATTTTCATCTTTTTGTGACATACTGCACCATTTGGGCTCCCGTTGTTTTTGTGTTTTTTCCCCAGTACTCCATTCTATCCATGAGGTTCGTCATGTGTAAATATTAAGCCGTAAATATGGAAGCTGTTTCTCCTTTTTTGTCAGTATTTATGATTTTCCAAGATGGCCATTTTTGTGGAGGTTTTCTTGCTCTGTTTTTTTATAGCATTGAACTGCGAATTTAGCAATTTCTATCATCCCTTATCCCAACTTCAGCAAGTGATTTCCCCACATTTTTATTACCACAAATTACATGAAAGCAACCATATCCAGTAAAATCCAAATAAAAGTTTATTGGTTTTTTTTTTCTTTCTCTTTATAATATAAAGTGGCTGGCTTTTAACTCATATTCAAAGTGTTTTTTTTTCTTTTTCTTTTTTTTTTTTAGTCAAACATCTTAAAAGGGAACTGTAGGCAAAATAACATAATGATTAATATATATTTTTTTGAATTTATAGATTATTTCTTCAGTATTAAACCATTGTAAAATCTTTCCTCTCTCTTATTTATTTGCTGAAATCCATCACAGACAGCAACATCTTTAGTACTGGCAGGTGAACACTGCAGAATGTTCACTTACTGAGAGTTCTAAAGTCAGTCGAAAAGATCTCAGGTCTCCCAGAATGCCTGAGGGGAGAATTCAGAATGATACACAACCAAGGCTAAGCCTCAGTTGGAGGGCGGGGCTACATAGCAATATATATCTATAGGGAGTGTTTCTGAAGCTGAAACCAGGATATATAACAGAAAAGTGGCCATCCTGAATAACTTACTGCATTTTACTATATGTCACTACACTTCCTCTTTAACATGTGCATGTTTCAAAATGCCAATCTTTTTTTTTGCAGAAAGGCCATCTGAGTTGATGCTGTTAGTGCCTGAAGAAATGATTGTGGGCGAGCTAGCCCAGTTGACATGCTCAGTAGAACACACCTGCGCCTCTCGTCCACCTACCATAAACTGGACCATCAGTGGATTGTCTGTGAAGGAAGATCACAAAAACCTTGGAATGGGAAAATGGAGGATGACATCTGAACTGACCTATGAACCTTCTGAAATGCACAACGGATCAAAGATTCAATGCGTAGCAACATTCCCCAATGAGCAAATTAGGCAAACTGCAATCACTCTCAACATTAAAAGTAGGTTATTCGTTATTTATATACACTGCCTGTCAAAAAAAAGAAGGTCACTACCAAGATTTACAAAAGCAAGTAGGCCGGGGCTGCTGCAAGTCTAGGTTCAGTAACGTTATGCGCTCAAAGAATGAGGTCAGCTGACTACCTGAATATACTGAATGACCAGGTTATTCCATCAGTGCATTTCTTCTTCCCTGATGTTCAAAGATGACAATGCCAGGATTCACAATGGTCAGATTGTGAAAGAGTGTTTCAGGGAGCATGAGACCCCATTGCCACTCGTAAATTTGCTACCAAAGAGTCCAGACCTTATCTCCACTGAGAATCTCGATGATGTGTGTTAGGGAAGAATTTGCATAGTAGTCCGACTGTCCCATCATCTCTACAAAATATTGGGAAATAATGATTACAAATCTGGACAGAAATAAATGTTGGGACATTGCAGAAGCTAATCAAATGCTGCCACAGGGAATGCAGGCCTTAATTAAAAATTAACGGTGGCTCAACAAAATATTAGCGTGTGAGGCTTTTTTTTTTTTTTCAATTTGTATGCAAGTTGTAATGTATGAGGGACATCTGAAATGTAACAACCATTTTAAAGCAATTGATTAAGGAACTATTTTATTTATTTATCTTTAGACACACTGGACCCGATCCAGTTCACATTTTCACAAGTTTTTCCCTATGTGATATTTTCACATCTTCTAAATAAAATGGCCTCAATTCACTAAGATCATGCTGGAGATAATAGGGCAAGAGAAAACTTACCTCCACATAAGAGAGAGTTATCTTACCTCTTCATTCCTTAAGTTACCGCCTCTGTAGTTATTTTACCTCCTCTGTAGTTAATTTACCTCCTCTGTAGTTAATTTCACATGCAGTTAATAAACAGCCTGTCTTTAACTCTGAAGTTATTTTAAGGATTGAAGAGTTAACTTAACCACCCTGGCGTTCTGATTATATCGCCAGGGTGGCTGCGGGAGGGTTTTTTTTGAATAAAAAAAAAACTATTTCATGCAGCCAACTGAAAGTTGGCTGCATGAAAGCCCACTAGAGGGCGCTCCGGAGGCGATCTTCCGATCGCCTCCGGCGCCCAGAATAAACAAGGAAGGCCGCAATAAGCGGCCTTCCTTGTTTTGCTTATATCGTCGCCATAGCGACGAGCGGAGTGACGTCATCGACGTCAGCCGACGTCCTGACGTCAGCCGCCTCCGATCCAGCCCTTAGCGCTGGCCGGAACTTTTTGTTCCGGCTACGCTGGGCTCAGGCGGCTGGGGGGACCCTCTTTCGCCGCTGCTCGCGGCGAATCGCCGCAGAGCGGCGGCGATCAGGCAGCACACGCGGCTGGCAAAGTGCCGGCTGCGTGTGCTGCTTTTTATTTGATTAAAATCGGCCCAGCAGGGCCTGAGCGGCGACCTCCGGCGGTGTTGGACGAGCTCAGCTCGTCCAGACCGCTCAGGTGGTTAAAGACAGAAGAGTTAACTTTAGGTTTGCCTGATGTAAAATGTTTCCTGAATACTACATGCCTTATCACCATGGTAACAACTCTAGAAGAGTTATTAAAGACAGGAGATAAGCTTAGTGAATTGAGGCCAATGCCTTTTAAGCCACCAGCAAGCAAGAAAATACTCAGGATAATTTTGAGGGCTCTTTCACAGTGCGACGTTAAAGTCGCACGTTACAACAACATGTAACGCTCAATAACTTACAGCAATGAAAAATCAATGGGCTGTTCACAGTGCCGACGTTGCGTTGGTGTCTAACGCTGCACGTTAAATGAAAGTGCTGCATGCTATGCGTTATACACGTTTTTAGCAGCGTTAGACTGTTTGCACATGCCCAGTAATGTTTTCTTTTTTTTTAACGCATGCGCCCGTTTCGTTCTATCACTGTGCAACGAAAACGGCGCACCAAACGCAGGGTTACATAACGTCCAAGTTATAGTCTTTCAATGCGTTGCATTAGGGGCATGTTATGCGACCCTAACGTCGCATCAAACGCAACGTCTTACTGTGTAAGAGCCCTTACAGTACCACTACCTTTTCCCCAGCTTTGTAGGTGAAAAATTATGTTAAACAGAAGATAAAAAACGATCACCTAGGAGGAAACTTAGGAGAAAAGTTGAATTAGTTCAGGTTCAGAGGCCAATATGCAATTAACTTTTTCTCCTGAGTTTTTTTCTTGGTGATATTTTTACTTGTCAATAATCTGCCTTTTAAACCACCAGCAAGCAAGAAAAATACTCAGAATAATTTGGATAGTATGTTTCCATCTACTTTTTGGCCACATTTTCAATTGCAAAGTGCTGGAGAGTTAGTTTAAATAGAATAATAGAAAAAAATATCTCATAGGAGAAAACGTCGGAGTAAATGTTAATTGTATATGGGCCTAGGGGCCATATGCTTTTTCACCTGACTTTTCTCCCAGGAGATAATTTTTCATCTCCAATTTAAAATAACTTTTCAGCACTTTTCAACAAAAAAAGTACCAAGAAGATGGTGAAATAGTACTACTAAAATTATTTTGAGTATTTTCTTGCTTTCTGCTGGCTTAAAAGGAAATTTATTGACAAGTTTAAAAATATCACCTAGGAGAAAACTCAGGTGAAAAAGTGAATTGCATATGGCCCTAAATGTCAGTGGAGGTAGATATTCTAGCCCTGCCAGGGCATAGTCCAAACAATGGCCCTTATTCAATTGACGTTTTCTCCTGAGTTTTCTCCTAGATGATATGTTCACATTTTAAATAAAATGCCTTTTAGGCTACCAGCAAGTAAGAAAATACTCAGAAAACTTGAATTGGATCAGGCTCTATTTTTCATTTTCTCTTTAACCTTCCTGGCGGTAATCCCGAGCATTCTAGCCGCAGGAGCTCTATGCAGAGTATAGTGCACAGTGAGCGTTTTTACTCACCTCCCGGGGGATCCAGACACAGGCAGCCATTCTACTTCCTCTCCACCGAGGCTCTGAATCACTCTGGTGAGATCACCGTAGTAGAATATATGTTTTTTACATATTTCTTGAAGCTGCCAGGACACTAGGGCTTTCAGTATATTCTGAGCATTCTCAAAAAATTAATGCTAGGGTCTATTTTCATGGTAGGTCTTTTTTTCAGAAAAACAGGGTATTAACATGTGAGTTGCTGCTCCCTTTTCACCAGGCAGATATGCAGGTGCCACAGTTTCAAGCTCTTGTGGCAGTGTCACTTGTCCCCGACCAGCGCAATTCATGCTGAGAGATATACTCACATCAAAGAACTACATCTCCCGGCATGCATTGCAGCGGATGAGAATGCCGCTGCAGGCACTTCAAACTGTTGCAGCTGCAGATCTTCCTGGAGAAGATCTAGGAGCCCATAGAGGTGTGTGTGTGGGGAAGGGGGGTTCTGAAGAGCAGCCCTCTTAGGTTAAGAAATACTTGTTGTCATCCACCCATAGGCCACATCCTTTATAACTTATGGGGGGGAGAGTAGTATCTTTAACCACGTAAGTCTATCTGGATGGATATATCCGTCCAGATACACTGTGCTGCTCCTGCTGCCTGAGGCACGTGCTCCCGCCACCTGCCGTTAGCCCTCACCCCATCAATGAATGAGAATATACTTCCCATTCATAGATCTAAGTCCCCCCGAAGAAAAACCGACAGCCTCGTATCAGAGGCCTCAGTCTTTTTGCAAAAAAAAAAAAATAATAATTCCCGTCCTCTTTTTAGTTCCTGGAAGTGAGATTGTTCGCTTCCAGGACTTTTTGACTGTGGCCACCTTGTGGCCATATAGTAAACTACACCCACATACATTTTTTATTAAATATTACATTTAAAATTAGCTGTTTACCTCCCACACCAAAAATTACCCAAATAAATATTTTAATAAAAAAAAATTACAATAAAAAACAACAACAACAACATAAATAGTTACCTAAGGGTCTGAACTTTTTAAATATGCATGTCAAGAGTGTATATTATATTTGTTTAAAATTATGAGCTTGTAAATAAAATATCGGTGCCATACATTGTGATAGGGACATCATTTAAATGGTGTAATAATCGAGACAAATGAGCAAATAAAATACAAGAGTTTTAATTACGGTAGCATGTATTAATTTCAAACTATAATGGCCAAAATCATTATCTGAGAAATAATTATTTTTTTCCATTTCTTCCTTAATCTTCCTGTTAAAATGTATTTAGAAAAAAATAATTATTTGCAAAATGTATCACCCAAACAAAGCCTAATTAGTGGCGGAAAATATATATAGATATAGATCAATTAATTGTGATAAGTAGTTATAAAGTTATTGGCGAATGAACACTGTAAGTGGTTAATATTTTGTTACATATGGGCTCAGGTTCCTTTAAAGAGAGTCAATGAGATGAAAATTTTAATTGAATCATATGCAGCTTGGAACTGGAATAATCAAAATCAGAGGGAAGTGTGTTTAAATGGCCTAGTTCCAGGCTTCATAAAATGTACATTGAGGGCCCTGACACAACAGGAGTGTTTTTGATTTTTTAAAAAATGCTTCCAAAAAATCGCAAACGTGACTATGTTGACATAATTTTACCATGATTTTAAAGCAAGTCAATTGAAGTGTTTTTAAAAAAATAAAAAACGACCAACAACACGCTCTGCGGGGTATCAGAGCCCATTCACACTAGGGGGATTTGTGGGTGTTTACAGTGGATTGCCGAATCGCCAGCAATCGCTAGCGCTTTGAAAAGTGCTAGAGTAACTAAAAATATATGGCAATGATCTCACTGCCACGATCGCCGACAATTTGCAATTTGCTGTAGCATTTTTTTATGAGTTAAGAGCAATCACTATGTTTAAAAAAACACAATGAAATGTACAATAAAAAAATTAGTGCAAATCTCAAAAAAATTACTGATGTAAAATGCTAGCGATTTTTGCTAGCGTTTTGCAATCCCTAGTGTGAATATGCCCTTAGGGCCCTGAATTTGCGTGTTAGTCAGAAATATTATCTTTTTGACCATTACTGGTAATTACTGTAATGATGATTAGTGTTCAAGGTGATTAATAAACAATGTCAACTGTTTATATTTTACAGTGAGAGAAAATGGCAGCAGTACCACAATCATTGTTGTTGTCTGTTGTTTAATTGTGATATTTTTGATCGTCTTCTTCGTCACTTGGAGGTACGATATATTAAAGTTATATTTTCTCTTATAATTTATGAAAATCTGATATTCAAATATTGGCATGAGAGCTATGTAAAATAAGCTAGATGTTAGTGGACTTTTTGTTTTTATTTTGTCAATGTTTCATCGAAGGTCCACGTTTGCAGTGGTGCGTTGCGGTGTGGGGTAATGGCAGCATAGCAACACAGCTTAATGCACTGCAGTACACCACCTATGCAAAGTGCACAGCGTGGTGGGTGCATTGCAGTCAAAGATATGCAAAAATACTGATATTCTTTTTGCATTTATTTTTGAGAACAATGTAAAATTTGAGTGAAAAGGCCATCAAAAATAATATTGTAAAAAGTTTAAGATTTTTGCATCGATCGCAAATTTTTTAACTAAATATGTGATTTTTACTAATTTTTACAGTAAAAATACAGTTTTTTTCGCTAAATTTGTTATTTTCTCTGACCATATTGCAAAAATACAATTAATTTCTTAAGATCTAAAACAGCATTTTTGAGGTGAAAATGACTTTGCAGTGACTCATACTTTTCATTATCTGTATGTAATGCAACACGCAGGTAACGTGTGACACCGCTTTCCCGATCTGTTGCGTTCCTGCTGTAACAAGGCACCACACGTTATGCTCGTGATGAGTTGGGTACACTAAAACATTCAGCTTTACATGAAAAGCATGCTTCACTCTTACTGTTAACGTACACGATGCCACAACTTGTTATACTGAAATACTCCCGTCACATCGCATAGGTGGCACATTGCAGCGGGGTAAACCATGTTACAAAGCGGCTGTTGCACCACACAGCAACACAACATTGTGAACGTGGCTTTAGGCCCTGTTCACATTACAAACGCGGATGGCCGTGCATTCGGAGCGCAACGCATACAAACGCGCCATCTGCGTTTGTATGCGTTGTGTGTCTGATCCCATGGGTCAGCCATGCATTTCTGGAAAAAATGCATGCAGCATGCGTTCCCGGACTGCACTGGTACGTAACGCATGCAGTGTGAACATCAGACAGTGCACTCTATGCACTGTCTAATGTCGTGCATGTCGACCTCCTGCGCGCATTCCCGCAGCTGGAAACGCGCGCAGCGTGAACGGGTCCTTATTGTGAAGGTGTTGGTTTTTTTTTAAATTCATTATGTATAGAGCTTTATCCCACTTTAAAGGTACCAAAGCCAGATTTTTAAGGAAGTTTGCATTTCCACAAAAATGTGTACACATTTTACACATGGTAGTTTCTTGTTTGAGTTCCTCTGTAGAGCATGAATCTGGGTGCCCTGGTGGAGGTTACATGCAAGGTAGCAAGTAGACAAACAGTGAGCAGGGGGACTATGGGGGGTACCTGACCCCACAGGTGGTGGATCCCCCATCTTTAACATCTCACTTTTGGCTGCTATTTTGAATAGAGGTTCATAAAGACAATGGGAGGTGCCTATTTCCAGTTTCACGTAAATTTTGATTTCCAGCAATGCCCGTATTTCCGCTTTCCGCTTTTCAGTTTTTCAGATTTCCGATTTTCCGATTTTTCATTTTTGTGTTTTACTGATCTCCATTATTTGGATTTCCCAAGTTCCATTTTTTTCCAGTTTTCCAGTTGCTGAGGAGTATTTTATTTGTCGGAAAAACAGAATCTTGTGATTGGTCTAAAGTTACCTCGGTATTCCAATTTTTGCACAAAAATTCTGCACTCTCTGATTGGTCCAATGCTTCTGAGTTCTGTTATTGGGCTAAGATTAATTGTTATAAATCAGATTTCTGCAGAATTCCAATTTTGTGGTTTCGGAATTCTGATCGGAAATTTAAATTCTGCAGAATCTGAATGAGCATCCCTGGAACTTCACATAGGGTGAATAGACAGTTGTATACCGTCTGCACTGTGGTGTGCATCTGTTTCTTTTAAAGAGGAGCTTTCAGCAGTGCTACCTCAAAAAACAAACAAACAGATATATAAGTGGATAACTACTTGCTCTACGTTCGTAACATACAGTATGTATTGCACTGTCCAAGTTTTGATTTTACTGATTTTTCCATAGTAAAAAAAGAGAAAAATCCTTCTTAGGATTCTCAGTCTTAACTGTGTCTATTTTGAAGCCAATCTTGATGTCATTTCCTCCCTTACTCTCCTCTGCCTGATTGTGTATGCATTGCCCGCCCTCCTCCCAGTCTTCAGGCACTCCCACCCAGCTCTGCAATAGAAAGTGCATTGTCTCAGCATGAGAAATATTGGCCAATCAGAGAGGAACAGAGGTGTGGGAGGGGAAAACAGGAGGGAAAGAGGCTTCAGCCAATCAGGCTGCATTAGTTAAGTCTGAGGGGAAAGTAGAGAAGTCAAAAAGGAGAAACCAGCATGGCCTGTAACTTCCTTTGTGTGGCAGATGTACCAAATAAGAGCCACAGAAACTGGGTAATGTTGTTTTGTGGATAAGAAAACTAAGAGTAATTTTTAACTTTTGGATTGCCTGGTTAGCATCCTTATTACTTATTTACCTGATAAAAATAACGAATTGAATTGATTTTATGCCCTGACAGTTACACTTTAAAGATGTGATTCATCCTACAGAAGATCATATGATACAGAAGACTTTAGGAGTGCATAAACATTGAGCACTTGCTGTAATAAGTAAAATAAAGTTTGCACTGGATTAAGGTGATCTAAGGCAGCGCACTCCACTGGGAATTGGACTCAGTGGACCAATTTGGTTGTTGGTGGTTATATTTACAGGCTTTTGTGGTTTTAGTTCTTTTTGTGCACCCACTGCACTTCTCTCACTTCCTGTCAATGTAACCACTATTGTCAGCCCCAGATTTGCATCACAGGAGCCTATAGGCACAGATGTCCTGGCACCGTAGACTTTGCCCTTCATGTACATACAAACCCCCTCCAAACCGCACCGCAAGTATGTTGGCTGTCACAGTTGTCTCTTCTCCCTTACTTCCCTTGCCCGTCACAGGTAGCTACAGGTGCCCCTTAGCATTAGGTAGCCAGAGGTAACCTCTGTGGTAAGTAGCTAAAGGTGCCCTTAACTGAAGGGAGATCTCGTCAGTGGAATGCAGAGAGCTGGGTGAGTAATCTCTCATTTACTCTCTGCTCAGGACTCTGCGTAAGAAAGGAGAGAGAGAGAGGTACTCAAGTTGCAGAGTGAGCCGCCGTATGGTGCCTTATGGCAAATCTGGCCCTGGCTATAGTTCTGATATGTGTAGACCTGAGGACAGGAAACGAAACATGCCCACATGCACAATAAAATATCCTTTATTATTAAAAAGTAATAATAGAAGTATACACAGGTAATTATCATTATTAGCTGTTTTTGTTGTCTGTTATGACCTTATTACCATCAATTTTGTTTTTTTTATTTTTAGATTTGTCCGTAAAGGATGTGAAAATAAACAGATTTCAAAGATTGAAAGGTATCAGTGTACACTATACACTATTTCTGTGTATATTATGCCATGCCTGATGAAGATATATGAGCTCCCTCAAAAGCTTTCTACTGTAACCTGCTCAGATGGCCAAGAAAAGGTTCAAATAAAACATTTGTTAAAACACACTAGTTCTTTTTGTCAGCATCAGTCATGCGTGATCATATATTTATTTATTAAATCATGAGTATAGGTGCCTCCCAATATTGGCAGCCTCCCCTTGAGGGATTTGTTCTTAGATACTACTCGGCTTACAATTACTGTAAATCCTGCTGCAAGCTGCAGCAGGACATATCGTGCATTTGTTTCCCTCATTTCACCTCTTCCTAGGCTTTAAAATAGGGAGAGAAAGCCACATTTTGTGTTATTGTGTGGTTGTAAAGTTAGAGGAGGGGTGATACTCACAAACGCGGGTTACCTCAAAGCATACCACTGTGTGGTCAGGTGGGGAGAATAAACTTAAAGGACACCAGAGGCGAAAACAAACTCATGAAATAAACAATTGGATCTATCTTCCTTCTCTTAAGAATGACTTTTTCAGATATCCCACAGTTTTATTTTAGGCTTAAATCTACTTTTTAAGTTTTAATTGTTTTATTGTTTTTGCTCAATGACACATTCATTGGAGTATGCCAGAGCTAAAATCTATGAACTATTCAGCCCTTTTTTTTATCTTTTTCCTGCTCTCAGAAGCCATTTTCTGCTTGGAAAGTGTTTTATACTTGGAATTTCTTCTCAGTGAGGGTCACACTGTAGTCACTTACATACTTGACATTTAACTCTTTTAAGCAGAGAAATAAATAAAAAGGAACACCGTATAGTTATTTGTGTGCTTGGCACTGTACATACACATGTCTATCTCATCATGTCATATGTCACCTCGGGTATCCTTTAACTCCACTTGGGTTAAAATTGCGATCAAACAGGAAAAAGAAAGCCCATATGGGTCCACATATATCAGTAAAAGCTAGTCACATACCATTAATTAGTGAACAAAAATGTCAGTAATTTTATTTTGGACCTATCCAGTGTCATAAAACTAATAAAAACATCTAAAATCTCCCCCAAAAAACTTGTCATCGGAACTCTCACATAGTGTTGGGCGAACAGTGTTCGCCACTGTTCGGGTTCTGCAGAACATCACCCTGTTCGGGTGATGTTCGAGTTCGGCCGAACACCTGACGGTGCTCGGCCAAACCGTTCGGCCATATGGCCGAACTAAGAGCGCATGGCCGAACGTTCCCCGAACGTTCGGCTAGCGCTGTGATTGGCCGAACGGGTCACGTGGTTCGGACCCGAACGCGCTCTGATTGGCCGAACGGTCACGTGGTTCGGGTAAATAAATACCCGAACCACGTCATATCTCCGCCATTTGTCTGTGGGTTTAGCTTTGGGTAGGCAGGCAGGGTAGTTCGCGCTCCAGCCACGCTAGCCAGGGTCCCCCCTGTCATTGTGTCACTGCTGGGAACAGTAGTACACCGCTTGCTCAGCCACACTATATAGCATTCTGTTTACTGCCACTCTGTGTACCTCGCTCAGCCACACTATATAGCATTCTGTTTACTGCCACTCTGTGTCTGCTGGGAATAGTAGTACACCGCTTGCTCAGCCACACTATATAGCATTCTGTTTACTGCCACTCTGTGTACCTCGCTCAGCCACACTATATAGCATTCTGTTTACTGCCACTCTGTGTCTGCTGGGAATAGTGGTACACCGCTCGCTCAGCCACACTATATAGCATTCTGTTCACTGTTCTGTGTCTGCTTGGAATAGTGGTACACCGCTCGCTCAGCCACACTATATAGCATTCTGTTTACTGTTCTGTGTCTGCTGGGAATAGTGGTACACCGCTCGCTCAGCCACACTATATAGCATTCTGTTTACTGTTCTGTGTCTGCTGGGAATAGTGGTACACCGCTCGCTCAGCCACACTATATAGCATTCTGTGCACTGTTCTGTGTCTGCTGGGAATAGTGGTACACCGCTCGCTCAGCCACACTATATAGCATTCTGTTCACTGTTCTGTGTCTGCTGGGAATAGTGGTACACCGCTCGCTCAGCCACACTATATAGCATTCTGTTTACTGTTCTGTGTCTGCTGGGAATAGTGGTACACCGCTCGCTCATCCACACTATATAGCATTCTGTTCACTGTTCTGTGTCTGCTGGGAATAGTGGTACACCGCCCGCTCAGCCACACTATATAGCATTCTGTTCACTGTTCTGTGTCTGCTGGGAATAGTGGTACACCGCTCGCTCAGCCACACTATATAGCATTCTGTTCACTGTTCTGTGTCTGCTGGGAACAGTAGTACACCGCTCGCTCAGCCAGAGTATATAGCATTGTGTTTACTGCCACTCTGTGTACACCGCTCAGCCAGACTATATACCATTGTTTACTGACACTCTGTGTACACCGCTCAGCCAGACTATATACCATTGTTTACTGACACTCTGTGTACACCGCTCAGCCAGACTATATACCATTGTTTACTGCCACTCTGATTCTGCTGGGAACAGTAGTACACCGCTCGCTCAGCCAGACTATATAGCATTGTGTTTACTGCCACTCTGTGTACACCGCTCAGCCAGACTATATACCATTGTTTACTGACACTCTGTGTACACCGCTCAGCCAGACTATATACCATTGTTTACTGAAACTCTGTGTACACCGCTCAGCCAGACTATATACCATTGTTTACTGCCACTCTGATTCTGCTGGGAACAGTAGTACACCGCTCGCTCAGCCAGACTATATACCATTGTTTACTGACACTATATAGCAGACTATATAGCATTGTGTGTACACCGCTCAGCCAGACTATATACCATTGTTTACTGACACTCTGTGTACACCGCTCAGCCAGACTATATACCATTGTTTACTGCCACTCTGATTCTGCTGGGAACAGTAGTACACCGCTCGCTCAGCCAGACTATATACCATTGTTTACTGACACTCTGTGTACACCGCTCAGCCAGACTATATACCATTGTTTACTGCCACTCTGATTCTGCTGGGAACAGTAGTACACCGCTCGCTCAGCCAGACTATATACCATTGTTTACTGACACTATATAGCAGACTATATAGCATTGTGTGTACACCGCTCAGCCAGACTATATACCATTGTTTACTGACACTCTGTGTACACCGCTCAGCCAGACTATATACCATTGTTTACTGCCACTCTGATTCTGCTGGGAACAGTAGTACACCGCTCGCTCAGCCAGACTATATACCATTGTTTACTGACACTATATAGCAGACTATATAGCATTGTGTGTACACCGCTCAGCCAGACTATATACCATTGTTTACTGACACTCTGTGTACACCGCTCAGCCAGACTATATACCATTGTTTACTGCCACTCTGATTCTGCTGGGAACAGTAGTACACCGCTCGCTCAGCCAGACTATATACCATTGTTTACTGACACTCTGTGTACACCGCTCAGCCAGACTATATACCATTGTTTACTGCCACTCTGATTCTGCTGGGAACAGTAGTACACCGCTCGCTCAGCCAGACTATATAGCATTGTGTTTACTGCCACTCTGTGTACACCGCTCAGCCACACTATATAGCATTGCGTACTCTGCCAGTCAGTGTGTATATTGCTGGGATCAGTAATACTCCACTCACCGTCAACCACTATATGAGCTCAACATGAGTTCCCCAGAGACCTCCGCTGTGAGCAGCACTCCCAACAACAGCAACAGCCAACGCCCCACGCAAGCTATAACATCCACCCCAGCAGCCAGTGGTCAGCAGCAGCCCTCCCCAGAGGAGAACGTTGTGTCCATCAGTCCGTCGCCAGAGCGATTAATGAGGGCTGCCATTGAGGAGATGATGGGGCCTGATGTGGAGGAGGAGGTCTGGCTCAGGCCAGCATCCCAAGTTAATGTTGAGGACGATGAGGGGTCTGTGTCTGGGGATGTTGGGGTGGCAGAGGTGGTGGGTGGGTCAGACTCAGGAGAAGAGTTGTATGATGAGGATGATGATCGGGACCATCTGTATGTGCCTCAGAGTCCGACCCCGGAAAACATGTTGTATCGTGTGTTTAGGTACTAAAATCTGCGTTCCCTCCCAGTAGTGTTGGGCGAACAGTGTTTGCCACTGTTCGGGTTCTGCAGAACATCACCCTGTTCGGGGTGACTATATAGCAGACTATATAGCATTGTGTTTAATGCCACTCTGTGTACACGGCTCAGCCACACTATATAGCATTGTGTTTACTTCCACTCTGTGTCTGCTGGGAACAGTAGTACACCGCTCACCCGCCACTGTATAGCATTGTGCTCTGTGTCACTGCTGACAATAGTGGTACACCGCTCACCCACCACTGTATAGCATTTCTGTACTGCCACTGTACTGCTGCCAGTCAGCGTGTACTTTAAGGATAAGTGAAATGAGGAAGAAATCCGGTGAAAGAGGGAGGGGCAAGGGAAGAGGTGTTTCCCCTGACGGTTCACGTACAGGCCACAGGGGAGCACCCAAGAAAACCCACTCAATACTGCCCATGTTGTCCAGGACAACAACCCTCACAGATCCAAAAGAACAGGACCAGATAATTACTTGGATGACCTCTCAAGCGTCCAGCAGTGGGTTAAGCAGCACCAGCACATCACGCACGAGGTCCGAGTCCTCAGCCAGTTAAAGTCTGGGCTTTCTTTGAAGACTGCACTGAGGATGTTACCATGGCGATTTGCAAGGTGTGCAAGACCCGCCTGAGCAGGGGGAAAAGTATTAACAACCTCTCCACCACCAGCATGAGCCGCCACATTCTATCCAAACATCCCACTCTGTGGGCAAACGCGGCAGGACAGGGTACCACCAGCAACACTGCCTCCCTTGGGTTCACCAGACTCACCACCAGACCCGCCTCAGCAGCAGCAGTAGCCCAGCCATTGCGTGGTTCACAACATTCACAAACATCAGACGATGCTGACACTGTCACTTTCCGGACTAGTGCTCTTGAGGTCTCCCAGTGTTCATCAAACACAACAACCAACAGCCCTTCGGTGTGCAGCGCTACGGTTGAGTTGTCTGTCTCTGAGATGTTTGAGCACAAGAGGAAATTGCCAGCAAATGACCCCCGGGCCGTGGCAGTAACAGCCAGCCAGCATAGCCAAGCTTCTGGCCTGCGAAATGCTGCCATATCGAGTGGTGGAGACAAACAGCTTCAAGGGCATGATGTCAGTGGCCATCCCACGTTACGTTGTTCCCAGCCGCTACCACTTTGCGCGCTCTGCAGTGCCTGAGTTGCATGAGCACGTGGTCAGCTAAATAACCCGAAGCTTGAAGAATGCCGTTGCCTGCAAGGTTCACCTCACCACTGACACCTGGACGAGTGCGTTCGGCCAGGGTCGATACATCTCCCTTACCGCGCACTGGGTGAACCTTGTGGAGCCTGGCAGCGATTCCTCACCTGCTACGGCGCGGGTGTTGCCCACGCCGCAAACAGCTGGATAACAACAGCAGCACCTACCTCTCTGACTCCTTCTCCTCCAACGCATCTCAAAGCTGTACCTCATCCGGAAATGCTAACCCAGCACCAGCAGCAGTAGGATCGTGGAAGCAGTGCAGCACAGCTGTTGGCATGCGTCAGCAAGCGTTGCTGAAGCTGATCTGCCTTGGGGATAAGCAGCACACAGGGGAGGAAATTTGGAGGGGAATAAAGGAACAGACGGATTTGTGGCTGGCACCGCTGGACCTGAAACCGGGCATGAAGCTAGACACCTGGCACGAACTGGCAATGTACGCAATAGAGGTGCTGGCTTGCCCGGCAGCCAGCGTTATGTCGGAACGCTGTTTCAGTGCTGCCGGAGGCATCATCACAGATCGGCGTATCCGCCTCTCCACAGAAAATGCAGACCGTCTGACTCAAATTAAAATGAATCAATCCTGGATTGGAAACGACTACGCAACACTCCTGGACCCCAACCAAGTAACATGACCGATGAACATCTGGGATGGTTTAGCGTTTCCGGTCCCTGTTTATTGAACCTCTCATCTGTATTACATTTATGACTGCATGGCGGCAAAAAGCATTGCTGCTATATCCGCACGCTTTTTGTCCTCATGCAAGGCCTGGGTTGTTGTGTCTCACAAAGCGTGGCCTTCTCCTCCTGCGCCTCCTCCTGTTCCATCACGTGTGCTGCTGCTGCTGCTGCTGCTGCTGCTGCTGGGTTACCGTTGCCGGTCCCTGTTTATGGAACCTCTTATCTTTATTACATTTATGACTACATGGCGGTACAAAGCATGCTATCCGCACGCTTTTTGTCCTCATGCAAGGCCTGGGTTGTTGTGTCTCACAAAGCGTGGCCTTCTCCTCCTGCGCCTCCTCCTGTTCCATCACGTGTGCTGCTGCTGCTGCTGCTGCTGCTGGGTTACCGTTGCCGGTCCCTGTTTATGGAACCTCTTATCTTTATTACATTTATGACTACATGGCGGTACAAAGCATGCTATCCGCACGCTTTTTGTCCTCATGCAAGGCCTGGGTTGTTGTGTCTCACAAAGCGTGGCCTTCTCCTCCTGCGCCTCCTCCTGTTCCATCACGTGTGCTGCTGCTGCTGCTGCTGCTGCTGGGTTACCGTTGCCGGTCCCTGTTTATGGAACCTCTTATCTTTATTACATTTATGACTACATGGCGGTACAAAGCATGCTATCCGCACGCTTTTTGTCCTCATGCAAGGCCTGGGTTGTTGTGTCTCACAAAGCGTGGCCTTCTCCTCCTGCGCCTCCTCCTGTTCCATCACGTGTGCTGCTGCTGCTGCTGCTGCTGGGTTAGCGTTGCCGCGTGGTCCCTGTTTATTGAACCTCTTATCTTTATTACATTTATGACTACATGGCGGTACAAAGCATGCTATCCGCACGCTTTTTGTCCTCATGCAAGGCCTGGGTTGTTGTGTCTCACAAAGCGTGGCCTTCTCCTCCTGCGCCTCCTCCTGTTCCATCACGTGTGCTGCTGCTGGGTTAGCGTTGCCGCGTGGTCCCTGTTTATTGAACCACTTATCTTTATTACATTTATGACTGCATGGTGGTACAAAGCATGCTATCCGCACGCTTCTTGTCCTCATGCAAGGCCTGGGTTGTTGTGTCTCAAAGCGTGGCCTTCTCCTCCTGCGCCACCCTCCTCCTGTTCCATCACGTGTGCTGCTGCTGGGTTAGCATTACCGGTCCCTTTTCCTGGAACCTCTTATATGTATTACATTTATGACTGCATGCCGACAAAAAGCATGTTACCTGTGCAAAGAAAACAGACATTTCCCGCATTTAAAAGACAGTTTTCCCTTTGAAACTTTAAAATCGATTTTCTCAAAAACTATAAGCTCTTTTTGCTAAATTTTTTTTCCTCTTGTACCCACTCCCAAGGTGCACATACCCTGTAAATTTGGGGTATGTAGCATGTAAGGAGGCTTTACAAACCACAAAAGTTCGGGTCCCCATTGACTTCCATTATGTTCGGAGTTCGGGTCGAACACCCGAACATCGCGGCCATGTTCGGCCTGTTCGGCCCGAACCCGAACATCTAGATGTTCGCCCAACACTACTCTCACAGTGTCCAAATATATTGAAAATCTATAATACAGGTTGCAGGTATAATCAAACATGAGGACCAGCAACAGTGGCCATTAGCATAATGCTCTAAAAAAGTGATAAACAGTGAATAGGAGGAAACAGAAATATTTTTCATGTGAAAATGAAGGTAATTTAATGATGTAAACACATATATACACCAGTATGTATATACAGTATTATTAGGGTGTTAATCTTAGTGATCAGCATGAATTTTGCATAGACATAATGTTGCGTATACCACAATTACGATGTGAAATTGTAATGCAAAATCATAATTAATTTTGCTTGTAATCATAACTAGGAACTGTTATTTTGCATTTAGTCATAATTTTGCATCATTTTGTGCTAACTTCAGCGGTTATCAGCAAAGCTCCCATACATGCTAACATCACCAAAATGTCTTGTAGTTTTTGAGAAAATTGAATTTAAAAGTTCAAAGGAAGTATGGTTTTTAAACTCAGTAATTTTTGAGAAAATTGAATTTAAAAGTTCAAAGGAAGTATGTTTTTTAAACTCAGTAATTTTTGAGAAAATTGAATTTAAAAGTTCAAAGGAAGTATGTTTTTTAAACTCAGTAATATTACATTTTGTGGAGGTTAGAATCCATGTTTCCCTTTTTTTTTTTTCCACAAACTACAAAGGTCTTAAAAAAAAAATAAAGTTGACTTGATCCCACTATTCCCCTCAACATACGTAGCAATTTTGGTGACAATAGCATGTATGTGGGTTTTGCTACTAACCACTTAATTCAAGACTGAAATTCTGCACTTGCAAAATTTTATGCTAAGATTCACGTAATCATAAATAACGTACTACAATCATCATGATTTCAAAAGACCATATAATCAATTCATAGGGCTAAAAATGCACGGTGCCTCCTTTGTACCCCCTGTGCCTCCGTCATTTTTATTTGTGCCATCTCTGTTTCCGTGTGTGTCCACTGTCTCCCCCGTGCCTCCACTGTGTCCTCTGTGCCAACTCTGCCCCCACGCCATCATTTTGTCCCCCTGTGCTTCCTTCCTTTCCTCTTTTGCCTCCTCTTGTCTCCCCATGCCTACTTTTATATCGCCAATGCCTGCTTTTGTTTCCCTGTGCATTCTCTTGTCTCCCCACACCTCCTCTCGTCTCCCAGAGTCTCCTGTTGTCTCCCCCACACCTCGTCTTGTCTCCCCATGCCTCCTCTTGTCTCCCCCACAATTCATCTTTTCTCTCCCATGCCTCCTCGTGTCTCCCTGTTCCTCCTCTTCTCTCCTCGTGCCTCCTCTTGTCTACCCCATGCCTCTTCCTCTCTCCCTGTCTCCTCTTTTCTTCCAATACCTCCTCTTGTCTTCCACTACCTCTTCTTGTCTCCCCTGTGCTTCTTTCCATCCCCTGAGCCTATTTCTTATCACACCAATGAGTCCCATGCCACTCCCCGAGGCAGCTCTTCTTGGTCTCCTTCCCCGTCACAGAAGTAACTTCATCAAGTCCAGCATGACATTTGTGATGGCGGGATTACCAGTTAAGGCATACTATTTGTATAAATTATGTACAGAGAAAAGCGAAAAGTTTTGTTCCCTGCAATCTTTATAAAGTTGTTACTCAACACCACCTTTCTCTGAAATAAAACCACAATCATTTGGTAATTTCCTACCAAACAATGGCACTTCTGCTTTCCCCCATACACAGACACATTGCTTCATGTCATTGTAGGCTTCAGAATACACTAACCTCAAGTTGTGACTTTAGTTAAAAATTTATGTTATACTGTAATAAATAGTATCTTCATACAGTATATAGGAATTTACTTTTCTTTTTTTTTTTTTTTTTTACAGAAATTTATCTTCTGCTAAGATAAAAGAGGGAAAGGTAAGCATTTCAAAGGAATAGTCTCACCTATAGAAAATACCTAACATCAGACACATGTTCAAAAATGTCATAACTTCAATATGCAACTGGATTTAATAGAGTGGCTACAGATTTGTAGTGCAGTACATCTTAAAACTCACCCCCCCCCCCCCCCAAAAAAAAAGTGTAACCTAGTTAAAACAAAAATTGATTTTTATTATAAAGGAGGAGGTGGGAGCTGCCGACATCCTGGGGGCGTTCATGGTGCCGTCTGCTAGTCCCCTTTAAGATGGTGACCCCCAGATGCCTGCCCCTTCCCCAGGAGAAATTAGTATAAGGGTACATAGTACCCCTTACCCATTTTCAAATAAAGTTAAATGAAATAAAAACACAACCGTGAACAAAGTCCTTTAATCATCTTAATTAACCATAAATACTCACCTGTACCTTTAAAAAAAGTTCCCAGGCAAATATGCTCGGAAATGATCCCATGCCAATATCCTCTATCTTGCGACCTTGTTTGAAGATCTCCGCCGGCCGCTGCCACACACCGCCACAGGCGATGCCTCGTCGCAGCTCTCAGCTATAATAAGTATAGCTGAGAGGGCTGTCATCAGATGCTCCACCGCTGGCTCCCGCTGTCCTCCCCGCCTCCCACACCTGTCACCCCCACCCATGCTGGCACCTAATGCACCCATGGGAGCACTAGGTGCCAGCATGGGTGTGGGTGATAGGTGTGGGCAGTTGGGGAGGACAAGGTGATGTTGTATATGGGTCTGACCGAGGTAATATGGTTAATGATAAAACTTTTCACAATAGAAATTTTAACTGACCCGGGAAAGAAACCAAGTGAGCCTACAAAAAAACTGACCAAATAGCTGGCAGATGATTAAAGTGTACCCAGGAGAACCTTAGGTACAAAAAGGCATACTTACCTAAGAAAAGGGAAGCCTCAGGATCCTACAGAGGCTTCCCATGCCAGCCTCTGGTCCCTCGCTGTCTTCAGACGCGAGTATGACTGTACTGCTCCTGCACAAGCACTGCATAATTGTGCAGTGAGCTGTTTCTGCTACTGTGCAGGCATGGTCAGAAGAAGAGTGCAGCCCCGATGTGCAGGAGGCTCCCTGGCAGTGTGGGAAGTCTGTAGGGCAGTGTGGGAAACCTCTGGAGGATCCAGAGACTTCCCTCTTCTTAGGTATTTGTTTTGTTACTCAAGGATAGCCTCGGGTTTGCTCTAAGTAACCGTGATCTCAAGGCTTTGATTGGTTCCTCACCAGGGTCAATAGAGAAAAATATGGGGAGGCTCTGGAGGATCCAGAGTAGGGATGCTCATTCAGATTCAGAGGAATTGAAATGTCTGCATTTCCAATTGGATATGGGCTTACCGCAGCTGTAATTGGAAATCGGATTTCCATGGAAATACCACATTACCGCAGTTCGATCATTTTGGCCAAATCACAGAACTCGGAAGCATTGGACCAATCAGAGAATTTAGAATTTTTCAATGAAAAACGTAATATTGTGTTAATTTTAGAGCGACGATTCCCATCAAACATAGGAGTAAAGTTTACAAATGCGTTGAGCAGGTGGAAACCTCTATCGCCTATGTCCCACGGGCTGCTTTTGGCATCTGAGAGCCTCCTTTACTAAGGAAACCCCAGATGCCCAGGATTTATAGCATAAAAAAGAAATTTAAAAAATTACTATCTTCGGTCTCGCCGATCTCTTGGCATTCATCGCTGCTAATTGGTCCACCTAGTGAGCCCCAGTGAGACAGTCAAAGATGCTTCTGATGGGGCTTCCAGTAAGAAGAGGATGTTGGCGGCAGTGGTGGAGATCAGGGCAGAGCCTGCGGGTAGCAAGGAATGGCGGATAAGAGCTAAGAGTATCCCTCTCTCACAATGGTTGCACGGGGGAGCAAGGCAGCACTGCTGTGGTGCTGAAGGAAAGCTCCATGGCACAAATGGCTTGCTCGGAACTCAAGAGCATCGCTCAGACAAAATACCTGGTACCTGAGTCATGCTCTTAACGCTCTAACATTGCTTAGGTGAAACTGGCAGTTGACTTTGCCGGTAACCCCCTAGCAGTATGAGGTGATAAGAAGCTCATACATATTGAGCTTCTTTATCAGGTCCATATTTCATGCAAGGCACATGTAGGCATGTACTATAGGCGGACATTTCCCCCCACTCCCCAAAGCCACTTCCACCACTACACAGGCTGCTTATCACTTCCAGCTGCTCAGCCTCCAAGCAGAGCAGAGCTACAAGAAAATGGCATCCAGACCCCAGCACTGGAGTTTATTTGTGTCCATTTTCCTGTAGCCATGTTCTGCTCTGCACAGGGCGGTAAATTTGCGGCAATGAAGATCGATCGACACTGCAGCTAAAAAGAGGAATCTTCTGCAAGGTGAGTTCATTCTTTTTAATTTCAGGTGCCACCAGCCGCCCCCCCCTCCCCCTAGGGATATTAGGGGGATTAACAGGGAAGGTGTGTGGGGGGGGGGGAACAAGGGGGAAGCACTGCCTAGTGTATTTTATAGGGGGCACTGCCTAAAGTATTTTATGGGGAACACTGCCTAATTTATTTTATGGGGGAACACTGCCTTATACTTTTTATGGGAAACACTGCCTTATGTATTTTATAGGGGAGCACTTTCTTATGTATTTTATCATGGAACACTGCCTTAAAGATAAACTCCAACCTAGAATTGAACTTTATCCCAATCAGTAGCTGATACCCCCTTTTACATGAAAAATATAATGCTTTTCACAAACAGACCATCAGGGGGCGCTGTATGACTGATTTTGTGCTGAAACCCCTCCCACAAGAAGCTCTGAGTGCCGCGGTACTCTGGGCAAACTGCCACAATGTAACAAGGTTCACAGACAGGAATTAGCTGTTTACAGCTGTCTCTAACAGCCAAAACAGCTAGGAGCAGCTACATAACCTGCCCACAGTAAAAATGTCACCATGTAATAAATGTCAGAATGTAAATTAGGGAGAGGAAAGATTTTACAATGAGCAAACACTGACTATGATGGAACACTGCCTTAAGTATATATATAGGGGGACACTGCCTAATATATTTTATGGGGAAACACTACCTTATGTAATTTATGGAGGACCACTTTCTTATGTATTTTAAAGGGGGAAATGCTGCCGTGTTATGTACATTTTGTGGGAATGCTGCCACATTATGTGTATTTTGTGGGAACTCTGCTGCAGTATATGTATTTTGTGAGGAAAAGCGACAATATTATGTGTATTTTGTGTAGAAACGCTGTCTCATTTTTTTGGTGAGAAATCTCTGTCACATTATGTGTATTTTGTGGCAAAACTGCACATATTGGGCTTGATTCACTATGCGCTGTTAACTTACTTAGCACATCTAAAGTCTTTAGGCGCGCTAACCAGGGTGCTAAGTAGGTTAGCACCGGTTTTCTGAATCAGATCGCGCGCTAAGTACTGCGCGCAAAGTCCTATGTGCGCGCTAAGTCCCATAGGCTTTAATGGGCGTTTTGCGCGCGAAAAGCTCGTTTAGACGTGCAAAGGGGGTTTTCACAGGCGTGCTAACAGTTAGCACCGCTTTGTGAGTCGAGCCCATTATGTGTATTTCTAGGAAAATGCTGCCAAATGATGTGCATTTTGGGGAAAATCGCTTAGCGCCAGGAATCTTTTGTTTTTAACTATCGCCCATACTGAGTGCTGGGACTTACTCAGATCTTTTTGGCAGTTCCCATCAAACTGTGCAAATACCAACTGTGCAAATACCAACTGTGCAAATACTGACATCTTCTGCAGCACATTACAGAGTATATAGTCATGACTGTCTTCTGAGGAGCTTACAGTCTTACCCCTACCATCAGGGGCATAGGAGCCGTGATCTCAGCAGTCGCCTGCAGAGGGGCCCACTGATTCCCTCCCCCCCACGATCCACGTGCTGCATATACAAATACTTCTTCTTGTCCTATGTTCCAGCTCACAGTAAGAGCACCACCTAGGAGCCCCTAGGGGGCACTCTAACTGTGAGATGGAACTCAAGAACAGTAAAAAGTTTGTAGATGGGATTGTGGGATCGATGGGATCGTGGGCGAAGTGAGTATCTGATGCCTGCTGGTCCATACTGCTGCATCCCCCCTCCACCTGGCTAGCCTGGCTACCTATACTGAGGTATCTAATTCTGGCTACCTATACTGAGGCATCTAATCCTAGCTACCTATACTGAGGCATCTAATCCTGGCTATCTATACTAAGGTACTTCTTCCTGACTATCTATACTGAGGCATCTATCCCTGTCTATCTATAATGAGGTACCTAATCCTGACTATCTATACTGAGGCATCTAATCCTGGCTATCTATACTGAGGTACCTATTCCTGACTATCTATACTCAAGCATCTATCCCTGTCTATCTATACTGAGGTACCTATTCCTGACTATCTATACTGAGGCATCTAATCCTGGCTATCTATACTGAGGTTCCTATTCCTGACTATTTATCCTGAGGTACCTATTCCTTGCTACCTATAATGGAGGCACCTACTACTGGCTATGTAATGTAGGGTGGGGGGCCCAGGTCCAAATTCCGGATCGGGGCCCTGAGGTTTGTAGCTAGGACATCGCCTACCATAGTCATAGCCTAATGTCCTCCCATATTATTATTATGTATTTATAAAGCGCTGCCATCTTCTGCAGCACTACAGAGTAAAAAGTCATGTCACTGACTGTCCTCAGAGGAGCTTTCTGATACCTACCACTATTTTGTGGGAGAGAATGCTGGCTAATGTGTGTTTATGGTGGGAACACTTCCTAATTACTTGTTTGAAGGTCACTTTACTCATATTTGGAGGGAAAAACACAGGCCCACTGACTTTGGCTTGCACTTTTAATAGCAAATTCTGTCTGTTGCTGCCATGCCCACTGCTTGTTGTGGCCACGCCCATATCCTTTTAGGGTGGTGGATGTTGTGGGTCTGAAGGCAGCATAGACCCTAATTACAGCGCTGCTTCTTATTACCTTGAATTACATATGGCCCAAAGTGTAACTACTCAGGTCCATCCCTGGGCATCCCCTGCAGGGTAAATTCTTACTGGAGATGGCTCGAACCGGCGATTTTAGGTTCAAGTTCAAAGCTATTTCAAGAGGTCTAACACCTGGAGGGGGGGGGGGCATGGCGGAGTGGGATACATGCCAAAAGTCCCGGGGGAAATTACGGATTTGACGCAGAGCAGGGTTTTAAGGGCAGAAATCACATTGCGTTGCTAAATTGGAGGCATAATGTGCTTTAAAACATCTTACGTGTGTATACATCAATCAAGTAGTGTAATTAGTGCACTGCTTCACACTGACAGACGAAACTCACTGTGTAACGCACCGCAAACAGCTGTTTGTGTAGTGCCAGCCATGCTGGACTGGTGCACACCATGGTGAGAGTGCAGGCAATGCCGGTTTTCAAGCCCATATGCTCGTCGGGCTGAGGTAGCTCAATAATAGAATAACAGTGACTGTCCCGCTGATTGAATTTGGTCTGTCCACAATGAAGCAACAACCTTAATATCTTGGGTGTTCCCCCCAACACACTCATATAGCCGGTCATTGCTTCATTGTGATACGCAAGCCCCTTCACCGCGGCATGGTAACGTTTACAAAGGGGAATTGATACATGTACATGCCTTTTGTTTTGTTGTTGCTGCCGCAGTGCGGACAGAAAAATTAGGCAGGCATGTACACGCACCAGAAAAAAATAATATTGTTGTTGTTAGCGGCCACTGCTAGCAGCGGCCTTAAAAATTCAGGAATCCACCTGGAGTCCTTGACCCTGTTGGTGGTGGCAGAGAAGGCAGTCAGAGATGCTGCAGGTAGTGTTGGGCGAACAGTGTTCTCCACTGTTCGGGTTCTGCAGAACATCACCCTGTTCGGGTGATGTTCGAGTTCGGCCGAACACCTGATGGTGTTCGGCCAAACCGTTCGGCCACATGGCCAAACTAAGAGCGCATGGCCGAACGTTCCCCGAACGTTCGGCTAGCGCTGTGATTGGCCGAACAGGTCACGTGGTTCGGACCCGAACGCGCTCTGATTGGCCGAACGGTTCACGTGGTTCGGGCCCGAACGCGCTTTAATTGGCCGAACGGTCACGTGGTTCGGGTAAATAAATACCCGAACCACGTCATATCTCCGCCATTTGTCTGTGGGTTTAGCTTTGGGTAGGCAGGCAGGGTAGTTCTCTCTCCAGCCAGGCTAGCCAGGGTCCCCCCAGTCATTGTGTGTCGCTGCTGGGAACAGTAGTACACCGCTCGCTCAGCCACACTATATAGCATTGTGTTTACTGCCACTCTGTGTACAAGGCCCAGCCACACTATATAGCATTGTGTTTACTGCCACTCTGTGTACACGGCTCAGCCAGACTATATAGCATTGTTTACTGCCACTCTGTGTACACGGCTCAGCCACACTATATAGCATTGTGTTTACTGCCACTCTGTGTACACCGCTCAGCCAGACTATATAGCATTGTGTTTACTGCCACTCTGTGTACACGGCTCAGCCACACTTTATAGCATTGTGTTTACTGCCACTCTGTGTACACGGCTCAGCCAGACTATATAGCATTGTGTTTACTGCCACTCTGTGTGCACGGCTCAACCACACTATATAGCATTGTTTACTGCCACTCTGTGTACACGGCTCAGCCACACTATATAGCATTGTGTTTACTGCCACTCTGTCTACACCGCTCAGCCAGACTATATAGCATTGTGTTTACAGCCACTCTGTGTACACCGCTCAGCCAGACTATATAGCATTGTGTTTACTGCCATTCTGTGTACACGGCTCAGCCACACTATATAGCATTGTGTTTACTGCCACTCTGTGTACACTGCTCAGCCAGACTATATAGCATTGTGTTTACTGCCACTCTGTGTACACCGCTCAGCCAGACTATATAGCATTGTGTTTACTGCCACTCTGTGTACACGGCTCAGCCACACTATATAGCATTGTTTACTGCCACTCTGTGTACACGGCTCAGCCACACTATATAGCATTGTGTTTACTGCCACTCTGTCTACACCGCTCAGCCAGACTATATAGCATTGTGTTTACTGCCACTCTGTGTACCTCGCTCAGCCACGCTATATAGCATTGCGTACTCTGCCAGTCAGTGTGTATATTGCTGGGATCAGTAATACTTCACTCACCGTCAACCACTATATGAGCTCACCATGAGTTCCTCAGAGACCTCCGCTGTGAGCAGCACTCCCAACAACAGCAACAGCCAACGCCCCACGCAAGCTATAACATCCACCCCAGCAGCCAGTGGTCAGCAGCAGCCCTCCCCGGAGGAGAACGTTGTGTCCATCGGTCCGGCACCAGAGCGATTAATGAGGGCTGCCATTGAGGAGATGATGGGGCCTGATGTGGAGGAGGAGGTTGGGCTCAGGCCAGCATCCCAAGTTAATGTTGAGGACGATGAGGGGTCTGTGTCTGGGGATGTTGGGGTGGCAGAGGTGGTGGGTGGGTCAGACTCAGGAGAAGAGTTGTATGATGAGGATGATGATCGGGACCATCTGTATGTGCCTCAGAGTCCGACCCCGGAAAACATGTTGTATCGTGTGTTTAGGTACTAAAATCTGCGTTCCCAGTAGTGTTGGGCGAACAGTGTTCGCCACTGTTCGGGTTCTGCAGAACATCACCCCGTTCGGGGTGACTATATAGCAGACTATATAGCATTGTGTTTACTGCCACTCTGTGTACACGGCTCAGCCACACTATATAGCATTGTGTTTACTGCCACTCTGTGTCTGCTGGGAACAGTAGTACACCGCTCACCCGCCACTGTATAGCATTGTGCTCTGTGTCGCTGCTGGCAATAGTGGTACACCGCTCACCCACCACTGTATAGCATTTCTGTACTGCCACTGTACTGCTGCCAGTCAGCGTGTACTTTAAGGATAAGTGAAATGAGGAAGAAATCCGGTGAAAGAGGGAGGGGCAAGGGAAGAGGTGTTTCCCCTGACGGTTCACGTACAGGCCACAGGGGAGCACCCAAGAAAACCCACTCAATACCGCCCATGTTGTCCAGGACAACAACCCTCACAGATCCACAAGAACAGGACCAGATAATTACTTGGATGACCTCTCAAGCGTCCAGCAGTGGGTTAAGCAGCACCAGCACATCACGCACGAGGTCTGAGTCCTCAGCCAGTTACAAGGAGCCAGTGGGCACAAAGCTGACACAACCGGCAGCGACACCACGCACACAACTGCCAGATAACCAGTCCGATAAATTACCTCAGGACACAATGGGGTATTCGCAGGAGCTATTCCCAGGCCAACAAAGTTCCACCTTTGAAAGGTCAATGGAGGAACAGCCAGAAATGTTGTGCCCAGATTCACAACCATTAACTGTGGGAAATGCACCGGGCACTGAAATACAAGGCGAGTCCGAGGACTTTGAAACCCAAATTCCAGAGCAAGTTGGGCAGGAGGGGTTGCAATTGCAGGAGGTCGGCCGAGAAGCTCTGGAAGACGACGTTGGAGTGAGCTGCGCAGAGGTTGTTCTGGGGAGCTCTACTCCACGGCGACGGCACCCCACAATGACATATGACGAGTTTGAGGAGATGGAAGAGGAGGGTATGGACAATGTGGACATAGACCCAGATTTTGTTTGTGAACGAGAACATCGCCGTCGTAGCAGCAGCACAGATGAGTCTGTTGAAGAACCCACTGCTGCATGAGTTCGCCTTGTGCCACAAGGTAGGCGGCGCGCAATTTCAGGCACCACAAGCGCGGAAGTTCAAGTGAGAGGCAAAAGAGGCGCAAACAGAAATTGCCAGCAAGGCAGGTGCTCCAAAGTCTGGGCTTTCTTTGAAGACTGCACTGAGGATGGTACCATGGCGATTTGCAAGGTGTGCAAGACCCGCCTGAGCAGGGGGAAAAGTATTAACAACCTCTCCACCACCAGCATGAGCCGCCACATGCTATCCAAACATCCCACTCTGTGGGCAAACGCAGCAGGACAGGGTACCAGCAACACTGCCTCCCTTGGGTTCACCAGACTCACCACCAGACCCGCCTCACAAGCAGCAGTAGCCCAGCCATTGCGTGGTTCACAACATTCACAAACATCACACGACGCTGACACTGTTACTTTCCGGACTAGTGCTCTTGAGGTCTCCCAGTGTTCATCAAACACAACAACCAACAGCCCTACGGTTCGGAGATGTTTGAGCGCAAGAGGAAATTTCCAGCAAATGACCCCCGGGACGTGGCAGTAACAGCCAGCATAGCCAAGCTTCTGGCCTGCGAAATGCTGCCATATCGATTGGTGGAGACAAACAGCTTCAAGGGCATGATGTCAGTGGCCATCCCACGTTACGTGGTTCCCAGCCGCTACCACTTTGCGCGCTCTGCAGTGTCTGAGTTGCATGAGCACGTGGTCAGCAAAACAACCCGAAGCTTGAAGAATGCCGTTGCCTGCAAGGTTCACCTCACCACTGACACCTGGACGAGTGCGTTCGGCCAGGGTCGATACATCTCCCTTACCGCGCACTGGGTGAACCTTTTGGAGCCTGGCAGCGATTCCTCACCTGCTACGGCGCGGGTGTTGCCCACGCCGCAAACAGCTGCACCGCCGTCCCTCCCACTGGATAACAACAGCAGCACCTACCTCTCTGACTCCTTCTCCTCCAACGCATCTCAAAGCTGTACCTCATCCGGAAACGCTAACCCAGCACCAGCAGCAGTAGGATCGTGGAAGCAGTGCAGCACAGCTGTTGGCATGCGTCAGCAAGCGTTGCTGAAGCTGATCTGCCTTGGGGATAAGCAGCACACAAGGGAGGAAATTTGGAGGGGAATAAAGGAACAGGCGGATTTGTGGCTGGCACCGCTGGACCTGAAACCGGGCATGGTTGTGTGTGATAATGGGAGTAATCTCATTCGCGCTTTAAGGTTGGCTAAGCTGACACACATCCCTTGCCTGGCGCACGTGATGAACCTAGTAGTTCAGCGGTTCCTGAGGACATACCCAGGCGTGGCCGATCTTCTGTTGAAGGTGCGTCGAGTGGCCAAACATTGTAGAAATTCCAGTACTGCTTCGGGGGCACTCGCCAAGATGCAGGAGCGCTTCAATCTCCCCCACCATCGCTTGCTGTGTGATGTCCCTACGCGCTGGAATTCTACGCTGTACATGCTAGCCCGCTTTTGCGAGCAGAAGAGTGCAGTGGTCCAGTACATGATGGCGCAGTACCGAGGCGCATCCGGCCAGCTGCCAAGCTTCTGTGGATCCGATTGGGCCAACATGTTGGACCTCTGCCAAGTCCTCCAAAATTTTGAGCAATCCACGTTGCTTGTGAGCAGTGACAACTCTTCAGTCAGCATTACCATACCACTGCTGTGTTTACTGAAGAGGTCAATGTTGAAAATCAAGGAAACAGCTGTCATGATGCAACTGGGGGAATCTGAAGGAGAAAACGATCAGCGTGATGGTACCAACATCAGGCCATCCGCATCAGGAAACGCTGGCCCCAGCAGCTATGACAAAGAAGAGGAGGAGGAACAGCTGGAGTTGGAGCAGGAATTTCCTGCCACCACTGACGAGGGCCAGAGCGGTGCACGTTGGACTTCCACAATTCAGCGCGAATGGTCAGCAGAAGCAGACCAGGAAGAAGGTGACGACTATGATGCATCACAACAACTATTACAACGCTCACAAGAGGATGATGAGGATTCTGGTAGGACTCTGGCACACATGGCTCAATTCATGCTAGACTGCATTGAACGCGACCCACGCATTGTGCGCATTCTGGACAACACCAATTACTGGGTTAATACCCTTCTGGATCCACGGTACAAACACAATGTTCCAAAACTGCTTGAAGAAAGAGTCAGACAGGTCAAAATGGAAGAATACCAGCAGGCCCTTGTGGAGACTTTAGAGAGGAGATTGACATCCTCCCCCTCCTCTAGCCAGTTGTACGCCGACAGACTGACTTCCGCAAACCCAGGACGACCAGGAGGGCAGCAAACAACACACGCCGCAGCTAGTGCCCAAAAGGGAATGGTATCGGCAGTGTCCTTGGAGTGGGAAAAATTTCTGACACCCATGCAGCAGCAGCCCACTGAACAGCAAGCGTGCAGATCCACCTCCAACACCGATCGCCTGGAGAAGATGGTCAAGGACTACATGTCAGATGGCGTAGCTGTGTCTAACAATCCATCTGCACCCTTCAACTATTGGGTATCGAAGCTAGACACCTGGCACGAACTGGCAATGTACGCAATAGAGGTGCTGACTTGCCCGGCAGCCAGCGTTATGTCGGAACGCTGTTTCAGTGCTGCCGGAGGCATCGTCACAGATCGGCGTATCCGCCTCTCCACAGAAAATGCAGACCGTCTGACTCAAATTAAAATGAATCAATCCTGGATTGGAAACGACTACGCAACACTCCAGGACCCCAACCAAGTAACATGACCAATGAACATCTGGGATGGTTTAGCGTTTCCGGTCCCTGTTTATTGAACCTCTCATCTGTATTACATTTATGACTGCATGGCGGCAAAAAGCATTGCTGCTATATCCGCACGCTTTTTGTCCTCATGCAAGGCCTGTGTTGTTGTGTCTCAAAAAGCATGGCCTTCTCCTCCTGCACCTGCTCCTGTTCCATCACGTGTGCTGCTGCTGCTGGGTTAGCGTTGCCGGTCCCTGTTTATGGAACCTCTTATCTGTATTACATTTATGACTGCATGGCGGCAAAAAGCATTGCTGCTATATCCGCACGCTTTTTGTCCTCATGCAAGGCCTGGGTTGTTGTGTCTCAAAAAGCGTGGCCTTCTCCTCCTGCGCCTCCCCCTGTTCCATCACGTGTGCTGCTGCTGCTGCTGGGTTAGCGTTGCCGGTCCCTGTTTATGGAACCTCTCCTCATCTTTATTACATTTATGACTGCATGGCGGCAAAAAAGCATTGCTATATCCGCACGCTTCTTGTCCTCATGCAAGGCCTGGGTTGTTGTGTCTCACAAAGTGTGGCCTTCTCCTCCTGCGCCTCCTCCTGTTCCATCACGTGTGCTGCTGCTGCTGCTGGGTTAGCGTTACCGGTCCCTTTTCCTGGAACCTCTTCTCTGTATTACATTTATGACTGCATGGCGACAAAAAGCATGTTACGTGTGCAAAGAAACATGACATTTTCCACATTTAAAAGACAGTTTTTCCTTTGAAACTTTACAATCAATTTTCTCAAAAACTATAAGCTCTTTTTCAAATATTTTTTTTCCTCTTGTACCCACTCCCAAGGTGCACATACCCTGCTAATTTGGGGTATGTAGCATGTAAGGAAGCTTTACAAAGCACGAAAGTTCGGGTCCCCATTGACTTCCATTATGTTCGGAGTTCGGCGCGAACACCCGAACATCGCGGTGATGTTCGGCGAACGTTCGCGAACCCGAACATCTAGGTGTTTGCCCAACACTAGCTGCAGGCAGAGATGCTGTGTGGGGACTGACTTAGTCTTGGGGCAGGCAGTCACACGGCATGCAGGCAGAAATGGTGTGTGTGGGGATTGACCCTTGACCCAATGCTGTGTGCCAGACATGACACCACTTGCCTTTCAACATCACAGTACAGTTTGGGTATCACCTTTTTTGAGAAATAATTGCGGCCTGGTATCTTCCACTGAGGTGTGTGGCTTTGCTTTTGTGTGCTGCTTTTCCTCAGGTGGTCATCCCATTGCAGTTTGTGTTTTGTCATCATGTGCCTTCGCAAGGAAGTTGTCCCTATGCGGGTCTTGGTCTTTCCATGGCTCAATTTTCGGTGGCAGAGAGTACAGATGGCATTGCTCTCATCTGAGGCAGACACACAAAAAAATTAGATGGGATGATGGCACTTTGGGTGGCTGCCGACTGAGTGTTAAGTGGGGTGCCAGAATCAGAGCAGGAGGAGGAAGATATGTCACGGTTCCGTGTGGAAGCTAAGGAAGATGAGGTTTTCTGTGTTAAATAGTCAACTACGTCCTGACAATCTTGGGGGTTGATGTCATGTGACTTCTGAACACTGTACTTCGGTCCAGGGCTGCACAAAATCACGCCAGCATGACCTCGAGCAGACCTGCTGGGTGACCTGCCTCTGCCTGTTGTTTTGTCCATATTGAGGGGGGGGTGAAGTGAAAGGTATGCACTGACTTGACTAATACAATGTGCAGTCACACAGGTGCAGTGAAAGGTATATGCTGACTGCTGGTATAATACAATGTGCAGTCACACAGATGCAGTGAAAGGTATGCAGTGACTGCTGGTATAACAATGTGCAGTCACACGGGTGCAGTGAAAGGTATGCAGTGTCTGCTGGTATGGTATAACATTGTGCAGTCACACAGGTGCAGTGAAAAGGTATGCAGTCACTAGTATATAAAACAGCATGCGGTCACACAGATGCAGTGAAAGATATGCAGCAACTGGTATATAAAACAGCGTGCGGTCACACAGATGCAGTGAAAGGTATGCAGTGACTGGTATTAAAATACAATGTGCAGCTGTCACACAGGTGCAGTTCAAAGGTATGCACAGACTGGTATATAAAACAATGTGTGGTCACACAGGTGCAGTAAAAGGTATACAGTGACTGGTATTACAATACAATGTGCAGCTGTCTCACACACACAGGTGCAGTAAAAGGGTATGCAGTGACTGGTATATAAAACTGCATGCTGTCACACAGGTGCAGTGAAAGGTATGCAGTCACTATTATTACAATACAATGTGCAGCTGTCACACACACAGGTGCAGTGAAAAGGTAGACACTGAATGTGCTGGGCCTGGCACAGTATAGCAATTAGCAAGGGCCAGCTGCGCCTGACAGGGCTGTATATGCAGTGTCAGTGGGCCACACAAAAAAAAAAAAACACATCAAAAGAACATTAGCTCTCAAAAGAGCTGTTTTGGGGTGCTTTTTAGAAACAAATATCAGCAATCTCTCACTAATGCAGCAGCAGAGAGTGAGAAAATGGCCGACACTGCTGCCTTTTATAAGGGGGGGGGGGGCTCCAGGAGGGAGTGCAGCCTGATTGACTGCCATGTGTCTGCTGATTGCTATGTAGAGGGTCAAAGTTTAGCCCAATGATGTAGTATAGGGGGCAGGTCAAACTCGCATAAAGTTCGCGTTCGATCGTGAATGAGAACCCGCAATGTCCGCGCGAATAAGTTCGCCTGCGAACCGTTTAGGCCATCTCTAATTCTAACTATGGGGGGGATATAATCAGTGGTGCTCAGCAGAGCTCGAATATTCGAGTAGCTCGAATATTCGAGCTCTTTTTCAGCTATCCGAGCTCGGTATTCGAGCTCCGAATAGCTGTAGCTATTCGAATGGGCTATCCGAGTACACTCGAATAGCCCATTCACTATTCGAGCTATTCGAGCAAACGGCGCTATTCGAGCTCGGTACCGAGCTCGAATAGCGTCATAGCCCAGATTGATGTCCTTAGAGCCAATCAGAGGGCTCCCAGGCCCTCTGACGGCAGCCAATCACAGAGGGGGACCCTGGCCAGCCCCTACCCTATAAATAGCGGCCGCCATGTTCCGTTTCTCCATGCTTGCCTGAGACTTGTACAGAGAGAGAGTTGCTCCTTTGTGCTTTGGCTTAGCAAGTGCTCTATTGTGATCATTTACCTAGCGTTTTTGCTCACCTACACCTGCCATATACACCTATATTGTTGTTAGTTAGATAGACATTGTATTTTAGTTAGTAGCTTGTGTGTTACATTAGAGACAGGCAGCTGCTGCAAGCTTACAGGTTTAGGCCTCAGGGGGGCCTTGCCTCTGTGGGCAGCTGTCCTCTGTTTATTTCTCTCATCTATACCAGTATTTCTGCTGTCCTTTACTAATAGTATTGTAGTTATACTGTACTAGGAGTAGGACACTCACTGACTGTCACTGTTTATAGGCTACTAGCTAGCTCCTGCGTGTGTGCACTCACTCACTGTCTGTGTGTACACACACTCTATTTCCTTCTGATTACTGATAGATTATTGTTAGTTAGTTGTACTTACTGTTACTACTTACTCTTACTGTACTAGGAGTCTAGGACACTCAGTCAGACAGTCACTGTGTTCATAGGCTACTAGCTCCTGCGTGCGGTCACTCACTGTCTGAGTGTACACACACCACCCACACTCCATTTCCTTCTGATCGCTGATTGATTATTGTAATTAGTTAGTTCTACTTACTGTTACTACTTACTCTTACTGTACTAGGAGTCTAGGACACTCAGTCACTGTGTTCATAGGCTACTAGCTCCTGCGTGCGGTCACTCACTGTCTGAGTGTACACACACCACCCACACTCCATTTCCTTCTGATCGCTGATTGATTATTGTAATTAGTTAGTTCTACTTACTGTTACTACTTACTCTTACTGTACTAGGAGTCTAGGACACTCAGTCACTGTGTTCATAGGCTACTAGCTCCTGCGTGCGGTCACTCACTGTCTGAGTGTACACACACCACCCACACTCCATTTCCTTCTGATCGCTGATTGATTATTGTAATTAGTTAGTTCTACTTACTGTTACTACTTACTCTTACTGTACTAGGAGTCTAGGACACTCAGTCACTGTGTGTTCATAGGCTACTAGCTCCTACGTGCGGTCACTCACTGTCTGAGTGTACACACACCACCCACACTCCATTTCCTTCTGATCGCTGATTGATTATTGTAATTAGTTAGTTCTACTTACTGTTACTACTTACTCTTACTGTACTAGGAGTCTAGGACACTCAGTCACTGTGTTCATAGGCTACTAGCTCCTGCGTGCGGGCACTCACTGTCTGAGTGTACACACACCACCCACACTCCATTTCCTTCTGATCGCTGATTGATTATTGTAATTAGTTAGTTCTACTTACTGTTACTACTTACTCTTACTGTACTAGGAGTCTAGGACACTCAGTCACTGTGTTCATAGGCTACTAGCTCCTGCGTGCGGTCACTCACTGTCTGAGTAAACACACACCACCCACACTCCATTTCCTTCTGATCGCTGATTGATTATTGTAATTAGTTAGTTCTACTTACTGTTACTACTTACTCTTACTGTACTAGGAGTCTAGGACACTCAGTCACTGTGTTCATAGGCTACTAGCTCCTGCGTGCGGGCACTCACTGTCTGAGTGTACACACACCACCCACACTCCATTTCCTTCTGATCGCTGATTGATTATTGTAATTAGTTAGTTCTACTTACTGTTACTACTTACTCTTACTGTACTAGGAGTCTAGGACACTCAGTCACTGTGTTCATAGGCTACTAGCTCCTGCGTGCGGTCACTCACTGTCTGAGTGTACACACACCACCCACACTCCATTTCCTTCTGATCGCTGATTGATTATTGTAATTAGTTAGTTCTACTTACTGTTACTACTTACTCTTACTGTACTAGGAGTCTAGGACACTCAGTCACTGTGTTCATAGGCTACTAGCTCCTGCGTGCGGTCACTCACTGTCTGAGTGTACACACACCACCCACACTCCATTTCCTTCTGATCGCTGATTGATTATTGTAATTAGTTAGTTCTACTTACTGTTACTACTTACTCTTACTGTACTAGGAGTCTAGGACACTCAGTCACTGTGTGTTCATAGGCTACTAGCTCCTGCGTGCGGTCACTCACTGTCTGAGTGTACACACACCACCCACACTCCATTTCCTTCTGATCGCTGATTGATTATTGTAATTAGTTAGTTCTACTTACTGTTACTACTTACTCTTACTGTACTAGGAGTCTAGGACACTCAGTCACTGTGTTCATAGGCTACTAGCTCCTGCGTGCGGGCACTCACTGTCTGAGTGTACACACACCACCCACACTCCATTTCCTTCTGATCGCTGATTGATTATTGTAATTAGTTAGTTCTACTTACTGTTACTACTTACTCTTACTGTACTAGGAGTCTAGGACACTCAGTCACTGTGTGTTCATAGGCTACTAGCTCCTGCGTGCGGTCACTCACTGTCTGAGTGTACACACACCACCCACACTCCATTTCCTTCTGATCGCTGATTGATTATTGTAATTAGTTAGTTCTACTTACTGTTACTACTTACTCTTACTGTACTAGGAGTCTAGGACACTCAGTCACTGTGTTCATAGGCTACTAGCTCCTGCGTGCGGGCACTCACTGTCTGAGTGTACACACACCACCCACACTCCATTTCCTTCTGTTCGCTGATTGATTATTGTAATTAGTTAGTTCTACTTACTGTTACTACTTACTCTTACTGTACTAGGAGTCTAGGACACTCAGTCACTGTGTGTTCATAGGCTACTAGCTCCTGCGTGCGGTCACTCACTGTCTGAGTGTACACACACCACCCACACTCCATTTCCTTCTGATCGCTGATTGATTATTGTAATTAGTTAGTTCTACTTACTGTTACTACTTACTCTTACTGTACTAGGAGTCTAGGACACTCAGTCACTGTGTTCATAGGCTACTAGCTCCTGCGTGCGTGCACTCACTGTCTGAGTGTACACACACCCACACTCCATTTCCTTCTGATCGCTGATTGATTATCGTAATTAGTTAGTTCTACTTACTGTTACTACTTACTCTTACTGTACTAGGAGTCTAGGACACTCAGTCACTGTGTTCATAGGCTACTAGCTCCTGCGTGCGTGCACTCACTGTCTGAGTGTACACACACCCACACTCCATTTCCTTCTGATCGCTGATTGATTATTGTAATTAGTTAGTTCTACTTACTGTTACTACTTACTCTTACTGTACTAGGAGTCTAGGACACTCAGTCACTGTGTTCATAGGCTACTAGCTCCTGCGTGCGTGCACTCACTGTCTGAGTGTACACACACCCACACTCCATTTCCTTCTGATCGCTGATTGATTATTGTAATTAGTTAGTTCTACTTACTGTTACTACTTACTCTTACTGTACTAGGAGTCTAGGACACTCAGTCACTGTGTTTATAGGCTACTAGCTCCTGCGTGCGTGCACTCACTGTCTGAGTGTACACACACCCACACTCCATTTCCTTCTGATCGCTGATTGATTATTGTAATTAGTTAGTTCTACTTACTGTTACTACTTACTCTTACTGTACTAGGAGTCTAGGACACTCAGTCACTGTGTTCATAGGCTACTAGCTCCTGCGTGCGTGCACTCACTGTCTGAGTGTACACACACCCACACTCCATTTCCTTCTGATCGCTGATTGATTATTGTAATTAGTTAGTTCTACTTACTGTTACTACTTACTCTTACTGTACTAGGAGTCTAGGACACTCAGTCACTGTGTTTATAGGCTACTAGCTCCTGCGTGCGTGCACTCACTGTCTGAGTGTACACACACTAAATTTACTTGTGATTACTACTGATTATTGTAACTGCTAGTTGTACTTCCTGACTGTTACTACTTACTTACTGTACTAGGGGACACTCACTCAGTCACCTCACCAACCAACCCACTCCATTAAAGTACCCCACTTTTCACCCGCCCTTTTACAAAACTTTTGTCTATACGCCCAAAACATTTAAGATGTCTGGAAGTGGCAGCCAGCGCGGTTTGGGCAAGGGGAAGGGCAGCAAGGGAATCAGGAGGAGAGGGAGCAGCATTGTGGCAAGCCGCGGCCGCGGGCGCGCCACCATGCACAGTTCCGCAGCAGCAGCAGCAGCGTCAGTGGCTAACATTCCTCCCATAGCCACTGGCCGTGGACGCCTTGGGCGCCGCCCAGCAGGAGCATCTGCAACTCACGCTGCAGAGACACAGCAGCAGCAGCGTGTAGCACCTGCTCCCATTTTCCTCCAGCCGGGTCGGAAACGTCCCATTGAGGAAAAGGATGCAGACACTGTGGTGCAACTCATGACGGAGGATGAGCAGCCCGCCATCAGCTCTGCATCCGAGGCCTCCACCCTCACCACCACCACCACCCCTGTTCGCAGCAGCCGCCCAGCAGGGTCTGGGGAGGAGGCCAGTTCACCGTCACTCGCCGACCTGTCATTCAGCAGTCTTTTGACCCCAGGCATCATGAGTAAATTGTCTGCTGTTGTTGGCGATCTTGAGGAGGAGATGCTGATGGGCACTTTGGGGGATGAGGGATTGGACAGCAAGACTGTGGCGACAGTCAAGCAGCCCATCCATGCATCAGGAGAGGAGTTTGGGGGGTCCTCATCCCAGCAGGACATGTTTCAGGAGGGGGAGGATGATGATGACCCGGTGACAGACAGAGACTGGGTGCCACCACCTCCAGGGGATGTCGTCCTCAGCAGCTCTGAGGAGGAGGAGGAGGATGCTCTTGTGGGCCTTGCAAGGAGGCGCATCATTGCAAGCATTGGCAGCAGCAGTAGGCAGGTCCCACAGCCTGCTGGTGTCTCAGGCTCAGCAGCAGCAGCATCTGCCAGTACCACCACCAGCCGCACCCAAGCCCCCCAAGCCCCCCCCCAACCACCACAGGGAGACAGGCAGCAGCGCTTCCATGCCGTAGGGGGATGTTTAAGTCACCAATCTGGCGATATTTCACCATGCCCACTGTGTACAGCAAGTACGCCACTTGCAACCACTGTCAGCGGAAGTTGAGCAGAGGTGCAGACCCCTTAAAGTTCTGCACCAGCTCGCTCATCAACCACCTTGCGGCTAAACATTTCCACCAGCATGAGGAGTTCCAGAGGCTGAAGGCATCTGGTGCTGGCAGTGGCACCACACCCATCACTGCACAGCCTTCAGCAGCAGCAGCAGCAACAGCAGCCACCCGCCCTCCTGCTCCTCCAGCAGCACCAGCAGGAGTGCGGAAACGCACTGCTCCTCCCCCCTCTGCAACTCCTGCCGCCGACACTGAGGCCTGTTCTGGCAGCCAGTCCTCAGTGGCCTCCTCTGCTGTGTCTGCTGATTCCCGTGTCAGCAAAAGGCCACGCCAGAGCCTTTTGAGCGAGTCCTTCCAGGGGGTGGTTAGGGCTCTGCCTCCCAGCAGCCGTCGCGTGCGGCAGCTGAACGGCTTGCTGGCACGGGCCATGTGCTCCCAACTCCTGCCGTACACGCTCGTGCAGGAGGGGAGCGACATTCGTGCGCTGCTTGCTTGCGCAGCCCCAGACTGGCAGCTCCCCAGCAGACACTTCTTTGCCCGCAAGGCCATTCCTGCACTGCACCGCTTTGTGATGGCCAATGTGGAGCGAGGGCTGGAGCACGCGGTTGGTGAAAGGGTCCACGTCACCATGGACTCCTGGAGCAGCCGCTTCGGGACAGGCCGCTACCTGTCCTTCACTGTCCACTGGGTCAGCTTGGTGGAAGGGGGTGAGGATGGGAGAGCAGCAGCGGGCACAGCAGCAGCAGCAACACAGTGGGTGGTGCCACCCCGCAGGCTCAGGGGAACTGCAGCAGGTTCCTCCGATCCTCTGCCATCCTCCGGCACACCTGGCCAAACCCCCCGCCTCAGCAGCAGCGTGAAGGCCCGCCACTGCCAAGCGCTGCTGCACTTGGTCAGCCTTGGGAAGACCAAGCTGACGGCAACCCATGTGTTGGCCAAACTCCAGGAGCAGGAGAGGATTTGGCTGACCCCCAGAGGCCTCAGAGTCGGAGAGGTGGTGGCCGACAATGGGGCCAATCTGGTTGCCGCAATAGACAGGGGAAACCTGACCCACATCCCCTGTCTTGCCCACGTGCTGAACCTGGTGGTGCAGAAGTTCCTGCGCACCTACCAGGGGATGGGCGAACTGCTGGAAACGGCAAGGAATGTTGTGCGTCACTTCCGGCGCTCGGCTGCAGCCTGTGCGAGCCTGGAAGACGTGCAAAAGGAGCTGGATCTGCCACGCCATCGGCTGATCCTTGACGTTCCGACTCGCTGGAACTCCACCCTGGCGATGTTGGAGCGTCTGGTTGAACAGAGGCGCGCTGTCAAACAGTACCTTGCCCTGGCCACTGTTTCCGCAGCTCAGAGAAGGGACAAGACCAGCAACTTCCCGTCCATCGTCCCCGATGATGACTGGAGGCACATGCAGCAGGTGTGCTTAGTGCTGGCTCCCTTCCTGCAGGCCACAAACATGGTGAGCAGGGACCATGCTATGGTCTGCGAGTGGGTGCCCCTGGTTTCTCTGCTGAACAGGGCCCTCGATGCTTTGCTGGAACAGGGAGCGGCAGCCTTGGACCAGCAGGAGCGGCAACCAGCTGCGCAGTCCACCTCTGAGGGGGAGGAGGAGGAGGACTTGGTGGAGGTCCCTGACCTGGCTGCTGATGAGGGGGATCAGCACAGCGCAGCTGAGTTGGTGCGGGGGTGGAGAGAGGATGAGGCGGCAGAGGAGGAGGATGAGGACAGCACTGACGTCGATGTGCCAGCAGACGTGGCCCGCCTCTTCCCAATGGCAGCGCACATGCTGACGTGCCTGCGCAGGGACCCCAGGGTGATCCAGATGAAGCAGAGGGAGGACATCTGGATCAGCATGATGTTGGACCCACGCCTCAAGGGGAAGTTGAGCCAGTTCCTGCCGCCTGCAGGAGGAGACCCAGCGCAACAAATAAGGAGCTTGCAGCAGGCCCTTGTTGAGCGCTTGGAGGAAGCCTTCCCCCAGCCTTCCACCCCCACTGTCCAGCAGCCAGCACAGAGGCAGCAGCAGGTGCCTGCATCCAGCAGCAGCAAGCGCCCCACAGACCTGCTGTCTCTCAGCCACGAGCTCTACAGGACTGTAGAGGCTCCGGCAGCAGTGACTAGAGAGGAGATGCATGCAGCAGCATCCTCCTCCGGTCACAGCCAGCGCCTGACCCGCATGGTGGCTGACTACATGGGGTCGTACAGCGGGCTTGACAGCGATGCCCCTGTTGATCCCATGGAGTATTGGGTCAAGCGCATGGAGATCTGGAGCGAGCTGGCGCAGTACGCCCTGGAAGTGCTGTCCTGCCCCCCTTCCAGCGTGCTGTCCGAGCGCTGCTTCAGTGCAGCTGGTGGCGTGGTCACCGAGAAACGCTCACGTCTGTCTCACAAGTCTGTGGACAGACTGACGTTTCTCAAGATGAACCAGGCGTGGGTGGAAGGCGAGTTCCTGGCCCCTGTTGTCGGCGAGAGGGGGACATGAACTGGCTGCCGGAACCATCGTTAATGTGCCTTACCACCCTTTACCACCTCCTGGCTCCTGCTCACTAAGCCAGCCTGGTTCACTTTGACTATTACGTCGCCTGCAGCCACACATTTTACACCTACAGTGGGCTGCTGTGTACTGCCCTTCTGCTGTCTGTCTGTGTTTCCCACTGCCAGGGTACACAGATGATTTACCTTCTGCTGCCACTCTGCCACCAGCTATTACGTCAAACAATAGCTATATTGGTTGCAAAACCAAAAACCAAAAAACCATAAAAAAAAAAAAAGGTTTAATTTTTCTGAGGTGCCCGGGTTGAAAACTGTGTTGTCCCAGTTGTGTATTGGACACAATGTGGGCTGCACGACCGCTGTCTGGGACCTCCTGTTGTGTTTATTTACAGCCCTGGTATCACCGCTAGGTACCAGGGCTATTATGTCACGCTGCCTACCTGCTGCCACACTCACACTGCTCCTCCATACCTCCTCCTGCTGCTGCTGCTGCTGCTGTCTGTCTGTGTTTCCCACTGCCAGGGTAAACAGATGATTTACCTACTGCTGCCACTCTGCCACCAGCTATTACGTCAAACAATAGCTGCTCGCCTACTCCTCCATTCCTCCTCCTGCTGCTGCTGTCTGTCTGTGTTTCCCACTGCCAGGGTACACAGATGATTTACCTTCTGCTGCCACTCTGCCACCAGCTATTACGTCAAACAATAGCTATATTGGTTGCAAAACCAAAAACCAAAAAACCATAAAAAAAAAAAAAAGGTTTAATTTTTCTGAGGTGCCCGGGTTGAAAACTGTGTTGTCCCAGTTGTGTATTGGACACAATGTGGGCTGCACGACCGCTGTCTGGGACCTCCTGTTGTGTTTATTTACAGCCCTGGTATCACCGCTAGGTACCAGGGCTATTATGTCACGCTGCCTACCTGCTGCCACACTCACACTGCTCCTCCATACCTCCTCCTGCTGCTGCTGCTGCTGCTGTCTGTCTGTGTTTCCCACTGCCAGGGTAAACAGATGATTTACCTACTGCTGCCACTCTGCCACCAGCTATTACGTCAAACAATAGCTGCTCGCCTACTCCTCCATTCCTCCTCCTGCTGCTGCTGTCTGTCTGTGTTTCCCACTGCCAGGGTATACAGATGATTTACCTTCTGCTGCCACTCTGCCACCAGCTATTACGTCAAACAATAGCTATATTGGTTGCAAAACCAAAAACCAAAAAACCATAAAAAAAAAAAAAAGGTTTAATTTTTCTGAGGTGCCCGGGTTGAAAACTGTGTTGTCCCAGTTGTGTATTGGACACAATGTGGGCTGCACGACCGCTGTCTGGGACCTCCTGTTGTGTTTATTTACAGCCCTGGTATCACCGCTAGGTACCAGGGCTATTATGTCACGCTGCCTACCTGCTGCCACACTCACACTGCTCCTCCATACCTCCTCCTGCTGCTGCTGCTGCTGTCTGTCTGTGTTTCCCACTGCCAGGGTACACAGATGATTTACCTTCTGCTGCCACTCTGCCACCAGCTATTACGTCAAACAATAGCTGCTCGCCTACTCCTCCATTCCTCCTCCTGCTACTGCTGTCTGTCTGTGTTTCCCACTGCCAGGGTACACAGATGATTTACCTTCTGCTGCCACTCTGCCACCAGCTATTACGTCAAACAATAGCTATATTGGTTGCAAAACCAAAACCAAACAAACCATTAAAAAAAAAAAAAAGGTTTAATTTTTCTGAGGTGCCCGGGTTGAAAACTGTGTTGTCCCAGTTGTGTATTGGACACAATGTGGGCTGCACGACCGCTGTCTGGGACCTCCTGTTGTGTTTATTTACAGCCCTGGTATCACCGCTAGGTACCAGGGCTATTATGTCACGGCGAGCTGCCTGCCTCATTGACTGCCTGCTGCCACACACTCATCCTCCTCCTCCTGCTGCTGAATTTACCTCCTGCTGTCTTTGTGTTTCCACTGCCAGGGAGCACATACAATGGCGCTTCCAACATGCGTGCGCCCACCAGCTATTTGTTACGCTCAAAAATAGCTGCATTTCTTTAAAAAAAAATTGAAAAGAGAAATACGTGAAGAAGAATAAGACTATATTGAAAAGGAAGAAGAAGAAGAAGAAGAAGAAGAAGAAGAAGGAGAAGAAGAAGAAGAAGGAGAAGAAGAAGAAGAAGGAGAAGAAGAAGAAGAAGAAGAAGAAGTATATACAGTAACACTACTGAACAAAATTAAGGACACAACTTCTCTTTCCACATTTTTTTTTAAAGGAACATCCCCACATAATCACTTGCTGTTGTTACTTGGAAAAAAAGAGGTTTCTTGCATCATTCACCCTCAAAACAAGTGTTGGAAGCTATTTAAGGCCAATTCGAATAGTCAGCTCGAATAGTTAGCTCGAATACCGACTCGAATAGTGAGCTCGAAGTCCGAGGTCGAATCGAATAGTAAAAATTATTCGACTCGAATATTCGAATGACCTCGAATAATTTACTATTCGAATTCGACCAAACTCGAATTTTAAAAAGGGGTATTTGAGCACCACTAGATATAATATGACCCCTAATCCTTTAATAAACAAAATGACATCATCATCCTGTTTATCACAGGATTAGGGTTCATATTATAATTACATATGTTCACATTTTAAATAAAATGCCCTTTAGGTTCGAGCGCTGTAAAAACAGCGCAGGACATTTGGGCACACCTGACGCCACCACAGGCCATAATAGGAATTATGGCTTGAGCGGCACTCAGCGAGTAGTTTGGGTGCCTTCAAAAGACAGAGCACAAATTACTACAAAAACACTGACGGAGCACAAATTACTACAAATTACTATAAAAACACTGTCATTCGGCCGCCAGCAATAACTGGAAGCCAAATTACATCTCGAATTACATCTTTCCCCCACTATCCATGGCTGCCTGGAGGGGGAATAGTAATTAATGCCGCCAGCCACTTATCGGCTTCATGCTCCACCCAAATCTTCCAGCGGGCCGATTCATAGACATGCTTTAGGCTACCTGCAAGCAAGAAAATAATTTGAACAGTATTTTTTTATTTCTCTTTTGCTACTTTTTCAATTACAGCATAAAAAATTGTCTAAGGAGGTAGGATTTACAGCATGGGGGGGGGGGGGGATTTTAGCAAGCACGATCCAAAAGCCTCCTTCCCATCGATAAACTGCGGGACTGAGAAGATCTCAATAGTGTAGTGCTTGGGCAGAGCTACGCTAGACGCTGTCGGCAAGCGAGGAGACACCAGCCCACCCGTTTGGAGACGCGGAGACCGGAGGTGGCTGTTGGCAGAGTGGTCACCCGGGGACTCAAGACTGTTATAGCGCTTTATCTCAAGTCAACAGAGTGTGAGTACAATCTGGTTTTTACATTGTTTATAATAAATGGTTTTACACTATTGCGATTTTCTCAGTCCCGCAGTTTATTGACGGGAAGGAGGCTTTTGGATCGTGCTTGCTAAACACCCCCCCCCCCCCATATGCTGTAAATCCTACCTCTGGAGACTGAAGGAGGCTATCTGGGTGAGTGAGGACACGGTGGGGGTGTGTCAAGGTGCTCACTCAGGTGTGATTTAACTGACAGTACCCACGGTCATTTTTTAAGAGAAAGGTGGTGGTGGACTTTGATGTCTATAACAGTATTATACTATCTGCCGCTTTTCTCCTTTTCCTTACATGACGTGTTGATCTAGAGTGGAGTCTGAACAAGCGGATATCCGAGGTTCTGCTGTGGTTGAACATATGGACTTTCGATTGTTCTGTGTGTGGACATTTTTCTGGTTTTCACAGGTTGACTCTGAGCTTAACTGGTCTGGAGCGCTGCTTTAAGTTGAGAACTCTAAATTGTAACTTTTTTATATCAGAAGGTATAAGCGCTCACCACGTATAAAGGATAGTTTTACTGTGCATAATTCCTAAGCACAACTTTTAATGATAGTTGTTTTAGCATAAAAAAATTTATTTTAAAGAGAAGATGAAAATGATCTCCTGAGAGCAAACATGAATTGGATTTTTCATTTTCTCTTTAAAATAACTTTTTAGCACTTTGCAATTGAAAAAGTGCTAACAACTAGTTGAAGTAGTTGAAAAGACACTGTCAAAATCATTTTGAGTTTTTTCTTGCTTGGTGGTGGCTTAAAGGGCATTTTATTCATAAGAAAAAGGTAATTGAATATGGGCCAATATATTTGAAACTCTAAGGCCTAGTGCACACCAGAGCGTTTTGGCTGCAGTTTGCGATCCGCTTGCAGCTGTGGATCCGCTATTTCAATGGGCTGGTGCACACCAGAGCGGGAGGCGTTTTGCAGAAACGCATACTCCCGGGCTGCTGCAGATTTTGGATTGCGGATGCGTTTCTGCCTCAATGTTAAGTATAGGAAAAACGCAAACCGCTCTGAAAAATGGCACTTCAGAGCGGTTTGCCAGGCGTTTATTGTTACAGTAGCTGTTCAGTAACAGCTTTACTGTAACAATACATGAAATCTACTACACCAAAAATGCTTCACAAAACCGCAAAATGCTAGCTGAAACGCTACAGAAAAAAAAAAATAAGAAAAAGCGTTTCAAAATCTGCTAGCATTTTGCGGATCTGCTAGCGGTTTTTGGTGTGCACCAGGCCTAAGACAAGAAATCTACTGTTGCCATCCATTTTAACATTTTTTATACTTTTATTATTTGTTTTTTTTTTTTTTCAAATTTTACTTTTTATTGTACTTATTAGAAGGCAGTTACAACATAAGCATTATATTGTACCAGTAGAATTTTCTTTACCTCAAGCATACAGTGAAAAAATGTACACTACAAATAAAGAACAAAGTAGAACATTGCATATAGTTCTAGCAATATAACATTGTTGTTGCTAAATAGCTAAACTTAAAGGTGTAATTGGAAGAGACCCATGTATGAGTATACAATCCCCTTTTAATAAGATGTCAACGGCTTATGATTTATGAGAAACGAATAGGTTATTAGCTCCCTCCAGTGGAACCTTGGCAATTTGCAGCTTTCTGTGAAATGCAGCTGTAACCACCACAACGTTCAGTTTCTAATCATTATTTATTTAGGGAACAAACTTTTGTGCAAATACAGAGCAAAATTCTGCTCATATGCATTAATGTTAAAATTTGTACCTAAAGATTATAGTTAAAACATTGTCTTAGGACACTATCAATTTATTGAATAATCCCCAGTGTATTATATGTAGCAATAGATTTTCATAGATAAAGGGTAAAGGGTTTTCAGGAAAACATAAAACAATATTGAATTGGATCGTAATAAATGGATAAGGTAAGGCAAAATTAAAATGATTCTAAATGTTGTTTTTTTTTAGGGGTCAATGATCCTAATATCACCCATGAGAGTGCAGTACTTTCTTTTCTTTTTAGAGCCCGTTTCCTGTATCGCGGTTTCCGCCGCAAATCCGCAGAGTTTCCCTGCAGGCAAATTGCGTGGGGGAAACTCTGCCATAGGGTATAATGGCGCCGGCGGCCCGAATCGCTTGCGTTAGCGATTCGGCCGAAACCCCCTGCAGAATTCGCAGCGGAGGCTGCGATTCCCATAGCCGTGCATGGCACGGCTCATGGGATTCGCCTGCGATTCCGCCCACCCGCTAAGTGCCGGCATGCGTCTGCGAGACGCACGCCGCACATGTGGAAACGAGCCCTTACAGAGATAGTGCTAAGTGATATAAAAGCACAAATACAAATCAGAAATAACAGTATAAGGATGGAAATCTTAATACTTCAAAACAAAGTAAAAGAAAACATGCTCTTGAATCTAAAATATACCAACAATTAACAGTCACCTGGATGTATTCTTCTGATTAAGTTCCTTCAATTTTAATTTTTTTATCCATATAGGACAATAGATACACAGATCTTACAGAGAAAGGAAGCTCATTTTATTATACAATGCAGGTAAGTCAGATGATACAATTATTTTTTATTATATTTGACCTGAACCATTGGCAAACATCACTAAAGGCTGCCATACACTGGTTGATTACCACCAGATTGACTAACAGATAGATCCCTCTCTGATCGAATCTGATCAGAGAGGGATCTAATGGCTGCCCATACACTGCACACAGATATTGAATCGATTTCAGCATGAAATCAATTCACAACCTGTGGAACTGCCGCCCTTCCTCGCAGCCCCCAGCAATTATATATACCTGTCCACCGGCGCAAGTCCCCAGGTTCGTGCTGACCCTTCTTTCAGCATCTTCCTCTGTCTCCTCTTCACTTCCTGTCCCATCCTGTGACAAGCGGAAGTTCAAACAGTAGAGCACCCTCTACTGTTCGAACCTCTCCTTCTCACAGGACGGGACAGGAAGTGAAGAGGAGACAGAGAAGACGCCGGAAGTAGTAAGAGGCAGCATAGACCCGGGGGCTTGCACCGGCCAGACAGGTGATGTTATTGCTGCGTTGGTCATTACTGAATTCAACACCACTAACGACTCGCACCCGACCCACCAGCGATCAAGATACATTTCCTGCCTGGACAGAGTGACTGAATCGATCAATTTTGGATGGAAATTGGTCAACATTACCGTTAACGATTTCACAGCAGATTTGATCACAGTGATCAAATCTGCTGTATTCTGATGGGAAATCAACATAGTGTTGGGTACCTTAAAGCCCTGGAACCCACTAGCAGTACGTTACTAAGCCATTTCCAAGCGTTTGGAATTTGAAAAGCTCTTACTAATGCAATGCTATGGGTGTAATCCCACTTGAGCGATGTGATTTTATTAAAATCCCCCATAGCATTGTATGAGCCAAAGCTTTTCAAATCACAAGCGCTTAGAAAAGGCTGCTAGTGGGTTTGAGCCCTAATACTGTTATTCTGATTTTCCCACAACTTTTATGGTAAATGGTGGGGTCTGTTCTCATTGGCTGCTGGGGCTTGCTGTGCATCCTGGGAGCAAGTGATTCACTTATCAGATGCCCATTCAGAGCTTCCCACTGAAATGTTGGTGCAGTTCTGCCCCTATGTTTTGCCTGCAATTGTTCAGCGAAAAAACAACTGTTTGACAAATCACTGGGCCTTTCTTGTGAGAAGGAAAGGTCCAAAATACCGCAAGATCAAACTTATGACTCTCACCTGTTCATCTATCGGTAACATATGTTTTCATTTCTACAGTCTTCAACAAGACAAGGACACCCTCAGATGAAACCAGCTCAGAACACAGACATATATGAAGGCATGGCTTGAAGTTTACCAACTGCAAGATGGGGTTTTCATTTTGGTCATATCATCAAATTGAACATTGTGGGTTATCTGTGTATGAATCGGTGTACATTTAATTGGCTTATCATAAGTAAGATGATTACAGTCATGTCACACCATAAAGGATGGTTGAATACTATACCTGATCCTCCTCTCCAAAATTGTAACATAATTATCTTAAATAAATTACAATATTTTGATTATGTCACTGAAAAAGCAGCACAGTTTTCTATTAAAGTTAGCAAAACTCCCGAAAGGCTAATTCCATTGTTAGATCAAATAAAGATTACATACAGTATTCAAGCTTGGTAAACAAAAGTTTGATTTCAGATTGATTAATCCTCATCAGTACATGGCATGGATTAATGTAGCTCTATAGGGTAGGACTTGGAACACCCAGAGGTACAGAGTACCCAGCAAGCTCATGGTGAAGCAGAACTCCTAGTAGTGCGTGAGGGGCTACAATGGACCAAAAAGCCCCCTTACTAAAACGCTATGGAAAACAAAAGTTTGCTTTCTTAAAACAGAAAGTATTTGCGATAATTCAGGTTGGAATGAGCTCTTAGATGTCTCCCAGTGCATCACTGCTGAATATATGCAAATTATCCATTGTTGTCCCTGTGAGCTAGCCACACCTCCAGATCCGCTAGAATGCAATGATGTGTCAGCTTGTTATTATTACAGAGCCACAATAATCCAACATGCATACAGACATATTCAACCTTTCAACCTTGTTTGTTACTCCCTAATCAAAATCAGCGTTAAATGTCAAAACGTTGCAATTTTTTGTTTATTAAAAAATCTTAAAAGCCTTGGGCCCACTTTAACTTTTAAATTTACCTGAGATGAAATAAAGACAAGCATTTATATTTACCTGGGCTTCCTCCATCCCTCTGTAGGCCGTGGGCATCTGCCTTAACCTCCCGGGCTGCTCTGAAGTCCCCCAGTCAACTCTGGAAATTTCCCCAGCTGCGATCAGTTGCTCTTCACCATGCTAACTGCGGGACAACAGAACAGCCTGGTAGGATGGTGAGGGAGCCAATGGCCTACAGGGATCTGGAGGAAGCTCCAGGTAAGTACAAATGTTTGTCTTTATTTGATCTCAGGTTACCTTTCAGTAGTTGGGGAGGTTTGTTGGTTAGTTTAGGTTATGTTAAGCTAGATAGACTGTGTTAACAATTACACTACTATGAAACGAATTCTAATGGTTCAAGACATTTTATAAAAGATAAGTTGGTCTACTAAAAGCGTCCGTTGGAATCTGTCCAATACCAAACCACTAAGTCAGCAGCTGAAGCTCATGCCCATAAACTAGTTGGTATGTTTTATGATAAATGGCGTACAAAATGTTCTTCTTAATTCTTCAGTAATGTGTATGACATCTAGGCCTATATGCAATTTACTTTTTCACCTGAGTTTTCTCCTAGGTGAAATTTATACGTATAAGTAAAATACCTTTTAAACCACCAGAAAGCGAACAAATGCTCAAAATAATTTTGATAGTACTTTTTCACCTACTTTTTAGTACTTTTTTCTACTGCAAAGTGCTAAAAAGTTAATATAAATCAAAGAGGAAACATTATCTCCGACTCCGGGTAAAAACCTCAGGTGAAAAGGTGAATTGCATATGGGCCCTAGAGTAACCCACCAGTCAGAAGCATTTTTTATGTGTGTAATATTCATCAATAGAGGCATTGATGAGATAGCTTTAACCCTAAGTTTGAGGCACTGCATTCATCTCCCTGCAATAATGGGGTAATGCAATAGCTTGATATCTGTACATTTTGTAAACCATGCCTGTGATATTGTTGATGATTCTAATAAAGAATGTTATTGAAAAAAAAAAAGCTTAAAAGCAAAAGTGTGTAGGAGGAGAATCCTCGCCCATCTTTATATTACATCCATTCATTTTGGACAATCCTAGACCATCTCTAAGGATGAGGACAAGTCCAAAATAAATGGGCGTGGATGGAGATGCTTCTTCACGTACTGTTCTAGCAAAGATATTATCCAATTCTTAGTCTATTATTGGTACATTACAAATTGGGGCTTGAAAATCACTTTAGATTTGAACATGACTTCTTTTCCATTTAAGTCTATTGGTGGTCTTGTTTTTATACCAAACTCATTACAAAGCCGCTGAACATAGTATAGTCAACAAAATTGCTGCGGAAGTTGGAGATACATTTTGGAACATGTAGGAAGATGATCCAAGTACTTTTATTAATAAGGAGAAAAAGATTCAATCATTGGTGCTATCTATAATATGTAGTTCTAATGTTTGCAAACAATATAGCAGCTCCGCAAAAGTGTATATTATATGTTTAATCCCAACTGAGCTATTAAAAAGGGGGGAGTGTACATTGATCTAAAGCTTAAACCCTGCTACAACACTTGCTAATTAACTCATTGTGAAATCACGCTCACATCAACCAACATGTTTTCTCCTAAGAAAGGGACTTTGTCAGGGGCTATATAAAGTTTAAAGCAGTAGAATCAGCCATACTATTCCAGGGAAAAAAACACATATATAAGTAGATAAATACTTGATCTACTTACATAACACATGTATTGTACTGTCCACATTTTGATTTCAGTGAATGTTATATAGTAAATGATGAGAATTCTGTTCCTGGTGGGGGCCATGTCTTTTGCCCACAGTAAAGGCTAAGGCCTCGTTCACATCAGGGCCGTTTCTGTGCGCTTTCCACTGCCCTGTGCGATCAGCAAGGTATTTACTTTCCCATGTAACTAAATGTAGCTGGTTCACATCTATGCGCTGCGCTGAGCAGCGTTACAGAAACGTAGTGTTGCAGGCATTTCTGTGCGTTGAGCTGTAAAGCGCACAGCAATGCAAGTGAATGGGTCCGCTTTTTTAGCGCATAGAAGCGCGTACAAGCGCATAGAAGCGCATGCGTTTTTTACCCCTAATTGGAGAAAAAAATACATTTACATACAAAAACAAAGTTTTATTGACAACTGCTGCTGCTACAGTAAGCAAAACGTGCTTTAAAGAAGCACAGCGCAACGCACAGAAACGTGGACTAAAGCGCGCACAAGCGCATGCGTTTTTTACCATGCGCTTTAACACGTTTTTCAGCGCAGCAGATGTGAACGAGGCCTAACTCGTGATGTCATTTCTGCCCTTTACTTTTTTTCTTGTCTCCTCCAATCTCTGAATCACCTCAGTCTTGCTTGTAAACACAAGTGAGAAGGGGATCAGGTTTCAGATAAGCAGCAGACAGAGAAATAAAGGGAAGAGGAGGAATATATTATAGATAAAAAGAACCCCCAGCATGCAATTCTTTGGCACGACTACTACAGAGCCAGTGCTCCTAAGGTATATGATAACTCCAAATCATAACAGCAGAAAACATTTTGAATGCAGGATTAGCATCTTTATCACTTAATACACTCAGACCAGTTGCTGTTGAAATTTGATTTTTATGGTGACGATACCGCTTTAAGAAGCAAAGTGAAAACATTGAAATACAATGAGTCAGTGGCAGTGCATCACACCAGGGCATATCAATCCCAGTTGATACAATGACACTCTCAAGATTGTGATGTTGATATGTGTTCATAGAAAAGGGTTTTTTGAGAGGAGAAAGAAGATACATCATCAGAGATTAAAGTCCTGCATGTTATGCACAAATGATATGTAGTCCTGTGTAGTGTAGAGTTATTTTTTATCTGTGCAAACATCCCACTGGTAGCTGCTGTCAGATGAAAACCTTTTAAATTCTCATCTAATCAGGAGGTCAGACACAGACCTGTTCCTAAACCACATACTGCCACTGCTATAAACTGCAAGTTTCTCAAAGAAATTCAGAAGATGACTAAATAAATAGAGATGGCTCGAATCTCCGATTTTGGGTTTGTGAACCTGGAACGCGAACTTCCGCAAAAGTTTGAGTTCGCGCGAACCGCAATAGACTTCAATGGGCAGGCGAACTTGAAAAACTACAAACACTGTTTCTGCCCAAAAAAGTGATGGAAAAGATGTTTCAAGGGGTCTAACACCTGGAGGGGGGCATGGCAGAGTGGGATACATGCCAAAAGTCCCGGGGAAAATTACAGATTTGGGTTATAATCCCGAAAGGGCAGAAATCACATTGCATTCCTAAATTGGAGGCATAAAGTGCTTGAAAACATCTTGCGTGTATATACGTGGATCAGCAGGTAGTGTAAGTAGTGTACTGCTTCAAACTGACAGACCAAACTCACTGTGTAACGCACAGCAAACAGCTGTTTGTGTAGTGATGGCCATGCTGGACTGGTGCGCACGATGGCAAGAGTGCAGGTGATAGCGTTTTTTAAGCCCATATGGTCAGGCTGAGGTAGCTCAATGGCAGAACAACAGTGACTGTCCAGCTGATCAAATTTGGTCTGTCCACAATGAAGCAACAACCTTATCATCTTGGGTGTGCCCCCCAACACACTCATATAGGTCATTGCTTCATTGGGATACGCAAGCCCCTTCACCGCGGCAAGGTAACAAACACAAAGAGGAATTGACACATGTACATGCCTTTTGTATTGTTGTTGCAGCCGCAGTGCAGCCAGAAAAATTAGGCATGTACACGCACCAGAAAAATTAAATTCAGGAATCCACCTGGCGTCCTAGACCCTGTTGGTGGTGGCAGAGAAGGCAGTCAAGCGGTCTGCAGGCAGAGATGCTTTGTGGGGACCGACTTAGTTTTGGGGCAGGCAGCAGTGGCCAGCAGGCAGAGATGCTGTGTGGGGACTGACTTAGTCTTCGGGCAGGTAGTCACACAGCATGCAGGCAGAGATGCTGTGTGTGGGGACTGACTTAGTCTTCGGGTAGACAGTAGCCCTCTGGGATCCATGCCTTATTCATTTTAATAAAGGCGAGGTACTGAACACTTTTTTGACTTCTCTTCTCACTGACAATGCCTCCAGCTGCGCTGAAGGTCCTTTCTGACAGGACGCTTGAGGCAGGGCAGGACAAAAGTTGGATGGTAAATTGTGACAGCTCTGGCCACAGGTCAAGCATGTGCACCCAGTAGTCCAGGGGGTTCATCACTGCTCAGAGTGTCTATATCCGCACTTAAGGCCAGGTAGTCGGCTACCTGCCAGTCAAGGCATTGGTGGAGGGTGGATCCGGAAGGGCTAAGGTGAGGCATTGGACTAAAGAATGTCTGCATGTCCGACATCACCATGAGATCGCTAGAGCATCCTGTCCTTGCCTGCATGGACATTAGAGGAGGAGGAAGATTACTGGCAGTGGCATCTTTATTCCGTCGTGCTGTGACATCACCCTTAAACGCACTGTAAAGCATACTTGCCAGCTTGGTGTGCAAGTGCTGCATCCTTTCTGCCTTCTGGTAATTTGGTAACATCTCTTCCACTCTTCCACTTTGTGCTTATACAGAGGGTCTAGTAGCATTGCCACCCAGTACAGGTCATTCCCCTTGAGTTTTTTTATACAGGGGTCCCTCAACAGGCTGAACAGCATGAAAGACCCCATCTGCACAAAGTCGGATGCCGACCTACTAGCCATCTCCTCTTGCTCTTCCTCAGTGTTGCCAGGTAAGTTCTCCTCCACCCGCCAGCCACGAACAATACCACTGGAAAGGTGAGCAGCACAAGCCCCCTGCGACACCTGCTGCGGTTGTTCTTCCACCTCCTCCTCAAAAAAAAACAACACCACCTTCCTCCTCTGACTCCTCTTCCCCAGACAACTCCTCCTCTGACTCCCCCCTCCTCTGTGCTGCTGCAGGTGTTGATGACAAATCTGGTTCTGGTCATGATGTTTCCAACAACTCTTCCTCCTCTTTCTGTTCACGCTCCTCCACAGCTTCATCCACTACTCTATGAATGGCACGCTCCAGGAAGAAAGCATATGGGATCAAGTCGCTGATGGCGCCTTCACTGCGACTCACCAGGTTTGTAACCTCCTCAAACGGACGCATGAGCCTACAGGCATTACGCATGAGTGTCCAGTACTCCGGCCAGAAAATGCCCAGCTCCCCAGAGCATGACCTTTGAGCGTAGCTGTACAGATAGTCACTGACGGCTTTCTCCTGTTGTAGCAGGCAGTCAAACATGAGGAGCTTTGAATTCCAGTGAGTCGGGCTATCGCAAATCAAGCGACTCACCGGCAAGTTGTTTCTCTGCTGAATATCAGCCAAGCGTGCCATGGCCATGTAGGAAAGCCTGAAATGCCCACACACCTTCCTGGACTACTTCAGGACCTCCTGTAAGCCTGGGTACTTACACACAAATCTTTGGATTATTAGATTAAGCACGTGTCAACTTTCCCAAACTCAAAGCCGACAAGAGATTGCTGCCGTTGTCACACACCACTTTGCCGATCTCCAGTTGGTGCGGGGTCAGCCACTGATCCACCTGTTTGTTCAGAGCAGCCAGGAGAGCTGCTCCAGTGTGACTCTCGGCCTTGAGGCAAGACATGTCGAAGATGGCGTGACACTGTCCTACCTGGCATGCAGAATAGGCCCTGGGAAGCTGGGGGTGTGTAGTTGGAGAGGAGATCGCAGCACCAGTAGAGTGGCACTGCCACTCAGGCGAGGAGGAGGATGACAGTGAAGAGGATGTAGCAGGAGGAGTAGGAGGAGAAGGAGAGGAGGTGGCAGCAGGCCTGCCTGCAAGATGTGGAGGTGTCACAACTAGATCCGCTGCACAGCCACATACTCCCAGCTTGCCAGCGGTCACCAGGTTGACCCAATGTGCTGTATAAGTAATGTACCTGCCCTGACCGTGCATTGCAGACCAAGCATCCGTGGTCAGATGGACTCTTGACCCAACATTGTGTGCCAGAGATGACACCACTTTGAACATCAAGGTACAGTTTGGGTATCGCCTTTTTAGAAAAATAATTGCGGCCTGGTATCTTCCACTGCGGTGTCCCAATGGCCACAAATTTTTGGAAGGCCTCAGAGTCCACCAGCTGGTATGGTAACAGCTGGCAAGCTAACAGTTCTGCCAAGCCAGCTGTCAGACGCCGGGCAAGGTCTTGACTGGCAGACATTGGCTTCTTCCGCTTTAAAGATTTCCTTAACAGACACCTGGTTGCTGTGGGCAGAGGAGCAGGAAGCGCTCAAGGTGAGAGATGGAGTGGAGGAGGGTGGCTGTGAAGGTGCAATGGATAAAGCGGCCGAAGATGCTGCACCTGAAAGAGGAAGAGGAGGTGGAGGGTGGCTTTGCGTTTGTGTGCTGCTTTTCCTCAGGTGGTCATCCCATTGCTGTTTGTGCTTTTTCATCATGTGCCTTCATAAGGCAGTTGTCCCTACACGGGTATTGGTCTTTCCACAACTAAATTTTTGGTGGCAGAGAGTACAGATGGCTTCACTGTCATCTGAGGCAGAGGCACAAAAAAATGTCCACACCACTGAGCCCTGGGATGATGGCACTTGGTGGTGGCGGCAGCAGCTGACCTTGAAGGGCATGTTGGCTGGCTGTCCATAGGTGGCGATACATGTCATGTTTCTGACGAGCTCCCCCATGCTTCTTTCAGCAACTCATCTCCTCCTACTCCTCTGTGACTCCCTCTCTGAACTGTCTTCCTGTTCATCTTGTTTATTGGGAACCCACGTGACATCCATGGCAGTATCATCATCATCATAATCATCCTCCACAGCTTCGCTTGTATCAGACACCTCCAAAACTGCACTAACAACAGGTACTTCATCATCCTCACACCTTATGTCCATAGTGACGCCTAACTCAGACATATGAGGTGGTGTAACATGCTTAGCGCTTTCATCTTGTAACAATAATTGCTGTGAATCAGTAAATCCCCCACCAAATAACTCCTGCGAACTGTCAAATGGAACGGATGTGGTGCTAGTAGTAGCAGTGGTGGCTGCCAGCTGAGTGTTAAGTGGAGTGCCAGAATCAGAGCAGGAGGAGAAAGATATGTCACCGTTCCGTGCGAAAGCTGAGGAAGATGAGGTGTTCTGTGTTAAATAGTCAGCTACATCCTGACAATCTTGGAAGTTGATGGCACTTGTCTTCTGAAAACACTGTAGTTTGGTTGAGGGCCGCACGAAATCACGTCAGCACGACCTAAAACAGACCTGCCGGGTGGCCTGCCTCTGGCTCTGCCTGTTGTCTTGTTCATATTGGGCGGGATGAAGTGAAAGGTATGCACTGACTTGACTAATACAATGTGCAGTCACACAGATGCATTAAAAGGTACTCACTGCTGGTATAATACAATGTGCAGTCACACAGATGCAGTGAAAGGTATACACTGACTGCTGGTATAATACAATGTGCAGTCACACAGATGCAGTGAAAGGTACTGACTGCTGGTATAATACAATGTGCAGTCACACAGTTGTAGTGAAAGGTACTGACTGCTGGTATAATACAATATGCAGTCACACAGATACAGTGAAAGATATACACTACCTGCTGGTATAATACAATGTGCAGTCACACAGATGCAGTGAAAGGTACTGACTGCTGGTATAATACAATGTGCAGTCACACAGATGCAGTGAAAGGTACTGACTGCTGGTATAATACAATGTGCAGTCACACAGATGTAGTGAGAGCAGGGGAGGACTGGGACCTTTTGGCTTGGGGGGAAACACAAACTAGAGGCCCATTATCATGGCAGCCCCAGCCCAAATGACGTCACACACGCACCCCACATCGTATATGCCAGTAGTCACGTGGAGCGCCAATGGGGAAATACAGAAAGAACACTCTAGGGACAGTGTGACAGGTAAAGTACAGGCACGGGGGGGGGGGGGGGGGGGGGCATGCACATAATACATTTTGAGGGACAACGGCCGGGGTGTACGTCGTGTCTATCATTTGTAGTTATCGCATGCCGTAATTATCACACCTGACAACCGAGATTTCCCAACATCTCAGATAGATACATTCAACCAATTTCCACCCAAAATTTTTATCAGATTCGATAATATCAAAATGGTTGGCCGATCGGCTGTCAAGTCAACAGATGTATGGCCACTTTAATTCCCCAAAGCTCATCCCCCCCCCCCACCCACACACACACACACATACACTTATGTCCTCCCCTTCACCACCATCTCTACTAATCCCTCACTGCGGAAGATGGCGGCGCTATATAAATACTAAATAATAATAAATTTGCCTCACCAGGATTGCACTTTTATTTAGCTTTCCTGTATGACAAGAAGACACAGCCAGCTCTAGGGGAAGAGGGAAACAAAGGTGAATGAGGGAGGTCTGGTGCCAACCAATAGGGCTTCTGAGTATTTTTAAAATTGACAGTGATTTGAAAAGCGCTTGGCTAATGTTACCCTTTGAGGGTGTTCTCACAGCAGCGTTGTGAGCCATTGCTATTGCGATTTTAACATTGCACTAGCCCAAAGAGAGGAGGAGTGCAGAGAAATTGAGAATAGCCTGAGATGGAGCAGAGAGCTTATTTTATTTGTATTGCTGTCCCACATCACACAGAGGCTACTTGCCTGTAATAGAACTCCTGTCCAGTCTCTCACACAAGTCAGAAAGCAGCCCTCCTGGAGTCTAGGGACCGTCAAAAACTTTTCAACTTGTTTAACACCTTATCCACACATGCAGTCATTATAACATAGGAGAGAGACCAGACAGATATTTTCCCACGGACCCTCCAGGCAAGCTCTGCATCATGCTGTGTATATTGACCAGCTTGCCTGCCCTCTAATTACACTTTAATCAGCTAGCCGAGTGTTTCACATTGCCTTACAACAACAAACCTCAATACACCAGGCACCTGACCGGCCCTAAATCACTGAATGAAAGGCGACCTGGTGGGAGATTGCCCCCTTCCCCCCTGGCCAGTCCGGGCCTGGGGTGGAGTTAGTACATCAAACCCCCAGCATCCTTTGCATCTAAGGTTTGGAAAGAAAAAAATCGCCCTGGCCCAATTTCACACTGGGCGTGGGGGTCCATATATGGAATACGGACCCTGGGGGTGAGAAAATCACACTTAATTATGTGTGATTTTATATATTTTGGCAACTTATTAGGTTTAAAGCAAACTTCAATTTAGAATGTAGCTACTCTTTAACCCCTCCCTGACCGCCTAATGCCGATGGGCGTTGGGAAGGTGGCAGCCCCAGGACCGCCGAACGCTGAAAGGCATCAAGAGTGGTGAGTGGAGATTAGCGGGGAACGTGCGTGCTGATGTGCGCGCATCTCCACTCAGTTACAGTAAACAACCTGTAAATAAACAAAAAACAAATAATACAAATAAACAACAAATAAATAAAACGTAATCACTTGTACAGCGTGGCGATCTACAGCAGCGCTGGATGGGCTCTGCCACTGAGCTGTCCCCAGGGGAGGAACATAAAGTGATCCTCTCATAGGCTGATACCTATGAGAGGGATCACGCTGATTGGATCTCGGGGGGAGGGGGGGGTTCAAGAAAAGGGGGGAGATCCATTTGTGTGCTAAGTTGTATGGCCCTGCAGCAAGCTGTTAAAGCAAAGTTACATGTAAAAAATAGCCTGGTCACTTGGGGAGGGGGGGTTTGGGGGGTATTCGAGCCTGTGGTCCCGAAGCAGTTAAAGTAAAATAAATGCATCACTCATCCTCCCCCACAAAAAATGTTAAGGCTTCTGTTAGGAAATCTGTGATTGTTATCACATTCAGTCACACGGCTGAGGTTTCCGACCTGTGAAATACACCCAGACACTTCCTCAAACACAATGACCCTAATCAATAGGAAAAGGGAAGTTAAGAACCTGAGTTACTTAGACTGTCAAAAAGCAGAGAGACTAAATGATTTAGCGAATCTGGACTCCGCTTTTCTACAAAAAAACTTCTTCACCTAAGAGCTTGTTACCATATAGCGTGCTTTCAGGCACGCTTATGGAAATGCGATCGCAGGGACATCAGAGAGTGCATAGACTGCACTTGCTGATGTTTCCATTCATGCTCTGCGATTCACTTTTGAATTGCAGCGCATGGCTGCCTGCATTTCTGGGCGCTTCAGCCTGCAATCCCATTCAGTATAATGAATGGGATCGCAAGCCCCGCCCCCCGGGAATGTCACGCAGCACTGCATGGAAACGAGCCCTAAGGCTCCCTGCACACTGCACATCTGATTTGCGATTCCGATTCCTATACCTATTTCAATTCTAATTTGCAATTCTGATTTTCACTGAATGCTATCAACCAAAAAATGCAGAAAAAATGCAGCATGCAGTAACAATTAAAAATCAGAATCGCATGTAAAAAAATGATTAAAAATCGGAATCGGAATTGCATGCAGTGTGCAGGGGGCCTTAGTCATATCGGTCCACAAAGAGGATTACCATCTGTAATTAGAAGGGGAAAAAAAAGTGCAGCCATCCCTTTGGTATATATGACTGTTTCATGCCCACCTCTCAGCCACTTCTGTGACTGCAGAGCATCATGATAATAGAAAGTTGCCTTTACTGACTAGTGATGTGCAGAAATTAGGTCTATGCATAATTACGCATGATAATTTGCAATTACGCATCATAATCATAATTAAAAACTTTGCGGAAATCATAATTCGTTTCTTATGTAATTGTGATCATTCGTAATTTCGTGTAATTTTTTTTGCACAATTTTTGTATCATTTTGTGCCTAATTTAGTGGTTAAAGGATGCCCGAACTGACATGTGACATAATGAGATAGACATGTGTAGTTACAGTGCCTAGCACACAAATAACTATGCCGTGTTCCTTTTTTTCTTTCTCTGCCTGAAAGAGTTAAATATCAGGTATGTAAGTGGCTGACTCAGTCCTGACTCAGACAGGAAGTGACTACAGTGTGACCCTCATTGATAAGAAATTCACCTTTTTTATCTCTTTCTTGCTCTCAGAAGCCATTTTCTGCTAGGAAAGTGTTTTATAGTTGGAATTTCTTATCAGTGAAGGTCACACTGTAGTCACTTCCTGTCTGAGTCAGGACTATGTCAGCCACTTGCATACCTGATATGTAACTCTTTCAGGCAGAGAAAGAAAAAAAGGAACACAGTATAGTTATTTGTGTGCTAGGCACTGTACATACACATGTCTATCTCATTATGTCACATGTCAGTTCGGGTATCCTTTAAAAAAAAAGCCCCCATACCTTCTATTGCCACCAAATTTGCAACATATTTATGAAAATAGTGGGTACAAGTCAAAAAAGAGAATTTTATTAAAAAAAAAGACGTTGTTTGAGGAAAATTGATTTTAAAAGTGTATAGAAAAATGTTTTTTTAACTGTCTTTTTTTCTGACTTTAAAAAACATTTTTCTTTGAATTTTTAAAATCGATTTTCGAAGGTCTTTTGGAAAAAAAATGTTTTGACTCGTACCCACTATTCTTCTTAAAGGATACCCGAGGTGACATGTGACATGATGAGATAGACATGTGTATGTACAGTGCCTAGCACACAAATAACTATGATGTGTTCCTTTTTTTTTCTCTGCTTGAAAGAGTTAAATAACAGGTTTGTAAGTGGCTGACTCAGTCTTGACTCAGACAGGAAGTGACTACAGTGTGATCCTCACTGATAAGAAATTCCAACTCTATAACACTTTCCTAGCAGAAAATGGCTTCTGAGAGCAGGAAAGAGATACAAAGGGTCTTAGTTCATCGATTTTAGCTCTGGCATGCTTCAATGAATATGTCATGAGCAGAAACAATAAAACAGTTAAAACTTAAAAAGTAGATTTAACCACTTCAGCCTAACTGGACGAAATTTCTCGTCCAGTTAGGCTGCGCGCACTCCCGCGGGTCACGCGTGCTCCCGCGCACCCCCCCCCCCCCCGTGCGCGCTCCCGCTACCGGCCGTTAGCCCATCGATCAATGAAAGGCTGTAACGATTGTGGAATTCTCTCCGTGATCAGCGCACAGGACGTGCGCTGACACTGCGGAAATCCTCTACAAGCGTATAATTTGAGGGAACCCAGCAAAAGGTGCAACGCACCTGTAGAGGGAAATTCCTGTCGGCAGGTGGAGCTGTGGAGTGCAGAGGAACAGCTCCTCTGCCCTGCCACAGACATAAGACAGGAATTGTACGAAGGGAAGAAATGCAGGGCAAGATGGCCCTGACAGAGAGAGATCAAAGCGACAGAGGGTATGTGTGTCCACCAATCTAGTCGCCACCCTGCGACGATGAACACACAACCATGAAGACCAGGTGAGAAGGCAATCGCCAGAGATGGCGATTGCTAACAGTGACACAAGACCGAATAAGCACAGATGAGGAATATATGTATGTCCACCAATCTAGCCGCCAACCTGCGACGGTGGACACACAACAGAGGAAACCAAGCGAGAACACAATCGCAAGAGAAGCGATTGCGAATGAGAAGGAGCACAGGGACAGATTGTATGTGTGTGCACCAATCTAGTCGCCAACCCGCGAAAGTGCACACACAACAGCAGATACGAAGTAGGAACGCAATCGCGAGAAAGGCGATTGCCAGAGGTGACACAAGGTTAAAGCAAGACAGAGCACGAGAGTAGCAAAGGCACAGCAATCATACAATGAGAAGATAAGGAAAATAACAAACGCTAACTAAACGCGAACACCGCACTCATTCGCAACAGTGCACGCGTTTATGCGCGGTCTCCGTGTGTTAAGCACAACAGAGACAAGCATGCCTAACTAACCACCGACAGACAAACATGAAACAGAGGACGCGAGCGCTTGCTTAACGGTTACCTCACCGAGCCTTCAGCAAGTGTTCGTAGCAGACAAGACAGATACACAAAAACAGGAATAAGTGAGAGATACGATCCACTGCTCTTTCCGTCAGAGCAAGTGCGATCCAAGTATAGAAACAGAGCGAGCTGGATCCACTGCTCTTTCCGCCAGAGTAAGTGCGATCCAAGTAATGCAACAGAGTTGCAGACCAGAAGGATCCACAGCCGCTACTGCTAGAGGCTAGTGTGATCCAAGCACGACAGACAGACAGAACAGGCAATACAAATAATACAATCCTAACTGCTCTAGCAAGGATGCCTAGTGCAGTCCCAGGAATTACTCTAAGCTAATCTTCAAACAATAAGCATGGCTGACACTCCAGGAGTGTTTCACAGGACAAACCCTTATGACCAGCAACGTACTGTGGAATCACATGGTATATATAGAGCAAGCCTACAAAGGATGTGGCTAGGCAATTTGCATGACAAACGTATGCAAATCCCTCAGCAGCAGCAAGCTGCAAAAATGACAAAAGGTCTCTCTTCCAGAGACCTGCAGAATGCAGACCTGAACAGTGGTCAAAAAGCTGCCTGCGCAGGCAGCTGAGCGGATCATTACAAAGGGATTATAAATCCCTTTCACTGATCGCTCCCAGGACTTTTTGACTGTGGCCATCTTGTGGCCAAATAGTAAAACTACACCCACATACATTTTACATTACACATATACACTTTTACATTAAAAATTACCTGTTTACCTCCCACACCAAAAATTACCCACATACAATTTTTAATTAAAATTTTTTTTTTTTACAATAATAAAAAAAAACAAAAACAAACATAAATAGTTACCTAAGGGTCTGAACTTTATAAATATGCATGTCAAAGGAGTATATTCATATATTTTTTTTAAAAATTATGGGCTTGTAAATAGTGATGGATGTAAATTGAAAAATTGCACCTTTACTTCCAAATAAAATATCGGCGCCATACAATGTGATAGGGACATAATTTAAATGGTGTAATAAGCAGGACAAATTGGCAAATAAAATACATGGGTTTTATTTACGGTGGCATTTATGAATTTCAAACTATAATGGCCAAAAGCTGAGAAATAATGATTTTTTTCCATTTCTTTCTTAATATTCCTGTTAAAATTGATTTAGAATAAATTAATTTTCAGCAAAATGTATCACCCACAGAAAACCTAATTGGTGGCGGAAAAAAACAAGATATAGATCCATTCATTGTGCTGAGTAGTGATAAAGTTATTGGCAAATGAATGGGAGGTGAAAGTTGCTCAGATGCAAAAAAATCTCAACCCTGTAGGCTGAAGTGGTTAAACATAAAATAAAACTGTGGAATATCTTAAAAAGTCATTTTTTAGGAGAAGGAAGATAGATACAATCATTTATTTCATTAGTTTATTTTCATCTCGGGTATCCTTTAACTTATGTAGCTATTTGGTGACGATAGCATGTATTGCTACTCAAAACGTGTCAAAATCAGCATGAAATTGCACGAAAATTACACAAAAATTCACACAGAATTACAAATGATTATACAAAATCAATTGAATTGAAAATTTGTAATTACGTATAGGTGTAATTGCGAAAATATACGCAAAATTTTGCATAATCTTGATTAGCTGATTATGATCATCTGTTATCAATTTGAATAGAACTGCAATGGGAGGAGCAACGGCTGAAAGAAGAGGATGTTGTGGTCATGTTTGAGAAAGGAATTGCTTATTAGGATTTTGCAGGCCTTTTGTTTAGTTTCTTGTTGTATTCTGTAGTTTTGTCACTGGTGTCATGACAAGCTTTATCCAGAGCAGGATAGTCCACCACCAGGTAACCTAGGCAGGTTCTTTTGACCTAGTGGGTGTCAAGGGGCCCACCTGCCACCCTCTCTGACCTCTCTACACTACAGCTTACCAAAAGGACCACAAGGAGGCACTAAATCTACTACCTTGCTTAGGGCCCCATAACATTTTAATCCATCTGTGGCTATACCATATACACTAAGAAGATACAAGCCTGGATCGCCCATGATGCCAGGAGGCGTCACTTCCTCGGGCAGCATCCTGTGTCAGACGGCATCCCGCCTCCCCTTCCTCCCTGGCCACTGCTTTGCCTCCTTGAAACAAGAGGTGGCCGCCTCCTGCAATAAGTCCCGGATTCCACTCGCCTCGCCTCTACCTTCCAGTCCAGACCTCAGATCAGCGGCATCCCACAGTGCCGCTGTGAAGAAAGGAGAGCAGCTCGGCTCCAATAGCAGCGCGCATACCGGAAGTATTTTACTTACTCTTTACTTTACTATTTTAAGGAGTAGGAAGGTCCTAAAGAACCTTCCCGTTCTTCTCCTGGTCCTGTTGTTCCTGCGCTGGATTCCCTATTAGCAGTCTCAAACCTATCAGTCAGAGACTGATCCCTGCTACTGCCCGAGGCTTCAAAAGTCTTCAGGAGCCCAAGTGCACCTGAATACATTCTGCTCCATACTGAACATGCACGAGCTTGCTGTCTCACATGCTTGTGCATGCGCAGTACGGAGCCAGCCATCTTCAAGAGCACATGGGTATCCGAAGACTTCCGCGGTGGGATATTTGAACCGGGGATCCAGCGCTGGAACGTGGGGACCATGAGAGGAACGGGAAGGCTCATTAAGACCCAGAGTCTTCCCTTTCCTTAGGTAAGTATCTTTTTTTAATATTTGCTTCAGACTAACGTGAAGCTCTCTCTGCATAATGGAACTTCTTAGATGCTTGGCTGAAATAACGCATCCTCTGTATTGAAAGTAAGGCTGTAAACATTTGTTCATTGGGCATTATAAACACAGTCAAATGAAAATGTATGGACACTCCTCTAAGACTGAATAATAATTTACTCTACTGTCTAAAAAACAACCTCTGTGTATTGGTAGGGTCCTTTCAGTGCACTGGTATTCCAGACCATCACCTGGAGCACCCACAAGATAAAGGGGTGTCAGGTAAGCACTAAGCACACATCAAAAATGGCGTTCAGAGATGTGGGTGCCTAGGGCCTGATTCACTATTCGGTGCTAACAGAAGCATGCGTACAGAGCATGGAGCAGGCAGCTCAGGTGGAACTTAACAGAGTCAGGTATGAGCACAGCCCTGTGCCCTGCTGTGTGAATGCTTCACTTTTCCCTTCATTACCAATGTCAGCTGTCCTCATTATTATCTATATCCAAACTGCTAGTGATCGATCCCGTTGTCGGTTGGTTGGTTGGACGGGTAATTGCATTATGTGTACCCAGCATGATTTCATACCATATTATTATACTGTATAGTGCGTGGCTGAGGGAGACCTTTCAGGAATTTCCACTACCCCCCCCCCCCTTTGAAAATCCTGGTTTTGCCCCTGGATTGAAATATGTGTCGTGTTTGGGACCTGTTATCCCTGCCATGGCGTAGATTTCAATGACTGCGTCGCACCAATTGCTCCGCCCTCCTGCCGCTGCAGCCCACTTGCCCTGCTGTCGGTATGACAGCAGAGCTCCGTGAGCAGATAAAGAATCATTTTCAGCATTGATTTCTAAAAGATTTGATCAAAAGATCAGGCAGATATCGATGTAAAATATCGAAAAAGTATATGGCCTCCTTTAGAGGATGATGGTCTGCAGCTTGGTCAGGTCATCCATCTTTTGTCCCAGGCATTGAAGTTCAGCCTCAGGTATTGCTGCTTTTCAGACTTCTTGGGATGTGTACTGTTGCTATGGAGTGGGTAGGAGGGATGGCATGTGATAAGTGAGGGGCTAGGAGGAGAACGATACCCTCTTCCTGTTCTCGGCCGAGATGATGCCTCGGTGGCATATTGGTGAGGGTCAGTGGTTGCCATACACATGCTAGATTTTCAGCAGAGGCTGCCCCGATTAACTGCCTTGGCCACAAACCATTTATTGTGTGTACAAGGCTTTAGCAATGCTTGAAATATAACAGTATCATTCTACTTTCAAGATCCACAGTGTGAAAACACTGTACATTTATGCATTCAGTGATAGCTTCCCAGATAAGAGGAATGCTCACAGAGTTCAGCAGTGTTGAAATTAGAAGTTGCTCTTCCTGGGGAAATACAGGACAAACCACACTGGCACATTAACCACCACTTCTCTATAATGTGCTTCTTTCAAGATAAGGCTGCATTTCTTCCTGGAGTTAATGAAGTGGCATTTTACTGCTGAATCCCGGTAAGTGCTCGTTTTACTCTCATTATCTCACATGCATCTATTCTTTTAAACCTCTTTTATTGTCTTTAGAGACATTACTTTGGCTTTAATAGATAAACATTGTGAAAGGAAATGCATATGTGGTATTCATGTATTTCTGCTAGACTGGCAGAAGATCTCAATACATTGTTGGTGGCACATGAGGAAGTCTTTGGGTAACATTACTCTGCTGTAAATATATCTACCATAGAAACTGTCATCACACATAGGGGTTGATAGCAGAGCAGCTTAACCTCCTGCCGGCCACTTCACGCTGATGAGCTTGGCCGCGGCGGCAGCCCCAGGACTGCCTAACGCTGATCAGCCTAAGGTCCTTGGGGCCATCAGTCTCCCAGTGGCAATCGCCGCTGGGAGACTGTTAGACAGCGAAACTGCTGTCTAATAAACCTGTACATCGTTGCGATCAAAGGCAGTGCTGTACTGAGGACAGCCATGTGACACAGCTGTCCCCTCCAGTGGCTCAGGGGTTATCCACTGTTATAGGCAGGGGGAGGGAGGGAGGGACAGGCACAAAAATAAACAAATATAGTAAAATTTAATAGAGAAATAAAGAAATAAATATTTACTAAAAAAAAAAAAAACCACTGGGGGTGCGGTCAGACCCCACCAACAGAGAGCTATGTTGGTGGCGGAAAAGGGGGGGGGGGGAAATAACTTGTGTGCTGTGTTGTTTGGCCCTGGAGCTTGGCCGTAAAGCTGCAGTGGCCTTTTTTGGGAAAAATGGCCTGGTCTTTAACACTGCGGTCCTCAAGTGGTTAAAGAGTCTCTGTACTAAAAAAAAATGCCTTCTGGACCCTAATGAGGCTTCCCCCCCCCCCCCCTCGTCCTTCTCCGTCCCACAGGGTTCTTTCACTGCCCCTCCAATTTGTCAGGCTGTGCGATATTTGCCTTTTTTGGCTCCAGCGGGGGCGCTGTTGTGGCTCTACGCTTGGAAATATGCGGAAATAGCCGATCCCAGTCGGGTCTGCTCTACTGCGCAGATGCAGGTGACTTGTAAGTGAGAAGTTGTGCGGACTTGACTGGGATCGGCTATTTCCGCCTATTTCAAGCGGAGAGCCGCTACTGCGCCTGCGCTGGAGTCAGAAAGGTAAGTATGTACATGCCCTGGACCCGCGGGATGAATGGAGCAGCCGTTATTAGCAAAGAGCGCAAGTAAATTACCAGTGCACGCTATGCTGCACTTACTGCACGTAGCGTGTGCACAACTCGCGCTCCTCACATTAAGCTGTGCTACTCCCTACTGACCGACTTACGCCGATGGGCGTTGGAAATGTGGTGGTGGTTCGCCTGTTCGGGTGACAAGACCATTGCCCAATCCAGAACCGTCAGGTGGTTTAGGTAGGCTTACAGAAAGGCCCTACATACATGATAGGCAGCATTTTGGCTGAATCAACGTGTATTTAGGCAGCGTGACATCTCATGCTCGGAGCCGCAGGCACTTTGAAGGGAGCGGGTGTAACTTAGGAGCGCACTCTACGCAGCACTACCACGCGTAGCATACGCTCGGGCATTTTTAACTCACGTTGTTCAACTTAAAGGGAACCAGAGACGCCGGAATCCTAAAAAGAAAAAAAGATTTTATACATACCTGGCTCTTCTGCCAGCCCCATAAGCCTGCATCACTCCCACGCCGCCATCCTCCGCTTCCTGGATCGCCGGTACCGGGTCCCGTCACTTCCGGCGGACGCGGCCAAATGTCCGCTTGAGCAGGGGCTCCCTCCATACCCTTACGCGTGCGGCTGCGCAGTATGCAGCTGCACGCGTACGGGTATGTCGGGAGCCCCTGTGATGCGGACAATTGTCGGCGTGCTGCCGCCGACTGGCCGAAACTACGGGACCCGGTACCGCCGGATACAGGAAGCGGAGGAGGGCGGCGTGGGAGCGATCCGTACGTATGGGGCAGGAGGAAGCCCCAGGTATGTATAAAATCTTCTTTCTGGGGCCTCTGGTTCCCTTTAAGTTGTGCTGCTTTAGCAGCAAAGCTTAATGAATCAAGCCCAACGTAGCTATGATTATGCTTGCAGATTAAATCATATGTCCTAGTCTTGAAAATGACCTTATTTTGAAAAACAGAAGTTGTGGGGCGAGGTGTTATGGTTGCTCTTTCCAAATCACTCTTCTTCACGTAAACCACTCTACACACGTGGTGTTCAGCTGCAGGTAAGATATTATTACCTCTTTTTATAGGAAATGTCACAGATGTGAATGTAAGAACTAGCAAGAAAAGAAGAAGGAAACAGAATATAATGAAGCCATTGCCCACTTGCTTGACAGGATATATTATTATATGTCTTCTACAAGGTAACCAACAGAATGAATGTTTGTTCACGAGATGACTATCACAATATCACAATCTGTTATTTAAAGGACCGCTGTCGCGAAAATCTTGAAATGTACAATGTATGTAAAACATAAAAATAAAAAGTACATTACTTCCTTAATTAAATGGGCAAGAGATTACTTTGCAGAATCACGTATGCGTTTTCCACTATGTGCTATGGAAAATGCATATGCGATTCTGCCTAGGGTGTTCCTACCCTTACGGTTTCCCCCTAAACCCCTATTTCTTGCAAATTATTGGCCAAGGCCACATTTCCACAATCAGAAAGCTTTGCTGGGCAGTGTTGCTCTCCACGACCTCGTGATCATCATGGGTAACCAGTAAACACAAGCTGTTTTTTCCTGATCACGAGGTTGGATTCCGAATTTCTGATTGCCTCTCGATCACGGATTCAGTTCCGAATGCACCCGTGATCGTGGTCCAAATCCAGCTCGTGATCACCGATTTAGCCGTGATCACGACCGTGATTATTACCTGAAAACTCACCGACATAGCGGTTAATAGCAAAGCCCCCTTACTTGGTAGAAACACCAAATTGGATATGTTAAAGCAGAATATAACCCTGCATTTCAACTTTGCTCTAAAACATTATTTACAGCATATTATATGCAACCAGCATTTTTTTTTACTAGACCAGCATTGGAAGGGTTACACACAGAGCTTTAAAGTTCCATGGAGAGAAATGCAGACGCATCCAAAGTTTAAATAGATACACTTAAGTAAACACTATAAAACAAGTGTGGAATGTGACACACACTCTGACTGTGCAGCAACTTCCGGACACAGAGAGAGAGCGAGTCACATTCCTCACTTGTTACATTGTGTTTACTTAAATGTATCTATCTAAACTTCGGATGCATCTGCATTTCTCTCCACTGAACTTTAAAGCTCTGTGTGTAACCCTTCCAATGCTGGTCTAGTTAAAAAAAAATTGCTGGTTGCATATAATATGCTGTAAATTATGTTTTAGAGCAAAGTTGAAATGCAGGGTTATATTCCGCTTTAAGGAGAAAAGTGAAAACAAGAGGGAAAGCATTTTTTTTTTCAAAAAAGACCTTACAGTGTTTGAGAAAATCGATTTTAAAGTTTCAAAGGAAAAAAGTATACATTTAAATGCGGTAAATGACAATTAATGTATTTACCACATTTACATGTATACTTTTTTCCTTTGAAAACTGATTTTCTCAAAAACTATAATGTCTTTTTGAATTTTTTTTTCTCTTATTTCCACTGTTCTTCTTAACATTTTTGGCAAATTTTGTGTTTCTAGCGTGTAAGGAGGCTTTGCTATTAACCGCTAAATTTGGAGCACTTTGGCGAGTTTTTAATCACAAATACATTTTTTCCTTTGAAACTTTAAAAATAATTTTCTCAAAAACTGAAAGTTCTTTTTTAATTTGTATTTTTTTTACATTGTAGCCACTGATCACCTTTATAATCCATGCAATTTTGGGGATTGTAGCATGTATGGGGGCTTTGCTATTACCATTAAAGCCTAATCTGTGATCACGGATTCTACATGTAATCACGGCTAAAAAGTCCAATTTTGGAGTTCCATTTCAAATCCGGATCACGATCAGGGCGTATCCGGATTTCGATTCTGCCGTGGCCGGATTTACTTGAATTCTTGATCGGGGGTACATCCAAACATCACTGCTCAACTAGACCAGCACCTAGATTTTTACTGAATTCACACTTGCAGGTGAATCCAAGTTTACTCTGTTGTTCTGGTTGCTAAAACTAACACAAGTATCCTTTACATTACATATATAAATACTTTCTGCTGAAGGTTTAAGGTTTCTAATAGTAGATACATTCACTGAAGCTTTGCTCACAACCACCTGTCTTATCCAGCACAAGAAATAATACTGATCCCAAACAGAGAAGCACAGTGCCCAATTCAACTGATCCAAATGCACCCAGGGCCGTGCTGAGGCAGAGGCAGGAGAGGCTCCAGCCTCAGGGCGCAATATAGGAGGGGGCGCACAACTCACTCAGCTATCCTTCCCCTATTGTGTTTGAAGCAAAGAGAAATAAGAAAAGGGGATACTAAGCAGTGACTGCAAGCCAGATAACTAGAGATTAAAGGACAAATGAATAAACTAATGAAATAAACGATTGTATCTATATTCCTTCTCCTAAAAAATGACTTTTTAAGATATCCCACAGCTTTATTTTATGTTGAAATCTACTTTTTAAGTTGTAACTGTTTTATTGTTTTTGCTCAATGACACATTCATTGAAGTATGCCAAAAATAACATTTACGAACTATTGACCCTTTTTATCTCTTTCCTGCTCTCAGAAGCCATTTTCTGCTAGGAAAGTGTTGTATAGTTGGAATTTCTTATCAGTGAGGGTCACACTGTAGTCACTTCCTGTCTGAGTCAGGACTGAGTCAGCCACTTACATACCTGATATTTAACTCTTTCAGGCAGAGAAAGAAAAAAAGGAACACAGCACAGTTATTTGTGTGCTAGGCACTGTACCTACACATGTCTATCTCATCATGTCACATGTCACTTCGGGTATCCTTTAAGCAATCAGTGTGTGACGGCTGGGGTGGGAGGGATGGAGGGACGCACTTTGGTGCCTCAGCCTTGGGTGCTTGAGGGCCTTGTCCCAGCTCCTACTGCACCATCCATGGGGAATGCCCCCCCCCCCCCCCCGCCCCACCACTTTTAGAAAAAGAGAAGCACAGGAAAAAAACAATATCCCGTATATAAGAGATGATCGATTTATCATATCAATTTTTTAGCTACATCTGCTGTAGGTTTCTGACTGGATGGTCATGAACACATCATCATGTAACAGTTTTTCTTCCTGTTTAATTTATTTTGATACTGACTTGACGAGGAAGTGGCACATTTCAATTGTACGTTTTGTATTTATGAAGTGTGTAGCAAAATGGCCATTTTTGGTGGCTAACATGTAGGTTTATTGTTGCAAAAGCTGTGTTCAACTGGTTCACTTTCCATGGTTTTTACACCTTAAGGTTCCAGACATTTTTGACAATTTAGCTGTGTTGTTGTGATACAGCTGTAACTTTTTAATTACTTATGCCATTTTAGTGTATATGTTTTTTTTAGTACAATCTAGGCTTTCTTTAGGTAATATCTTTCTCCCAAATCAGTTTTAATTCATGGTTATCTTATGGGGAAAAATTAGGCGTAAATGCAGAAAATACCAATTTTTTTATTTTACACTTCCTAATTTTCACATGACACGTGCCACAGCTATAAAACATATAAAATGAATTATTTGGCCCTTTCCAATTAAAATGATACCCCATATGCCATATTTTACTTCTAGTTGAGCATATGGTGGACCGTTGTCCCCAACCTGCATGTCTGTGGCAATCAAATGCGTGTGCTAGGGTGACAGGTCAGAGGGCATAAAGCTGTACAGATGCATCACTAGGCAACGGCAGAGCATTACATCTGTAGAGCATTGGGGCCCGAAACTTTCACTCTAGCGACTGCATTCGATCGCTACAGGCAGCAGTCATTAAACTTTTATAAACAAGTATAGGTATTGCAGGGGATAATAATGGGTTAAAAGGGTAGGCTGGGGTTAAAAATTAAATGGGGATTTAAAAAAAAAACCAACATGTTTTATTTTTTTGGGACCATGTCACTTTAAATGATTGTTGTTGTTTTTTTTTTTTTTTTAACTTTGTACAACCTTTTTTTCCCCCTAACTTTATTGAATGATTGTTGCTGTAGCTAGCAGCAATCGTTCTCAAGACTGTGCATGTGTACGAGCGTGCACGTGCAGCCGCAGAAGCATGCACGATCACATACGCGCGAGGGCACGCACATGCATGCAAGTGACCGTGCAGCGGCAGGTGGGTGTTTTAATATGCAGGACATAGAATTTATGTCCTGAAACAGCAAAAGGTGAAACAGGAATTGTAGTGAAAATAACATTATGAATAAAATTGCTTATTTTTTTACAATACTCATTAATTTATAGATTATCTAGTCAGTGTTTGCCCACTGTAAAATCTTTCCTCTTCCTGATTTACATTCTGAAATGTATCACTGATGGTGACATCATTAGTTTTGTCAGGTGATCTGTACGGAATGTTCATTACTGAGAGTTCTATGCACAGAGGGAGATACTGCTTGCTTGGCAGTTGGAAAAAGCCATTTATTTCCCACAATGCAACAAGGTCCACAGACCGCAAACTTTCAGAATCATGGGTATGACATCACACTGTGGGAGGGGTTTTACCACAATATCATCCATACACCCCCCCCCCCCCCCCCCCCCCAGAGGGAGGCACAAAGGGGGACAAACGGGGAGAAACAAAGGAGTACAGAAGGAGGCACAGTGAGATGCACACAGAGCAGGATCATCCACAAGGCAACTTAAGCAGGTGCCTAGGGCCTGGAGAGAGACTAGGGGCCCGGTTTATGCTTGCCCCCAACAAATCTTGCCAATCTTGGACACACAGGGGGGCAGAGGTGGCACAGGGGGACTGAAGGTGGCACAAGGAGAAAGAAGGAGGCACAAAGGGACAGAAGGAGGCACAGAGGGGGACAGAAGGAGGTACAAACACATTTGGGGGCATGGTCTAATTTGGGACGCGTGGCTTAGTTCTGGGGGTAGGGCTTAATCAGGGGCATGGTGCCCCCAGGACCAATGACACACCAGGCAGTGGCCTGGAATGCCTATGCCTAAAAACGGCCCTGGTGTACTTACAAATTTACGTACAGTTATCTCTGCCCTCCCTTCTCTAATGACATCATTCCTAAAGGTGGCCAAACACCATACAATTAAAAGATCCAATTTTTCACCAATTCAATAATTTTGATCGTTTTTTCCAAAAAAATGTGAGCTTTTCTTGGTTTACGATTGATAAATCCAAACTAATTTACCATTTTTCGTTTTTTGGAGATTGGACATGTTGGAAATTTTAGACCAACTTTATCAAGAATTGTATTATGTGTGATGGATTGTCAATTACTTGATGTACAGTTCCAATCAATTTTTCTGAGCTTTCAATTATTTTATTCATGATTGGGGAGAAATTGAATGCGAGCAACCTGGATGGAGCACCTTAAACCAGTGCTGGGCCGAAATTACGCATGAGCGTAATTACGTATCGTAATTCAATGTAAATTTATGCGTAAGCGCTACGCGTAACTTACGGTCTTACGCGTAAGTTAAGTGGTATCGTAATTACACAGTCTACCGTAATTGCTAGGTATGCGTAATTTTATGAAGACTTACGCGTAATTTTACGCGTAATTACTAACATAAAAACTCCCCTTTTCTAAGAGTAGCCAATCAGTCAACATCCTAAGCAACCAATAGTATCTTCTCCCGCCCTTTAGTATATAAGCGTACGTTTAGACGCATACGAATAATGTGTACGCAATAGCTGTCACATTGACGGCTATTGCGTACACATCGTCCGTATGCGTCAAAAAATACGCATTAATGGGTATTACGGCACTACGCGTAACATCGTAGTGTAAGCGCCTACATTACGGTATCCTTACGCGTAACTGCGTAAGTTAACGCGTAATTACAGTGATGAACCGTAGATAATTTCTTACGCCGTAACCGTAATTGCGTAATGCGTAATAGCGTAAAATTACGCGTAATGATCCGTAAGCGTAGATTTTTCCATTACGACCAGCACTGCCTTAAACCACCTAACGACACTGACAATGCAGTTAATATAAAGTTCCAAAGCAGTATACCCCTGCTACTACTGTTATTGTTTATGTCTTTCATTGTTGTGGCAAACTACCCCCTGCCATGTCCCATTGGGCAAATCTACCCATTCCTGATGTAATGGTGATGGGGTGTGTACTGGCAATGCTTGTACACGCCTTAATCATCTCCCAGCTAGACTACTGCAACACCCTGCTCTGTGGTCTACCAAAGAGCAGGCTGGCACCTCTCCAATCCCTTGTAAACTCAGCTGCCTACCTCATTCACCTCTCCACCCGCTCATTTGATGCAGCCCCACTGTGTCGTTCCTGCCACTGACTGCCTATTACCCAGTGGATCCAGTATAAACTCCTGACTCTAACACACAAAGCTCCTTACAAGTTGTCCCCTCCATATAGCTCCTAGCTAATCTCTAGATACTGTCCCTTTGCTTCTCCCAAGAAATTATTCTGGCCTCTAAGCCGATCACCTCCTCTCATGCTGCTCGCATCCAGGACTTCACACGAGTATCATCCCTCATCTGGAACTCTCTTCCACAGCCTGTATGTCATGCTGCAAACCTGGAAATCTTTAAACACACTATTAAAACACACCTGTTCAGAAAAGCGTATAACATTTTATAGCCCCTAAATACATATCTTTTCACATGCACCCCCCCCCCCCCCACCTCTCCTTACCTTGTATGTCCTCTCAATACCCTTTAGATTGAAAACTCGCAAGGGCAGGGTCATCCTCCTAATGTTTACTGTTTTTGTTGCAATACTTGTGCTGCTTAAGGGTACGTTTCCACTTGTGCGGCACGATTTGCTCGCGGAAAACGCGTCAACGAATCCGCATACGGTTGCGGATTCGTTGACGGTTTCATGCGGATTTTCACGCGGAATTGTTCGCGATTTTAACAACGGCCATTTTTAAGCATTACGGGCATAATGCGTAAAATTTTACGCATTACGCCCGTAACGCGTAAAAATGTACTTGTTGATGTCCGCAATAGCTTCTTGCACCAGCAGGGATGCGTAAAAACGTACGCATGGCGGCTGGCCGACTCCCAGTCGGCAAAAACGAAACTAGCTGGCAGCGGGGGACCACAGGAGCCATGAGTGACTGCGAAGGCACAGGATGGCTGCAGGGGGCTGGTAGATGCCCCAGGTAAGTGAAACTCATTTTTTTTTACAGTTAAGGTTCCCTTTAAGGAGAACCACTGGGGAGAATACTTAAAGTTTAAAGTACAGTGTTAGTTTAAAGCGGATCCGAGATTAAAAATAACTATAACAAGTAACTTGTCTATATATCCTATCTAAAGTTTAGTTCTTCCTGTGATACAATGACAGCAGCCATTATCTGCTTGTCTTCATTAAACACAGGCAAGCTGATCTGTATCTCCAACCCTCAGCCTGTGAAAACTTCACTCCCCTCTCCTCCTCCCTCCTCCCCTCTGCCTCTGAAATCTCTGGCTAGAAACACCTCCTCCGCCTCCTGCCCAGACTGAGCTCCCATAAGCCCTTGCTACATGGATCTCAGAGTGCCCAGGCACTGGAGAAGCTGTGGGCGAGGCTTGTTTAGTTTATAGGGAATTAGAGTATTAAAACAAAAAACAATTTGTATTTGGCTTGAGGAATGCCCTATAAACTATAGGATAGGAACACAAGTATGCAATGAGTAAAAGTTTATCTCTGATCCACTTTAAGTGGCCCAAGCCTATGGGACTACAGTAAGTTTTGTTGTCACAGAAGATAGAGTAAGGTGCTGCTGCATGCCATAAGGTCACTTTCTGTTGCCCGGGTTTTTTAGTTCTAGAGGAAACATTCCTTTCTACTTCCTCCTGTAAACAATACACAGAGACACATTTTCTTTGCTTTTTTTCCCACAGTAATTTCCTCAGACTCTGGAGAAAAAAAGTGGACATTTACATTTCCATCATCCATTTCAGTACTGAAGAATTCTGATGTGGAAATTCCCTGCACATTCACTGCTCCTGTTAACCACAGTGAGGTGGTCCACATTATTTGGTATACCTACAGAGCCACTAGTTACCCCCAGGTCTACAATAATAAAGACTCCTCTCAAGTTCTCATTGAATATGAAGGACGGACATCTCTTGTACCTAATGGAACAGACAGCTGCACACTGAGGATCAGAGATGTGACAAAGACGGCAACGTTCTATCCAGGAATAAGTGACAAAATAAATTCCTTCGACCTTAATCATGGTCAGTCTGTCCAGGTTAAAGTCACAGGTAAGGCCATACAGTTTTTAATTCGATACATAATAAATAAAGTTTTTTTTTTCAGCACACAGAATGGTCAGAACAGTCTCTGGGCTCTGGCCCCTTAAGGAACAGGGACAGCTGATACAAAAACTGGGCTTACCATCCATGTCATGCTGCAAGGACCCACCACTACCGCTGATTGCCCTGCTCTACCGCCGTTGCAGCTCACTTGCCCTGCTGTCAGAATGACAGCAGAGCTCTGTGAGCTGGTCAGGAGCCAATTTAATTGGCTCACAGTGATTCAGGAGCAAATGAAATCAGCTCCTGACTGGCTCACGGAGCTCTGCTGTCATACAGTGAATGAGCTGCAGCTGCGGGAAAACAGCACAATCGGCGGTAGCGACGGGTCCATAGGGCGTGCAGAATGCAGAAGTTGAAATCTACACACTGGCAGGTTTAGGCAACACAAACAGGGCATAGATTTCAACTACAGTTGCCTGAAAGTAAAAACAAGGAACACCAAGAGCCTCAATAGTGTAATATGTACTGGTAAATGGTTACTAGATAGAGTAAATATTAATACTCACAAACCAGGGTTACCATTAGGCAACCACTGTAAAGGCAGGTGGGGAGATTTTCCTGACCCCACTCAGGAATAAGAAGTCGCTCTCTGTAGATGAGAAAAAAGGGGGTTCAACCCTCCACCCAGGGTGGACTCAATATTATGCAGGAGAACAGAGGCGCCAAAAGGATAAAAGGAAGCTAAATGAGCTTAAAAACCAAATTCTTGGTAAATAGAGGAGGTAGTGGTGGACTTACCTCCTCCAAGTAGACACACAACGACTGTAGTAAAGACAGTCAATATATTTTATTTATGAACTCCAAATATGCAATGCGTTTCGCAGGTTTGATCCCGCTTCATCAGGCAATAACAATGGAGCAATAACATATGTGGTCAGTAGAAGAGCCAGGCACCTCTGTGAAGGTGGTTTATTTTTTTTCCTTTTATCCTTTTGGCGTTCTCCTGCATAAAGTTGTCTGAAAGTAGCTAAAACATGTTAAGTTGCTTTTCCGCTCGAGAAATGAAGACTATAACCTTGCAGAAGTCAAGGCTGCTGGCCTGTTGAATCTTTAGGCTGGATCCACACTTGTCTATCAGTTTTCTGCATACATTTTTCTGCATGAGTTGTAAGACAGTGCTGCATTCAGGGACGGAGCAAGACCAAGTTGCGCCTGGGGCAAGGTCAGGTTTTGGCGCCTAAAGGTCAGGTTTTGGCGCCTAAACTGCCATTCATTTTGCCGCCTCTTTAAGAATTCAACAAACTGCGCCTGGGGCAAGATACCCGCTCGCCCCCCCCCTAGATCCGTCCCTGGCTGCATTGCTGTCAATTGTTTTTCTGCATGTGAAAAACACATTGAAGTGCGAACTAGCCCATTGATTAAACATTAGTTCTCAGTTTTCCTGTGCAGAAAATGCACAGAAAGGGCCTGTTCACACTAAGGGCGCTTTTGGGATTTTTTAAGCGCCCGTAATTTTGAAAATCGCCCCAAAAGCGTTTGTGCAATGATTCCCTATGAGAGTGTCCACATCTGAGCAGGTCGATTCCGATCCGCTCACCAAAGCACCGCCTGTACCATTTCTGGGGCGATTTGCCTACAATGACAGGTATAGGGAAATTGCTTGAAAAAGCGCTTGGTATAACAATTTCCTGAGCAGTTTTAAGAATAAATACATTGTATTTATTCTTTTGCAGGTGAAAGAGTTCACTTCCTGACTGATGTCAGGAAGTGAAAAAACAGAATCGCTCAGCAAAAGCGCTTAGAACAGCGCTTTATAAAAAATTGCAACACGTAGGAGGCGCTAAAAAAAAAAATCACACACAAAACCGCAAAACGCTGGTGTCAGCGATTGTGATTTATGATGTGAACAAGGCCAAAAAACTGACAAGTGTGGACACGGCCTCAGGGCCTGGCCGAGGCCGAGGCAAGAGAGGCTCCAGCCTCAGGGCGCAGTGTAGGAGGAGGCACACAACTCACTCAGCTATCATTCCCCTATTGTGTTTGAAGCAGAGAGAAATAAGAAAAGGGGATACAGCTAGATAACTAGAGATGAAGCTGTTGGGGGCCCTGGGGCACCTCTTAGTCTAATAGCAATCAGTGTGCCATGGCTGTGGTGGGGGGGCACACTTTGGTGTCTCAGGCTCGGGTACTAAAGTCATGGATTTGACTTTAGTACTCAGCAATCAAAGCTTACAAGTCAATGAAGCAGAAAGAAAATGGCAGATATAATTGTAAAATATTTTATCTTGCTGATTTGACTTTTATTTTTTTGTGTATAAAAAATATATATATAAAAAGGTATGACGTATCCATAATTAACTCCATTACATCATCCATACGCTGGAAATGACTAATAATAAAGTAATTAAATAATTCAAATACATTAATAAAGTTGGTCCATAATGTCATCATCATTTTATTTCTACGATATCCTCATTGCATGTAATAAAAAAAAAGAGCAAACTATGATTCAAAGCCCATCCACTCTATATCATGTGCTCATTGCTTTATGCCTGGAGAGGTGTGTGTAGCATTTGTGGCGCAAGTTGCAGGAGGCAAGCAAACTTGACAACCTGTATAAAGTGTGGCGTATGCAGGGTAACTGATGTGCAGGAAGAGGGGAGGTGCCTAGCAGACAGCGTCATCAAAAGTTCCTCTCTCACATCATTATACTGGCACCCTCTAAATGAGGCAAAATGTTTGCAAGTCTCCAGTAGGGATGCGTGAGAACTGTTTTGAAAAAAGAAAAACCTGTTTTGGAGTGTGGGCCGCGGCTGAGAGGGTAGATTTACCTACAAGTGGAACTCAAAAAATGAGAATACTGTACAAAAGTCCATTTATTTCAGTATTCAGCTTAAAGAGAGACTGAAGCGATTTAGAATACCTGTTTTTATTCAGCAGGCAGCTTCAGCATTACAATCCAAACTGATTCGCCGTATCCCGGCGGCAGGACAAGGTCTTTATCCCGATGAAATATCGGGGCAAATTTCCATGACTTTCCAAGTCGCAGATTTTGCTGCCCGGGGGAGGCAGGGCTTTGTGCAGTAGCTCTGCTTCCAGTCCAGTCAATCTCCCCCTCTCCCCGCCCCTCTAAGTGAAAGAAGACTGAGAGGGGCGGGGAGAGGTGGAGATCCGTGGAGATTGACTGAACTGGAGGCAGAGCTACTGCACAAAGCTCTGCCTCTACCAGGAAGCAGAATCAGAATTTTGCCCCAGGGAATTTGCCCCGGGGGAATCCTGAAGCTGCCTGGTGAACAAAAGCAGATATTCTAAATTGCTTCAGACTCTCTTTAAAAGGTGAAGCTAATCTATGAAATAGACTCTTTACATGTAAAGCAAGATATGTCAAGCCTTTATTTGTTATAATTTTGATGATTATGGCTTACAGCTTACGAGAGCCGCAGAATCAAAATCTCAGACTATTAGAATATTGTGAAAATGTTCAATATTCTAGGCTCAAAGTGTTTCTTATCAGCTAATTAATCCAAAACACCTGCAATGGGTTCCTATTTCATAGATTAGTTTCACCTTTTAAGTTAAATGACTGAAATAAATGGACTTTTGCACCATATTCAAATTTTTTCGAGTGTCACCTGTATGTTGCTGCCTCACCCCGCTGTGCACCATGCTGCTCTCCATCTTTCTGTCACTTCCCCATTCACAGTTAACCCTCTTAGCTATTTAAATATGCCTTTATCTCCAGCAGCTGTATTCAGGACAATTGTGTATCTGCAGTTACACATTTCAGCACAGCTATTACAGCCAATCACTGGAGAGCACAGTGATGGTTTATCCTAGAGGAGCAGTTACTACTCAAAACTACACCTGGCAACATAGTTTAACCCACCCGGCCATGCAGAGAGGTTTTAAATAGAGTAATAGTACCAAACAAGCAAACACAAAGTTCCCTTTAACTCTTCTGTTCTCTATTACAAAGATTTTAGTAAAAAAAAAAAAAAGAAGTAGAAAAAATTAAAGGACGACTAAAAATGTAAAAAGCATACATATGAAACTTACATTTCTCTTGGAGTAAATTGAGTTATAAATCACTTTATTTTCTATGTTGCTGTCACTTGCGGTAGGCACTGGCCCGGATTTACAACACCAGAGCCTATAGGCACAGATGTCCTGGCACCTTAGACTTCGCCCTCCATAAACCTACAAACCCCCCCCCCAACCCCCCACCTGCACCGCAAGTGTGCTGGCTGTCCCAGCTGTCAATTCTCTCTTATTTCTATTGCCCGTCATAGATAACTACTGGTTTCCCTTAGCATTAGGAAGCCAGAGGTACCCTCACTATTAAGTTGCCCCAGCTGAAGGGGGATCTCATCAGTAATGGAATGCAGAGAGCCAGGTGAGTAACCTCTCATTTACACTCAGCTCAGGACACTGCATAGGGAAGGAGGGATGCGGGCACTCGGGGAAAGGAGTGAGCCGCCTTTCTATCATCAGGTGCCTGAAGGCACGTGCCTACAGTGCCTTATGGTAAATCCGGGCCCTGAGTAGGTAGCAAAAATATGGCAGATCTGACAGATTTTATACTAATTCATCTTCTCATGGGGCATTCTCAGTATTATTTTATTCTTTACAAAAGCACTCCCTGAAAAGGATCTATACAAAAAAGCCAGCCAGCTTCTCTACTCAGTTGCGCACACTATTTTGGTAGTTGGACTGAGTAACATCCATTCAGAAAGTGCTTTTTGTAACTAAAGAAATTACTGGTAATACCCATGAGGCAATAGACTAGTCCAAAACCTGAAAGATCTGTCATATTTTTACTAGCTACTGTAAGTGACAGTATCATAGTAAATAAAGTATGGTAATTTACTCTGATAATGTACATTTATATGTATGTATTTAACATTTTGCAATTTTTTGCAATAGTTGTCCTTTAAGCACAGGTACAGCACTCAATGTATAGTTTATGGTTCTTAACAATATTAAGGTATGTTTATCTTTTAGTACCAATATTCAGCTATGCTATAGTCCCTTAAGAATTGATACATTTTATATAGATATATATATTTTGTTTTTCTCAGGCTGTTATGAAGACAACTCATGCAATGACTGGAGTTTTCACTTCCCGGCAGCTATTGATGCTGTGAGGGGTTCCTGTGTTGAGATCCCCTGTACATTCACCCACCCAGAGGGGGCAAAAGACTTCAACTTCTTCTGGTATTTGTACAAGCGTGTGGGTAGCAAGCCGCAAATTTTCAACAACAAAACCCCCGATGATGTGATAGCTGAGTACAGAGGACGGACATTTCTTCCAGGAAACATGAAAAATGACTGCTCGTTACGGATTAATAATGTGACTGAATGGGAAAACTATTATCCAGGAATAAACAGTGACATCAATTCTGTTGATCTCCAGAAAACAAAGTCATTTGCTCCCACCACGATATCAATAAGAGGTAATATAATATGATCAGATCATACTATATATCATTAGGTTAAATGCCAGTATATGTTTATATTTCGCACAATCAGCAGCAGACACAAACTGAGATTACCAACATAAATAATACACATTTTATTCAGGCTGACCAGGCATCCTCTTTTGCCTGGACAGGTCCACTTTTTTCAACCTGTCCAGGCCGTCCTCCCGGGTTTTTGAAATGTCCGGGTGAAGAGAGCCGAACACGAGTGAGCCGAGCGGCAGAAGAGCCGATGCTTGAAGAGAGTTATCATTTTTTTTCTATTTTGCCGTGTCTACTATGTAGTAGCTGCAGAGCACGGTAATTACGATATTGGTAATCGTGAACTGCTGGCTGTTAAAATGGCATTTGAGGAGTGGAGGCACTGGTTAGAGGGAGCAAATGATCCAATCACAGTTTATACAGATCATAAGAATCTGGAATATATGGAGGGGGCTAAAAGACTTAACCCCAGGCAGGCACGATGGGCACTATTCTTTTCTCATTTCAACTTTGTAATCACATAAAAACCTGGGTCCAAGAATGCAAAAGCAGGTGCATTATCTAGAACCTTTGAATCTGAAACGTCTCAGGACGTTCCTCCTAAAAGTATTGTGCCCACACGATGTGTATTGGCTGTCACCCACACACAAGAATTTTCAGATTTGTATGAGACATTACAACCCTTCCAACAGGATAGTCCTCCTGAGAAACCCCCTGGTGTTGAATTTGTTCCATTGCATTTACGACTTCAAATACTTCAAGTGTTCCATGACTCAAAATTGGCAGGACACCCGGGAGAGGTTAGAACTCTCGATCTTTTATCCCGTCATGTATGGTGGCCTTCTATCAGCAAGGATTGTAAGGCTTTTGTAGCAGCTTGTCCTACCTGTGCCAGAAGTAAGGTATCCCGGGCTGCCCCCCAGGATCATCTTATGCCACTACCCATTCCATCGAGACCTTGGTCCCATCTCTCGATGGATTTTGTGGTAGATTTGCCCTCCTCTCGAGGAAAAAGGGTAATTTGGGTCGTAGTCGACCGCTTCAGTAAAATGGGAGAAAATTGAGAGAATTCTGGACTCTAGAAAAGTTTTTGGTTCTTTACAGTATTTGGTGGATTGGAAGGGATATGGCTCTGAGGAAAGATTCTGGGTGCCAATGAATTATTTCAGGAATTCCATTGTCAACATCCTGGTAAGCCAGGTGGGGAGTGTCCAGAGTCCACCCCTTGGGGGGGTGGGGTGTCTCTGCAGGCTGCTCTAATAGTTTGGAGCAGCTGGAGGCAGCTTCCTCTTCGATCAAAGGCATCCCCGGCTTCCCTGTAGACTAGAGTCAGAATGTTGGCATCCCCGGCTCCCATACAGATGTGGGTCAGCTGGTTGTTTCTGGCAGGACGCGCGCAGCTCAGAGCTGTCTTTATAGGCTTAGAAGGAGGGTCTAGCTGACATCAGCAGTGATGTCAATAGGTGACATCACTCGGGAGTGGTTCTGGGGAATTGGGATTTCGTATATAAGGCCAGAGCTTTCAGTCTATCGTTGGCCTTAATACTAATAAGTTCGCTGGTTCTTGGCCTAGCTAGCTATTCTGAGCTACATTAATATATTGGGTAGACGCACAATATATATGTACTTCAGTTAGTCAGTCGTTTGTTATATTTGTATTGATTATTATTATTGTAATTCATTCATAATATCCTCCTGATATTATTGAAGTAACATCTTATTGTATATATTTACCTGTGTAACGACCTCTTGCTTGTTTCCTGACCTCGCTCTAGTCTAGTCCTTCTGTACCGCTGCCATCTGATTTACGTTACCGACTCGGCCTGTCCCTGTCTCTGTTACTGTCTGATCCTTGCAATACGACTGACATCTGATACACGTGTATGACCCTGCTCGAATTGACTACAATTTACCTTAACGACTTTGTACCTCGATATCACTAAAACTTGTGCACAAGTTCTTACCGGTCTAGACTACACATTGTACTATAATTGTGTAATTATCTGTACGTTGTCTCGTCACACACCAGCGTGATAAGGGGATTCTCAGCAAGGCTTTTATTCTTTATAAAGATATTCCCTAAAAAAGTATTTAAAAAATGATGCTGCCCAGCTTCCCTGCTCGCTACACAGCTTTTTGGCAGTTGGACAGAGCAATTGCCATTCACTAAGTGCTTTTGAAAATAAATAAATCCCTGAATAAATCCTCCCGAGGTAAGTACCCGCAGGGGCACTTTTTTAATACAGGTTTTCTTTTAGAAATCTATCTTTGACACAGGAGACTAGGGTATCAAATCTTCCTAATCAGTAAGCCAGCGTCTATTCAGTAAGGGGACCTTAGCCAAGACTTCCTAATAGGGATGCAATTTGGATTCCGTGGAAATTAAATTTTTGCATTTCCAATTGGAAATGAGATTTCTACGGCAATACCGCATTACCGCAACTTGGTAATTTTCAGCCCATTAATCACCGAACTGGGAAGCATTGGGACCAATCAGAGAAGGCAGAGTCAACTAGGAAGTATTTGGCCAATCAGAGAATGCAAAAAACAAGAAAATGGAAATCGGATTTCTAAAGAAATAATGCATTACTACAACTCACGTAATTTTAGCCCAAAGTGGAGGCACAGATCACATCTACAGAAGGCTGAGCGGAAGATGTTGGTGTAATTGCTGTTAAATATGAAATCCTTACTATAGCACAATTATTACATTGCTATTTTCTGTAACTAAATGTTTATATTTCTAGCCTTGGATGAGCCACCAAAGCCATCAATATCAGGAGTAGGAGATCTGGAAGAAGGGAAGAGCGTCACTATCACCTGTGCTATAAGTCACACTTGTGCCTCCAGCCCCCCGACTATTACATGGAACATTCCCGGTCATCTGACTACGGAGAGGAGCAAAGCTGGGTATAAAGGAAAATTACATATGGAATCCATAATGATGTCATACACTCCTCATTACACGGACCATAACACAACAGTGACATGTAGCGCTGTTTTTCCAAATAAGAAAACATCTGCTGAAAATGTACTGCTCAATATAAAATGTAAGTAAACATCAATTTTGTTAGTATATGCGCACAACTGACACAGCTGTACCTGCATGCACACACAACTGCTGCACTAAGCCGCCACCCACAACCACCGCCCACAATGTGAACGTCATCGCACAGTGACGCCGCACTAAGCCAAAGCTCACTCCGCCCACATGAAAGCCTGCTCTGCCCACACTAAGCTGCCCTCAGTAAACCACAGTAATCCAACACACAGTGACGCTGCACTAAGCCACCACCCACTACTGCACCACCTCCCACAACTGCACGGATGCACCGGCGTTTAATGCATGGGGCGGGGGCACAAATTATGGACTAACTTCCTTCTTTAGGTGTAGAAACTAAAATGATCGACAGCTCACATAAACGCACAGACACCTCCACCTAGAACAGGCTTTCTCAACCAGGGTTTACCTGGAACCTCGGTGTTCCTTGAGTAAGTAAGGGGTTCCGTGGCATTTTCCCCCATCGTGGTGGAAGGATAACAGAGCACATTGTAATAGGGGGTACTGTAAAAAGAAATACTAAATTGGGGGTCAGAATAATAATGAGCACATTAAAAAAAAGCATTAATAGACAGTATAATAAGAGGCAGAGTAATAAGGAGTAGTGAAATAAACAACCTCATCTCTTTTTAAGACCATGCCTACTGCAAAATAAATGCAGGGGTTCCTCAAGTTCAAAAAATTGTTTGCAGGAGTTCCTTGAGATCCAAAAGTTATTTTCAGGGTTCCTCCAGGGTAAAAAGTGATTTCACAAACACCATAGTATAAATTAACGCTTAAATCTGATGAGATCTCATGTATCAGGAGGAAGGGAAAGGTCTATCTATCTTATCTATCATCTAGCAGAGACGTAGCAGAAGGGTATTGTACCGTGTTAGCCATCAGTAAAAGCAAGAAGTTTTAAATCATGATGATACCCTTTATTGGCTAACTAAAAAGAATAAGAATAAGCAAGCTTTCGGCTTTGAAGCCTTCGTCGGGCTTAAAAACAGGAGTTAGGCCCGACCAAGGCTGCAAAGCCGAAAGCTCGCTTATTCTTATTCTTTTTAGTTAGCCTATAAATGGTATCATCCTGATTTAAAACTTCTTGATCTAGCACAGAAAAGTCCTTCCCTCTTCACATAGCTTTCTTGTGCTTTTTCACCTGAGGAGGACGCTTTTAATACCCATTACATCTCTGCACACTGCTGCTTACCTGTTAGCATTGCTTTGAAGCATTGACTGTTAGAAGTCTTCTCCTACGGAAGAAACCCGGTGAAGGGGGGAGCTGTATATCCAGAAGCAGTGCTGCTGACAATTGAGAAGTTGTTATACAGTATACTTAAAGGGATACTGTAGGGGGGTCAGGGGAAAATGAGTTGAACTTACCTGGGGCTTCTAATGGCCCCCCGCAGACATCCTGTACCCACGCAGCCACTCATCGATGCTCCGGCTCCGCCTCCAGTTCACTTCTGGAATTTCAGACTTTAAAGCCTGAAAACCACTGTGCCTGCGTTGCCGTGTCCTCGCTCCTGCTGATGTCACCAGGAGTGTATAGCACAAGCCCAGTATGGTCTGTGCCTGCGCAGTACACTCCTGGTGACGTCAGCGGGAGCGAGGACACGGCAACGCAGGCGCAGTGGTTTTCAGACTTTAAAGTCTGAAATTCCAGATGCGAGCCGGAGGCGGGGCCGGAGCATTGGTGAGTGGCTGCGCGGGCGCAGGATGTCTGCGGGGGACCATTAGAAGCCCCAGGTAAGTTCAACTCATTTTCCCCTGACCCCCTAGAGTATCCCTTTAAAAGTGAAAATTGCCAATCAGAATTGGCAGGGAAGACACCTGATTGTGAAGAGAGAAAGCTCCAATTATGAAATACTTTTATTTTACAATGTAAACAACCATTGAACTTACTTGGTAAAAATTCTTTAAAAGCATATCTAGGGCTGTGCCCAAAACGTCAAGAACAATGCCTGGTGTGGTCACTCTGGTCCCTACTGGAGGAGGGCAGCAGGCTGACACGCAGTTTCTAGCATGCCAGTGTCGTCACAACGCATTTCAGCGTGTTCACGCCTTCATCAGGTCACATGATATGCTTTTAAAGATTTTTTATTAAATAAATGCAATGGTTGTTTGCATTGAAGAATGAAAGTCACTGTGTTCCACAACTGCCGTCTCTTCTGTTCTTCCTCTCTTCACACAAAAGGTAGCATGACAGCCAGGTTGGGAGAGTTGCAGGAGATCATGCACAGGCCTGGTTCGCCCCGATAGTGCAAGATTGCACCCACATTGTTTCCAGCTAAGGAACCTGATTGGCTAAGTTTTAAGCTTCGTACCATTTTGTATGAAATATAAACACAAGCCTAAATGATAAGCACCTCACTGACCATCTCTAATGCTGCTGCATATATTCCACCCAAGATCACTGATCATCAGATGCACTTTGGGTCATATGGGAGAAAAGCACTAGTGTAAGGCAAGCAAATATTAGTTAGGTAACATTACTAATTGCTGCTCTTAGCATCAGCTAGTGCCAAGTGTCACCACCGGCCAAGTTCCAGGCTAAGGAAGAGTGAAGTAATGTAAATATAGACCTTATTTATTACAATAAAAAGTATTATTGGTTTTGTTTTGCCTGGTGAGATTGGAGGTTCATAGGGTAAGAGAGGGGTGATACTATGAGTTTCCAAACCGGTTGACACAAACCCTAGTGATGTTCTGCACTCTATCTATCTATCTATCTATCTATCTATCTATCCATCTATCGTTCATTATTAATAGAGATGGCCCAAACGGTTCGCCAGCGAACGGTTCCAGGCAAACTTCCGGTGGTTCGCGTTCGCCATGGAACGCAAACTTTTCCGGAAGTTTGGTTTGCCCCCATAGTGCACCATTAGGGTCAACTTTGACCCTCTACATCACAGTCAGCAGGCACATTGTAGCCAATCAGCCTACACTCTCTCCTGGAGCCACTCCCCCTCTTATAAAAGGCAGGCAGCGCTGGCTATTACACTCACTCATGGTAGTGAAAAATCGGAGGTTCGGGCCATCTCTAATTATTAACTACTATTTGTAATTTTTACAGACAGACCAAAGAACACAACCATTTCAGTAGTTGGCAATAAGCAGACAGAAGATGGAGAGGAGGAGGTCACATTACGCTGTCTTGCTCTAGCCAATCCTCCGGTAACTCAGTACAGCTGGTACAAGATTGGCCAAGAAAGGCAACTATTAGAAGAGCATGGAGACACCATCACTGTGAAGAATGTGACTACAGAGAAGTATGTCTGTACTGTAGCAAACCTGATAGGATCTGGGAGCTCGGCCATGTTTCAGTTCACTGAGCAACGTGAGTACTATCAAAATGTTAATCTTGTGTAGTATTGCTTGGGGAGGAAGTGTGTACGGCGGAAAAACTCTCTTTTCTGGAAAAATAATTATAAGTCAAATTATACAATCAGAAAAAGAAAGCACACCTTATTTCAGTTTTAAGGTATTAAAAGAGGACCTGAGGTGTGCGCAACCACAAACGGGTCTGGGCCGAGGCAGAGGTGAAATAGGCTCCAGCCTCAGGGCGCAGTGTAGGAGGGGGCGCACAACTCACTCAGCTATCATTCCCCTGTTATGTTTGAAGCAAAGAGAAATAAGAAAAGGGGATACATGGCAGTGACTGCAAGCCAGATAACTAGAGAGTAAGGTGTTGGGGGCCCTGGGGTGATTCTTAGTCTAATAGCAATCAGTGTGTGATGGCTGAGGCGGGAGGGATGGAGGGGCGCATTTTGGAGTCTCAGCCTTGTGTGCTGGAGGACCTTGTCCCGGCTCTGACCACAAATGCTAAGTTTGTATTGTAACATTTTGAAAAACTGAGTCTCAGTTATCCTGCACCGGGGTATCAACTGATGCACATCAACTGGTGTGTGCTTTCTGGTTGCTTGAGACCCATGCCCATATGCTATTCACTTTTTCTCCTGAGTTTTCTCCTGGTAGATCATTTATTATCTTCTATTTAAAATAACTTTCCAGCACTTTTCAACTGAAAAAGTACAGAAAAGTAAATAAAAAGTACTATCAAAATTATTTTCGGTATTTTCTTGCATGCTTGCACTACCTAACGACCGCGTCACGCCTATTGGTGTGAACACGGTGGCTCCCCCAGGACCGCGTAACACCAATTGGCGTTAAGTCCAACGAGCCTGGTTTGCAGAGGATCGCGCACGCCGATGCGCGCACATCCCTACTTGAATGATAGAGCGCCATGATCGCTGCTAGCAGACGAAACCTCCATCTATTGACATTGTACAGCGCTGCGATCTACAGCAGTGTGCTGTACTGGGGACAGCCATGTCACTTGGCTGTCCCCTGGGGAGGCACAAGAGTGATTGGCCCTCATAGAGGATGGGGGGTGGGGGGGGAGGGATTAGATTAAAAAAAAAAAAAAACAGACACATTTATTAAAAAAAAATGTTCTGTTTGTCACATTGTCACAGGCTGAGGGCTGGAGATGCTATCAGCTTGCCTGTGTGTAAATTCAGTCCCCTCTCCTCCTCCCTCCTCCCCTCTGCCTCTGAAATCAATGGCTAGTAACCTTCGCCTCCTCCTGCCCAGACTGAGCTCCCATAAGCCCTTGCTACCTCGCCAAGGCACAAAAGGAGCTGTGGGTGAGGCTTGTTTAGTTTATAGGGAATTAGAGTATGAACTATATGAAAGGAACACAATTATGCAATGAGTAAAAGTTTACCTCGGATCCACTTTAAAGAGAATCTGTATTGTTAAAATCGCACAAAAGTAAACATACCAGTGCGTTAGGGGACATCTCCTATTACCCTCTGTCACAATTTCGCCGCTCCTCGCCGCATTAAAAGTGGTTAAAAACAGTTTTAAAAAGTTTGTTTATAAACAAACAAAATGGCCACCAAAACAGGAAGTAGGTTGATGTACAGTATGTCCACACATAGAAAATACATTCATACACAAGCAGGCTGTATACACCCTTCCTTTTGAATCTCAAGAGATCATTTGTGTGTTTCTTTCCCCCTGCAGCTATCTTCCACTGAAGTGTCAGGCTGTTTCTTCCTGCAGAGTGCAGACAGCTCTGCCTGTATGTAATTCCTTAGTATGTGAAAGCCCAGCCAGCTCAGAGGAGGATTTATCCAGCTTGTAAAAGATAAGAGAGAAGAGAGAAGCTGCCCTAATCTAAATAATACACAGGCAGTGTGCAGAGAGGGGCTTGAAGGGGGGAGTGCATACCAGAACCACAACACTGAAGAACTTGGCAGCCTTCCAGACACAGGCTGACAAGTCTGACAAGAGAGAGATAAGTTGATTTATTACAGAGATAGTGATAGCAGAAAGTGCTGCAGTAAGCCAGAACACATTAGAATAGCTTTTGGAACTTGTAGGATGATAAAAAACAGGATGCAATTTCTGTTACGGAGTCTCTTTAAGCACAGCAGAGCTGACAAACAGCATAAGAAGTTGACCTTCACCATCGTGAGTACTGCCATCAATCTGTGCTGGTTGGATGGTTGAGATTGCTGGCTAGTTGAGTTCCAGATAACTAGGACTCTACTGTATCAATAGTTACCCCCCCCCCCCCCCCCCAACACACACACACCTTTGACAAAACTGCTAGGGTTTTTTTCTAAAGGCTTAAAAAAAAAATCAGCCCTCTGCTCTGCTCTTATTTGTTTATGTTTGCACATATTTTAAATTTTAAAATTTTTCACCATAATGGCCATAATGGCCCTTTAAATGCATTTCAAGCCACCAGGGTGCTAAAAGGTTATTTTAAACAGAAGATTGAAAATTATCTCCTAGGAGAAAACATGAATTAAATACAGCTTAAAGTGTATCAGAGCTGATAAAATATAAAAGTTTTAAATATACTTGGGGCTTCCTCCAGCCTCATGTGCACGGATCACTCCCACGCAGCCATCCTCAGTCTTCTTCCTCTTCGGTACCGGGTCCCGTAACTTCAGTCAGTTGCAGCCAGTCTGCGCAAAAGAAGTGTTGCCCTTCTTTTGTGCACTAGTTTCCTTAACCAATTCTCTCCATTCTTCCATCACTCTACGTATGTCCACCACTCTCATTTCTTGCTCACTTGCAAGGCTCCAGGAGTTCTCCAGAGCAGTCCCTACTATATGGAACTCACCCCCTTCCCCCATTAGGCTTGCCCCCACCATTTAAACAGGCCTTAAACACTCATCTGTCTTCATAGCCCCAATCACCCGATAGAATTGACACTCCTCTTCCCTTAAAGGAGTTATCAGGGAAAAAATGAAAAATTAGCTTTACTCACCTGGGGCTTTTTCCAGCCCCTTGCAGCCAACTGTCCCATGCTGTCACCTCCGCTGTCCCGCTCTCGTTGATCGGTATTCAGGCTGGCCACAGGGTCGGCCTTACTGCTGCTGCGTGAAGCGCTGCTGTCAATCATGGCCACGTGGGCCGCGGCGAGCTGCGCAGGCGCAGAACTACTACCACCTGCGCAGTTCGGCGTGGCCCACGTGGCCATGATTGACAGCGGAGCTGCAGTAAGGCCTGAATACTGATCAACGAGAGCGGGACATCGGGAGCAGAGGTGACAGTGTGAGACAGTCGGCTGCAAGGGGCTGGAGAAAGCCCCAGGTGAGTAAAGCTAATTTTTCGTTTTTTCCCTGATAACTCCTTTAATGTGTCCTTTCACCCCTAGATTGTAAGCCTATTTGGCAGAGCCCTCTTTCCCACATGCTCTTCTCCCTCCCCATATGGACTCAGTGACTGGTATTTATCCCTACCTTGCAACCTGTGTACCATTGTTTAACACTGTAATTCCACATGTTATATTGTTCGAAATTGAATTGCAGAGCCCTGCATAATATGTTAGCACGTATTAAATAAAGATTAATAATAATAAAAAACTCGGATTAAAGTCACCACACACTCAAATACCTACCAGTAATTCTGCCTATGAAACACCTGCATCATAGCTGAGCCCATTACTTGCAGAATTCTATTTGTGTTGCTTAGGGATGGGTCAGCAAGCAGGAAAAAGAGTTGAAGCCACTGATGGAATCCTGCAGGAAGGATATTCAACCACACAACTATATAAGGAATAAGAGCTGTCTCCTGTGTGGTTATTCATTATTGCTTAAAGCACATATTAATGGCACTGCATAGAGCCTAAGTAACCCCTATAAAGGCTAGAAGCAATGAATAATCCATCAATAGTCCTGTAAAAGTAAAATATATATATATTATAATATAATACAAAATATAACAGTATATAAATAATGCAAGCAGCAAGTACTTTAGGATGAACTAGAAATGTATTTTTGTTGATAATGCATTCTGTATTCTTAAAGGACAACCGAGGTGACATATGACATGATAAGATAGATGTGTATTTACAATGCCGTGTTCATTTTTTTCTTTCTCTGCTTGAAAGAGTTAAAGTAACTGCAGCCATAAAACACTTCCCTGTCAGTAAATGACTTCTGAGAGCAGAAAAGAGATAAGAAAGGTCATTAGTTCATAGATTTGTGTTCTGGCATACTACAATGAAGGTGTCATTGAGCAGAGACAATGAAACAGTTAAAACTTAAAAAACAGATTTAAATATAAAACTGTAGGATATCTAAAAAAGTCATTTTTAGGAGATGGAGAATAGATACAATTGTTTAACTCATCAGTTTATTTTCACCTCGGATATCCTTTAACCATTTAATGACATTGTAACGTATTAAAACATCATGCTTTAGCCTATTAATGGCAACATGACGTTTTAATACGTTGCGCGTTCCCGCCGCCGCTCCGCACGCCGCCGCTATTACCGTCGGGATCCCTTGCTAACTGATTGGGGAAGAGGACCGAGCGGTCCTCTACCCAATCGCACTGCCTGAAGTGAATGGACGTGACCGCGAACAGCGGCCTCCTCCATTCATAAAACAGAAAACTGTTACAGTTCAATAAAGCGTAAAAAAAAAAAAAAAGTGAACACCTGCTACAGAGAGTGTTCACTAGCGCCATCTTGTGGGCAAAAAGTATATTACACATTCAAACACATACATATACAAGTACATACACATTATTAATAAAAATTAATACAATTACACTTCCAACCTTCCCCCCACCAAAAAAAAAAAAAAAACACTTGTAAAAAATCAGCTTAAAATAAATAAATAAATAGTTGCCTTAGGGACTCAGCTTTTTTAATCTATATTTTATAAGGGAAAATGAATTTTAATTTATTACGTAGGGGCTTGTAATTATGGCCAGAACAAAAAAACCCAGAAAAATAACACCTATATTTCAAAATAATATATTGTTGCCAAACATTGTGATAGGGACATAATTCAAAATGTTTAATAATCGGGACAACTGGGCAAATAAAATGTGTTGGTTTTATCCAAGGGAGAATGTTTCATTAAAACTATAATGGATGAAAACTGAGAAATAATGATTTTTTTCCATTATTTTTGTATTTTTCCCATTAAAACGCATTTAGAATAAAAAAATTCTTAGCAAAATGTACTACCCACAGAAAGCCTAATTGGTGGTGAAAAAAACCGAGGTATAGATCATTTTCTTGTGATAAGTAGTAATAAAGTTATTAGGGAATAAAAGGGAGGAACGCTGACAGGTGACAATTGCTCTGGTCTGTTAGGGTAAAAACCCTTGGGGGTGAACTGGTTAAAGTGAACCATAGTTTCAGAATAAGCTTGTACAATATACTGTAGTAATCCGAATGTCTACTTGGAAATTGATCTAATGTTGACATCTCACATCCCTAAAATGGCCATTTGTTTTGTTATGTAATTGTATTGTCTTTCCAAACCTTCTCCGAGTGTGAAGCAGAAAGATCTATATCCTGCCTGAGCTTAAAAGACACCTCTGAACTGAGAGGGATATGGAGGCTGTCTTATGTATTTCTTTTTAAACAATACCAGTTGTCTAGAAGTCCTGCTGGTCTCTTTTGCTGCAGTAGTGTTTGAATCACACCAGAAACAAACGTGCAGCTAATCCAATCAGACTTCAGCCAGAAACATCTGATCTGCTTGCTTGTTCAGGGTCTATGGCTAAAAGTATTAGAGGCACATGATCAGCAGGGCAGCCAGGCAACTGGTATTGTTTAAAAGGAAATAAATATAATGGTAGCCTCCATACCCCTTTCAGTTCAGGTGTGCTTTACTGTTGGTTGCAGATGATCTCAGAAGTGCTAAAAATACTAAAGATGGGCACTAACGATCCAATTTCTAGTGATAAATCGTTTGAGCGATCAGAAAATTCTGATCGGAAGAAAAATCGTTCACTACACCCATCGACGAACCAATCTTTACTTCCTATCACAACCAACAAGAAAATCCCAATTTTGATTTGATGAAAATCCAATCAGACAACTATTTTTATAATCATTTGTAATCGATTGTGCCCATCAATGGAGATTATTTACAACCAATCCGATCAGAATTTCTGATCGCTCAAACAATTTTTTGCTTTAAATTAGACAGTTAGTGGCCACCTTAAAAGTTATTAGTATTGACTGATGTATTCCGGATAGCATCTTTGTTATTTGACAATTGTATGAATGCCAGTTGTCAGAAATGAGCTCAGTCAGGAAGAAGCTAAGGCAGCTCTCAAGCTCAATATTCACCTTCAGACTTTGCACTGATAAAGGGCTTAAATCCAGCCTAAAGTGAAACACTGTACATCAAATTAGCAGTAGGCCTGCATAACTCACAGTCGTATTACCTCAGCAGCCCCGCTACCCATAGTGCATAGTGCAAATAGATATATACCACTTCTTATCATAGCTGCCAACACTCAGACTTGATGTGTAGGTTGAGTTGTTTAGCTGTTCCCTATCTCTAAAATTTTTCTTAAAGGGGAACTGAAGTGAGAGGTATACGGAGGCTGCCATATTTATTTCCTTTTAATCAATATCAGTTGCCTGGCAGCCCTGCTGGTCTATTTCGCTGCAGTAGAGTCTGAATAACACCAGAAACAAGCATGCAGCTATACTGGCCAGATCTGACATTAATGTCAGAAACACCTGATCTGCTGCATGCTTGTTCAGGGTCTATGGTTAAAAGTATTAGAGGCAGAGGAGCAGCAGGACAGCCAAGCAACTGGTAGTGTTTAGATGGAAATAAATATGGCAGCCTCCATATCCCTCTTGCTTCAGTTGTCCTTTAAAGGACTACTGTAGGGGGGTTGGGGCAAAATGAGTTTAACTTACCCGGGGCTTCTAATGGTCCCCCGCAGACGCCCTGTGGCCGCGCAGCCACTCACCGATACTCCGGCCCCGCCTCCGGTTCACTTCTTAAAAGTTTTATACATAACTGGGGCTCCCTCCAGCCCCATGCAGCTAGAGAGATACGTAGAGGGGCACTTCTTTTGCGCAGACTGGCCATGACTGGTTGAAGTTACGGGACCCGGGACCGAAGAGGCAGAAGACTGAGGATGTCGGCGTGGGAGTGATCCATGCGCATGGGGCTGGAGGAAGCCCCAGGTATGTTTGAAACCTTTATATTTTATCAGCTCTGGTACACTTTAAAGGTATACTGTAAAGGGGTCGGGGGAAAATGAGTTGAACTTACCCGGGGCTTCTAATTTTCCCCAGCAGACATCCTGTGCCAGCGCAGCCACTCCCCAATGCTCCGGCCCCGCCTCCGGTTCACTTCTGGAATTTCAGACTTTAAAGTCGGAAAACCACTGTGCCTGCATGGCTGTGTCCTCGCTCCCGCTGATGTCACTAGGAGCTACTGCGCAGACACAGACCATACTGGGCCTGCACAATACACTCCTGGTGATGTCAGCGGGAGCAAGGACGCGGCCGCACAGGCGCAGTGGTTTTCTGACTTTAAAGTTTGAAATTCCAGAAGTGAACTGCAGGCGGGGCCCGGAGCATCGGTGAGTGGCTGCGCGGGCACAGGATGTCTGCGGGAGACCATTCGAAAGTTCAAATCTTTTTCCCCCGACCCCCCCTACAGTAGTCCTTATATTTATCCTAATATTCTTGGGAACACTGACCAACCTTAGAAGAGCTTCTGCAGTGCCCCTCGGAGGTACTCACCTCGGGAGGAGGAAGCCTCTGGATCCTTAAGAGGCTTCCCTCTCCTTCTGTTAAGCCATTTACCTGTGTTGGGACCCCCAAAAGTCCTCATGTCAGCGCTTATCTGGAGCCTTGCGCAGGCACAGTAGCAGTGCCCCCCTTACACAGGTGCAGTAGCAGTTTCTCACACTCAGTCTCCAGCGGAAATAGCAAATCCTGATTGGATCAGCTCTATTGCACAGGCGCAGATGCCTCATACTGTATCCGCACAGTGCACAGTATAGTGGACCAGATTGGACTCAGCTATTTCCGCCAGAGCCCAAGGAGAGAGCCGCTAGTGAGCATGCGCCGACCAGCTGCTGCACTTGTTATTGTGTATCTTTTTCTCAGGGTGCCAGTGCTGGAACGAGATGGCAAAGGAGGACAGGGGGAGCCTCATTAGGATCCACGGGCTTCCCCCTCCCAAGGTAAGTATCTGATTTGTTTCATTCTTAAAGATAGTTTTTCTTTAATAAAGTGATTGGAATGTCATATTAAAAAATTATCAAGTAGTCCCACAATTGCAGTGATACTCTTCCTTTTCCCTTTTGACAATGTGGGAAAGCACCATATGTCCCTGGTAGAGTCTTATGCTGGGTACACACGGTGCGTTCCCGCACTCGATACCCCACTCGATTCCCGGCCGCTCGATTATTTCCAAGCATTTCCAAGCGATTTCGATGATTGTTAGGTCGAGTCACATGTAAAGCATGTCAAATCGACCTAATGATACATCGAAACGGGAATCGGACATGTCGGAAATAATCGAGCGGCCAGGAAACAACGGGAATCGAGCGGGGAATCGAGTGTGTGAACGCTCCATGTGTACCCAGCAATATGTTCAACACACACCACACAATCTTGGTTGTTCAATCTTACCACTTTCATGTAGTATAAGAGCTTACCCAATCAATCATTCAAGGTATTTTCAATCTGCCGGCCCTTATACTACATAGATTTGGTAAATCTGTACAACCAAGATTGTATAGTGTGTGATGAGCTTAAGAGGAGGGCATGTCCCAGACTACCAGGGTTGTCAGACTCAGAACTAGTGATAAAACATTCATGATCAGTGATTTATTTGTCTTATATCAGTCTATTCAAAACATTCCTTATATGATTTCCTATTTATATTAAAATGTTCAGTGTCTGTATAAGTTGCTTCACTAACCTGCCTTTTTCACAATTAATTACAGCTGACAACAAAGACACACTCCTGAATATTATAATTGGAGTTGCAGTTGGACTTGTGATTTTAACTGGACTTATTATTATTTTCTACTTATTTAAGAGGTACGTAATGATGAGAAGCAGGAATTAATTTATTTATTTTTTTCATTTTTCAATGCCCACAACCTGTATTTGAATTGTGTTTGATTTGCTTTGCATTGGGGACCGGTTTTCCAATCACAGAATGTCCTATTGTTCTGCAATTGAACTCTTTTTTTTTCTGATTGTTTTTAATTCAGTCGGAGGTCAAAACAAAATGTTATGCACATGGAACGCTAATCAAACTCAAATGAAAGGCCTCTTCAAATCTAAATAAAATAAATAAAATACTGTTCAAAAACAAATACACTGTAAATGGAAACGTACACATACTTATTCAATTCATAACTGAGCGGTAGGTGTGATTGAGTATTTTCTTCAAACCAAATTGTGTTGTGAAAAGCAAGATTCTGCAGTCACAATTTTCATAGAACATAGCTTATACTATAGTTCTACATCCAGAGTTGTCCAAAAGTAAATAATGTATCCACGTTTTACCAAAGGACTCCACTTTAGCCAGTTTCATGTAGTTTAGTGCTCTGCAGTACTGTCATTGACCAGCAAGTGGTGCTGTTGGTAAATTTTGCCAAGTGGCAAAAAAACATGAATGATGAAGAAAAAAATATAAGTAAAATAAAAATGAATAAATAATACACTATTACCTATTTTTACTCTAGAAGGAAAACGAAGACAACTTTGTTTGAAGAAACACGTGTTGAGCAGACTGAACAGGTATTTATTTAAACTTAGTGGACTTTCTAGAATGCGGTGTCACTGCTGTTTCTTTACATTATAGATGCTAGTCTGTACTATTTTTGAAGGTATAATTATCATTTAGAACAGGGCTGATGATGAGTGTGAGAACAATTTTTTAAATGTAGAAACCGTGGGAAAGGTTTCAAAGCATGTTACTTACTGTCATAGAGTTTAGAAATGACTGCATAATTTGCTAACAGTATAAGGGCAGCGTAACAGGTTTATATAGTACTGTAGCCAACAGATGGGGCATGTCCACACCTCATAAGAGGGTAAAATATGTAATGCAAGCAGCAAGCATATGATATTACTGGCAGAGCCCCATTATAAGACATTTTAAATATACACGTGGCCAAAAAATTAGAAACACCCTCTAATAATGAGTTGGTCAAGATTTATCTCTAATCACAGCCAATATTCTTCTTGGCATAGACTCAACCATTGCCGTGGAATGTTGGCCCATGCTGACATAATGGCAGCTGTAAATTGGATCAGATTAGATGGTGGCATTTCCAAGCTTTGAAGTCATCTTTTGACTTCATTCCACAAATGCTCAATAGGATTGAGGACAGGGACTGAGCTGGCCATGGAAGCAGGTGAAACTCTGATTGATGTTCCTCAAACCAATTTGAGACTGATTGAGCATGGTGGGAAGGGCCCACAACAGGAATCATTTTCTATTTTTCTGTGATGCCAAAGGCACACTTGATGGTCTCCTGCTGCTAAAGTCCATCCTTTGCAAAGTTCGTCTTGTTGTGCATTGGGATTTGCCTTGTGATGCACAAGCATTAACTTCAGCTGTAATTTGTTGTGTTGTCGCCCTTCTGTTGCTGCCTGACCATGGGTTTGATTTATCAAGCTGCGCTGCTAAAGCAGTGCAGCTTAATGAGAGGAGAGCAGGCTCAGCGCACGCTATGCTGCGGTTGTGCAGCGTAGCATGCGCTGGTAACTAACGGCTGCTTTACTCGTCCCGCCCTGAGCCCCGGCTGGTCAAGTGAATTTCTAGTATGTGATCCTGGTGCTTTGATTGGCCCAATAGGCTGCCTGTCAATTGACTGGCAGCCGATTGAGCCAATCACGTGCGGGGACCACATCCTATACAGCTACTGGCCCGGGCGAGATGAGCGGAGTGGCAGTTAGTTACAATGAGCGCATGTAAGTTACCAGTGCATGCTGCACTGGACTACCGCAGCATAGCATGCTCCCCTCATTAACTACTTAAAGGGAAGGTCTAAGCAAAATAAAAAAAATGAGTTTCACTTACCTGGGGCTTCTACCAGCCCCATGCAGCCATCCTGTGCCCTCCTAGTCACTCACTGCTGCTCCAGTCCCCCGCTGGCAGCTTGCCGACCTCGGAGGTCGGCGGGCCGCATTGCATACATTTTTACGCATTCCCGCTAGTGCAGGAACAATAACACATACATTTTTACGCATTACTGGTTCAATGCGTAAAAATTACGCATTGAACCAGTAATGCGTAAAATGTTTGTAGTAATGTTCCTGCACTAGCGGGAATGCGTAAAAATGTACGCAATGCAGCCCGCCGACCTCCGAGCTCGGCAAGCTGCCAGCGGGGGACTGGAGCAGCAGTGAGTGACTACGAGGGCACAGGATGGCTGCATGGGGCTGGTAGAAGCCCCAGGTAAGTGAAACTCATTTTTTTATTTTGCTTGGACCTTCCCTTTAAGGACCTTAATAGTTGAAATCTACACCCTGCTTTAATGGCTATCTGGCTGCCAGGGCGTAGATTTCAACTGGCAACGCAATTGCCATTTACGTCGCTCCAGCCAATCTCCCTGCTGAATCCCCACCGTCTCTCACCACAGCTCACTCTCTCTGCCTGTCTCTATGACAGCAGAGCCCTGTGAGTGGGTCAGGAGCCGATTTCATTGGCTCCTGACGCTGTCTATCAACGTGAGCAGCTCCCATTGGCTTACATTGATAGGCAGGGTAAGGAGCCAATGAAAGCGGCTCCTGACCGGCTCACAGGAACTCCACCGTCAAAGAGACAGCAGAGTGGGTGGCCCAGGTTCCCGACATGCGGCGGTGACGGCGGTTGCGGCGTGTATGTGCGCCGTTTCTGTACCAGCGGTCTCTGGTCTTTAAGAGGGCAGAGACCGCTGGTACTTAAGTGGTTAAGCTGTGTTGCTTTAGCAGTGCAGCTTGATGACTTAAGCTCTAACTCTCCTTTCACCGCTCTCGTTCACCACTCTTTTTCGACCGGAATCTATATATATAACTAGCTGATTGCCCGGCGTTGCCCGGGTATGTATTTGGCTGGTGTTGGCTCCGCCAATTTTTTCTAGCCCTAACACACAAACATTCAATGACCAAGTATGTGAGTTTTGCGGTCACCCACTCACCCAGTTTGAGAACCCTGCCAATAACAGAATGGCTGAAATCAACCTAACAGATTTGATTAGCTGTTTGTGTCTCCACCCCTTTAGTGAATTTGGACCCCAGTCACCTAATGACTGACTGTATCAGGTTTGAGGCCTCTGCCATTAACAGTGTAAGGATGGTAGCAATGTAAATATTCCCCTTGACAATCAATAGGTACATTTTGATTGGCTGTTGTAGGCTCCACATACATTTCTGAATATTCAGTTTGGGAACCCTGCCATGTTAAAAATGTAGTTGTTGGCACTGCCCACTTTTTGTAACCTTGACATACAGTCACTCGATTATCAAGTTTATCAGCTTTGGGGTCCTTGGTATCAATACTTTGTATATTCCCATTGAAAAATAAACAAATCTGGCTGTTTGTGGCTCCGCCCCCTTTCTGAATTTGAACCCCAGTCACCCAGTGACCAATTGTACCAGGTTTGAGGCATCTGCTATTAGCAGTATAAGAGAATGGTAGCAGCTTAAATATTCCCTTTGAAAATCAAAAGGTAAACTTTGATTGGCTGTTATAGGCTCCACCCACCTTCCAAAATCTTAATCTCATTCATAGCTTATGTACTTTATATTTGCTGCAAGGATACGTCCTAAATAAACTACGGTAACTGTGGAGAGAACTTGTTGCGGACCACATCTTTTCTAATCTTGCTTCAGTATCCGGGCCTGGCTGCCTTTGGTCCAGCACTGCTCTACACTGTGCAGTTGAGTGGTGTTCCACTTTCTTCTATCTTATAAGAGAATGGTAGCAGCTTAAATATTCCCTTTGAAAATCAAAAAGTGAACTTTGATTGGCTGTTATAGGCTCCACCCACCTTCCAAAATCTTAATCCCATTCACCCAGTGACTAACTGTGCAAAGTTTGAGAACCCTGCCATTAACAGTGTAAGAATGGCTGCAGTTTGCATTTTCCCATTTGTATTTGTCTCCACCCACTGATGACCCGGTGTTGCCTGTGTATGTATTTGACTGGTGTTGGCTCCGCCCACTTTCTAACCCTAACGCACAAACACTCAATGACCAAGTTTGTGAGCTTTGTTGTTCTTGGCATCAATCATTTGTATATTCCCATGAAATGAAACAAATCAGATTGGCTGTTTGTGGCTTCACCCCCTCTCCAGCATTTGAACCCCAGTCACCCAATGATCAACTGCAGCAGGTTTGAAGCATCTGCTATTAGCAGTGTAAAAATGGCAGCAATTTAAATATTCCCCTTGAAAATCAACAGGTGAATTTTGATTGGCTATTATTGGCTCCACCCACTTCCCTGAATATTAATCTCAGTCACCCAGTAACCATCTGGGCAAAGTTTGAGAACCCTGCCATTAACAGTGTAAGAATGGCTGCAGTTTATATTTTCCCAGTGAAATGTGGTTTTGGTTCCGCCTACTTTTTGTAACCTGGACACACAGTCACCCAATGACCAATTTTGTGAGCTTTGGGGTCCTTGGCATCGATAATTTGTACTTTCCCATGACATGAAACAAATCTGATTGAACCCCAGTGACCCAATGACCAACTGTACCAGGTTTGAGGCTTGTGCCATTAACAGTGCAAGAATGGCAGCTATTTTAATATTCTCCTTGAAAAGCGATATGTGATTTTTGATTGGCATTTTTAGGCTCCACCCACTTTTCTGAATATTAATCTCAGTCACCCAGTAACCAGCTGTGCAAAGTTTTAGAACCCTGCCATTAACCGGGAAGAAAGGCTGCAGTTTACAATTTCCCAGAAAAATCTGTTTTTGACTTCACCCAGTTTTAGTAACCTTGACACACAGTCAATCAATGATCAAGTTTGTGAGCTTTTGGGTTCGTGGCATCAAAATTCTGCTAATGGAAGCAGTTTATCCAGCAAAGAAATCTGATTGGCTGTGTTTGGCTCCGCCCCTTTACTGAATTTGAACCCCAGACACTTAACGACTGACTGTAGCAGGTTTGAGGCCTCTGCCATTAGCAGTGTAAGAATGGCTGCAGTTTCAATATTCCCCTTGAAAATCAATAGGCGAATTTTGATTGGCTCTTGAAGTCTCCACCTACTTTTCTGAATATTAATCCCAGTCACCCAGTGACCAACTGTGTGAAGTTTGAGAACCCTGCCATTAACAGCGTAAGAAAATCTGCAGTTTATATTTTCCAATGTAAAAAATAAGTTGTTTTTGGCTCCGCCCACTATTTCTAACCTTAACGTACAGTCACTCAATGACCAAGTTTATGAGCTTTGGGGTCCTTGGCATAAATAAGTTGCATTTTACCATTGAAATTAAACAAATCTGATTGGCTGTATTTGGCCCGCTCCCTTCAGAATTTAAACCCCAGTCTCCCAGTGGCTGACTGTACCATATTTGAGGCCTCTGCCAGAGTGTATGAATGTCAGCAATGTAAATATTCCCTTTGAAAATCAAAAGGTGAGCTGTAGGCTCCACCCACTTTCCTGAATATTAGTCCCAGTCACCCAGTGGCCAACTGTGTCACGTTTGAGAACCCTGCCAATAAGAGAACGGTTGAAATCAACCTAACAGATTTGATTAGCTGTTTGTGTCTCCACCCCTTTAGTGAATTTGGACCCCAGTCACCTAATGACTGACTGTATCAGGTTTGAGGCCTCTGCCATTAACAGTGTAAGAATGGTAGCAATGTAAATATTCCCCTTGAAAATCAATAGGTCAATTTTGATTGGCTGTTGTAGGCTCCACCCACATTTCTGAATATTCATCCCAGTCACCCAGTGGCTAATTGTGTAAAGTTTGGGAACCCTGCCATGTTAAAAATTTAGTAGTTGGCACCGGCCACTTTTTGTAACCTTGACATACAGTCACTCAGTTATCACGTTTATCAGCTTTGGGGTCCTTGGTATCAATACTTTGTATATTCCCATTGAAAAATAAACAAATATGGCTGTTTGTGGCTCCGGCCCCTTTCTGAATTAGAACCCTAATCACCCAATGACTGACTGTATCAGGTTGAGGCATTTGCTATTAACAGTATAAGAATGGTAGCAGCTTAAATATTCCCTTTGAAAATCAAAAGGTGAATTTTTATTGGCTGTTGTAGGCTCCACCCACCTTCCAAAATCTTAATCTCATTCACCCAGTGACCAACTGTGCAAAGTTTAAGAACCCTGCCATTAACAGTGTAAGAATGGCTGCAGTTTATATTTTACAGTGAAATTTGTTTTTAGCTCTGCCCACTTTTTGTAACCTTGACACACAGTCACCCAGTGACCAAGTGTGTGAGCTTTCAGGTTCCTGGCATCAAAAATGTGTGAATGGAAGCAGTTTATCCACCAAGGAAATCTGATTGGCTGTAGGTGGCCCCGCCCCTTTAATGAATTTGGACCCCAGTCACCCAATGACCAACCGTAGCAAGTTTGAAGCCTCTGCCATTAACAGTGTAAGAATGGCAGCAGTTTAAATATTCCCCTTGAAAATCAATAGGTGAATTTTGATTGGCTGTTGTAGGCTACACCTACTTTCTTGAATCTTAATCGCATTCACCCAGTGACCAAGTGTGCCAAGTTTGAGACCCCTGCGATTAATAGGCTGCAGTTTACATTTTCCCATTTAAAATGAATGGCTGAAATTTGACTGGCTGTGTTATGCTCCTCCCACTTTTCCTGGATTCGTAACCTCGGTCACCAAGTGACCAACTGTGCCATGTGTGGGGACTCTGGCTTGATTACTGTGAGAATGGCAGCCTTTTACATTTTTTCCATTGACTTGAATCGGTGAAATCTGATTTGCTGTTTGTAGCTCCACCCACGTATGCAGGGGGGACGTGAGACCCCCAGAACATATCATCCCAGGTAGTAAGGGATCTGTATACCAAGTTTTGTTCAAATCGGCCAAGGCGTTTTCGCGTGATCGCGGCACATACATACACACACACACACACACACACACACACATCCGATTTTATATATATAGATAGAGTAAGTGCCTCAACCTTCAAGCAAGAAGAAGTAGCGCCCTGCCCCTAGGGCCGGTCCAAGCAAGAAGAAGTTGTAGTGCCATATCAAACCAAGGGCGACGAGGGATAATTTGCATATTCAGTAGCAGTGCATTGTAGGTAACCACAAATGTTCACTTATTATAGTTGAATTATTGCACATTTGCTTCTGTTTTAAGAAGGCAAATTACACCAAGCTTTGCTTTTTTTAGTAGGAGGGCTCTTTGGTCCCTTTTTTCACCCTATACATTCTTAGTAGTTTGGGTCACCCTGAGCTGCTTGGTTACTCTGTTGTACTGGTCCAAGCCCTATCTCATACAGCCATATCAATCCTTGCCATGTACTGATGAGGACCAAAAGTCCAAAACAGGCTATCACATGTGGGTTTGATATGACTGTGTAAAATTTAAAGCTATAGGCTTGCTATACACTAGTGGTTCTGAATGCTTGCTTGGCTTACTAAGGGTGAAAAGGGGTAATTTGCATATTCAGTAGCAGTGCATGGTGGGTAACCACAAATGTTCACTTATAGCTGAATTATTGTAGATTTCCTTCTCTTTTAAGAAGGCAAATTACACCAAGCTTTGCTTTTTTTAGTAGGAGGGCTTTTTGGTCCCTTTTATCCCCCTATACATTCCGAGTGGTTTGGGTCACCCTGAGCTGCTTGGTTACTCTGTTGTACTGGTCCAAGCCCTATCTCATACAGCTGTATCAATCTTTGCCATGTTTGGCTTACTAAGGGTGAAAAGGGGTAATTTGCATATTCAGTAGCAGTGCATTGTGGGCAACCACAAATGTTCACTTATAGCTGAATTATTGCAGATTTCCTTCTGTTTTAAGAAGGCAAATTACACCAATACAGTGGCGGCATTGCAGGAAGTGATGACAGTGGAATGGGGAAGAGGTGAGTCATCCCCGCCCGCTGTCTCTTACTAATAGTGTCGGCTGCTGCTGAGCTTAAGCAGGAGTGGGGAGTGCACATGGGGGACCCAGATGAGGAAGGGGGGGTCCTGCTGAGCTTAAGCTGCAGGGGGAGTGCACATGGGGGACCCAGGTGAGGGGGGGTTCTGCTGAGCTTAAGCTGCAGGGGGAGTGCACATGGGGGACCCAGGTGATGAAGGGGGGGTCCTGCTGAGCTTAAGCTGCAGGTGGAGTGCACATGGGGGATCCAGGTGAGGGGGGGTTCTGCTGAGCTTAAGCTGCAGGGGGAGTGCTGCTGAGCTTAAGCTGGAGGGGGAGCGCACATGGGGGACCGCCGCTGTGCCCAATACCCCCTTCCTGCCCTCCACCCCCTTATGCGGCGTATGCTACGCCGCAGGTCGGCTAGTAGTCCTAATAGCTTGAAGTTTTTTTCTACTCAACTGCCACTTTTTAAACACCCGAGATACTGCTGGGCAAGAAAATCCTAAAAGAGTCACCATTTCCGGGATGCCAGCTTTTCTTGCACCAACGATCATCCCTCAATAAACGTCGCTTAAATCTTTCCTCTTACCCATTTTGACATTAACTTCTGTGATAATTACGTTGCCCGAAGCGGAGTGTTCCTTATATAAGCAGCTCTGTGTTTTTACATCACTCTGCGTCACTGTTGGACTCGTTTAATTTCAAATAAGGGGTGTCTCTAATTCTTTGGCTACTCAATGTACAGTAAGCATACTAACAAATTCGATTCCGTAGAAGTTTATTTAAGTCCAACACAGGGGGGGAAGTGTTGGGCCTCTTTCACAGTGGGGCATAGCGGTGCAACATAACAGGGACATTATAACACAGAAAGTCAAACTGCAATAGTAAGTCAACATTTAAAGTGCATCCGATCCAATGCAATCCAATGGACTACATTATCTCAACACAGGGCATGCACGCGTTACCAGTGGTGTATACATGGTCAATAAAGCCTTGCTATTATATAAAATTATGTACCTCAACAGGAACTGTCCTGCTAAATTCAACAAGATTTGGGATGAATGGATCAAGGTCTATACTGTCTGATTGAGTAGTTGTTCTGTATTCATCTTTTTGGCATGATGACTTGGCTCAGGAAAATGCCCCCGTCCCCTTCTTTTTCTCTCTCTCTCTTTCCTTTTCTGTTTTGTTTTATTCACTTTCTCTGTTTCCCCTTATCTTTCTGTTTTTTCTATTTCTCTTTGCCTATCTCTCTAGGTCATCTCTAGATCACTACTATTGTCCTGACTTTGTCTCGAAGTTGGGCGATGCTTACTTATGTCATATATTTAGGCTGGAATGCTACATAGTGCTATATGCCTAGTTATAGGCCGTTAGGCGCAACTTCCTTTTTGCATGAACAATGGGTTATGATGTTTGTATTCCATGCTGTTATTTCTGTTCTGCTCCTCAAGACAAGCTGTTCCAAATTGGCTTTAGTCTGATATTTACTTTCTTGCCTACATTTTAGTTCTTTTTCCTCTGAGAAGATGCTTGTAGATAAGAAGAAAATCATCTCCTGTGAGAGTGGTTATTGAATTAGGGCCCTTTTGTTTCTGTAAGGATGTTTCGTAGTGTTTAGAAATGTGAACCGTATACTGTAATGCTAAGCGATGTCTTTCTGCTGTTGATTCAGGAACACATAGCGATGGATCACTTGTACGGGAATGTGGATCCAAGCCACAGGAATGAAATGAGAGAAAAGTCCTCCAGACCACCGTGAGTTCTTACTATTAATACCTGAACAGTTTGTGCTCAGTGGCTACACATATTGACTAGAGAGATAACAATCAATTAGAGCACAAGGTAGAGTTCATTGTTTTCAGTTAATCTAAGCACCTGTAAGCAGTGGCAGCTCTTGGATTTTTTTTTTTTTGGGGGGGGGGTGCTATGCAGGTGCTGGACCAACTTATGGGGTAGCTGATGACCTGCGGTGTGCAAAAAGTGGGCGTGCCTATAACCTGTGCATGGCAAACAATGGGCGTGGTCATGACCGGATGAGGGTGGAGCTAACTGTAATTTAAAAGTGCAACGCAAAGACAGTGGGCCCAAGTTTTGGTGACCCTTTCCCCAGAAAATTCACATAATTGTGCAGGTTTTCTCAAGAAAATACACGTAATGTGAGCAGATTTGCCCATAAAAAACGTTCAATCATGTGGCAGATTTGGCCAGAAAACACATTCAATCATGTGGCAGATTTGACCAGAAAATATGTGCAATCGTGGCAGATTTGCCCAGAAACACATTCAATCTCGTCGGCAGATTTGACCAGAAAATATGTTTAATCATGTGGCAGATTTGCCCAGAAAACACTTCAATCATGTGGCAGACTTGAACAGAAAACACTTCAATCATGTGGCAAATTTGCCTAGAAAATACAACTGTTAATAAATAAAAAAAAACATAATTTACACACCTGCAGAAGACCTCCTTTCCCAGCATCCATCCGGCGCGCAGCTCCCACGATCCTCTGCAGTCAGCCAGCAACAAACCCAACTTCCTGAACTGAAACTCTCGTGCTGAGAGCAGGGCTATGGGAAAATGGTGCCCAAAGCCCTGCAGTGCAGACTTGAAGTCTCCAGAGCAGGGCTTCGAACGCCATTTTACCGTAGCCCTGCTCTGCCACTGCCGGAGCTGCGGGCTGCTGCTGCTGGTGGAAATGATAGACTGCACGATATGGCTGCATTCAAAACAAGCGCATGTCGTTCAAACGACTTATACACACCTGGCCAACTACACAATATCAGCCCAACAGTCGTGTTAGTTGATTTGCGGGTTGAATTGGCAAACTGCCTTTTATCGGTTGGTTGTCTAGTCGTTTGACATGGGTACACATGCCTGATGGTCGTCCAACAGACCAATGTCAGATGACAATCAGTAGAGATGTTGTGAACGGTTCCCGAACCGTTCGCCGGCGAACATCTCAGAATCTGTGGGCCTTGTACTACTTCCGGGTCGCTATGACCCGGAGTAGTACACCTGTGCTGGCCCGGCAGTGCGTGTCCTAGATCACGCTCCTGTTGCCGGGCACTTTCTGCGCATGTGCGAGTGACGTTACGCTCATGCACATCACCCTAACCCTATCTCTAACAATCAGGCGGATTTGTTGGAAATGCTGAAGAAATGCTGCGTTGCATACTACTTTAATTACTGCATACAGCAAAATAGTAGCTGTGGAGTTTTGCTGATCTAAAATGTGATAAAATGACTATATTTAAATAAATAAATATATTTTTTTTTCCTGTTCAAGAATACACATAGATTGTTGTTCATGGAAAAAATAAGACACCCCCTGAAAATAAGCCCCAATACATGTTTTGGAGCAAAATTTAATATATGGTATCACCCCGTCTTATGTGGGGTGAAACATTGTATGTAGCAGTACACTCTAGCGAGGTTAATCTGTGTACATACTACCAACTGATGTCGCCCATCGAGGACTTGATAGCCTCAGGTGACATCACTGTCTCCGGCTGCTCACACGCGTGTAGCCGATGATGTGCTGTATTGCTTATGTGGGGTGAGGGGGGGGGGGATGACTGAGAAGCAACAAGCAGCCCATTGGGCCATGAGGTCACATGGTGGGCGGGGTATCAGTGTGATCAATGGGCTCGGCGGTGGATCTGTATTGCTGGGAGTGAGTGGATACGCCCAGGTGGATCTTGCGCGGGTTGAGGGTCGGAGGTTGCTGGCTGCCATACACACTTTGATAATGATTACCTCAGCTGTCTTAAAGAGAAACTGTAACCAAGGATTGAACTTCATCCCAATCAGTAGCTGATACCCCCTTTCCCATGAGAAATCTTTTCATTTTCACAAACGAATCATCAGGGGGCTCTGTATGATATTGTGGTGAAACCCCTTCCACAGTGTGATGTCAGGACCATGGTGCTGAAATCACACTGTGGGAGCCTTGCTGCATTGTGGGAAATAACAGCTGTTTACAGCTGTTTCCAACTGCCAAAAAAGCAAGCAGCAGCTACTTCCACTGACATCACCTGCCAGCAGTAAAAATGTTGCCATGTGATAAATACCAGAATGTAAATCAGGGAGAGGAAAGATTTCACAATGAGCCAACACTGATTAAATCATTTATACAAAATGTAAAAATGAAGCACTATTTTATTACATTACTTTCACTGGAGTTCCTCTTTAAGTCAGGCATGTGTACGAGCTTTTAGGGTTAGGAGTATTTAGGGAAGGAAATGTGTGAGAATTAGGGTACAGAGGGTTATATTACTGAGGATTGTAGAATATTGATAACATTACCTATATTCTACTATCAGTATTCATTTGCACCTATTTTTCCATAATAAGCCAGTGTATGGGCTGCTTTTGTAACAGATAAACTTGCGTTCAGTATTTACTGATAACTGAAACTAGGTTTATTTAGAGGTTTCACCTGCTCTCTAAATAAAGCAGCATTTTCATAGCGTGTTCCTAGCTAGCAGAAGACAGGAACCAACAACCCAAAGCAGTACAGACAATCTTATGCAGTCATACAGGATCACAGTGCCATCTACAGGCCAGAAGTATGAACACCACAGTAAATATCTGCTCAAGCATCCAGAAAGATGGAAGAGGCCAGTGACTACTCTGTTGCTGCACTGAACTATGTGCACAGCTCTAAAATTACTAATCATCAATAATTTACACAACTGGGTGGTTAGTTAAAACTTTTTGCTTAACTTTTCTCTACATACCTAAATAATACCTAAATAACTTTTTTCCCCTCTAGTTCATAATTTCTTTCTTTTTTTTTTTTGCTACAGAAACTGTCATCTTTTGTGGTTGTCATCTTTTTTTTCTGCCAGTTGTAGAAATTGACCTACCTGCTGCACAGCTGATAGTGTGGCAGCTTCTGAAAACACCAAAGAGCAATCGCTGCCTCTCAAGCTCCCCTTGCAGACGTTTGTTTACAATGAAGGGATAAAGCTGGATCGAACATTCAGACATCACTGTCAACTTTATAGAGAGAAAATTTACAGCAATGCATATTATATTCTCCTAAAAAGAAGTTGTTTAAACAAAGGTTACATTTTGTCACATATCTATAGTTTGAATAATACAGTGTACTCAGTGCCCTTTTTATCTTTATGTATTACAGAGAGTCCTATCCTATTTATGATAATACAAATGTAGAACAAAGCAAAATCAAGGTAAGCCCACCTGATGTGATGTTCTTCTAGTAAAAGTATTTTTAAACTAAATGTAAAGGCTAAATATTCACGTAAATTGTACCCTATTTCTATTATTATGATTGCACATTTATGTGGTGTTAAAAGGCGTGCATGAAAAAAGGGCGCCAGGAGGAACAAAGGGCCCGGATGGATAACGAAATGGCACTGCTGGATAACAAAATCTTAATAACGATAAATATCGTTGTCAAATTTGGTTAACAATAAATACATTATGTAATTCAACAATACAGCTTAACCCGACCTACTCTCACACAAAACTAACCACTCCCCTGGTGGCGCCAAAAATTGCTTGGGTCTATATATCAAGTAACTGGTAATCTAAAATCTATGAACTATAATCTATGAACTAAATAATCTATGATCTATGAACTAAAATCTATGAACTATTGACCCTTTTTATTTTTTCTTGCTCTCAGAAGCCATTTTTTCCTAGGAAAGTGTTTTATAGTTGTAATTCCTTATCAGTGAGGGTCTCACTGTAGTCTGACCTAGTCCTGACTCAGACAGGAAAAGCCACTTACATACCTGATGTTTAACTATTTCAGGCAGATAAATAAAAAAAAAAGGAACACAGCACAGTTATTTGTGTGCTTGGCACTGTACATACGCATGTCTAGCTCTTTATGCCACATGTCACCTCGGGTATCCTTTAAAAGTGCTTGGGAGGGGAGAACCCTTTTGATCTTTCTCTTTTTTATGTGTTTTATATGTTTACTGTCAGAGCCACGGAAGTTGATACTGCTGTATAAATCCAAAATAATCTTAACATAAAATTTGATATTTCGAACGATTTAAAACGGAAACTGAAATTCAGAAATTTACAAAATCGGAATGTTGAGCACAACTTCTAAAGCCGCGTACAAACTGTGCCAAACTGCCAATCAACATAATTGTCATTGTTTCTCCCAGAAAAAATAAAACATTTTTGTACAAATCAAATGTTTCCACTCGTGGCTACCCTATAACTGTAAATGGCTGCTACCCAAAGTTATCAATATGAGGATGTTTTACCGTTTTTTTGTTCATTCTAGGAAAACCAGACTGAGAAGTCAGATGGCATCGTATACACACAAGTTGAGTTTCCATCAATGGGACAAGTGGTGCAACAGTCGAAAAGTTCAGAGGAAATAGAATACGCCATTGTGATACACTAGCGATCATTATATCCAGATACAAGGGGTTCTCAGTTTACACAAGAAATGTATTCCAAAAAGGGCTTGTGCTAACCAGATTTCATATCAATAAACAGTATTGTAGAAATGCAAACTAAAAAGGATTATGTCTACTTCTTCTGAATAAACCAACACCCGAAACATGTGGCTACTAGTTTGTAGTATAGTATGCATTACAAGGCGCAGCAAAACTTATATATGGCTTTTCAGAGAACGCTGCATTTTTAAGCTTTATAATACTTTTGTTCAGTGGCGTAGCTACAAACCTCTGGGCCCCGATGCGGAATCTGGATGTGGGCCCCCCCCCCCCCCACGGCAACAACAGCCCCCCTCCCCCGGCAACACCCGACGCACACACATATCCAAATCCCTATAGCCAGCTATAGGTCCCCCCAGTATAGGTAGCCAGGCATAGGTAAGCCAGTATAGTTGCCCCCGGTATAGGTTAGCCAGGTAGGTGCCTCCAGCATAAGTAGCCAGTATAGTTGCCCCCAGTATAGGTTAGATAGGCAGGCGCCGCCGGTATAGGTTAGATAGATAGGTGCCCCCAGTACAGGTTAGCTAGGTGGGTGCCTCTAATATAGGTAGCCAGAATAGTTGTCCCCAGCATAGGTTAGATAGGTAGGTGCCCCCAGTATAGGTTAGTTAGGTAGGTGCCTCCAATATAGGTAGCAAGTATAGTTGCCACCTGTATAGGCTAGCTAGGTGCCCCGAATACAGGTTAGACAAGTAAGTGCCCCCAGGTTAGATAGGTAGGTGCCCCCCAGTATAGGTTAGATTAGGTAGCTGCCCCCCAGTATAGGTTAGATGAGGCAGGTGCCCCCCAGTATAGGTTAGGTAGCTGCCCCCCAGGATAGATTAGGTAGCTTTCCCCAGGATAGGTTAGATTAGGTAGCTGCCCCCAGGATAGGTTAGAGTAGGTAGCTGCCCGCCAGGATAGGTTAGAGTAGGTAGCTGCCCCCCAGGATAGATTAGGTAGCTGCCCCCCAGGATAGGTTAGATTAGGTAGCTGCCCCCCAGGATAGGTTAGATTAGGTAGCTGCCCCCCCCCCAGATAGGTTAGGTAGGTAGCTGCCCCCCCAGGATAGGTTAGGTAGGTAGCTGCCCCCCCAGGATAGGTTAGGTAGGTAGCTGCCCCCCCAGGATAGGTTAGGTAGGTAGCTGCCCCCCCAGGATAGGTTAGGTAGGTAGCTGCCCCCCCCAGGACAGGTTAGGTAGGTAGCTGCCCCCCCAGGATAGGTTAGGTAGGTAGCTACCCCCCAGGATAGGTTAGATTAGGTAGCTGCCCCCCCCCAGGATAGGTAGGTAGCTGCCCCCCAGGATTAGGTAGGTAGGTAGGTAGGTAGGTCCCCCCCCCACCATAATGAAGGGGGGAGCCGCAGCTGCGGGGAGAGCAGCCCGACCTCTCCCTCCCTTCCTCTCCCCGGGCCCCCCCCCCTTCAGATGCAGAGTGCGCGGCGCACGGAAGCGCTGTAGACAGAACTCACCTCCGTCCCTGCGCCGCTGGTCTCCTCCCGCTCTGTATAGATGTTGTTACACACTGCTTCCTGTTTAGCCGGAAGCAGTGTGTAACAACATCTATACAGCGAGAGGAGATCAGCGGCGCTTGAAACGCAGGGACGGAGGTGAGTTTCAGCCTACAGCGCTTCCGTGCGCGTCACTCTGCATCTGAAGGGGGGGGCCCGGGGAGAGGAAGGGAGGGAGAGGTCGGGCTGCCCTCCCCACGGCTGCGGCTCCCCCCCCCCTCCCAATAGCGCTCACGGCGCACGGGCCGCACTCAGTCCTGGCCACTACAAAAAGACATGGGCCCCCCCGGGCCCCTCCCCCGCCTCTTCAGGAGCCGGGCCCAGTCGCGCATGCGACCGCTGCGACCTCTATTGCTACGCCCCTGCTTTTGTTGAAGTTCTGCGGTAGTATAATAGTAAAAATTCCACCAAAATAAAATAAATGGCCTATCCATATCAGGGTTGCGCGTAAACTGTGCCAGCGCAAATCTACGCATCGTAGTACGCAACTACGCATCGTAGTTCGTAGGCGAAGTTTAGGAACTACACGTACGCATTTCCGCGTAGTCGTAGTCCCGCCATGCGAAGCTTCGCCCGCTACGCATAGTTGACGTATGTATTGCGAAGTCAACTACGCGTGCGGTAACTGCATCTATATGGATCATTGCGCATGCGCAGAAATTTTATTGCCCTTTATACGCATACAATTCCGCATTGGATGATTGAATGTACGCTTATATTAGTTTATATATGCACATAGTTAGCAGATTATTGCGGACATTTTTCCGCATAAGGGCATAAGCGGTCGCATCAACTACGCTACGCACTACGTGAAGCTTGCATATTTTAATGCGTAGTCTACGGTGTGCTAACGTAGCGAAGTAGCTGATTTTGCAGCCATAGATTGCGAAGCGTATTTGCGTAAAAATACGCGTAGTTCCAGCGTAGCGAAGTTGGCTGACTACGACCATCCCTGATCCATATAGAGAGGCCACATGCTTATTTTAATTGGAAGGGAATCAGTACATAAACTGGCTTTCCAGATTATGTGGGTTGTCCAACCTGGTAGCCACGACATGGAGTTTGCCCCATATATGGCAAATGGATATATATTTTAAGCCAGTGGTGGCACCAGTGGGAAGCTTGCTAGGGCTTTAGCACCCCCAAAAGCTTCATTAGTGGGCGGTGGTGCCGCTGCTATCAGAGTGCTAATATGAGGATGGAGCAAGAGCTTGTTACGATCCAGCGTTGCATGCACTTATTTCCTGGTCCTGCGTTTCATCTCATAGTAAAGCCCCCCCCCCCCCCCCAAGGCACCCCCTGTACCAAAAGACCAGGATGTAAGTACATGTTGTGCATGGATCCTGGCAATGTAAGTATTTTAACACGCTCTGCTTGTGCCCCCCCACCTGGCTACTTATACTGGAGGCACCTGTACCCGGCTACAGGCCGCCTTCAGGGCATCACAGGTGGGACTACAGTAGAGGGCAAGAGTGAGTTAGGTGCCCAGCGAACTATGCCACAAATACGGGCCCCAGCTGCAAGTCTGTCACAGAATGTACAGACTGTCAGTGAGTCTGGCAGTGTTTGTTTTGGCTGGCCAATTTTGAATTGCAATCTTTTGTGATTTGCCATGCTTAAGCTCATTTCAGTGAGTGAGAATCACATCACAACCACTGAAAAAATGCTGCATGCAGCGCATCTGCGATTTTTGCATGTTGCATGCGCTGCTCAAGCACTGCAGTTAGAGTAATCCCATAGGATTACATGTGTCTCGGCTCTTTGCCGATTGCCGATGATCACCTTAAATTTAAGAGCTTCGCCTTAAATATGGGAGGAGAGGAGTGAGGGGGGTCCAGTAGGTTTGCCTAGTATAGGGCCCAGAAATTTCTGATGGCAGCCCTGCCTATACTGGGAGCACATATTCCTGGCTACCTATATTATGGCACCTATACCTGGCTACTTATATTGGGGGCACCTATACTTGGCTAGCTATACTGGTAGCACCTATACTTGGCTAGCTATACTGGGAGCACCTATACTTGGCTAGCTATACTGGGAGCACCTTTGCCTGGTAACGTAAACTTGGGGCACCTATACCAGGCTACCTATACTGGGGGCACTTATACCTTGCTAGCTATACTGGAGGAACCTATACCTGGCTACCTATACTGGGAGCACCTATACCAGGCTAACTATACTTAGCTAGCTATACTGAAGGCACCTACACCTGACTACCTATCCTTGGAGCACCTATACCAGGCTATCTATATTGGGGTGGACGGGGGTGCCGATGCTATCAGGGTGCTAATGTCAGGATGAGCAGGCAAGGCGAGTGCACACAGAGCAAGAGTTTGTTATGATACTTACATTGTTCCTCCAGAGAGGCTCCTTTCATCTGCAATGGTTTCCATTAGTAAGGCTTCAGTCGAGTCCGTTGGGCTGCACTGCACATGCGTGGCCTGCCCGTGTGCGTGTCCACATTGCGCTTCCATTGCTGGGAGCATTCTGCTTCTGCTCAGTACTATCTGTGCAGGCACAAAATGCTCCTGGGGACAGGAGCGCGAAGAGGGGCCATGCACGGCACATGACTGAAGCATTACTAATGGGAAGGATTGCAGATGAACAGAGCCACTTAGGATGACGGCGAGAGAGCCCACGGAGTTCATGGGGCTTGAGGAAGTTCCAGGTAAGTATAAATTATTTTATCCCCATTGTCTCAGATACACTTTAAAGCCATTGGGAATCCACACCTAAATAAAAAAGTCAGATACTCACCTAAGGAGAGGGAAGGCTCGAGTCCTGATGAGCCATCCCTCTCCTCTCCCAGTGCCCTCGGTGCTGCGCTGGCTCCCTCGTTCACATCCGCCGCCGCAGGGACTTCGGAAGTCTTCGGGAGCCGAGTCCTCCCGAAGACAGGAGGATCAATACTGTGCACGTGCGATTGCCTCATAGAGGGCGCTCGCACGTGCGCAGTGTAGAGCGGCCTGTCTTCGGGAGCACTCGGGCCACCAAAGCATTTCCGAAGCCTCCCTTCTGCGGGGAAACAGCGGTATTTGCAGGGATGGTCATAGTCAGCCAACTTTGCTACGCTGGAACTACGCGTAGTGTTACGCAATTACGCTTCGCCAACCTACGGCTTTGAAATCAAATATTCGGTTCGTATGCATTTCGTAAACTACGTATTAAAATAATTGCACGCGTAGTGTGAAACGAATTGTATGCAGTTGCTTATGCCCGTATGCAGAACATTTTACGCATTAATTTGGGAACTCTTCTTTGCGTACATTCCCCTTTCCAATGCGTAAATTTGTAAGCATACAATCGCATGCGGAAAATTAGACTCAAGTAACGCATTCGTAGTTCACTACGCAATGCACATTTTAACTACGCATAGTGGGCGTATGCTACGCATAGCGGTATTTCGCTACGCGTAAATTCGTAAGAAGATTTGAAACGGCACCTACGAACTACAATGCGTAGATGCGAACTACGATGCATAAATTCGCGCTGGCGTAGTTTCTGCTCATCCCTGGGTATTTGACCAAATTGGTCAAATACCGCTACAAGGGAGCCAGCGCAACAGCGGGGACCGGGAGAGGAGAGGGAATGCTCTATGGGACCCAGAGCCTCCGTCTCCTTAGGTGAGTATCTGAATTTTTTATTTAGATTTCGCATCCCATTCACTTTAAGTGGGTAAAGTAATTGAACTGACCTTCACTGTGCCCAGAATATGGGCATTTCTTCCCTATGGGGCCGCTCTGTCACTCTAAGCCGCCTCCATATTACAGATTCAGTAGTCCTTTGATCTTTCATTACTTACTATACTCATCTTGCCAGTAACAACTCTAGCCAGGGGCAAATCCAGGATTTCCAAGGGGGGGGTTCCTGAAAGCGGTGTGTGGGCGTGGCCAAAACATGGTGTGGGTGGAGCCAAATACTAGCAGTTTCTAGGCTAAATTGCACCCAGGGTGAGGGCGTAAAATGCGCCCCCAACGTTTAGACAGGTATAGGTGCCCGCAGTATAGGTAGCCAGCTATAGGTCCCCCCCCCAGTATAGGTAGCCCATATAGTTGCCCCCAGTATAGGTTAGATAGGTATATGCCCCCAGTATAGGTTAGATAGGTATATGCCCCCCAGTATAGGTTAGATAGGTATATGCCCCCAGTATAGGTTAGATAGGTATATGCCCCCCAGTATAGGTTAGATAGGTATATGCCCCCCAGTATAGGTTAGATAGGTATATGCCCCCCAGTATAGGTTAGATAGGTATATGCCCCCAGTATAGGTTAGATAGGTATATGCCCCCCAGTATAGATTAGACAGGTATATGCCCCCCAGTATAGATTAGATAGGTATATGCCCCCCAGTATAGGTTAGATAGGTATATGCCCCCCAGTATAGGTTAGATAGGTATATGCCCCCCAGTATAGGTTAGATAGGTATATGCCCCCCAGTATAGGTTAGATAGGTATATGCCCCCAGTATAGGTTAGATAGGTATATGCCCCCCAGTATAGATTAGACAGGTATATGCCCCCCAGTATAGATTAGATAGGTATATGCCCCCCAGTATAGGTTAGATAGGTATATGCCCCCCAGTATAGGTTAGATAGGTATATGCCCCCCAGTATAGGTTAGATAGGTATATGCTCCCCAGTATAGGTTAGATAGGTATATGCCCCCCAGTATTGATTAGACAGGTATATGCCCCCCAGTATAGGTTAGATAGGTATATGCCCCCAGTATAGGTTAGATAGGTATATGCCCCCCAGTATAGGTTAGATAGGTATATGCCCCCCAGTATAGGTTAGACAGGTATATGCCCCCCAGTATAGATTAGACAGATATATGCCCCCCAGTATAGATTAGACAGGTATATGCCCCCCAGTATAGATTAGACAGGTAAATGCCCCCCAGTATAGATTAGATAGGTATATGCCCCCCAGTATAGATTAGATAGGTATATGCCCCCCAGTATAGGTTAGATAGGTATATGCCCCCAGTATAGACTAGATAGGTGGAGGAAGGTGCCCCTGTGTGGGGAGAAGATTGCCCTGGGAAGAGAAGAGAGAAAAAAATTGTGGCGGCGCCAATAAGGGATGCGGGAGCCGGCTTTATTCCTCGCTCCCTCCCTCCCTCTGAATTCCCCTCACCTGCGGTGATTGTGTGCCCGGCTCCCCCATGAGTGTGTGCGCAGCGGAGCGGTAGGTCCTCTTACCGCAGATCAGGCGCATCGGCAACTGGAGTCTCCTGCTTCCTGTTTACCATGACGTCACAGGAAGCTAGTTGCCGGTGCGCCTGATCTGCGGTAAGAGGACCTACCGCTCCGCTGCGCACACACTCATGGGGGAGCCGGGCACACAATCACCGCAGGTGAGGGGAATTCAGAGGGAGGGAGGGAGCGAGGAATAAAGCCGGCTCCCGCATCCCTGGGCCCCTCGCTCTAGTCAGAGTCCTTCTCGCCGCACACAGATATGAGCAGGCGGCAGCTGTGCATCTGTGGCTGCCGCTGCTCAGATTTAGAGGGAGACTTCCGGTCTTGGTGCAGGGGGGTGTTCTGTACACCCGGAACAACCCCTTCCGTGCGCTTCTGCTAGCATAATAATAATGCTGTCACTGCTGGCTCAATACAAGTGACTTCTCAAAAGCGGGAAGCAGTTTAATGGTATATTTAGATAAATGTCCTTCCCTGGCAGGATGTTGGCAGGAGTTCATGGAGAAGATGGATATGATGTGATAAAGCTTATAGTTAGCTTGGCTTTCCCTGCTGATGGCATTATAGAGCAAGTGCTAAAGCGGCAATTATAACCCCTGGCTATTATATTCATGAGCTGTCATTTGTTGTTAATATTAATATCGTACACCCTTCATTTGTAGTCTGTAAATTTGCACTAATTGGGATGATAAAAAATGCTGTGATGTAATCTAAAGTTGTATGCATTAAAATCATTAAATGTGGTTTTAATAGAGCTAGTACAGGAATTAGTCTTGTATTACCTTTCTGTAATACCCGGCACAGCAGAAGTCAGATGGAGAGAGGGAGGGCAGCACCATAAGCCAAACAGATCAGTACAAGCAATCTAAAGGCTCATACACACATGAGACCATAGTCTTTGGAAAATGGAAGATCACAGACCAATTTTACCCCCTTCCATGTAGTATGAGAGCCATACCTACACAGTCTATTCTATGGAGCTGAACTCCCCATCAGAAAAAAATCTTTGCAAGATGCTGCACACACAGATGCTGTACACATTCAAAAAGATCAGTATCTGCATAAGATCCGTTCCTGCAAAATGCATTCATAGTCTATATCTGCAGATCATCATACACACCTTATTTAACAGACATTCATCTGCAGATCAGATCCACCAGGATGGATTTTCAGATCTGCAGATGATTGTCTGATCTGCAGATGAATGTCAGTTAAACAAGGTGTGTATGAGGATCTGCAGATCTCATAGACTATGAATGCAATTTGCAGGAACGGACCTTTTGCAGGAACAGATCTTTTGCAGATACTGATCTTTTGTGTCTGTACAGCATCTGTGTGTGCAGCATCTTGCAAAGATTTCTGTCTGATGGGGAGTGCAGCTCCAAAGAAAAGATTGTGTAGAGTATGGCTCTCATACTACATGGAAGGGGGTAAGATTGGTCTGTGATCTTTCATTTTCCAAAGACTATGGTCTGATGTGTGTATGTGGCCTAAGGCTAGGGTGTACTGATGGCAGATGACCTCGTCAATTACCTTATGGTCCTTCTCTAATATCGATCAAGCAATCTTTAAAGGCAACTGTGCATGAGCGGCCCATTAACGCGCTTGTTCTGCATATGCATGGTTCATTCTTTCGAGAACTGCTTGAGCACAGAATGCTTATGGCGACAGGCACGTTATCTAGATGGGTGCAGGGAGGAGCTGAGCATGTGCAGTTGCCACGACTCCTGGCCAAGTCATGCGGCTAATGGAGCCACCAGTGGAAGAGCAGAGGAAGCCCAGAGGATGCCGAGGGACCTCAGGGACTATGGCGCGCTGGAGGAAGCAACAGGTTAATTCATTATGGCATTTTTCCATTCTGTTGTGGATCTCTTAAAAAAAAATCAGTTACATTTAATGTTATAGGCTAGTCTACTTGAGTTCAAAATGATGCTGGCCTGGCCAGCAACTTAAAGCTAATGGAAGTCTTTTAAAAAAAAACAGAAACCAGATACTTACCTAAGGAGAGGGAATGCCCTGGGGTCCTAATGAGCCTTCCCTCTCCTCTCCCGGTGCCCTCGTTGCAGCGCTGGCTCCCATGTTTGAATCCCCCACCACGGGGGACTTCGGAAGTTTTCGGGAGCCGAGTCCTCCTGAAGACAGGCGGCTCCATACTGAAGTCACCTTCGCCAGCGGAACAAGCAACATTTGACCACATTACTCAATTAATGCACCCGGGGACAGCACTGCACCGAGGGCCCCGGGAGAGGAGACAGAAGGCTCATTAGGACCCAGGGCCTTCCCTCTCCTTAGGTAAGTATCTGGGCTTGTTTTTATACCCCACGATTCCCATTTACTTTAACCCTAACCCTGGAGGTGGACCATCCGACATAAATAAAACTCTGACTGACTGTGGTTGAGACTGAGCCGATAAGGAGATGACCAATCTCAGGCTTTGCATTCTTCAGGAGGTCTAATCCTACTACATTTAGGCCTTGTTCACATTATAAATCGCCAGCGATATCGCAAGCGCTGAACAATTTATACAGTGATTTTTGAAGAGTTTTCCCTGCGATTTGCGTTTAGAAAAACGCTTTTCTAAGCGTTTTGCTCAGTGATGATTTTTTTTTACTTCTTGATGTCAACTCTTTAACCCGGAAATGAATAAATACAATGCATTTATTCATAAAATCGCTCAGGAAATTGCTATACAAAGCGCTTTTTCAAGCTCTTTGCAATTTTTTTTTTGCTGCTTCACTGTGCTTATCAGTATAAATTATTCATTTTAGAATCACTTAACCACTTGAGGACCCACCCTTTACCCCCCCTTAAGGACCAGCGCTGTGCTGAGTGATCTGTGCTGGGTGGGCTCTGCAGCCCCCAGCACAGATCATGTAGCAGGCAGAGAGATCAGATCACCCCCCTTTTTTCCCCACTAGGGGGATGATGTGCTGGGGGGGTCCGATCTCTCATGCCTGCATGTGGCTGGCGGGGGGGGGGCAGCTCAAAGCCCCCCTCCGCGGCGAAATTCCCCCCTCCCTCTCCTACCTGCTCCCCCCCCGGAGATCAGGGCTGCACAGGACGCTATCCGTCCTGTGCAGCCAGTGACGGGACGTCCCCTGTCACATGGCGGCGATCCCCGGCCGCTGATTGGCCGGGGATCGCCGATCTGCCTTACGGCGCTGCTGCTGCAATGATCACCAGAGTGATTATCAACCTGCCTACTTCACCTCCCTGGAGGTAAGCCCGTGCTGAGCATGGGCTATGCCATGCAGGAGGATTTCTCAGGCCCTGCTGGGCCGATTTGCATAATTTTTATTTGTACATGCAGCTAGCACTTTGCTAGCTGTGTGTATTTTCCGATCGCCGCCGCTCTGCGCCGATTCGCTGCTACCCGTCGCCCCGCGCCGCCCCCCCAGACCCCTTGCGCAGCCTGGCCTATCAGCGCCAGGCAGCACCGAGGGGTGGATCGGGACTCCCGATGACGTCCATGACGATCGTCGCCATGGTGACGAGGGAAGCCAAACAGGAAATTCCATTCTGAACGGGATTTCCTGTTTGCACTGATCGCCAGAGGCGATCGGAGGGGGTGGGGGGATGCCGCTGCACAGTGGCTATCATGTAGCTAGCACTAGGCTAGCTACGTGATTTTAAAAAAAAAATTAAAGTGCTGCGCTGCCCCCTGGCGGTTTTAATAGACCGCCGGGGAGGTTAACTGGTTGCCCTTACAGCAACCCAATTTTGTGCTTACCTCACTTCTCTTATTCTCTCCTAGAAACTCTCCATTACTACACCAGTTGGGCTCTCTGGCCCATATGCAATTATATTTTTCACCTGAGTTATCTCCTAGGAGATAATTTTCATCTTCTATTTAAACTAAATTTTTAGCATTTTACAATTGAAAAAAAGTACCCAAAAGTTGGTGAAAAAGTACAGTTAAATCTATTTTGAGTATTTTCTTGCTTGCTGGTGGCTTAAAGGGCATTTTATGGCAAGTTATGAAAATATTACCTTGGAGAAAACTTAGGAGAAAAAAAATAATTGCATATAGGCTTCTGTGTTTGTTTTTGAAGGTGCAAACCCATCTCATCCCCTCATGCAGCACAGTTCCTGCTTGGGGAAGTCAAACGGCAAATTTCTACTCAAATGAGCATAAAAGGCCAGTATAACTAAGCGGATGTCTTCCACTGGAGATCTAAAAGAGTTAACAGAAAGCTTGCATGATGTTTACATCCACTCATTCATCTCTGTACCCCGGTTTCCTGTTGTGGTTAGACTAGACAGGCACCACACCGTTTTCTATAGGACTCTCTGAGAAAGTACACAAGAGTGTGTAATTAGTTTAATGAGTAGTGGAAGACAAAATGTATTTAAAACCTACTTTCTCTACTTTTACTGCCTTTTTAGGGTTATAAAGGGCAATCAACATGTTACTCACACAAGAGGATATAAAAAGGCAATTATAGAAATGTCTTAATCAGCCACAAAGGCAGGAAACACTCCTAGTTATTGTTCGCCTGGCGCCTAACACACGATCAAACATGCACCGCACTCAAGATATGATCACATCAACAGGAGACCCAACACGCGTCACCTTTAATCCAGGAACCGTATGATAAAGATAATACAACTGTGAATGAGGAAACCCCTGATGAAGGCAGTTGCCAAAATCCAGATTGGGAATTTTGTATTGTTATATGCTATTACCGTATTTTTTGGACTATAAGACGCTTCTGACCATAAGACGCACTAGATTTAGAGGACAAAAACCAGGGAAAAAAATATATACTAAACCTGGTGAATCCTTGGTGAAGGGGCATCTTGTGGATTATGCCCCCTTTGTAACTCATGCCCCCTTGTACCTTTGGTGTCTCCCTGTGTCCTCCTCATGTCACCCTTGTGTCCTCATGTGTCTGCCTCTGTCCTGCTTGTGTCCTCCTCTATGCCCCTTTGTGTCCCTCTTGTGTTCTCCTCTATGCCCCTTTGTGTCCCTCGTGTTCTGCATTTGTCCCAGTGTCCTTCTCTGCATGAGCACAGTACAGGGAGTTCCCTACATTGCGGTGGGTTGGAGGTTCGTATTGGCAGGCATTCACACACACACTTTTGGGGGAGAAAAGGTGAGACTTATAGTCCAAAAAATACAGTAAACCAAGAAGTCTTGAAGTAAGTGCATATGTGTATGCGCAGTTTGTCAACTACAAACGCAGCCTGCACCATTGGTTTTGTCTCTCGCTTGCCCTCGTTTCCAGGATATCTTAGCTGACAGAGCCTGGACCGCATCATGGAGCGCAAGACAACTGACGTCATTTCCGACTGATGTCCATAGACGGAAGCAGTTTGTTTTTTCACGTGCGCGGACATTGCGCAGTGTGTTTGGGGTAAGAAACGTTACACATCTGCCCGTTAACAGTCTACAGGACATGAGTAATTGAAAAATAATACTTTTCGCCACAGATCAGGTACTTTTTACAACGTTTCTAGTTGAATGCTCAGTTTAACACTCGGTTCTTCGCCGTTTATTTGACTATCCATTTTAAGGATCATTGTGGACCAGTCCTGAGAACTTTGAGCAGCTTGTCCTTTTATTGTGCTGCCTTTACAGAATTAATCTTTTACAACTGTGAATGAGGCCCATTTGGGGAAACGTTGTGTGTTTAGACACTCAGTACACTCAGGGGCGTATGCGTTGTTGAGCCGACGGTGAGTTGGACGCAGGGTGAGCTGAATGACGGCTACCCAACTGCCTCTCAAATCCGGACGTTTAAAACAATTTCCCCTCTAAGTTGTTGCTTGTTCTGAATGTCCCCTGCAAAGAACCCTGCCTTTTGGAGAGAACATTACCATAACTGTTTTATTGATATTTATATATTGTTATATTTAGTAAGGTTGTTGAGGTTGCGCGCATCATGGAATAACCCCCAGTACCACTGCCATAGCACGAATAGCACTTTATAATATGGCATTATTATCACAAACACACCAGTTATTCATATATTTATTTATTGAATTAATTTATGTATTTTGATTCATTTATTTACCTGTATATTCCATACAAATGCAAGCTACAGCAAAGCCTACTGTCTTTGACCCATAGTTGACCCACTGTTTTTGACCCACATTGAAATTGTATTGTGTGTGGACTCACTAACCAATCCAAAAGGTTACTTAGTCTTCAGTGTTGAATCCCTTCAGAATCCCCTCAGTGCCTGAGAGCTGAATGGTATTCTGTGACAATGGGAACAGGAATTGGAGGGAGACATCACAGTGTGTACATTGCTTTAGCTGCTATAACAGCTTTCTGTAACGATCTTACCTTCCAGCGGCAGGTCCTACGGCGTCTCCGGCGGCAAGGCTTCCGCTCCGTCATCTTCTGGCATCCCCGCCATCCCTCCGGCGGCAGCATGTGCGCAGACCCTCCAGTCGGACTCGTGTGGAACAGAGCAGCCTTTATAGGCTGAGGAGGCGTGTTTGACAGAAGGGCTGTCATCCTGGGGCCCTATCTTGTGGCTATATCTTGTGGGTATATTAGGCCAAGTGAGTCAGTTGCTCACTGGCATTGATACTAATCAGTTTGCAGGTTCTTGGCCCTTAGCTAGTGAGAACTCTGAGAGCTACATTTCATATATTGCGCACCAGCACGATATATATGTACTCTAGTCAGTCAGTAGGATTATATTTGTGATATATATTTGTAATATTATATATTTGTAATATATATATTATTCTGTATTTTGATCTGTGTACCGACCTTTGTCTGCCTCTTAGACCTCAAATCTGCCTAATCCCTCTGTACGTTTGACATCTGATATCTGTGTTGACTCGGCCTGTTTCTAACTTTGCTTCTGTGTAATCCTTCCAGTACAACTGACATCTGACTTACGTGTATGACCCGGCTTGTTAATTGACTACGATTTGCCCGATCCATCTGTACCTCAACCATCTGCTCTCGTTACGACTTCGGCCCGTTTCTGACTACGCTTGCTCACTAGCTTTGTATATTGATATTACTACGCTAGCACCCTTCAAGCACCAGCGTGAAGGGGAGGGTTTGCACTATATTTCGGAGCTGGCTGTGGGGATTTGCTCCCTTTCAGGCACAAGTGCATCAGAGAGGTCAGGCACTCTTATACTATTTTTATTTCCACATCTCACTTTGACGCCTGAGAGAACACCTATCATCTCTTTACAAATAAAATGAGTCATAATGAGCCATGATAACATTCTCCTGCATGAAACAGGAATCATTACCACACACCGCAGGATTTATTTGTTACTGTAGCCAGCAAGCTGTGGCAAGTTGTAAAGACGGTGCCCACTCAGGAGAAACGCTGCCAGCTAAGCTACGTGCTCACAAAGCTCCCTGCTCCATGTTTGCTCACCAGAGGAATGCTTGCTTAGCTTCATGCCCCTTCTTGTCAGAATGTCGGTTACACATTTGTATGTTTACGTAGGAACAGTGTTAACTTATTTCATGATTTTAAAGCAGGGGTCAGAAACCTTTTTGGCTGAGAGAGCTATTTTAAAATGTATTACCTGAAAGCCATACAATATGTTTCAAACTGGGACAGTGCGCATGTGCAGCAGAGGGCTCACATCCCTGTTGCCATGATGATGTGTAAACAGTTGATCCACTGGGCACTGGACGTGTCAGACACGTCTTCAGCTTTTCTTGGGTTTCAGCAACATCAGCAATTTCCCAGAGAGCCAGACAGGAGAAATACCGACTAACAGCTTGTACAATTAGCTAGCTGACATGGGGATTGAGTCACTGTGTAGGACGAGTTCCCTGCTTTTTCATTGGCCTAATAGGCTGCCTGTCACTTGATAGGCAGCCTATTGGGCCAAAGTGCGGGGATCTCGTCCTACAAAGTCACTGGACCTGACAGGGTCCAGAGTGGGACAATTGGAGCAGCCATTCGTTTTGAGGGATCGTGAGTAAGTTAGTAGTGCATGCTACAGCAGTAGCGTGCCTACTTTGAAAATATTATTTGAGCTGCCACACTAAGCTGCGCTGCTTGAGCAGTGTAGTTTAGTGAATCAACCCCTGTGAGCCAGATGTAGCCATCAAAAGAGCCACATCTGGCTCCCGAGCCGTAGGTTCCCTACCACTGTTTTAAAGCACCGATATAGCAGAAACCAGCACACACCAATTGCAAAAATATTCCTCTTGCTTCGCAGAGCTTCACAGTGTACAAAAAAAAGCTTATTGTGACACGCCAGTGTAAGTCACAGGCAGTAGAAAGGTAATCATAGGTCCACAAAGTCCATCAAATAACCTAATAGAGGATAAGATTTGATGGGCACTCGATACCTGGCTATTCATTACACCTGCCACTGAACTTTGGCCTGAATGAAGTGAGACGTTTGAATTCATAAAATGAGTTGCTTAGTGCTAATAAATTCCCCTTGTACTTTTTTGGTGTCATTATTGAGGTATGCCACCTCTATTTTTGTTGTTTTAAGATTTTCTTTCACAAAAGATTTTTTTGTTTTAGATTTTCAATAAAGTGAAGGATGAACAACAAATAAACCAACATAGCATATCACACATCACATAAAATGTAATCCAATATATAGGGAAGAACAGGTGCTTAACTAGCCGCATAAGCGGCAACACACATATAGACAATGTGACTCTGGCAGCAGCGAGGCAACAGGTACCAACATCCTGTATGGTCCAGATATTAGGTGATAACATCCGTATTATTGTTTTAAGATTTTAAATTTGCTATGAAATATGGGTGCCACTTAGTCCCCATTGTGTTTACACCCCTCCTCGTGGGAGGTGACCTCCCTCGGCATGTATAGCTAATTGTGCCCCTGGTCAGGTTTTTCAGAGAGAACGACTGACAGGAGAGATCATGTACCCATCAGGAGACAGTTATTCTCCAAAAGCCTACATTGTATGGCTGCCCAACTTTGCAAGCTAATTTTGTTAGTACAACCTCTGATTGACTTTCTGTCTTTTACATTTCTCAACATCCAGGCTATCTGTGTTTATTTTGAATGGTTTATACCTTATCCTGCCTAAAGTCTACCACCAAATAACCTGCTTGTCACTGATATCAGGCTAGAAGAGAGCTAGATTCCCAATGACATACTGTAGCTTCAGTCTTCCTAGTCCTAATATAAAGGCAACAGACACTGGTCTAGAGCAGGGCTTTTCATCCTTTTCACTAATTGTACCACTTTTATCGCCTGAACATTTTCAAGTACCACCAGTGTGCATGCGCAGTAGATTGGACAAAATCAGGCTTAGCTGTTTCTGCTGGAGCCTGAACGGAGAGCAGCTACTGTGCGTGCGCACACACCAACAAGGAGAACTTGGGATCCCAGTGCTTTATCCCCTCTAATGAGGAAGGGGGAAGCCTCTGTAGGATCCAAAGGCCTCTTTCTCCCCAAGGTAAGTACCCCCAGGGTACATCACCTGCACCGTTTGCCTGGCTGTCTCTTCCCAACTGATCTGAGGTCTGAAGTATGCCGCAGAGTAGCACAGCTAGGAGAGAGGGAGGGGGGGCCAAACTTTGTGGAAGCAGGACAGGACCAGGACAAGTGGCAGGTGGTCAAATAAGGTTGCAGGCAAACCTGGTTTGTACCACCTGGCCAACAGCAAAGTACCACTGGTGGTACGCGTACCACAGGTTGAAAAGCCCTGGTCTAGAGCACTGATGATCGTAATCAGCTAATTACAATCAAGCAAAATGGAACTCTGCAACCATCTAAAATGTCTTACTCTTTCCTGCCAATGACGTGTCATTTATTTCAACATTCTACTGAAAATGAATGAATGTCTTTCCTCAAATCTCTTTGATGGTATAAATCGTCTGTGTGGTTATGTTGAACTACATAATGAGCTTTATGATCACAAGTAACATAAGCTCTGACATGTTTTTTAGAGGAAGTGACTAGGGAGTTCCAGGCTATGAAATGAGTAGCTTCCATAGAACTCTCTTAAAAGGTTGTTACCAGGAAATGAGATAAAATGTGCCTCTGCTTGTTCAAACTTTTAAAGCAATAGGATTAACCATACTATGCCAGGGGAAAAAAACAATATATAAGTAGATAAATATTTGATCTACTTGCATAACACATGTATTGTACTGTTCACGTTTTGATTTCAGTGAATCTTATATAGTAAATGAAGAGAATTTAGCATTCAACTGTTTGGCACTGACTATTAAAGGGCCAGTGCTCTCACAGGATTATGATCCTGAAGCCCGCACCGTCGACAAGCTTGTCGGTGGATTTTCGGGGACTGCCACTGCTGCTAGTGCTGTATCGGGGTTACAAGAGAGGACAGGGGAAGCCTCATTAGGACACAGAGGCATTGCCTAATCCAATTTAACAAAAAGAGAACAAAAGGGAAGGAGCAGTTTGGCACTTGCATTCCTCTTAAAAAAATCTTTATTCATCTGGCTTTCAAAAACGACATTTCCAGTGATATAAGCAGAAAAAGTTGCATGTTAAAATCCTACCAGGTCCTTCAAGTGCTGTGGGGTATGGTGGCCTCTGAGGACGCTCAGTGAGCGAAACAGTCGTCAGGCCCTACACTGCTCCCACCATACCCCACAGCGCTTGAAGGACCTGGTAGGAGTTTAACATGCAACTTTTTCTGCTTATATGACTGGAAATGTCGTTTTTGAAAGCCAGATGAATAAAGCTTTTTAAGAGGATGCAAGTGCCAAATTGCTCCTTCCCTTTTGTTCTCTTTTTGATATATAGCATGCTGATGTACATGTTTTGAGCACGCATGACCCTCAGTATTCCTGCCTGGGCCAATCCTTCTGATAGCCCTGTTGTAGATATATGCATCCTGCATGTGACACATTAGCGGTGTAGTGCCCGCCTACTATCTTCTACCAAGTGCTAATCCAATTTAATTTAACACGACCCTCCCTTCCCCCCCCCTCCCCCCCCCCCCCAGTGGTAAAGATCTTGCTTGGGTCATATAATCACCCAGCGAATTCTTTACACTCTATCCAATTGTCCTTTTCATGCCTCAGGGAAGTGATGCTTCCCGTCTGACATGAGTGTTAGCTTAGACCACACGTCATCGTCGCTGCATGTAGATGGTCTCCTTTAACAAGGAGATGGCAAGAGCTCCCCATCGTTCCGCCCCACAACTTTGAAGCCCCCGCAGCTGCGCCATCGCCCCTGATTAATTAACCTACCACGGCTAAACACCCGCCACATCTCGCCGTACGTCCCGGTGCTGTAATTACATTGTATCTCTCACTGAAATTACTGCCACTCTGAGCCCCAGCAAAGCATCTTTGAGGCTCCCACCAGGGCTCCCCATTGGACCACTGTGTGGTGCAGCTGTGGAGGGGTGGGCTCTGCAGTGATGTGCAGTGGCCCGATGTGGAGCTCTGGGGGTCTCCTTATTGATGAAGACCCCCCAGATGCAACAGTGGAAGATGGAGGGGGATGTTCGGTAGGTGCGTGTGCATCTCTGGGGAGAGAGTCCGTGGTGCTGAAGGACAGCATCAACAGCGCCGGGCTGCCCATGAGGCAGATTGAGGTGGGTTCCTCAGGCAGCAGAAGTGTGGGGGTGGAGCCCATCTGGCCGTGGAAGGGGGGGGGGTGCGCCGAGCTGGAGGGAGTAGCAGCCAGGTAAGGGGGCAGGCGGCACAGCAGTGGGGAGGGGGTTTGGACCTCCCCTTCCTCACCTGGGGCCCCAAGTCTGCGCCCCCCCTCCAGCTATTAGTGCATTTTACAATTATGAGGCAGCGAGCAAGGAAGCAATTAATCACCTCCTTGACGTTCCAGCACTGAGTTCCTAGTACAGTGGGCGGCATTGTAGGAAGTGACGAGCGGTGGAATGTAGCTGTGAACTAATAGCTGGAGGGGGACCGGGGGGACCCAGGTGAGGGAGGGGGAGATCCGACCCCCTTCCTAGCTGCTACCCCCGCCATCTACCTATACTGGGGGCAATTATACTACCTAATGGGGGCGGGCATCTTCACAAGTTTGCCTCAGGCGGCAAAAAGTCTAGTACCGACCCTGAGCACCACAGGGTATAACCTTGCTCCTCATTGCCCGGGACAAGCTTTGGCCTGAGTAATGCTCCCTAATAATCGGCTATCACGCGAAGGAAACCGGCAAACATCTGCCAGCTACTTATCACCTTTAATAGAATATGGTTCTCAGAGCCAAAAAACAACACAACAGTATTAGTTTGTACTTTATTGATTCAAAGTGCAAAGAACATCTTACATTTTAATCCATATAAAATAATCACAATACATTTTCAGTGTTTCTCATTTACTTACTATATATAAATATACAACATCATTCTCAAAAAATGATTTCTTTATTAATCAGAATAAAATATATACAATAAGCCCTGGATTACCTTCTTGTGTTGCTCAGCTGGTTCACTATGACATATATATCTAAACCGTGACTGTTCACTGCTTTCTTAGAGATTAAGGGAGATTAAGTTCAGAATGGGTGGTTAATGGATTAAACATGTTCAGACACCCAGTAGCCGGGAAAAGGTCCTCCAGCACCCAAGGCTGAGACACCAAAGTGCGCTCCTCCATCCCTCCCACCTCAGCTGTCACACACTGATTGATATTAGACCTAGAGGTACGCCAGGACCCCCAACACCTTAATCTCTAGCTAACTGGCTTGTAGTCACTGCCATGCATCCCCTTTTCTTATATGATAGCTGAGTGAGTTGTGCGCCCCTCTCACACTGCGTCCTGAGGCTGGAGCCTCTCTTGCCTCTGCCTCGGCCCGGTCCTGCCTTCATGTGGTCTCCACCTGGTTACACATACAACATGGAGCCACCCACATAGGCTTGCGCGATTAGTGTTTACTGGGCCAGCTCTAAGCCACACCATAGCATGTAATAGGGGAAGACTGGACTGGGGGCAGGGAGGCTTCTGCCCAAAAACACGCTCCTTGCTTTCAAAATGTAAACTAGTATTTGCTGATTGGATGAAGCTGAAAGGAGTCCAGCAAAACATGTATTAGGTATTTGCAAGCTGCTGCAGCATCATTTTGTCCTCTTCACGCAGAGTTTTCTGGAATGGCCTATTAGCCAGCAGTCTCAACCGACCAGTACAAATTGCACGCAGTACTCACGGTGGTGAAGGCCAGCTTCCTAGACTTAACCACGCCCAGAGTAGTTCAACTAAAAACTTTTGGTGTCAGAACTTTCTGTCATGCTGCCCCTACTCCGTGGAATACCTTGCCAAACTCCAACCCTGGACACGTTCAAATCAAAACTGAAAAGCCACCTGTTTAGTCTGGCATTTATGATCACATAACTTTTTTTCCCCTTTACACATCACTATGTACTGAACTGAGACACGCATATGCTCTTTGGGTCCTATGGGGGAAAAGCCCTTTACAAATGTTTCATTGTTGTTGTGGGCTCTGCTGTACTAAAAGACTGGGTTTCTCGGCTCTCTCAAGGTTAATATATTTTTAATAACTGTATTTTTACATTTAATACAGAGTTCATGGTTTGTAGGATACAGTAGTGTACCAATTTAAAAATGTGCAATGGGCCTATAGCTCATTAGCTAGCCTACTGCGAGGACACACACAGGTTTCACCTACAATAGTACATGCATAGCTTTGCTTTATGGACCAAGTAGTAGAGCAGCTGTTATTTTCATTGCACTGCCATGTGCTTGCTATTATACCCATTTACAAACAACGGCAGCAGATTTAAATCTGCACAAGTTGAAACCAGTCGGGTTGTTAAATTAAGCACAATGATGGTGGAGGACATTGTTTTGGAAGTTGTAAACTATAAACTGAAAATGTGCTTGTTTATGTAACCCCACTGACCATATTATAGTTTTTAGTCAATATTTTTGTTTTGTGGGGGTGGGGGGAGGGGGGGGGACTTCTTTTAGATGGTACTTCACTATCCCAAGTTTAGTGTTATTATATGTGGTGTTGTGGTTTCTGTTAACATCTTTATGGAGGCTGATACTGGTTTCAGAGATCAGATAAGTCCGTAAAACAAAGCTGATGAAACAAACAATTATACCTATTATCTTAATCTAATTATGTTTCTTTCTTTTTTTTTTTTAGAATCCCATGGTCTAATTTTTTTTGTTGAAAAAAAAAAAAAAAGGTTTTACTCTTTAGTGGTTTTACTCTTTCAGCTGAATAGCGCAGTGTTTTAGCATTCCAGAGCTGAAATCTATGACTACTTTACTAACGCTACTTAAAGGCTTTATGGTGCAATTACACTCGGAGCCTTATTAAGCCTCACATGTCTCATCTTTTTACTACTAACCAGAACTCGAAAGCTGCATGTTTTATTCGGATTCAAAACTCTTGTTCTGCATGCCTTGGCTCATAGAATTCACTGACTCAGGCTCCCATTAAGAGATCAGCAGAAAGGCACCCATATGGTGAATCATTGTGTCTTGATTTTGATTTATTTTTTTAACCTGGTCATACATAATTGCATACAACCATTGGCATACACAGGGTGGGAGGTGACACCTCAGTGTTACAGAGATTAAAGACACTGTGTTATTAACCTGCAGAAGCGGGTGAAACTCAAGAAACGCATTGTTTCTTCTTAGTGTCCAATAAATTACTCTTTAACCTCCATATCGAGGTAAGACTGTTCCTTATTAACTCCAAAACTGGTAGTTCACACTCACACAGGGGCACATCCTCCCACCCTGTATAGTCTAGTCCCCCTCTTAGGGGTTATCCCTGCAACCCATATCCAGTGGTTCCAATTTACCTTTTCGATTGGAGTGTGACCCAAGTCCAGAAGAGGACTTTCCATCCGAGTGGAGATGGTTTTCTCCACATGCTCTAAACAGTGGTTGCCTAAAAGCAACCCGTGTTTGTAAGTAGTATTATTGTGGATTTATTTTTCATTTTGTGAAAATACTACACTTAGTTATGTTTCTCCTGGTCTGTTACTCACTTTTTTCCTTTCTGGTCACTGGAGTTCCATGCTGACCTCGTCATATCAGACACGCCCTTAAAAACATTGGCATACAACGAGGATGCAAAGATTGGGACAGCACTCGGGCCCTTGGCTATAAAAGGCCCTCTCAGAGCATTGCTTCAGTTGCTGCATAAACTCTTAATTGATACTGTAGTAATAATTCAAAAGTGGGCATCATTAAGAAACCATTCTTTTACCCTGCTTACACCCCTATAACACATTGGCTGTCCTTGAAGAGCTAGTTTTGGTGGTCTTCAAGGTTTAACTATTGTGCATACAGTGTTAAATTTACACTGGTCCTCAGAGCCCTGTAGCTAATCTACTGCATATTTTGATGTACTTAGTTTATAAATGTGTGTTAAAGATTATTGTTTTAAAAATGTTGAAAGGGATGGTGGCGTTATGGCTAATAGCTCCTCTAAGAAACAGTTAGCAACATGACTATGTACTCTGTAAAGTGCTTTGGAAGATGCCAGTGCTATATAAGTGCATAGTAACAAAGATATCCTTTCGGCATGTGATTGTTATTAAAAAGTCAGAAGAACAGAGCCTCAGAATTTACTTGGCAATGGTCTGAAAGTAATCCATTAATTTATTTCAGAGTATTGATGCAAGTTTACAACAATCGGGTCGGGGATTAACCTGTCTGTATGTTTTTGGGATGCGGGAAAAATCCAGAGAGGAAACCAATGTAAACACAGGGGGAACATTCAAACTCTAAGCAGATAGTATTTCCGTCCACATTTGAACTGGGGACCCTAGCGCTGCAAGGTGACATTGCTATAAATGCTATCCATTACGCAACAGGTAGTGACTATTACTCTATTTTTGTTAAATATATGGACTGTGGCAGCAAGGCCGCTAACCAACCAGCGATCAGATCACACGACATGGACATAAGTCATTCTTCCAGCCCCATCATTATCATGTGGTTTCTCTTAACCCTAGTTAAGAACCCATACTTTAAGGCAATAGAAGGCTTACCGATGGATGTGTACTTCAACGACATTACTAGTCAGCGGTGTCTACTTGTACAACTCTCTAAAATTACTCCTTCATGAAAAATATATTTTCTTTCCTTAGAAGCTCTGGAAATGTTTCAGTATGTATCTGAGGAACATTTATTTTATGTAACCTAACCTGAATTGTTTTTACTAGCTTGAGAGATAAAGCTCAATGCACTCAAGTATATTAATCTTGAAATATATACGCAACATGCAAAGGCTTCTTATGACGATGTCTGAATAACTCTTGCTCTTCAAGACTATCGTGTGAAAGTTTTTTTAAGACAGAGAGATATGATATACATAGAGAGTGGACAGGTTCATGTCATCAGTTGGATCTCTCAGTAGGCACATGTCCATAGTGTGGCCATCACAGCAAACCAGGGTAGTAGAAATGTGTTCCAGCTCCATGACTTGCTGCTGTTTCTCATCTGGTGGACAACGACGGAGGATCCTTTAAAAGCAGCTGTGCCTTCAGACATCTGCATGCTCTCTGAAGCGCAGCCCGCCACGGTGATGGTGGATCCTGCAAAAGAATGTATACATGTTAGATATTTACTTAGTGAACCCACCATAGAATATTGGCAAGTCTGAGAAGCTTGCCATTAACAGTGTAAGAATGACATCAACTGAAAAGGAAAACCGAGAGCCCAATATAGTGCAGTATGTTAAGAATGGTTGGTAAATGATAACGTGAGAATAATTATACTCACAAACATGGGTTACCGTCCAGGTAACCCCTGTAAAGGCAGGTGAGGAGTAAGCCTGTCCTCACTCAGGACTAAAAAGTCGCTCTCTGTAGAGATGAAAAGAAGGAGATAGCACTCCCATCCACCAGGAGTGGACGCAATGTATTTGTATATTGTACAGAGGCGCCAGCAGGATAAAAATTCATAAAAACTTTAAAATTGCTAGGAGGAAGTGGTGGGCTTGCCTCCCAAAAGCAGACCAGACGTCCTGTTCTTATATAAATAGACACATTTATTATACGATACCCCACAAAGGAAATGCCTTTGTGGGGTATCGTATAATAAATGTGTCTATTTATATAAGAACAGGACGTCTGGTCTGCTTTTGGGAGGCAAGCCCACCACTTCCTCCTAGCAATTTTAAAGTTTTTATGAATTTTTATCCTGCTGGCGCCTCTGTACAATATACATAAGAATGACATCAATTGCATTATTTCCCACGAAAATCCATAGAAGAAAATTGATCGGCTTTTATAGGCTTCACCCACTTTTTCTGAATTTGAACTCCAGTCACCCTGTTTTGGCTCCACCCACTATTTTGAATCCCCAAAATATGACTGTTCAGAGTAATGAAGATGTGACCCACGTTTGGTGAGTTTATCTTCAGAGCTGTACGAGTGGCGTCAGTTTAAGAATTTCCAATGAAAAAGTGGAGTCTTTCGTGGGCCAACCCAGAGGAGCAGAGAGTGGGGAAAGCACAAGCAACCAAAACCACCGTTGGCCTGAAGAGGCGCGCAAACTTTCATAACTGTACTCCCAGAAGTGTAGGAGGAGAGGGGTATAGAAAATAGCAACATTTTGATTGGGTGTATTTAGCTCCACCAACTTTTGGGCAGGCCCCCCTTCATATTTATATTTGGGTTGAAATCAATAATCCACTAATTCTTTAAGATTTTCCCTTTCAAAGTTAATAAGGCTTGTGGGGGCGGAAGGAATTACAGGCACACAGTGGCCAGCTTGGACAGTTTAATTATTATAGATAAGTAGAAGGCTATTAATTTTGGAATGAAGAGTAGAAGGATGGTTGTTTTATCAATTAAGGATAGGAAGTCATCATTAAACACTTGAGGACTGCAGTATTAAACAGGCAATTTTTCTTAAATTGGGTCACTGCAGCTTTAAGGGCTCGCTGCAGGGACGCACAACTCAGCACACAAGTGATCCCCCCCTTTTCTACCCACCAACAGAGCTCTCTGTTGGTGCTGTTGGTGGGGTCTGATTGCTCCCCAGCCCAGTGTTTATTATTTTTTTATAAATATTTATGTTCTTTTTTTTTTTTAATAAATGTACCTATTTATTTATTTTTCCTAACTCCCTCCCTCCCCACAGCCTGCCAATGATGGCGATCGGCTGTGGCTTCAGCCTATGAAAGCCGATCACTCTCCCCAGGGGGACAGCCGTGTCACACGGCTGTCCCCAGTACAGTGCTGCCTTAGATCGCAGCGCTGTACTATGCTAACAGACGTCTAAAAGTCTCCTACCGGCGATTGCCACTGGGAGACGGCGGAGCAGAGCTCCCGCGTGATCTCCTGCCAGCCCTATTGAAAGCCGTTTACACCAATCGGCGTGGAGTGGTCGGCAAGTAGTTAAAGAGAACCAGATATGAACGTTTCACACAAAATAAACATATCAGTCAATAGCTTGTAAAGAATAAATTCTCTACCTGATCATTTCGCCGCTCTGGTGTGCCTTTTTTAGTGTTTTTTATCCATTATTGCTCCAGGAAAAATCAAATATGGCCGCCGGCTCATATCCCTTCTGCTTCCGGGTTATGAGTTGTTCTGGATGTGCTGTCTAGGCTATATGAAACTAGGCTACTATCTAGGCTATATGAGAAAGGCTGCTGCAGCCTTTCATTTTGGTATGATGTACAGCTGCCTGTAGGAAGTATCTCTCATAGGAATGAAACTGAAGTCATCATCATTATCTATGCAGACAGAGTGCACACAGAGCCCACAGATCATATTGCAGCCACACTTGTCTGTTTCAGAGATTCTCTCTCAACAGGAGCAGCCCCTCCCATGTCATCACAGCTCTCAGTATGCAAAGCAGGAAATCTGAGCCAGGGGGTGGCAGGCTTGGGCTTGAAAAGACTGCACAGAAGAGTGACTCAGCTATAATGATTCCAGGTCAAACCTAGACTGAGCCAGTCGGGGATTCTTATCACAGCTGATAGACTAATTAAGCAGATAAGAATGAAACTAAAAGCAGGGTAGGTGTTTACTGTCATGTTTCCACTGAAAAATGTAATAAAATACATGAGGGTGTTTTGTCTCTGGTTCTCTTTAAGAGGAACTGGTTGGGATTAGGTAGTATTTCAAAGGAGGATCAGGGATGGGCATTTTTTTATGAGTATAAATTGTTTATTAGCTCTGGTTGCTGCTTGCCAAGTTGCCATTGTATTCAGCTACTTAGTGTAACGATCGGTGTACCACAGAGAGGGTCTGATTACCGGTGATCTGCAGTATCACCGAGAATGCAGAATATACCCGATTATTGATGATCTGCAGTATCACCGATTATCAGATATATCTACTAATCTCTGGACACCTGAGATGAGAGTGTTTGGTGCAACAGTAATACTTTGAGGAAAGCACCCGGAGAATGGGAGCAAGACAATAGGATCTACTGTAAAGGGTTAGCTTCCTTCCACGAGCCTGCTGCTCCCCAAGGGGCGGAGCCAGGCTGAGACAGTGGGAAGGACAGAACGTGAGTGACACCAGTGGTGGAGTGTCACTGACAGATCTGTGAACTATCTCCTAACAGGGGAGATAGTTCTCGAGGTCGGACAAGCCAGGTCGTAAACACACGGACAGATAAAGTACAGAGACAGTAGGCAGAAACAGAATCCAGAGACTAGCCAGGTATCGGCAACAGAGAATCAGAAATACGAGGTACAAAATCAGAGATCAGGAGAATGGTCAGGAATGCAGAAAGTCATAACAGATAAACAACAATGTCTAAGCTTGAGTGTGAGCTCCAAGATTCTCACACTCCAGGACTAACTAGATCATACAAATAATACAGATGGTACAGAATTCCTAGACTAAGGTGTGAGATCCGTACCCGTCAACACCTTGGAAACTAGTCTAGATCACAATACAGATAATAACAGAATTCCTAAGCTAAGGTGTGAGTTCCGTGATCATCAACACCTTTGGAAACTGACTAATAAACACAGATACTGACAAGGTCTGAGTGCTACCACGTAGTGATCGCAACGCCAGACACCAGAAAAATGACCAGCACCCAGTATATATAGTACAGTGCTCTCCAGCGCCTCCCCTAAGTGCTGGGCCAATGAAAGTTGCTGCAATTGTCAGCTGACTGGCCTGGTCAGCTGACCCTCCTCTGACTGCCATAAAGGCCCTGCCTCTCTGCGCACGCGCGTCCTCCTAAACCAGTGTGGACTATCAGTCCCAGCCACACCAGTCATGTGTTGTAATGTAGCTACTGTATTGGATGCGGAATCCGCCGCCACGCTGTCTGAGCGTGCGGCGTTTCCTCCGCATTCCGCCTTTCTGAGAGAAGCAGGCCTATGCGAGCAACTAGCCGCATTGGACGCGGAATCCACCGCCCTGTAGTTAGAGCATGCGGCGGTTTCTCCGCGCTCCGACTGCGCCCCAACTGCCATGTCAAACGCGGAATCAGCCGCCTCACTCTGAGTATTGGCGGCGGCTTTTCCGCGTTTTCTCACACTTAGCTTCTTATGAGCTTGTACTCACTTGTGCTTCTCCAAGTCTCATGTCCCCAGATATATCCCATTTAATTAATGGGGGTCCACCACTGGCATGGCCAAGATGCATTACCTCACATTCATTTATACTGGCTCCTATGCAATTAACTTTTCACATCTTATCAATAAAACACGCTCCCAGCAAGGGGAAAAATACCTCAAAATAAGATTCATATATCTTCTTTAAAGGACAACTATCCAAGTTAACTACAATTCTAAATGCCACAAGTATTTCCAGTAATTGCTAGCAAATAGCTATACAAAGGCTTTTTTTCATCTTTTTATTTCCTATGTGAAGAAAATATGACATTTACAGAGAACAGTTCTCACTGTAGGAATTACTATGGAGGACTGTGTCCAGCACATCCAGCATACTGAAACAATGTTCATTGGCTTTAATCCTGTGAGTAAAATGTGTTCAGAAAGATAGAAATATAGCTTCAAATAGGTGTGTAAATAACTCATCAGCTGCAGCTCTGTGTGTCTGATCCTGTATGTCTCTCTCTCTCTCTGTCTTCGCAGTGTACAGTAAATAGTTTACAGACAGGACCAGCTCATTCTGAATGGGAGTGGGAAGCATGCAAGAACAGGAATAAAGTGCAGGTCCTTCTGTTCAGGTCCTTTCTCTGTAGCTGACAAATCCCTCAGCTTTTCTCATATGATTTGTGAAAAATCATATGAGAAGTAGCGTCAGACACCAGAGTGAGGAGCATCCGCGGTGGAAGGTATGTATATCTGCCGCTGCCCGCCGCCTGCACACACACTTATTGAGGCTGGAGAGGAGCGCAGAGGGGAGAGCCCAAGGTGAGGGGACCATCCCCTCACTATGTGTGGCCATGGCTTTCCCCTCATGCTGCGACCCCTCCAGCCCCCTAAAATGGCCCTGAGCAGGCCCCGGGGGGCCCACCAGTGCAGGGGCTGCAGCCCCTATTGTTACTCCCCTGGCCCTAGACTATGATACATGCACTACATGATACATACATAGACATATGACTATGGTAGGGACTAGATTGTGAGCCCCTGTGAGGGACAGTTAGTGACATGACAATATACTCTGTACAGCGCTGCGTAATATGTTGGCGCTATAGAAATACATTTCACACACACAGCAGGCAGAATGTAGACAAAATGGATGCCATATAAGGTCTACTAGCCAAGATGGCTACCCTGTGCTGTATATTAGTAGCAGTAGGGTATTGTACCGTGTTAGCCATCAGTAAAAGCAAGAAGTTTTAAATCAGGATTATACCATTTATTGGCTAACTAAAAATGAATAAGAATAAGCAAGCTTTCAGCCTTAGCAAAGAAATGAACAGCGCTACTTAAGAACAGATGAATGCTTACCTGCAAAAAAGTGCAGACCCCACTCATGGGATACAAATACACAATGAGCACACATACAACCTGTCTACCACTTGGAGGATGTTAGTTTCCACTAACAGCTTGCAATGCAATTTGTTAGGTACTTATCCCTCCCACTGTCGTAGAAGTCTTTCCTCCATGGGAGGGGACCTAACACTAACTAAATCCTACCTATGCATATGCATAGCCTGGGCGCGCTACCAGTAAAATTAAGAATTGCGCAGAAAAAGTGGGATCAGCGCATCACCAGGCCGCCTCTGAATGGCCTCAGCTCAGAGATGCGCTGAGCCCCCCCAGGAACCACAAACGCACCTTGAACCCAAACAGAGGCTCTGCATATACACCAAAGAAAAACTAACAAGTGGGAGCAGCTGACCAGAATTAAATCAAACATAGCAAAGAAATGAACAGCGCTACTTAAAAACAGATGAATGCTTACCTGCAAAAAGTGCAGACCCCACTCATGGGATACAAATACACAATGAGCACACATACAACCTGTCTACCACTTGGAGGATGTTAGTTTCCACTAACAGCTTGCAATGCAATTTGTTAGGTACTCGTCCCTCCCACTGTCGAAGAAGTCTTTCCTCCATGGGAGGGGACCTAACACTAACTAAATCCTACCTATGCATATGCATAGCCTGGGCGCGCTACCAGTAAAATTAAGAATTGCGCAGAAAAAGTGGGATCAGCGCATCACCAGGCCGCCTCTGAATGGCCTCAGCTCAGAGATGCGCTGAGCCCCCCCAGGAACCACAAACGCACCTTGAACCCAAACAGAGGCTCTGCATATACACCAAAGAAAAAGGCTTTCAGCCTTGCAGCCTTCGTCGGGCTTACATCCTGTTAGTTTACCCTTGCCAGTTTTCTGTCTTGAAACTTTAGCAAGTTGATTGGACTTAATGGAAGATTTGTGCTTACAATGAAATGTCCTTTTCGTAACCTGATGCTTTTAAAACCGTACATTACTCACACTCTTGTCACGTTTAGGCATTGTTGTTTGATGTTGAATTAGCCTTTGACATCTGAAAACTAGCAGACACCTATTTTAACCTCTGAAAGTTAGATGCAAAAGGTGATAAAAAGTTTTAATTCCATCTCGTCACAGAAAGGTGTTTTTCAGTTTTGTTTTTCATGTGCTCAGAGTGAAATCCAACAGCTTATTGTTTTTAGACTTTGTTTTCAGTTTATCCTGGAAGGATGTGTGAAGCCTTTTCCAAAAAATGTAATGAGTTGTGCCAGGGAAAGCTGAACAAGGAATACAGCTGTTGGCTGACGGGTTAAGCTGGAGGGAGCTGTAACAAGCTAATTATTATTGTGTATTTAATATAGCACTGACATCGTACTCCGTGTGCTTTACCGACATTGTATATAGGTGTGCCGCTTACTGTCCTTTACAGTAATTCACAATCATATCTTAGTCGGTCATTGTGGTATAAGGCCAATTTGGTTTAGTTGTGTTACATTTTTTTTTTGGGGGGGGGGCAGTTAACCCAACTGTATGTTCTTGTGTTATGGGAGGAAACTGGAGTACCTGGAGGAAACCCACGTAAACACAGGATGAACATACAAACTCAGTGTAGATAGTGTTCTGCCCACATTTACACCAGGGAGTGGGACCCTAGTGCTTTAAGGTGAGGAGTGCTATCCACTACGCCACCGTTCAATCTCAAGTAAGGTTATCCTATATAACAGGGGTGTTGCTAGCCCCAAAGATTAGGGGCAGGTGCCCCGAATCTATTCTGGGGTGCCCCAGATGTCCCCCAGGCTGAGTCAATTGTGGTGCCTCAATGGCGGGCCTGCTGGGAGCTATGGTGCATCAATTATGCTGGGTGCAGTGGTGCCTCTATGTGGGCACTCTGGGTGCTGTGGTGCCATGCTGGGCGCTGTGATGCTTTTATGGGAACATGCAGGGTGCAGTGATTCTTCTTTGGGGCATGCTGGGAGTTGTGGTGCCTCAATCGAAGGCCTGTGGGAGCATGGGTGGGGGTTCAGTAGAAGGTCAAGGAATGCTATGAGGGAACTGCCAGATAACCTGTTTAAGTGATATTGCCTATTTGTGTGATATGCTGAATTTTTTTTGTATTAATGGATGGAGGGCTTCATCCAACATTTTTCTGAGCAGGCCAACTTAGACTGCTGCTACATTCATGTAAATTTGGCTCTACCCATAACCACACCCACATTATGGTGTGGCCACACCCATTTTCTGTCTGCAGTGCCTAAAAGTGCCCCGGATCTCTTAGGATCCTAGTAACACCCCTGCTATATAATAAAGCCCCTGTCTCTGCATCATCCTGAGTCCATGCTTCTAGACCTGACATTTTCCTGTCTGTGAACCTCATTGCATTGTGGGAAATAACAGCTTTTTCCAACTGCCAAGCAAGCAACAACTATCTGTGTACATATACTGCGGACAGTGGTGAAGGACAGAAGAACGAGGGCTTGCGTCCGTGGCCTAGCGTCCATTTTTTAATGGGCGGGCCTTTTTACTAGTATAAAACAATCTCAAATGTTGCTTTCTGAGAGGTGGCAAATGGCATATTGGGGTGTTAAGTAAAACTTATAAGCCTTGGCCAATTAGGCTTAATAGTAAAGATTTTGTTTCCCGACTCCAGATGGCAGTCAGATAAATCCTAGATCAGTAACTATAGCTGTAGATACTCTTCAATGCAAGGAAAGCATCCAGGCCCCTTAAAATCAGTGCTGCTCGGATACCACTTTTCACTATCTGGATCTAATTCGGATCCGGATACCCAGCTATCCGATCTGTGTCGGATATCAGAGTTCAAAATTTTCCAATCCGGATCCGATTCGGATATCCGACCTCAGTATCCGGGGTGTCCGGCCGGATTCGGATATCTGGATAGAAAAACCAGAAGTGCCCTTTAAATTGCTTTAAAAAGGGCTTTTAGGGCAAATGAGGCATGTATCATCATTATTTTGCAAAGGGAAACACTAATTGATGATGTAGGGACTTCAAATCCCCCCCCCCCAAAAAAATGGCTGCTAATTAACATTAGGCCTAGGTTCCAGACAGCGGTCGTGCAGCCCACATTGTGTCCAATGTCCAACCGCACAACTGGGAAATAGCAGTTTTCAGCCAAGACTCCTCCCAAAAATGACGCAGAAATTGTGTTTTGGGTTAAATATAGGTGGTATCAGTGGCCTGTGGCACCCTGGCCTGGCGGTGGGAGCTGCACAGGCAGCACGAGCAGGGCAATGCAGCAGCAGCAGGTGTAACGTGTGCCAGGAGCTTGCCGGACATGGCACGTGGCACTTGCCAAGTGTCGTGTGGCACTTGCCACGTGTCACTTGCCAAGTGTCACGTGTCACTTGCCAAGTGTTACGTGTCACTTGCCAAGTGTCACGTGGCACTTGCCACGTATCACGCGGCACTTGGCACGTGTCACTTGCCAAGTGCCACGTGACACTTGGCAAGTGCCACATGACACGTGCCAAGTGCCACATGACACGTGCCAAGTGACAAGTGACACTTGGCAAGTGCCACATGACAAGTGCCACGTGACACTTGGCAAGTGCCACGTGACACGTGTCAAGTGCCGAGTGACAGTCAGACAGCAGAGGAGAAGACACTAGTGCACACTAACTGTCACACTGGCAATGCTCACAGCACAGCAGTTCTGTAGAAAGCTAACACAGTGGTACTACTACTCTAACAACTACTAGCACACTGACTGCAGTACTACAGTACTAACTACAGAATAACACAGTAATCCTGCTATCCCCTAATCCCTAACCTAACCTATACCTAAGGCTAATAGCTTGCCAGCTGGCAGCAGCTGGCCTGGTCTGTGCACAGCACACACACAGACACATAGCAGCTGCATGCAGCACACACTGACTGTCACACAAATGACATCAAGCTAATTAATGATTTAACAATACTGTAGTGATAGTGAAGGGGTTAATCACTGAACAGCTTATCACTGTGTACAGCTCTTACTAGGCTAGCAGCACTGGAGCACACACTCTAATGCTGCATACACACTTGAGATAAAAGTCTTTGGAAAAGGCAAGATCACAGACCAATTATACCCCATTCCATGTAGTATGAGAGCTATACTCTACACAGTCTATTCTATGGAGCTGCACTCCCCATCAGATAAAATCTTTGCAAGATGCTGCACACAAAGATGCCCGTACACACTCAAAAGATCATTATCTGCAAAAGATCTCTTCCTGCAATAGATCCATTCCTGCAAAATGCATTCATAGTCTATGAGATCTGCAGATCCTCATACACACCTTGTTTAACAGACTTCATCTGCATATCTGGCAATCATCTGCAGATCTGAAAATCCATCCTGGTGGATCTGATCTGCAGATGATCTGCAGATGATTGCCTGTTAAACAAGGTGTGTATGATGATCTGCAGATCTCATAGACTATGAATGCATTTTGCAGGAATGGATCTATTGCAGGAAGAGATCTTTTGCAGCTAATGATCTTTTGAGTGTGTACGGGCATCTTTGTGTGCAGCATCTTGCAAAGATTTTATCTGATGGGGAGTGCAGCTACATAGAATAGACTGTGTAGAGTATGGCTCTCATACTACATGGAAGGGGGTAAAATTGGTCTGTGATCTTTCATTTTCCAGAGACTTTTATCTCAAGTGTGTATGCAGCATAACTGTCACACTATGACATCAATCAAGCTAATTAACGATATAACAATAGTGTAGTGATAGTAAAGGGGTTAATCACTGAACAGCTTATCACTGTGTACAGCCCTTGGCCCAGCAGCACTGGAGCACACACTCTAACTGTCACACTATGACATCAATCAAGCTAATTAACGATTTAACAATAGTGTAGTGATAGTAGTGAAGGGGTTAATCACTGAACAGCTTTAGGTTTATAACTGTGTACAGCTTCCCTTGCTAGGCCACCAGCACTGGAGCATGTCTCTCAGTGAGCGTTCAGCAAGACAATCTGTATCATCATGGCAGCCCTCATTATACAGGGGGGCTGGCCAGTGTTCCTTTCTGTGATTGGGTGCCAGGGCTTAGGCTGGGAGGCCTCTGATTGGCTCAATGAGGTCAGGGGGGCTGGCCAAGGTTCCCCTCTGTGATTGGTTGCTAGGGCTTCTGCTGGGAGCCGTCTGATTGGCTCCAGGACGTCATATCCTTAGTTACAGTATTTCGGATCCGGATACCCGCAATATCCACGGATATCCGCGTTATGCGCCCAAATATCCGTAGATAGCTATCCGGATTTGGGCCCAGGAATCCGAATCAGAAACGGATAGCTGAAAAAAGTTTGGATATCCAGGTTACCCAGATATCCGTAATCCTGATGAGCAGCCCTGCTTAAAATGCAAATATAGAGTTTGCCATAACTACTTCCTTTTAACCACTTTCACTGTGAAGGACCCTTTTCTAAATAGATGACAAAAACATTTTTCTTCAGACGCAGATCATGTCTCCTTGTCTGTTGTACAACCCTAGGGACAAAAAGCTCAACTGCCAAGCTTTTGCATTGCCCTCTGATGTATTTTACATGTTAATCATATATTTATTTATATATACATACATACATCAGACATCTTGCCTTTTTTCCAAGCTGAATAGGCCCTGTTTGTCCAACCTTTCTTGGCAAGTGAGATCTTCCATCCCTCTAATAAATATAGTTGCCCATCTTTGTACCCATTCTAGAAGTAGAGTAGTGGTAGAACAATCCAAGGTGAGGGCAGGCAGCTGACAAACTTAGTCAAGTATACAAGCCAGGGTTGGGGCAAGTGGCAAGAGTGCAAAGAAGGCAAACTAGCCAAGCCAGGGCAAGTGGAGCTCAACAAGGAACAATCTAATGAATCAGAGGTGGCGTAAACTAGCTGTTTTCTGTAATGCTTGTTCTGCAATAGACAGAAGCATACAACATGTTGTGGAACTGCTGGTCCCTTATCAGGTGTATGAAATAAGAAAAAAAGGAAAATGCAACTAAAACCTGTGCAAACTAAAATCATATAGCTTTACAAGACAGGATAGTTTATGAATCTGGATGTGAGCATTACCACATCCTGTTTGACAGGTTTCGTCTGGGAGACTTCCTCAGAGGCTTATGAAGGTAGCTGGTATTTTATGGTTTTCAAAACTATTTTGTTGCAAATCTCAGCACGTCTGTGCATAATGATATAATTATGGTAGCTGTATACATTGGACAGGTGGCTTTGATGCAACCAATTTAAATTATTTAAAGGACTTCCGAGGCCAAAATTACTAAAATGACACTTTACCTTTTCATTATCAGAATCCACAGAGGACGCCCTGCTCGTCTTCCGCTCCCTTCCGCCGTCAATCTAGAGTTTTCGGTTCCCCCAGGGCTTTCCACCACTAAGATGGCCGCCGCCTTGATCCGCGGCTGCGCAGTACGCTTTGCCGCAAGTGCGGCTGCGCAGCCTTTAGCCGGCATCCTCCTGAAGCGTACGTCGGGTGCGGCTGGAGGCGGGCTAAAGACTGCGCAGTCGCACTCGCGGCAAAGCGTACCCGTGCGTATAGCAGCTGCCTCCCTCTAAGAGGTATGATGAAATTTGCCAGATATTTGCATGATCCACTGAAGCACAAACTCATTTGTATACACAGTTCAAATCCATTGAATAGGATTGCATCAAACTATTCAGCAATACTCCATATGCAGCGCTTCCATCAATGTACATGTCCAGGCACAGATTTACATCACAGGAGCCTATAGGCACAGATGTCTTGGCACCCTAGACTTCACCCCCCACAAACCTACAAGTGTGTTGGCTGTCCCAGCTGTCACTTCTCCCTTACTTCCCTTCCCCATCATAGGTAGCTACAGGTGCCCCTTAGAATTATGTAGCCAGAGCTATCCTCAGTATTAGGTAGCTAGAGGTGCCCTCACTGAAGTGAGATCTGGTCAGTGGAATGCCGAGACCCGGATGAGTAACCTCTCATTTACGCTCTGCTTGGGACTCTGCATAGGTAGGGTGGGAGGAAGGCCCTTGGGGAGGGGACTGAGCTGCCTTTCCATCATCAGTCGCCTGTAGGCATGTGCCTACATTGCCTTATGGTAAATCCAGCCCAGTATATATCACTACACAACTGATCTTACAGTTGCAGCTCCTGTGTCTGATGGTCTGATTTTCCTGCACTGTAAGAGCTCCACTCACATGCTGCACCAGTGCAATGGTTGACACACTGCTTTCCTCCATAAGGTTCCATGATTAGCTCCAGCGGACGCTGTCAAGTCCACATGGTACAGCTTGTGAGATCACATGGGCACTGGAGTGTATTTACTACTTTTACAGAATCACAGGATCTAATACTACTCTTGAACTAGCTTGAAGTATCTGTAAAAGTTTTGTCAACAAATGGGCTTATACCTTTGCAACAATGCATTCCTCTACCTGCATAGCTTCTAAGCCAGCTACTACCTGAAGCACTTGGTCTGTACTCCCTCCTGACCAGCTTGTCCCGGAGCTTTGGTAGGTGGTGCTCTGAACGTTTGGAGAAGTGGCATCCATATAGAAGAGGAAGATTTAAAAACATGCCGGACAAATGATGAGAGGGAGGCCTTGAAATAAAAACCTTTACAGTTTAAACAGTAAAACATACAATATTAGATAATGTATCGACCGTGAGTCTGTAAGAGTAACATATGCACTCTAGTGCCCTTGCACAGAAATGTTTGTGCATGGAGAAAGCATCCCAGTAGGAACATTTGTACCATTCAAACGTTCACACCCATGTTCAGACCACGCCTCTGAGACATCCACTGACCTATTTAAGGCTGGATCTCACAGCAGGTCACAGCTGTAAAATCTTTAGCTTCGGCCTAGCATTGTCCGTGCCTGTCACTCTGTTGTTTCGATTCGTGTGGATTCATGCCTGATGGATGGAGTTACATGCACTGGTGTAACAATGGGGGAAGCAGCCCCTTCCCACGCGGGGCCCACTCAGGGCCGTTTTGGGGGGCAGGAGGGGTCGCAGCATAAGGGGAGAGCTTTGCACATCAGCAGGGAGGGGGGACAGCCCCCCCCCCTCCCTCACCTCGGGCTCTCCCCTCCGCGCTCCCCTCCTGCATCTATCTAATGCTGGATCCACACGGTGCGTTCGCGCACTCGATTTCCTGCTCGATTCCCGTCGATTCATTTATTTCCAACATGTCCGATTTGGATTTTGATGGATCATTAGGTCGATTTGGCATACTTTGCATGCGAATCGACCTAACGATCCATCGAAATCCAATTCGGACATGTTGGAAATAAACGAATCAATGGGAATCGAGCGGGAAATCGAGTGCGCGAACGCACCGTGTGGATCCAGCATAAGTGGCAGCAGCAATTATTACCTCCATTCACCATGGTGGTCTCCGATCTGCAAGGGCTTCACATTACTTCCTGTTAAAACAGGAAGTAATGTGAAGCCCTTGCAGATCGGAGACCCCTGGTGGTGAATGGAGGTAATTATAGCTGCTGCTGCCGCCATTGCTGCTGCCACTTAGATAGATGCAGGAGGGGAGCGCAGAGGGGAGAGCGCGAGGTGAGGGAGGGGGGGTCTATCCCCCCTCCCCGCTGAAGTGCAAAGCTCTCCCCTTATGCCGCAACCCCTCCTGCCCCCCAAAATGGCCCTGAGCGGGCTCTGGTCGGGGGGGGGGGGGGGGTCAGGGGGGCCTGCTCAAATTCTTGCATGGGGGCCCGGGGACTCCTAGTTATGCCCCTGGTTACCTGTATAGAATTTCTGAATTTCTAAAACAGAGTTCTCTTATTTTCTCACCTTGATAATTAAATATGTTAATACTAACTACGCCAGCTTTGTAGAGACTACCTCCCCACTGCATGGGCATAGCAATCACCCCTGCGATCGCCTTGGGGGCCCCTCCTCCTTCCTCTCCCCAACCGAAAGAGCAGCCAATTAGCAAAGAACCCACCAAATGCACTTACAAATACCATGTGCAGGAGTGTGTGTGTAATTTTTTCCTGCTACTAGAGGTTGCCTCACAGCAGAACACCAGGCATGGTCGGAAGAGCCCATTTCCGTTTCCGGGACAATTCCGCATACCGTCATACCGAAATTCCGCTACCGTTTCATTCCGACGGTATTCCGGAGCTGTTCCGCGGAATTCCGACGTATCCGGAATTCCATCGGAAAAATTTTAAAATCCCTCCTCCTCCCATCCATCCTCTTATATCATCAAGTAGGGAATTGCAGATTTTCAAAACAGCTTATATACCATAGCTGGGATTTGAACCCAGGACACAGTGTGTAGTAGGTATCTGTCTTACCCTCTAGACCATGAACCACACTACATGCTAAAGCTGGTCTAGCATAAACCATACTACCATTATGATCAATTCAATAGAAAAAGTAGCATGATTAAGGATTTGTACTTTTTGAAAAGCATGCTTATATACCATAGCTTGGATTTGAACCCAGGACTCAGTCTGTAGTAGGTATCTCTCTTACCCTCCAGACCATGAACCACACTACATGCTAAAGCTGGTCTAGCATAAACCATACTACCATACTACTTTTTCTATTGAATTGATCATAATGGTAGTATATGAGAGAGAGAGAGAGAGAGATTTTTTGGGGAAAATTCCGTTGGAATTATAAAATTTCTGCGGAATTCCGTTTAAGAGGTATAGGAATTCCGTTCCGACCACAGGAATCGGATTTAGCTAATTCCGGCCGGAATCACGGAATTAATAATTCCGTGGAATTTTCCGACCATCCCTACAGAACACTCTCTTCTGCCATTCGCCGGCTCCCAATCCTGGGGGGTTCAGGGACAAAAGAGGTCCCATGGTATCAATTTTGCAGGGGGGCCCTATTAAGTCTAGTTATGCCCCTGCCCCACTGCTTAAAGGGGCACTACAGCAAAAAAACTGTAAAATGTAAAATATGTGCAAACACATACAAATAAGAAGTACATTTTTACCAGAGTAAAATGAGCTACAAATTACTTTTCTCCTATGTTGCTGTCACTTACAGTAGGTAGTAGAAATCTGACAGAAGCGACAGGTTTTGGACTAGTCCATCTCTTTATAGGGGATTCTCAGGGATATATTTATTTTCAGAAGCACTTAGTGAATGGCAGTTGCTCTGTCCAACTGCCAAAAAACTGTGTAGTTGGCATGGAAGCTGGCCAGCATCATTGTTTAAATGCTTTTTTGGGAATATCTTTATAAAGAAAATAAGTCTTGCTAAGAATCCCCTATAAAGAGATGGACTAGTCAAAAACCTGTCACCTCTGTCAGATTTCTACTACCTACTGTAAGTGACAGCAACATAGGCGAAAAGTAATTTATGGCTCATTTTACTCTGGAAAAAAAATGTACTTCTTATTTGTATGTGTTTGCACATATTTTACATTTTACAGTTTTTCGCTGTAGTGCCCCTTTAATAACCTAATTCACTCAGCTGATTAAGCCATCCTGATTAGACATTTGCTCTGGCTTTGTAGATTTGTAGTCAGTTCGGCTGATGTCAGTTTGTGTTTAAAGGGTAGCAATTTAAGGGCCAAACAAATGAATTTACCAGAATTCACTAGTAATTCTCCAAAATTCAACATCACACCAAGGTACCTTGCCCTCAGCCCCTACTATCGTGTCACTACCCACTACCTTTAGATTGTAAGCCTTTGGCCAGGGCTGGTGCTACCATAGAGGCAAAGAGGGCAATTGCCCCAGGCCTCTAGAGCCTATAGGGGCCTACAGGGGCCCTGGGGAGCACAGTTAAGTTGGAGTTGAGTGGGTAGAGGGTGCAGCTGGCTCAGGGGCCCTGTGGAGAAATATAGCTGCAACAAAGGGCCCCTAATGCTGCTTTATGGTTGGGGAAGGGGGGTGTCTGCCAGCGGGGCCCCTGAGTTCATTTTGCCCTGAGGCCCAATTGTTACTAGAACCGGCCCTACTTTTGGCAGGGCCCTCCCTCCTTGTATATCCTATTTGATGGTGCATCCTACCTGAATAATGTAAACTTGAATTACTGGAACTGTTACTTCAGTGTATGATCTGGCATTGTGTACATTATAGGAATCATCAATCAAATCCTGCTTCCCCCCGTACTACTTACCCGGAGCTTCTTCCAGCCCTTGGCAGCCGCTATGTCCCTCGCCACAGCTCCGCTCTCCTCCGCTGGCTCCCGTTCCTCGACGGTGCCTCACCAGGTCATCCACTACTGCGCCGGTTCCAGCGCTGCTGTCAAGTCACCTCCACTCCGGACCACGTGGAGGTGGATGACAGCGGGGCGCGCACAGGCGCAGTAGAGGACAACATGGAGGTCGGTCAGCACACCATCGGGGACCCCGGCCCAGTGGCTAGGAGCAGAGCTGCAGTTAGGGACATAGCGGTTGCCAAGGGCTGGAGGAAACCCCGGGTAAGTAGATCAGGGGGGTAGCAGGATTTGATTGATGATTCCTTTAATGCTTATTGTCTGCATTGTGTTCACCCCTATTATCAATGTCTGTACACTTATCTATTGTCCAGAGCTGTGTAATATGTTGGTGCTATATAAATCCAATTATTAACAATAACCCTTGATAAACATATATTAGGTGTTTACATAATAGTAAAAACAACTATCAGCCTGCATTTACAATGGCTGCGGGCACTTTTTGGCACAGGGTGAAGCCGAAAGATGGCTTACCCTGCATTAGGCAAACGCCTGCGTGGCGTTAAAGAGGTACTTCAGCCTAGACAAACATACTGTCATTAAGTTACATTAGATATGTTAATTAAAATAGCTAGGTAATATAATCTCTTACTCACCCTGTTTTAAAAGAACAGGCAATTGTTTGATTTCATGAGGGCAGCCATCTTTTTGGTTGAAAGGAGGTGACAGGGAGCATGAGACACAGTTCCAACGGTCCTGTGTGCTGATCACCCCTCCCAGTTGCTAGGCAACGTGAACAACAACATAGGAAATCACATCATGCTTTGCACAGCATCAGGGAAAAAAAGCCTGGGCAGTTTTCTCTGATGGGTGGAGCTTAGCTAAAATGCAGCTAAAAATGATGCTTTGGTAAGAAAAACAAAGTTCTGATGCTGTGAAACTGTTAAAGAAACACCAAGCCTTTTCAGTTCTGCTGAGTAGATTTTTAGAAAGGAGGTTCACTTTAATGCTATTCCCCCTCCAAGTGGTCGCAATTCAGGGAACACTTAATTCGGGTGCCGGCTATCTCCGGCACAGGAATGATCTCTTTATTCTTTTCTAATTTGTGCTCCGACTATCACTGGTGCCCAAATTATTCACTAAGCACTGCTATACCCGTAATTCTCATTACCGCCTATAATGACGCCCAACGCGCTGAACCAAAATGAGCTAATTAGCGACTGCATTATTGAGACCTGAAAATAAGGTGACTTTGATTTGAAAATTCAGAACTTCTGCGCAAATATATCCCTGGTCTGGGCGTAAATCCATCCAAGTTCGAAATCAAACACCATCACTACTCGAAGTGACCAATCAAAGAACTTGCTCAGCTATGGGCCGTGTTTTGGTCAAATTCTCCTTGCATTGGTTATAGTAAATTTCCCACAATTCTTAAAGGTGTACCCGAGGTAACATGTGACATGATGAGATAAACAGGTGTGTGTAGAGGGCAGAAAAAATGTTAATAACCAGGCTGTGTTGCTGGTTTTATTTTGCTGCCTGAAAGAGTTAATTTTCAGGCATGCAAGTGACAGCTTCTGTCTTGTCGGTAACGTGTCGGGAATATAGTAAACCTCACCGAATTACAAATTACAGCCATAGAAGTTTTCCTGGCAGAATATAACTTCTGAGTTCAGGGAGGGATAGGAAAAGGTCAATAATTCATGTATTTTCACTCTGGGACACTCAATAGGCTGCCGATGAGCAGAGACAACAAAACATTCATTATACTGTACTTTGTAAATGTTTAAATATAAAATAAAACCATGTGATATCTAAAAAAGGGTCATTTTTGGAAGAAGAAGGATAAATACGATTGTTTATGTCATCAGTTCATTTTCACCTCGGGTTCACTTTAAAGTATGTGATGCCTAAACAGATACCAGAAGCTCAGCGTTCTTGTAATGAATCAGCAGTTGCTCAATACTTAGAGAATGAGTCAAGCTTTGCATGTCATAGAAAGCTTGTTTCTCAGTATTTCTCTTGCATTGCTAAATGATTGCACAATATAGGTTACTACTATAGTTTATTTACTGACTGTCACTCTGCTGAATATAGATTAGCCTACTTAATGAAAGTACTCGCAATTACTCAGCTTTATGTGAGCGAGAAGGAACTCCCGTCACTTGTCACACTTGTATTGTGTGGTACAAGACTGGAGTTCTAGTTTAAAGAAAGCCTGCGCTGCTCGAAAACAAAAAAGGTAGATACTTACAGGGGCGTAACTAGAAATCACTGTGCTCCCCTACAAAACTGCCATTATCCGTAGTTAGCATGTATGTCTAACTGCACTACTTTTTAACAAGCTGGAGGAGATGAGTAAAGGCTTTTGGGAACCCATTGATTTTGACACAGTTTATTGTAATTAATGGCATGTAGTGCAATGCGTTTTATGGGGGTATCCTCCCCCTACTTCCTCAGGTGTGTTTTATTACACTTCATTCATTCTAATGTATTGAATTGCATTTTATCTTCAACATCATTAGTCACATTGTGAGTACTTTTTTTGTCTTTCGATCTAGCCACTGTAAAATACACAGCTGCTCACCTGATTGCCTCCAACTTCGGGAACCTTCCATCCAGGAGTTGTACACCGCCACTGCCATACAACACAAGTGCGAGTACAGCCTCACCTGCGCAGTGGCACAGAGCCACTGGTGGACAAAGGAGAGCGCGGCTACAAGAACATATCCTACAAGCTCTTGTCGGATATGTTCAGAGGGTTCCTAGCAGGGAAACTCAAATCCGATTTCGGGTGAAACCCGGATAGTTGCTATCCGGATTTCACCCAGATACCTGTTGTAATGAACACTAGAGAGGCAGCTGCGGTGAACAGCGCTACCACCGCAGCTGCCTCTGTTCCCTTGCCTAGTAGTCAGACCTTTTGATAGCTTAAATATCTAACTTGATAGACTGTATATTATCTGTGTATGACTCTGGCTCGTTCTGACTACTCTTCCGCTCAGTGATTCTGTACTTCTGCCCATCTGATCTTGTTGCCGACCTTTGCCTGATACCTCATTCTACTTCTGCCTTCTGATTTTGTACTGTATCTGTTTGTCTGTTGCCAACCCGATTAGTCTGACCACTCTACTCTCACCAGAGGGCCCTGACTCTGGTGAGGGGCTCTGTACTGTTAGGACCCACCAGCTCCTCTGGTGAGGTATTGCTACCTGTCAGTACTACTGTTGCACCAATCACCTACCTTTACTTTAGCTTTCACATTAGCTGTCTGGTATACTTGTATTATTGGTGATTCTGCAGATCACCACATAATCAGGTATATATCTGTATTATAGGTGATACTGCAGATCACCTCATAATCAGAACTCTGTTACTTGCTGACACATATCGTTACACCTGTGTGGGCTGGGTCAAGCTTACCTGTCTGGCGTCTTCTTCGGGCTGCGTTCCACACGGCGGTCACGTGAGTAGAAACAATTCCTCCTTCCAGGTTGAAGAAGGAAGTGTTTGTAATCACGTGATGTGCGTGGAACGCATCATGGGAGGAGCCGAGGGACGACCGAAGAAGACGTCAGACAGGTACGTTTGACCCCGCCACCCAGATCGCACAGGTATTTGGGTGAAATCCGGATAGCAACTATGTAGGTTGCTACATGGCAACAATAGGGTGGAGGAGAAGGTGGGAAGCCTCAGGACTATCCAGAAACTCCACCCTGCTTTGGTAAGTATCTAACTTGTTTTTTTTTACACAACACAGGCTTACTTTAAAGTGGGATAAAACTCTGACATAACATTCAATAAAAATGTGTTGTCCTTCTCTTTATTTCCCATACAGTTACCATATTTTCCTTTGATAATGTTTGCTAAATATATCAGACAAAGGAATGTAAACAAAAGATAATATGTCAGATGCGGCCAGAAGCGTTCCACTGAAGCAAATAATCTTTTAGAGCAAAGAACAAATGCTAAGGTTCAGACCACTTTAACCCCCCTGGCAGTCTATTAAAAACTGCCAGGGGGCAGCAGAGCAGTTTTTAATTATTTTTTTTCAAATCATGTAGCACATGATAGCCGCTGTGCAGCGGCACCCCCCTCCCCCCCCCCCCCCCCGCCCACTTCGATCGCCTTCGGCGATCTCCGATCAGGAAATCCCGTTCAAAGAACGTTTCCTGGAGGGCTTCCCCCGTCGGCGCGGAGGCTATCAGATTGCACACGCAGCTAGCAAAGTGCTAGCTGCGTGTTGCACAGAAAAAAGTGTGCAAATAGGCCCAGCAGGGCCTGAGAAATCCTCCTGCGCGGCATAGCCCGTGCTGAGCAAGGGCTTACCGCCAGGGAGGTTAATGATCATGATGTCATCATTAAAGACCACATAATTATTGCCATCCATAAGACAACCAAGAACTCTGTAAGCTATTTGTTTGGTAAGGCAGGGGTCAGTAGCTCACTGGCAGATTCATTTAAAGGGATACTGTAGGGGGGGTCGGGGGAAAATGAGTTGAACTTACCCGGGGCTTCTAACGGTCCCCCGCAGACATCCTGTGTTGGCGCAGCCACTCACCGATGCTCCGGCCCCGCCTCCGGTTCACTTCTGGAATTTCTGACTTTAAAGTCAGAAAACCACTGCGCCTGCGTTGCCGTGTCCTTGATCCCGCTGATGTCATCAAGAACGCACAGCGCAGGCTCAGTATGGTCTGTGTCTGCGCAGTACACTCCTGGTGACATCAGCAGGAGCGAGGACACGGGCGTGCAGGCGCAGTGGTTTTCTGACTTTAAAGTCAGAAATTCCAGAAGTGAACTGGAGGCGGGGCCGGAGCATCGGTGAGTGGCTGCGCCAACACAGGATGTCTGCGGGGGACCATTAGAAGCCCCGGGTAAGTTCAGCTCATTTTCCCCCGACCCCCTTACAGTATCCCTTTAAATAATTTAAATCTGCCATAAATATCAACCCATGGAGGCCTCCAAGTGAATAGCTTAGAAAGTTAATAATTTATTTATTTTCCTTTAGTGGTTAGCAGAACACCTGGATCCACCCTAATTTCCATTGTGGATGTCCTATTCAAGGCAGATAAATGTGCGCATAACTCTTTTCAATGGCCTATTATACTGCAGGGTCCATATGAGGTGTATAGAATTTCTGCACTACATTCAGGGAAACACAGCAAGTTTTCTTGTGCAGATTGTAGAACAACGAAAAACAAGTGCTGAAAAGCTACCTGTGTCTTTATTGCAAACCCTCTGAAATATTCTAGGTGGGATTTCCTATGCTTTGAAGAACAGGACGGCAAAGACAAGACGGAAGTAACACAGCAAGTAGCCACATCTACTGCAGTCAAAATAATATGTTTAGGCTCTTAAAACAGACCTGAACTCAAAACTTCTTCTCTGCTCTAAAAGTTAAGCAACAGCCTACTAACATTTGAAGAAAAACTTTTTTGTTACAGCTGATACAAATCCTGCAATAAATCTGCAGTGTGTCTCCTTCCTGCTTTCATGGAAGCAGACATAGGGTAAATATCCTGTGTTTACAAATTAGCTGCTCTGCCAAGGCAGCCAGCTGGCACAGCTGAGAGATCGAATTGCACTTGCGATTAGTCACAGATGAGGGGGAATTAGACAGGCTAAGCTCTCTAAATACATACAGGGTGCATTGCTCTAGGTTTTCCTTCTGTCCTGTGCAAGAGTTCAGGTCCACCTTAAAGCACACCCAGGGCCGGACCGAGGCATAGGCTGGAGAGGCTCCAGCCTCAGGGCGCAGTGTAGGAGGGGGCGCACAATTCATTCAGCTGTCATTCCTAATTGTGTTTGAAGCAGAAAGAAATAAGAAAAGGGGATACATAGCAGTGACTGCAAGACAGATAACTAGATATTAAGGTGTTGGGGAGGTTGGGGGCCCTGGGGCACTTCTTAGTCTAATAGCAATCAGTGTGTGACGGCTCGGGAGGCAGGCATGGAGGGGCGCACTTTGGTGTCTCAGCCTTGGGTGCTGGAGGACCTTGTCCCGGCTCTGAGCACACCTGACCACAGGCAAAGCTACCTAAGGGAGGTGCAGAGGTATGTTCATTCTGGATCCACATACCTCTGTGTGTTGTCCATTCCATTCCATTGTTCCCCCCTGTCCTGTAATCACTCAAAACTTGAATTTTGGCTAAAGTCAGATTTTCAGACAGGAAGAGGCGGGCTTGCCGCAATGTTGTCTTCTATCACCCTCCCGCTGCCGCCCCTTCCCGCCCCATTTGTTCCCTTTAAGAGGAGGGAAGGGGAGGGTGAAAATCTAATATAAGGGAAAATCATACCAACCCCGCCTCTTCCTGTCTAAAAATTTGACTTTAGCCAATCATCAGATTTTTCAAGAAATAATTACAGGGACTGGGGGAAACTTGTATCTGATCCCACAATATCATGAGCAGGGACCTCACAGCGTTGCAGTACTGTAATGCCATTAAAAAAAAAAAAAAAACTTTATTAAAAAGATTGCAGTCACATGCAAATGTGGAGTAAAACAGCCTGAGTTTGGGTAGCAGGCTTTCCTCCATGTGCCTCCTTGTCACACTGTAAGAAGTTAGTCATGTTACACCACCTCTGCCAGTGTTCCCGCTTGATAGTCCTCTTGGCAGCAAGACTGCGTTTCACTGAGGTCCCTGCCCGTGATATTGTGGAATCTGATACAGCTGATCTCCAAGTGTCAGAAAAGGGCCTGGGGAAAGTTATCACCTCCCAAGAGCTATTTTTAACCAGTCTGACATAGGTCAAACATCCAAGACTGAATGTCACTCTAATTGGAGGTCTGCTGGAGACGGTCGGTGGTATGAATTTCATGGTGCAGCCGCTGGCATTACTATAAGCTGAGGCCTGAGGGTCATGAGTGCTGACTGAGATCACACATCAACTGCAGTATAATTCAGAGTACTTCTGTCATCTTGTATGCTTTTCTTTGTTTCAAAAAACTTTAATAGAATTTTAACAAAATATTCAGAAAGGCCATTTGTGCAGGACTTCTACAGTTAAAGGAAACCTAAAGCAATCCCTCTTACCAAAATACACATAAAGCTTATCTTTTTAAAGTTAAGCAGACACTTACATTAGTGTCTGCTCTTATATTTATCCTCCGTCATTGCTTTCCCCGGATGTTGTGCCCCCTCAGCATTTGCCATCGACTGGCCAGTCGATGAGCTGCCAGACCTCTCTGGGTCCAAGTGCCGCTGATTTTTTTTTTTTTAAATAGCAGGCGCACTGCAAATTATATGCGCGCACGTCACCTCGTGACCCAAGTGCACGCGCGTGCTCATGTCAGCGTGGTGACAGTGCACAGGCATCTCTGCACCCTGTAGGATGGACGCGAGCAGGAGTACAAGACGCTCGTGCGCTGATAACGGTGCACGAGCGGGGAGAGGGAATTCACGCGCTGTCAGCCGCTCTGAACACGAAAGCAGAACGGATGCAGCGCCATATTTACGGACCGTTAGAAAATAGACCACCAGCCGGACAGTATAAAGAAAAGCAGAGGAAAAATGCAAAGTAGCTAATTTTGATCAAAAAATGATTTCAGACTCGAAAAGGTAATTACTTAAATTAAGTCCCATTAGTTTAGGTGTCCTTTAACAGAATTGAGTTACAAAAAAAGAATCTTGGGTCTATTAATTGCCAAGAATTAAAAAAACTACATATGTATAGGCCAGAGGTGTCAAACTAAATCACGTAAGGGGGCCAAAAGAAAAAACCTAGCCAAAGTCGTGGGCCAAACATGGGGCTTGATTCACAAAGTGGTGCTAACCTACTTAGCACGTCTAAAGTCTTTAGACGTGCTAACCAGGGTGCTAAGTAGGTTAGCACCGGATCTCTCAATCAGATCGCGCGCTAACTTTGCGCCTAATCCTACTTCCTCCACCCCCGCTGCTTAACACCACATCATTTTTAAACCAATAAAACAATAAGTATTGTTTTCAAACGTAAATTAATGTGGCAACATTTTTTAACTCATAAAACGATAAATATTGTTTTATAATGTAAATTAATGCGAGGCCATGTGTATACCGTCGGGGCTGTGCGCCATTTTTAACTGTTCCGTTTAAGAGAGCTACGTGTCATGTAAATACATACACTTTGAAAAGGGATTTGTATATTGGCCAACAAGGTATGTTAAAGTTTGATGTTTTTTAGTCATCAGATGATGAAATATTGTTTTTTTCTCTGCAGAGATTAGCAACACAGAGAAATCACAACTGTTTAAAGCCTCATCTACACACGTAGATGAGGTGGCGATGCGGCGGCTCGATTAGCTGCCAGATCGCCTCTTCCGCGTCCCCGCACGTACCCACTCGTCGCGCGTGCGCCGGATTCGATACCCGTTCGTCCCCGCGCCGCTTATCTTCCGCTCGACTCCCTGCCGTTGTCCCCTCGCAGGGAACGAGTAGGGAATCGGCGGTGGGGAGATCCGTCCTGGTGGATCTGATCAATCGAGCTGCATCAGCGGCTCGATTGATAAGGAACATCGCCGCCGCATCTACGCGTGTAGATGCGGCTTAAAAGCTTGGTGGATTTTGTGAAACAATGTTCACTTGCCAGGGAGCCAGTTGCGAGGTTATCAGTAGGACAATTCTCATATGAGATTAAGAGGAAATGGGAAACGATGCATAATGTGCTAAAAGATAACGTGTCCCCAGCAGCATGAAGCCAAAAGCAAGAGAAAGTTAGGAAGCTGTACAGCAGGTCAGATCACCTCTGCAGCAATAACAGCAGTAATCTGACAGGCTGCATGGCTTCCTGTTTCTGTTAATTGGCTGCCCGCTGGATCGAGAACTGTAATAAATGTAAACACATCTTGAGGCAGGGAACACACTTGACTGTTTTTGTGTGCATTTTCTGCGCAAAAAAACTGAGAACATGAGAACTCATGTTAATCAATGTGCTGGTTCACACTTAATGTGTTTTTTTTTTGTGACATTCTGCATCATAATTCTGGACATTTTGTCAGCTTTCAGTATGAATTACATTAGCTGCTGTGAAAAAACACTTGGTGTGCAGAAAACGTACGCAGAAAAACGCGCGCAGAAAACTGAAAGACAAGTGTGTTCTCTTCCTCAAGCATGTCACATTTGTGCCAAAGATTTTCCCTTTTTAGCTTTTTATTTTCCCTTAGCTGTACTTGTGAGGTTAGACATATACACAAACACAAATGTGCTGGGTGCATACACACACACACACACACCGCACACGCACATACGCACACACACACACACACACACACACACACACACCGCGCACACACACACATACACACATACACACACACATACACACATATACACACACACACATACACACATATACACATACACACATACACACACCCCCACGGCACACGCACACACACATACACACACACCCACACGCACACAGGCACACCACACTATACACACGCACACACACCACACTATACACACACACACACACGCGCACACGCACACACTATACACACACACACACACGCGCACACTATACACACACCCACACGCACACAGGCACACCACACTATACACACGCACACACACCACACTATACACACACACACACGCGCGCACACGCACACACTATACACACACACACACACACACACACAAACACACACAAACACACACAAACACACACAAACACACACACACACACACACACACACACACACACACACACACACACACACACACACACACACACATACAGACACATACACATATACGTACACACACACACACACACACACACACACTCATACACACACACACACACACCTACTTTCTGAGATAAGAAAGAGGGACACTTAAGCCCTGCCTCTACCACACCCCTAATCCCACCTCCCGACATACCCCTATCACGCATACCATATAGATTTCATAAGAAAATATATTGGTTTGTAATTCAAACCACACTGGTCCTTTTTTTTCTGTCCCGTTATCCTTCATATTAGCATTTGAAAATAAGAACTATATCAATTTAAAGCATGGGAGTAAAGTTTTGAGTGAATTAAACACATTTTTCACTAGATAAAATACATATATTTACATAGATCTGTTTATCAGTCCTGAAAGAGGGACAAAATTAGGGAGAAAGAGGGACAGAAGGACAGGACTGTCTTTCCAAAAGAGGGACAGTTGGGAGCTATACACACACATACACACACACTCACACACTGCTACACACATGCACACAAACTGCTACACACACACACACACTGCTACACACACACACACACACACTGCTACACACACATACACACACACTGCTACACATACGCGCACACACTGACACACACACACACACACACACACGCAGACACTGCTACACACACACACACTGCTACACACACACTGCTACACACACACACACACAGCTACACACACACACACACGCACTGCTACACACACACACACGCACTGCTACACACACACACACGCACTGCTACACACACACACACACACACACTGCTACACACACACACAGCTCCACACACACTGTTACACACACACACACTGCTACACACACACACACACTGTTACACACACACTGCTACACACACACACACTGCTACTCACACACTGCTACACACACACACACACTTATCAAACACACACTGCTACACATGCACACACTGCTACATGCATACACTGCTACACACACACACACACTGCTACTTACACACTGCTACACACACACACACTGCTACTCACACACTGCTACACACACTGCTACTCACACACTGCTACACACAAACACACACACACTTATCAAACACACACTGCTACACATGCACACACTGCTACATGCATACACTGCTACACACACACACAAACACACACACACACACACTGCTACTCACACACTGCTACACACACAAACACACACTGCTACACACACACACACTGCTACTCACACACCGCTACACACACACACACACTGCTGCAGCTTACAGCACTACTGTACACGGGGCCGGATTCCTGGAAAGGCTACAAAAGCCCGGGCTTTGTGCGGCTACAGCCCAAGGGGGCACCTGAGCATAAAAGAGGGGTTGCTACATATAACAATGGGAGGCTTAAAATGGAAAGTACCACATGAAAACATTGGTTCTCAAGCACAAAAAATTATCTAATTGAGCCTACATTATTTTGTCTTTGGACGTGCCTTGACCTGTATAATTGAGAGTCTGTATAGAACGTTCCAGCAGTTCTACCTGCCTGCCTGGTATAATCTGATAATATTTATATTAAATATTAACCTGTATTTATACTGTTATCACCTTTTGTAAGAACCATATTAATCCCTTTTCAAGCCTGTCCTAAACAGTAATTATTTTTAGCTGCTGGAACAAGTACCTAAAACAAACTTTAAAGCAAAGGTTTCCTCAGCGATTAACGTTATAAATATTTGCTTTCATTCTGAGCCAAAATTCCAGGCGATTGTCTTGAAAAGCGTATCTCCATCCTTCAGCCTTCAAAAACTGATTAGCCAATGGAGTAACGGGCTCTGCCTTGCTGTGGAATTCAGTGTTCTCTACACCTTCCTCTCGGACAACACAGGAGAGGTGCTGTGTATACAACCAGTTCCTCTTTGGCATTGTATGAAAACCGCTGCTCAATGCCACAAAATCTACTACTTCACACATAAACTATGGCAATGTGACAGCGTGAAATTCATTTACTTTAGGGGCGCACAAGAATTTGAGAAGATAAAAAGGAATAATCGTTTAACAGTAATCGTTTGACGCAATAACCCACAAGTCAAATAAATCTTCAACGGAACACAATGTCCATTGACGATTGTTTACTTTTATCATCCTATCTTCAAAAGCAACCCTTTTCTTTTTATAAAGCGACCAGAACTAGTGGAGTCTTGAAGTAAATTTAAGAGACCTTAAAGCGGGATTGACAGCCACAAAATCAAATACCATTTTCCCACTGCAATGCGTTTATTATGGATCCCGCAAGCTAACCCTGCTTTACAAGCGTTCCAATCAAATCATACATGTTTCTGCTGTAATAAATGTTATTTCAGTCAACTGGGCTCTATTTGGTACATTGCTGACAAGAAGGAAGCTTGTTGTTTTCCCTCCACCATTCTCGCTCCTCACTGATTGGCTGAGGGCAGTTCAGTGTTGTTAGAATTTAAGTATAATATTACTTTACTTTACATAACTGGTTTAGTAAAAGGACTTCTCTTAGAGAGAAATAGAGGCATTTCTGGAAGCACCATGTTCAGTAGATCATTGTGCTCTGGCTCTGCAAGGTCAGAATAGATATACAGCTCGTAAATAAACAAAGGACAGGTGTTCCATTAAAGGACCGCACCACTTGGAATAATCCATATATAATCATCTTTATTCACAAAAACATGAGTTAAAAACACTTAAAAATAAACAAGGATGGCCATGCCAGGAAACAAACCATCAATAAATTAAATCAAATGGTATCTATATATATAATAGACTAAGTGCCTCAACCTTCAAACAAGAAGAAGAAGTACTTTGCATGAGAAAATTTATGCGTGATCAAACACCAAGTTTAAGGCCTCTTTTCCACGGACTGTTGAGCTGTGTGCTCAGCAAGCAGTTACCAGGCAGCAGTGAGCAGATACCAGGCAGCAACAAGCAGTTACAAGGCAGCAACAAGCAGTTACCAGGCAGCAACAAGCAGTTACCAGGCAGCAGTGAGCAGATACCAGGCAGCAACAAGCAGTTACCAGGCAGCAGCAAGCAGATACCAGGCAGCAACAAGCAGTTACCAGGCAGCAGCAAGCAGTTACCAGGCAGCAGCAAGCAGTTACCAGGCAGCAGCAAGCAGTTACCAGGCAGCAGCAAGCAGTTACCAGGCAGCAGCAAGCAGTTACCAGGCAGCAGCAAGCAGTTACCAGGCAGCAGCAAGCAGTTACCAGGCAGCAGCAAGCAGTTACCAGGCAGCAGCAAGCAGTTACCAGGCAGCAGCAAGCAGTTACCAGGCAGCAGCGAGCAGTTACCAGGCAGCAGTGAGCAGTTGTGAGAGTTTGAGAGCCATTTCACTGCCTATTCACAGTCCATGGAAAAGAGGCCTTACCCTAGCAAGTCTGACATTGCAAATCTGGCCTAATTGGATATTCATGAGGCAATGCTCATGCAAATGCATGCACAAACCAATACCACAAAGCAGTCACCCTGCTACATGCTACATTAGCACTATCCGGCTTAGTGCACACCAGAGCGGTTCGGCAGCGTTTTGCGATCCACTTGCGGCTGCGGATACGCTTGGGTAATGTATTTCAATGGGCTGGTGCACACCAGAGCGGGAGGCGTTTTGCTGAAACGCATACTCCCGAGGTGAGGCATTTTTTGGGATTTCGGATGCGTTTCTGCCTCAATGTTAAGTATAGGAAAAACGCAAACCGCTCTGAAAAACGGCAGTTCAGAGCGGTTTTGCAGGCGTTTTTGTTACAGAAGCTGTTCAGTAACAGCTTTACTGTAACAATATATGAAATCTACTACACCAAAAACGCTTTACAAAAGCACAAAATGCTAGGTGAAATGCTACAGAAAAATAAGAAAAAGCGTTTCAAAATCTGCTAGCATTTTGCGGATCTGCTAGCAGTTTTTGGTGTGCTCCAGGCCTGGAGGAGCGCCACGGGGAGGATTCCCAATGCCCCCTTTTTATACAACTGGGGGGACCGCAGGGTCCCAGGCTCTCTCACTGCCTGGAAACCACAGCGGCACCCCGGAGGGGGAGGCTGGGTGGCGTGGACGACCCCCCCCCCCAAGTTTGGCCAGCGCCGGGGAGAGCCGTCTGCACCCACCTCCCAATATTAAAAACAGGCACTTACCTTAACGTCCATTGCGTTCTGCTACATGCGCATTAATTTGGGGGCACCACATGAGAAAGGAGAGAAGCATGGGTCACCCCGAGCTTTAGAGCTCAGGGCTGGCTCACATACAGCACTCCAGAGGGGGGGGGGGGGGACAGGCGCACTCACTCCAGGGTTCACACCACCGGAGCAAGCCATCCACCACCTGCCTCCAAAGGATACAAACTGCACAAAATGCTTTCCATGAGAAAATTAATGCGCATGTAGCAGAACCCAATGGACGTTAAGGTAAGTGGCTGTTTTTAATATTAGGAGGTGGGTGCGGACGGCTCTCCCCAGCGCTGGCCACGCTTGGGGGGGGGCAGCTGCGCCACCCAGCCTCCCACTCCGGGGTGCCGCTGTGGTTCCCAGGCAGTGAGAGAGCACTTTGCAGTATTGTTTTTTTGACTCTGCATAGTTTGGCATGCGAAAGCAAATGTATATTTGCATGAGCATTGCCTCATGAATAGCCAATTAGGCCGGATTTGCAAAGCCAGACTTGCTAGGGTTAAACTTGGTGTTTGAGCATGCATACATTTTCTCATGGAAAGCCTACTTCTTCTTGCTTCAAGGTTGAGGCACGTACTCTATTAGATAGATAGATGCGGCGTATGCTACGACGCGGGTTGGCTAGTAATACATAATAGCCAAATGGCTTTGTTTCCACATTACATACTGAAAAATAAAGCAGCAATGATAACGGATGGCAATGTGAAAAAACACATGACACACATAGCCAACCGCATATAAAATTGATATGGTAAAGACCAGTAGCAGCAGCAATAAATAAAGGTGTAAATCTAATACATGTGCAAATAAAACGTTGAAAAAAGATCCCAAACAGGAAAAAAGGAAGTGCAAATCAGCAAAAAGAAGGTGCAAAGTAGTGCAATAAGACAGCGTAGAAACACTGAAGGAAAGTGCTGGTGCTTACCGATAAGAGAGATCAGTTAGAGAAGTGAGGCATGGCGACCCATAGGTATCAGGAGGACGCCATGCCTCACTTCTCTAACTGATCTCTCTTATCGGTAAGCACCAGCACTTTCATTCAGTATGTAATGTGGAAACAAAGCCATTTGGCTATTATGTATTATACCATTTGATTTAGTTTATTGATGGTTTGTTTCCTGGCATGGCCATCCTTGTTTGTTTTTAAGTGTTTTTAACTCATGTTTTTGTGTATAAAGACGATTATATATGGATTATTCCGAGTGGTGAGGTCCTTGAAGGGAACATCTGTCCTTTGTTTATTTACATTATGTCTAACTAGTTCTTTTCTGCACACTCATTGATTATTATATTGATATTCATTGGTGTGGCTGATGGTGCTTGCCCATTAGATATCCAGCTCGAGATGTACAGACCTCCAGGCCTTGTGGGGTAAACATCAAGTGTTTTCATATTTCCTATAGGTAAACAATAGCCAGGGAACAGAAAATAATGTTCTCCGAAGAACAAGGCAACAGGTCATTGGAAAATTGAATTTTCCAGTGCATGCGCAGTAAAGACTGTGCTTGTCATGCTATCACATGTTCTTATCAGCCAATAGCAGGCGATGGGTTATTGATCCATCCCTGCTGGGTGATGTCACATTTAACTCTTTAGTGGCTAGTATAAAATAGCCAACGTGGGCTCCAGAGCTCACTTCCAGTTTCCACCTTCTAGCTTCAGACTTCACTTCTACTTTCATTTTACTTCTAGTCATCTACCTGCATGCTGTATATACGCTAAGTGCAACTAGCGTAGATGTACCATAAGAGAAAGCATGGTCTATTCGCAAGGCATAGACCAAGTTTGCATGGAACGCATAACATTCTACAGACTGATAACTTTGCTGAGGTCACAACATATGTAACGAGGATAAGATTGCTGCTGAACATATCTGTATATCTGTTTTCCGAATAAACACCTTAACCTTGGACGACGTCTAAGCAGTCCTATCTCCTGTGCTGTTGCTGTGATGAGTGTCAAGTTATCACACGTTCTGTGATATGGTGCCAAACAAAGGTATAGTGTTGTTGCCCATAGCAACCAACAAATATTTATTAGAAGTGTGACATGAGGCTGAGAAGGGAGAAGTTGCTGAAACATGGTCTATGCTGTGCTCACGTGTATTTACAAAGCAAGCTAGATATTATGGTGCAGTTTCTAAGAGAAAAAAAAAAGAGTAAGGGAGGACATGACATCAGGATTGGCTTCAGTCAGGAGAAGTAAAAATGGAAAATGCCAGGAACAGTTTTCTCTTTATTTACTCTATAAAATTCACTGAAATTAAAACATAGACAGTACAATACACCTGTTATGAAAGTAGAACAAGTATTTATCTATTTAAATGTGTGGGGTTTTTTTCTGGGATAGTAGGGCTGTTCCCGCTGCTTTAACAACCTGCTAGGAAGTGTCCATTTGGTGAACTTTGAGTAGCACATAGAAGCATAATTAAAATTTTAAAGGACCCTTACAGAGAAAAAACAAAGCAGTTAAAATCTAACAGAACTGACAGGTTTTGGCTTGGTCCATCTCCCCATGGGGAATTCTCAATGTTTTGATTTAAAAATATCCTGAACTGCAGTTTAACTGCCAAAATAGTAATATGCCAGCCTCCCTCCTCACTTGCACACTATTTTGGCCATTTGACTTGTCAACTGCTGTTTAGGAAATGCTTTTGAAAACAAAGAAAACCCTGAGACTCCCCATGAGGAGATGGACTTGTACTGTAATCAAATAGGGATTAAATCCTGACATAATGTTCAATAAAACACATTTTCCTACTTTCCCATACAATTAGAATATTTGCTCTTGTGCACAAGAATGAATGTCCATTTACAAATTAAAAGTTCCCAAAGTACAGTTCTGCTCTGAAAGCTGTCAATGCATTTTATTGCATAGCTGCTATAGTTATATATAATAAGTGCAGATTGGAAGGAGGGGGTGGAGCAGCACAGATCACTGGTAGGTGCAGGCTGGTAGAAGGGGTGGAGCAGATCACTGATAGGTGCAGGCTGGGAGGAGGAGGCATGGTAGCACAGAATACTGATAGGTGGAGGCTGGGCATGGCAGCACAGGACACTGATAGGTGTAGGCTGGGAGGAGGAAACATGGCAGCACAGGAAACTGATAGGTGCAGGATGGCAGGAGGAAGCATGACATCACAGGACAATGATAGGTGCAGGCTGAAAGGAGGCATGGCAGCACAGGACACTGATAGGTGCAGGCTGGAAGGAGGAGGCATGGCAGCATGGGACACTGTTAGGTACAGGCTGGAAGGAGGAGGAATGGCAGCACAGGACACTGTTAGGTGCAGGCTGGAAGGAGGAGGCATGGCAGCACAGGATGACACTGATAGGTGCAGGCTGGAAGGAGGAGACATGGCAGCATGGGACACTGATAGGTGCAGGCTGGAAGGAGGAGGCATGGCAGCACAGGACACTGATAGGTGCAGGCTGGAAGGAGGAGGCATGGCAGCACAGGACACTGATAGGTGCAGGCTGGAAGGAGGAGACATGGCAGCACAGGAGGACACTGATAGGTGCAAGCTGGAAGGAGGAGGCGTGGCAGCACAGAACACTGATAGGTGCAGGCTGGAAGAAGGAGACATGGCAGCACAGGACACTGATAGGTGCCGGCTGGAAGGAGGAGACATGGCAGCACAGGACACTGATAGGTGCAGGCTGGAAGGAGGAGACATGGCAGCACAGGACACTGATAGGTGCAGGCTGGAAGGAGGAGACATGGCAGCATAGGATACTGATAGGCGCAGGCTGGAAGGAGGAGACATGGCAGCACAGGACACTGATAGGTGCAGGCTGGAAGGAGGAGGGATGGAAGCACAGGGACACTGATAGGATCAGGCTGGGAGGAGAAGACATGGCAGCACAGGACACTGATAGGGGCAGGCTGGAAGGAGGAAGCATGACAGCACAGGACACTGATAGGTGCAGGCTGGAAGGAGGAGGCGTGGCAGCACAGGGACAGTGATAGGTGAAGGCTGGAAGGAGACATGGCAGCACAGGACACTGATAGGTGCAGGCTGGAAGGAGGAGACATGGCAGCACAGGGACACTGATAGGTGAAGGCTGGAAGGAGACATGACAGCACAGGACACTGATAGGTGAAGGTTGGAAGGAGACATGGCAGCACAGGACACTGATAGGTGCAGGCTGTAAGGAGGAGACATGGCAGCACAGGACACTGATAGGTGCAGGCTGGAAGGAGGAGGCGTGGCAGCACAGGACACTGATAGGTGCAGGCTGGAAGGAGGAGACATGGCAGCACAGGACACTGATAGGTACAGGCTGGAAGGAGGAGGCATGGCAGCACAGGACACGGATAGGTTCAGGCTGGAAGGAGGAGGCATGGCAGCACAGGACACTGATAGGTGCAGGCTGGAAGGAGAAAGTCTGGCAGCACAGGACACTGATAGGTGCAGGCTGGGAGGAGGAGGAGACATGGCGGCACAGGACACTGATAGGTGCTGGCTGGGAGGAGGAGGAGGCATGGCAGCACAGGACACAGATAAGTGCAGGGTAGAAGGAGGAGGCATGGCAGCTCAGGACACTAATAGATGCAGGCTGGCATGAGGAGATATGGCAGCACAGGACACTGATAGGTGCAATCTGGAAGGAGGAGGCATGGCAGCATGGGGGCACTGAGTGGTGCAGGCTGGTGCATGCTGGAAGGAGGTGGTATGTCAGTACAGCGGCACTGATAGGTGCAGGCTGGAAAGAGGAGGCATGGCAGCACAGAGACACTGATAGGTGCAGGCTGGCAGGAGGAGACATGGCAGCACAGGACACTGATAATTGCAGGCTGGCAGGAGGAGGCATGGCAGCATGGGGGCACTGAGTGGTGCAGGCTGGTGCATGCTGGACGGAGGTGGTATGGCAGTACAGCGGCACTGATAGGTGCAGACTGGAAGGAGGAGGCGTGGCAGCACAGAGACACTGATAGGTGCAGGCAGGGAGGAGGAAGCATTGCAGCACAGGATACTCATAGGTGCAGGCTGGAAGGAGAAGGTCTGGCAGCACAGGACACTGATAGGTGCAGGCTGGAAGGAGGAGACATGGCAGTACAAGGGCACTGACTACTGCAGGCTGGAAGGGGGTGCTGGGGTAACACAAATGAACTAATAGATGAAGGAGCTGGTAGGGCACTGGTCAGAGGATTATAGTAGCAGTTAACAGTAGAATAGGGTGGTATCTGCATTGCTCAGCACTACTTCATATGTTACTGATCCTGTGGCTTATCATGTCTACTTATGGACACCCTTAGATCAGACTGTTTAGTAAACCAGCACCTACTCAGGAGGAGACCTTGGGCAAGTCTCCCTAACACTGCTATTGCTTATAGAGTGCGTCCTAGTGGCTGTAGCTCTGGCACTTTGAGTCCACCAGGAGAATATAAATATGTCTTGTCTGTGTCTTTCAAACATATAAGACTGTGATCCACCTTATTTCGGAACAGTAAATCAGGTAGAAAAGCATAAGAGAAAAGGTCTCACCATCCCTGGTTGCTGAATACTGGACACAGTGCATCTCGTCTCCAGAACAGTTCATTGGTCTTTTCATGCCGCATTTTTCAGAGTCTCTTGCGAAACACGATTCACAGGTCACGCCATTCATTGTGGAATTTTGTGGATGCCCTGAGGAATTATTAATAAAAATGGTTTAGGGTTCACACATTTGCTTTTGGTTTAGATCACATGTGTCGAACTCTAGGCCTGGAGGGCCAGATCCATGCCAGTGTTTAGGATGGACTGAGAAAGAGAGGAATGCGTTCTACCTGATGGACCTCACCTTTCCTGATTCAGATCCATCGATTCATTTCAGCTGCGTAAAAAATGTGTGAAGATCTCGGCCCTCGTAGGACCGGTTTGGCATACCTGGTTTAGATCAAGAATGCAGCAGTGGCACCAAATTGAAAGACTACACTTTTTATGCTTGGATATGTGAATATTTATTTTTTTGGAACTGGAGATGGATAATTCAGAGTGCATTGTGTACGGTCCTTAACCACTTCCGGATACCGGGTGGTTTTGCTGATCGGTGCTGCGTGGGCTCTCCAGCCCGCAGCACCGATCAGCTAGCAGCCAGGCCGATCAGACTTCCCCCCTTTTTTCCCCACTAGGGGGATGTCCTGCTGGGGGGGTCTGATCGCCGCCGGCTGCTTGCGCTTGCGGGGGGGGCTCTCTTCAAAGCCCCCCTCCGCAGCGCTTCCTGGCCGCCTTCCCCTTCCCTCCCTCTACCTCCCCCTGTGAGCGGCGCAGGACGGAATTTCGTCCTGCGCCTGATGGGATAGGCTTCAGCCTATCAGGTGCCGGCGGTCCCCGGCCAATCAGAGGCCGGGGATCGCCGATCTCCGCCACGGCGCTGCTGCGCAGCAGCGCCGTATACATGTAAACACCGGGGAAGATCTTCCCCGTGTGTTTACATTTACCCTGCGAGCCACGATCGGCGGCTCGCAGGGTGTTCACGGAGACACCCTCCGTGAACTGACATGGAAAGGCCGCTCATACGAGCGGCCGTTTCCATGCAATCCACTTCAGGATTCAGGGGCGTAGTTAAGCGTACGCCGAATCCTGAAGTGGTTAAAGTGGATCGTGGGATAAAACTCTGACATAACACTCAATAACAACGTGTTTTCCTACTTTTTACTACCCAAACTGTTACCATATTTGCTTTTGTGCACAAATAATATTGCCTGTTTACAAATTACAAACTCCTCAAGTAGAGTTTATCTAGTGATCACTTTTCATTTCTCTCTGCTTCTCAGCTCAGTATAGCTCAGTTCTGGCAGTTTGCTAATGTTTACTAAATGTCTCTGACAAAGGAATGTAAACAAACAATAATGGGGTTGTTTCATTAAGCTTAATGACAGCACTGCGAGTTAAAAATCTCCTGCGTAAGCTATGTAGTGCAGCATAGCGTGCGCTTCCAACATAACGAGCACTCCATTAGCTTGAGCGCTCTATTAACTTAATGAGCGCTCCACTTCACTTGACAGTCAGCCTATTGGGCCAGTCAAAGTGCAAGAATCTCATCCTTTAAACCTACTTTAAGGGGGTGTAAGCCTACGGTCCTTAAAGTGAATGGGAACTGCATTTTTTAAAAAAATGAAGCAAATGCTTACCTAAGGAGAGGGGAGGCTCTGGGTCGTCCTCTCTCGGTGCTCTCTATCCTGTGCTGGCTCCCCCCCCCCGTTTCAATCCCCCAAAAGGGTATTTGAAAGACTTCGGGAGCAGTGTCCTCCCAAAGACGTGCGGCTCCATACTGCACAGGCGTGAGCGTGCAGGAGAGCGTGCTTGCGCAGGCGCAGTACAGGGCCACCCTTCTTCAGGAGCACTCGGGCTCCCCGAAGACTTCTGAAGCCTCCTTCGGATGAGTAAAGCAGTATTTGACTAATTTAGCGAGCCAGCACTGGAACGAGGGGACCAGAAGAGGAGCTGGAAGGCTCTATAGTACCCAGAGCCTTCCTTCTCCTTGGTTAAAGGGATTTTTACTCACCTGGGGCTTCCCTCAGCCCCCTGCAGCTGTCCGGTGCCCTCGCAGCCTCGCTCCGATCTTTCTGTCCCTGCCGGCGGCGACAGTCGCCGACAGGCTGGGAACGCGAGTGATTCTTCGTGTTCCCAGCCACAATATATCGCCCCCTATGCTGCTATTGCGGCAAGAAGGCAATAGCAGCATAGGGGGCGATATATTGTGGCTGGGAACGCGAAGAATCACTCGCGTTCCCAGCCTGTCGCCGGTTGTCGCCGAACCTGGAAGTAGCCGCCAGCGGGGACACAAGGATCGGAGCGAGGCTGCAAGGGCACCGGACAGCTGCAGGGGGCTGAGGGAAGCCCCAGGTGAGAAAAAAATCATTTTTTTATTTTCACTTAAGTATCCCTTTAAGTATCTGTCTCATTTTTTTTAAATGCGGTTCCCATTCACTTTAAGTGGTTAAAAATGTAATAGTAACAACCATGGGCATAACAATCACCCCTGCAACCTCTGCCATCGCAGGGGGCCCCAGAGGCTTTGGGGGCCCCTCCACCTCCCTCTCCCCAACCGCAAGTGCAGCCGATTAGCAAAGAAACTTCCCCAATCACTCATGTGTGCAGGATTTTGTGTAATTGTTTCCTGCTTCCAGATGCTGCTTCACAGCAGAACACTCGCTGATGCTATTCGCTGGCTCCCGATTACATGGGGTTCAAGGACCAAGGAAGTCCCATACTATCATTTTTGCAGGCGGGGCTTATTAAGTCTAGTTACGCCCCTGGTAACAACATCAATAATAGTTATAAGACATGACCTACCGGCAATGGTGCCATTGTTGCAGAAGTCCTGGTTGCAGCACTTGGTTGTCACTCTCACTTGGAACTCAGTGGTAGTCAGGGTGGCCGGGTGTGTACAGTCATATGAGCTTCCACAAGATTTCTGCAGTGTGGCGCTACTCAGAGTATCTGAAAAATGCAACATAAATACAGGGGCTTGTCAGTCTCTATCACAACTGTACTGATTGTAATGTGCTAATTACAAGTACGCAAAATGTCCCGAAAATGTTCGCAACTATGGCCATATGTAATTGGACAGTCAACTGATTTTGTGTAAACCATTCGTAATTTAACGTACTTTTCACATAATTTTTGCATAATTTTATGCCAACTTTAGGCCCCTTTCACATTTAATCAGTTGGTGTGCGTTAGTGTGCGTTGGTACGCGTTAGTATGTGTTTGTTCCATAGCAGTGCACTGTGACAAAGGAAAACATGGGCATTACTTTGAAAATCAGTTTTCTTTCCGTTTTAATTGAGAGCAACTGATTAAAGAAAACCTGAACTGAAAATTAAAAGTCAAAATAAGCATACACAGGTCATACTTACCTTCCATGTAGTCTACTCCTCAATCTCCTTCTCCTCTCCCGCGTCCTGTTTGTCCACTGTGATCAAGGGAATTCTCCGTCCTCCATTTTGAAAATGTGCATTATTTAAAAGGAAATAAGTATGGCAGCCTCTACTTCAGTTGCCCTTTAAGGTTCCCTGTATATGACTCTGAAGCCTCCTAAAATTCCACTTTTTAGTTAACACTTCTATTACGCAGTATCACCCTAGCTGAAACGCTGCATGCCCTTCTGGCACCTCAAACCAGTGCTGCTCGGATACCACTTTTCACTATCTGGATCTAATTCGGATCTGGTTACCCAGATATCCGAGAGGCGGCGATCAACGGGGATTGACGCGAGTAGAGGCAGAGCTGCAGCGCTAAGCTCTGCCTCTACAAGGAAGTGCTCCCCAGATTCCCAGATTTAGCCCAGGAGATTTGGGGGGTTTAAATACAGCGATCTGACGTGGGGATGCAGAGTTTTAGCTAGGCTGATATAGCTGAAGAGAAATGTTACATAAAAAGTGGCATTTTAGGAGGCTTCAGAGTCTCTAACTACAGAATAAACAGGCATTATGATATTGCTAAGATTTTATAATTAATTCATAAAGTACAAAAAAAAAAAAAACTGCAAAGTTTACTTCAATCCCAATTTTTTTTTGTTTATGTATATTGCTCTTTAAAATGCATAAAAATTGTGCCTAGGCTGAGATTGTAATATCCTATAACAGTGGCTGGATGGTGTAATGGTTAAGGGCTCTGCCTCTGACACAAGAGACCAGGGTTTGAATCTCGGCTCTGCCTGCTCAGTAAGCCAGCACCTATTCAGTAGGAGACCTTAGGCAAGTCTCCCTAACACTGCTACTGCCTATAGAGCGCGCCCTAGTGGCTGCAGTTCTGGTGCTTTGAGTCCACCAGGAGAAAAGCACAATATAAATGTTATTTGTCCTGTCTATAAAAATTATTAAATGAATGAAATGAAATAACTTAGGTACCAGCACAGTAAGTTCTCTGTTTATACCAGGATTGTGCTCTATAAACATGCATGGTATTCAAGAGTTGCGTAATTAAAACAATGCAACAGCATTGTAGTCAATACAATTTTTATAATTATACTCCATGTGCCAATAAATTATGAAACCTGCTCTTGACCCACTGAACTGTGTTTGACAGCAAAGGTCACATTGCAGGTCATACTGAACTCAGGAGGTCTGTAATATTCCATCAGCAGAGGTCCAACAACGAGAGATCAGATGTATGGAGAGTACAAATCTCAGTGAATCTACGCAGAGAATCACATCCTAGAGAATCTCTGTAATGTACGATATTTCAGTAAGCCTCTAGATTAGAATACCAAATGTAAAAAAAAAATTTCCTAATAAGTGGAATGCTCGAGTGCGGTGTAGGATCTCATAGAGGTGGTCCCCAAAAGGTTAAGGGCCCTTTCACACTGAGGCGGTGCTTTAAATTTACCACACCCTACTGCAGCCAAGTGAAAGTCAGGGGGAGTTCACACTCCCCACATTTCGGTACGCTGCGCTGGAAGTACCCGATCTAACAGGTGGCCATACTTACGTTACCGTGTGGCTCCTGCGGTGATCTGCATCTGACCGGAAGTCATGTAAGTCTATGGTAACGTGTGTGAAATTTAAAGGGATACTGTAGGGGGGTCAGGGGAAAATGAGCTGAACTTACCCGGGGCTTCTAATGGTCCCCCGCAGACATCCTGTGTTGGCGCAGCCACTCCCCAAAGCTCCGGCCCCGCCTCCAGTTCACTTCTGGAATTTCTGACTTTAAAGTCAGAAAACCACTGCGCCTGCGCGCCCGTGACCTCGCTCCCGCTGATGTCACCAGGAGTGTACTGCGCAGACACAGACCATACTGGGCCTGCGCTGTGCGCTCTTGATGACATCAGTGGGATCGTGGACACGGCAACGCAGGCGCAGTGGTTTTCAGACTTTAAAGTCAGAAATTCCAGAAGTGAACCGGAGGCAGGGCCGGAGCATCGGTGAGCGGCTGCGCGGCCACAAGATGTCTGCGGGGGACCATTAGAAGCCCCGGGTAAGTTCAGCTCATTTTCCCCCGACCCCCCTACAGTATCCCTTTAAAAGAAAAACGCCATAGTTTTTAGTGTCACGCATGTGTGGAAGCATATTTTAACAATACACTTTCATGCACATCATCAATTGCCCAACAGGAAGTGATCGTCACTTCCTGCTTGGCCAGATTCCAGATGGAAATCACTGTATACTAACCTGAAGGCTTGTTTTTGGTGGTGTGGTGCGGCCGACATACCTCCACAACCGCCAATCTGCAGTGTGAAGCCAGCCTTAAGCTCAACACACACCATACAATCTTGGTTGTACAGATTTCCCAAATCTATGTAGTATAAGGGCCAAAAGATTGAAAATACCTTGAATGATTAAATGGATAAGCTCTTATACTACATGAAAGTGGTAAGATTGAAAAAACAGATTGTATGGTGTGTGTTGAGCCTTAGGCAACTTGAAATTGACCACATGTATAAACCAAATTTGAGAATGTCTGCATTTTTTTTTCTTCTGAAGTCTTGGCTAATTTGTTTTGATTTTCTCATCATGTCAAGCAAAACGGGGAATACAATTTGATAGTAGGCCTTAATGTCCATCCAGATGCTGACTCCAATTTTTCTTACTGGCTATCAGAGCTAGCTGTTTAAGACTTGACTTTTCAAAGTGAGTTTTAGAGATTTCCCCCCAACTGTTTGTAAACTTCTGACTTCTACTAAAAATAAAGAGAGGTTAAACTGTAGGATTGCAGCAAACAAGTACTGTATGTACGTGCTTATAAGCCTAATTTTTTAGGATAAAAGATGTGCTGAAAAGTTGCCCACTCGGCTTATATGCAAGACATTGGTGCAAAACAGATGGTGGAGCAGGTTGTGTTAATGGAAGAGAAGCATAAGGATTGTGCACTAGTGATCCTGCTCTTACCAGCCTGCGCCCTGCTGTGTCAGTGCCCCCCATCCCCTGCAACATGGTGTGCAGAGTGCGCTGCTAAGACTACCTGTGTCCCCTGGCTTGTGGAGCAGAGCATGCCAGCAATGTGTCAGCGGTGCAAGGATCAGGGATTCTTCCTGTGTGGCAATTGCTGTCTCTCATATCTATGACGCCATCTAGTGGCATCTTGAGACACAGCTGTATGATCCTTGGGCACAGCTGGCTATGAGGAAGGGGGGCTGTGACTTGTACTGGGGGAACATCTGGCTGCCTGTGGAGGGGGCTATATTGGGGATGAGGCTTATATGTGAGTCGTTCACTTTTTCCTGGTTTCTGAGGGAAAAGTGGGTACCTCGGCTTCTACACAGGTCGGCTTATATGCGAGTATATATGGTATCTTCTTTCCCATAAGTGAAACAAAGCAACGGTTTGGGGTAAACCTCACTCTCTCTCTCAAGCTAAACTATTTTCTATCTATATTTTTGTTAAATGGAACCCGAGGTGAGAAATGTAATAAAGCTGCCATGTGTATTTCCTTTTAAACAATACCAGTTGCCTGGCAGTCTTGCTGATCTATCTAGTCAGTAGGGTGTAAATAACAGGCCTGGAACAAGCATGCAGCTAATCTTGTCAGATTTGTCATAGATATATGACTTGCATGCTTGTCCAGGGTCTATGGCTTAAAGTGGCAGAGGATCAGCAGCACAGCCAGGCAATGTGCATTTTTAAAGGGACACTTAAGTCAAACAAGAAAAATGAGTTTTACTCACCTAGGGCTTCCAATAGCCCCCTGCAGCTGTCCGGTACCCTCGCCGTCTCCCTCCGATCCTCCTGGCCCCGCCGGCAGCCACTTCCTGTTTCGGTGACAGGAGCTGACAGGCTGGGGACGCGAGTGATTCTTCGTGTTACTGGCCACAATAGCGCCATCTAAGCTGCTATAGCATATATCATATACCATATAGCAGCATAGAGGGTGCTAATGTGTCTTGGAACGCGAAGAATCGCTCGCGTCCCCAGCCTGTCAGCTCCTGTCACCAAAACAGGAAGTGGCTGCCGGCGGGGCCAGGGGGATCGGAGGGAGACGGCGAAGGTACCATACAGCTGCAGGGGGCTATTGGAAGCCCTAGGTGAGTAAAACTCATTTTTTTTGTTTGACTTAAGTGTCCCTTTAAGTAAATAAACATGTCAGCAGTCATATTCCTCTCACCTGGGGTTCCCTACAACAGGTGCTATGGTGTATTCTGAAAAATTATGGATCATAATTTGAAGTGCACCCAAGGTTAAAAAAAAGGTTTTCATATCTACTTGCATTAATGTTCTAAAGACTCTGCAGAACTCACAGGCAACTTCATTTGTCTGGCCTCCCATTAATCTTGTCGCTGTATGCCACATTCCTGCCCGTGACTGGGACCAGGCGGAGACCGACGCATACGCAGTACACTCTGTGTGTTACCATGTATTATGCTACTGCACAGCTGGGCACAACAACTGTGACCAACGGCATTCTGGGCCGTGGGCATGCAGTTCAGAAAGAATTGTAAATGTGCATTCCCAGGATGCTCCTGGTGACAGCTGTGACACACAGCCTTCATGTACAGAGAGGGAGTGCAACCAGAGTTCCAAACAGGGCAATCAGCAGCAAAACAGTGGAATGGTCAGATGAAAGAAGTAGCCTGGTGAGGTTTGAAGAGTTCCTAGAACACCAAGGCAGGGGGCGTAGCAATAGGGGTTGCAGAGGTAGCCACCGCATCAGGGCCCTTGGGCCAGAGGGGCCCCGAAGGACCATCCCTCAACTGCAGTATTAGCTCTCTATTGGTCCTGTGCTCATAATAATCACTTCTATAGATACTTTAAATAGTGGTAATCATTAACAAACTGTTCCCCATCCCCCTTCTTGCACCTCTGACACTGTAGTGCCATTGGCAGGTTTTGGTGGGGGCCTGTAATGATCCGCTCAGCTGGATGCACTGGCAGACAGCTGTTTGACCATTCCTCTAGTCTGTGGGCTGCAGGTCTCTGCAAGAGAGACCTGTCTTTCCATTACAAGTTTCTGGTCTGTTCTGCTGCTGAGGAATTTGCATACACTCGTTATGCAAATCCCCTACCTGCCTCCTTTGATGACTGGCAGTATAAAGAGCTATGTTTCCCAGAGTCCTTTGCTGGTCATAAGGGTTAGTTCCTGTGATACACTCCAAGTGTCAGCCTTGCTCTTTGTTTGAAGATTAGCCTAGAGTAATTCCTGGGACTGCACTAGGCAGTTTCTCTAGTGCAGTTAGGATTGCATATCTGTTTTGTTTGTTTGTTGCGATTGTTCTGTCCCAGCGGTGGTCGACAGGAAGTCGTTCTGATCTTTGTTCTTGGAGTCTAGCTGGAGCAGCGGTTGCTACCAGCTATCTCCTCTATCTGTCTTGCCTGGATCGCACTCGCCAAGCGCTAGTGCTGTGGATCCTATCTTTCACTTATTCCTGTCTTCTTATCTGTCTTGTCTGCTACGAACGCTTGCTGGAGGCTCGGTGAGGTAACCGTTAAGCAAGCGCTCGCGTCCTCTGTTTCATGTTTGTCTGTCGGTGGTTAGTTAGGCGTGCTTGTCTCTGTTGTGCTTATCATGCGGAGACTGCGCATAAACGTGTGCACTGTTGCGAATGAGTGCGGTGTTTGCGTTTAGTTAGCGTTTGTTATTTTCCTTATCTTCTCATTATATGGCTTGCTGTAGCCTTGTGTCACCTCTGGCAATAGCCTCTCTCGCGATTGCGTTCCTACTTCATATCTGCTGTTGTGTATGCACCGTCGCGGGTTGGCGACTAGTTTGGTGCACACACATACAATCTGTCCCTGTGCTCATTCTCTTTCGCAATCGCTTCTCTTGCGATTGCGTTCTCACTTGGTTTCCTTTGTTGTTGTATGTCCGCCGTCGCAGGGTGGCGGCTAGATTGGTGGACATACATACATTCCTCATCTGTGCTTATTCGGTCTTGTGTCGCTGTTAGCAATCGCCATCTCTGGCGATTGCCTTCTCTCCTGTTCTTCATGGTTGTGTGTGCACTGTCGCGGGTTGGCGACTAGATTGGTGCACACACATACCCTCTGTCGCTTTGCTCTCTCTCTTTCAGGGCTATCTTGCCCTGCGTTTCTTCCCTTCGTGCAATTCCTGTCTGGCGTGTGTGGCAGGGCAGAGGAGCTGTTCCTTTGCACTCCACAGCTCCACCTGTCGACAGGAATTTCCCTCTACAGGTGCATTGCACCTTTTGCTGGGTTTCCTCAAATTACACGCTTGTGGAGGATTTCCGCAGTGTCAGTGCACGTCTTGTGCGCTGATCATGGAGAGAATTCCACAATCGTTACAGGGCCCTTGTAAAACTTGCATCGGGGCCCACAGCTCCTTAGCTATGCCACTGCACCAAGGTAAGTATCTCTATTAAATACTTTATTTCTCCTTTTGTTGTCATTGATCTCTTAGAAATGTATTGTTGGCCCATACAGATTTATTTAGGATGTTTACTTCACTTTATTTTCATTGCCTAGCAATAATGATGTCACTTCCAGGAAGGAGTGCATATTTCCTGATGTTTGCCATGCGTCAGTTCAGCTTCAGAAACACCCAAAATTGCTTTTGTGTTTCACTAGTTGTGCTTCTAATTAATAAGAAACTTGTTTCCTGCAGTTTTCCTGTGTTTTATTATTTCCTTGGAATTTGGAGACTACACTGTTGTCAGGGAGCTTGCAAGTTATCTTAACTATTGGCAGCATTGCTGTCTAAATCCGGTACACACATTCAGCCAAACTGCCCGATTGTTATCTGATTTTAGTGTGTTGAATGACAATCAGGCATGTGTATTTGTGGAAAACGACAAGACGACCGACTGATAACAAGCAGTTTGCCCAATCCAGCCAGGGGATCAACTCACACGACTGTTGGACTGATATTGTGCAGTTGGCCACATGTGTACAATGTCATTTGAACAACATTATTGTTTTAAATGCGGCCATGCAGTTTGTCGCGCAGTATGTAGATGAGTTAGTCATTTAGTTGGTTGGTGTGCAGAAAATAAAAGCTGAGTCAATGGTTTGTTGAGGTGTTAGTCGTGTTGAGGTGTTGGTCGAACACTTTATTGTGTACGAGCCTTTACAGACAGAGGTGGTCAAATTGCATGCAGCTTAAAATGGGAGAATTCAATAAAAAAAAATAAAAGATAAATTAAAGCGGAATATAACCCTGCATTTCAACTTTGCTCTAAAACATTATTTACAGCATATTATATGCAAAAAGCATTTTTTTTTTTACTAGACCAGCATTGGAAGGGTTAAACACAGAGGTTTTAAGTTCGGTGCAGCCGTTCAGATAGTTACATTCTATTTAGTTATATGTATATATTTAGAAATGTTACACACTCTTTGGCTGTCCTCCAACTCCTTCTCAGTGAGAGAGATGAGTCACAATAAACACTTAGATACATTTGTGTAAACAAAAAGTATCTAACTCAAGTTCGGATGCGTCTGCAAAAATCTCCAGGGACTTTAAAGCCCTGTGTAACCCTTCCAATGCTGGTCTAGTAAAAAAAAAAAAATGCTAGTTGCATATAATGTACTGTAAATAATGTTTTAGAGCAAAGTTGAAATGCAGGGTTATATTCCACTTTAATAAAATAAAATAAAATTGATCTACTTCTTCGGACAAGGATCTCTGATGTTGTTTCAAAGATTGTTGGTGCCACTATCCCATCATAAAAGTCACAGCCCTAAAGCTTTGTACCCACCTGGCAATTTCCTGACGATTTTCCAGACGACCGGCGATTTTTATACAATGTCACCAGGTGGATAAAGAAGCATGATTGTGAACGTCGCATAGTGTTGCGCAGTAACTAAAGACCAACACAGGGGATCTTTAAAGAGAATCTGTATTCACAAAATGAAGTATAAAACAAACATCCCTGCCTGTTTTGTAGTCATCTCCTAGCCCCCTGTGCAGGGCCGAGCCTGGGCGGGTGCTGCGGGTGCAAGGCACCCAGGCGCCTGCCTCTGAGAGGCGCCGCCCGGCCCCGCTCGCCCGGCCCCGCTCTCCCCCTGTGGCCGCCGCCGCCGCTTCAAGCTCCCTCCCTCTAGCCGCCGCGTCAGACCACGATCAGGCGGGCGGGCGCTAGGACCTAGCACGCCGCACTGATATGCGGAAGTGACATCACTTCCGCATATAGAGCGGGTGCGTCCGGCGCCCTTTTCCTGGTCGGGTCGCCCGCTGATTGAGGTCTGACTAAGGGCTGCTGAAAGGTGAGGGGGGAGCGGAGGAGGGAGCGGCGGCGGCGGGGCGCGCTCCTGTCACTCACTACCTATCCTGGGCGCACATACCCCCTGGCTACCTATCCTGGGCACAGATATCACCTGGCCACCTATCCTGGGCACAGATACCACCTGGCTACCTATCCTGGGCACAGATACCCCCTGGCTACCTATCCTGGGCGCACATACCCCCTGGCTACCTATCCTGGGCGCACATACCCCCTGGCTACCTATCCTGGGCACAGATACCACCTGGCTACCTATCCTGGGCACATATATCACCTGGCCACCTATCCTGGGCACAGATACCACCAGGCTACCTATCCTGGGCACAGATACCACCTGGCTACCTATCCTGGGCACAGATACCACCTGGCTACCTATCCTGGGCACAGATACCACCTGGCTACCTATCCTGGGCACAGATACCCCCTGGCTACCTATCCTGGGCGCACATACCCCCTGGCTACCTATCCTGGGCACAGATACCACCTGGCTACCTATCCTGGGCACAAATATCACCTGGCCACCTATCCTGGGCACAGATACCACCTGGCTACCTATCCTGGGCACAGATACCACCTGGCTACCTATCCTGGGCACAGATACCCCCTGGCTACCTATCCTGGGCGCACATACCCCCTGGCTACCTATCCTGGGCACAGATACCACCTGGCTACCTATCCTGGGCACAGATACCACCTGGCTACCTATCCTGGGCACAGATACCACCTGGCTACCTATCCTGGGCACAGATACCACCTGGCTACCTATCCTGGGCACAGATACCCCCTGGCTACCTATCCTGGGCACAGATACCCCCTGGCTACCTATCCTGGGCACAGATACCACCTGGCTACCTATCCTGGGCACAGATACCACCTGGCTACCTATCCTGGGCACAGATACCACCTGGCTACCTATCCTGGGCGCACATACCCCCTGGCTACCTATCCTGGGCACACATACCCCCTGGCTACCTATCCTGGGCGCACATACCCCCTGGCTACCTATCCTGGGCGCACATACCCCCTGGCTACCTATCCTGGGCGCACATACCCCCTGGCTACCTATCCTGGGCGCACATACCCCCTGGCTACCTATCCTGGGCGCACATACCCCCTGGCTACCTATCCTGGGCGCACATACCCCCAGGCTACCTATCCTGGGCACAGATACCACCTGGCTACCTATCCTGGGCGCACATACCCCCTGGCTACCTATCCTGGGCGCACATACCCCCTGGCTACCTATCCTGGGCGCACATACCCCCAGGCTACCTATCCTGGGCACAGATACCACCTGGCTACCTATCCTGGGCGCACATACCCCCTGGCTACCTATCCTGGGCGCACATACCCCCTGGCTACCTATCCTGGGCGCACATACCCCCTGGCTACCTATCCTGGGCGCACATACCCCCTGGCTACCTATCCTGGGCGCACATACCCCCTGGCTACCTATCCTGGGCGCACATACCCCCTGGCTACCTATCCTGGGCGCACATACCCCCTGGCTACCTATCCTGGGCGCACATACCCCCTGGCTACCTATCCTGGGCGCACATACCCCCTGGCTACCTATCCTGGGCGCACATACCCCCTGGCTACCTATCCTGGGCGCACATACCCCCTGGCTACCTATCCTGGGCGCACATACCCCCTGGCTACCTATCCTGGGCGCACATACCCCCTGGCTACCTATCCTGGGCGCACATACCCCCTGGCTACCTATCCTGGGCGCACATACCCCCTGGCTACCTATCCTGGGCGCACATACCCCCTGGCTACCTATCCTGGGCGCGTATACCCCCTGGCTACCTATCCTGGGCGCATATACCCCCTGGCTACCTATCCTGGGCGCATATACCCCCTGGCTACCTATCCTGGGCGCATATACCGCCTGGCTACCTATCCTGGGCGCATATACCCCCTGGCTACCTATCCTGGGGACATATATCCCTGGCTATATATTCTGGGGACACTGTCTGTTTGTCATTATGTGCATTTACTGGTGAAAATCTCTCTTATGTGCATTTGCTGGTGAAAAGCTGTCTTCTTATGTGCATTTGCTGGTGAAAAGCTGTCTTATTATGTGCATTTGCTGGTGAAAAGCGGTCTCTTGTTATGTGCATTTGCTGGTGAAAAGCGATCTCTTGTTATGTGCATTTGCTGGTGAAAAGCGGTCTCTTGTTATGTACATTTGGTGGTGAAAAGCGGTCTCTTGTTATGTACATTTGGTGGTGAAAAGCGGTCTCTTGTTATGTACATTTGCTGGTGAAAAGCGGTCTCTTGTTATGTGCATTTGCTGGTGAAAAGCGGTCTCTTGTTATGTGCATTTGCTGGTGAAAAGCGGTCTCTTGTTATGTGCATTTGCTGGTGAAAAGCGGTCTCTTATGTGCATTTACATGGGGAAAAGCTGTCTCTTGTTATGTGCATTTACATGGGGGAAAAGCTGTCTCTTATGTGCATTTAGTGGGGAAATTTTGTCAGTAAAAATAATCTTTTGTCAGTAAATTTTTAGGTATTTGTCAGTAAAAAATAACGTGAAAGGTTGGCAACACTGGCAGGCTGCGCGGCGCAACGGGAAAGATACAGGCAGCCCACCTCACGCTTGGGCTTGGCGGGGGGAGGAGCCTACGACAGCGAGAGTAGGGTGGCCGCAGGCAGCCATAAATACGCAGTGTGTGACTGCGTCGCACTCGCAGAGCCTCTCAGCCTGAGTCAATCCAGAGACTAGCAGACTCGCAGGAAGCCAAAGCCAGCCAGGAGCAAGCCCATGGAAGAGGGGTAGGAATGGGGTATCACATGCATGCGGAAAGAGGTGGAAGGTGTGGGTGTGATTAGGCAGGACACTGGTGTGGTTATGTGGTTGGGCGCGGTAAATTTAACCACTCCCATAGGCGCCAGAGAAAATCTTGCACCCAGGTGCCAGGCACCCCAGGCTCGCCCCTGCCCCTGTGTATTATTTTTGCTGCTCTCCGCTGCAATAAAGAGGGTAAAAAAACCTGTTTTATAAACTGTTTTGTAAACAGAAAAGATGGCCATCAAAACAGGAAGTGCATCAGCAGAGCAGTGAACTCAGTTAATACACAGTGAGTACACAGAGAATTCAGTGAGTTACACATTGAATTCAGTCTCCAGAGGTTATGTGCAAGTTTTGAAAGAGCTCTGTGTCAATGAAGCATGACAAGCTGTGTCTTTAGAGCCTGTAGTCTCGGGTCTGCACTCGTGTCAGCCTGACATGCAGCTTCCTCATCAGCCAGCTATTCTTTGTTCAGTTTATCAGTCTGTGTTTATCAGCCTCACAGATAGCAGACAAGCTGACAGTGAGAGCAGGGACATTGTCTGTGAGGAATAATCACAGGAGCACTGGAGGGGCTTGGAAGGAGTTAACTTGTTCACATTACTGAAGAGTTGGCAGCCTTCCAGACACAGCCGACAAGTCCGACAGGGGAAAGATAAGTTGATTTATTACAAAGACCGTGCAAGTTGAAAGTGCTGCAGTAAGCCAGAGCACAATGGAACAGCCTTAGGAACTTGTAGAATATGAGAAATACTGCTAAAATTTTTGTTACGGACTCTCTTTAAGAACCCCGACGATACCGCGCAAAGAACCACGATCACTGGAAGTCTCGCTCACGCTGCCTTGTACGTTGCATGACCTCGCGCTTAACCTGCTGACAGGAAGAGGCGTCGCAAGCGGCCGCTGCCAAGGGGGCATCGCAGGACTTGTCGAGCAGTGAGTACGCAGCTTAAGCCATGTTTGAAACAATGGCCATATCTATTGCAATTCACTAGGGATAAACACGTTCGGTTTCATGAGAAGTGAAACTGTACCTGCTCATGTCCGAGAAGGGGGCTGTTGTAAAAAGAGATGACATCTTCCTTCTGCTCTCCCTCCTCTCAATACTACTTCCTGCTTCACAACAGGAAATTCCACTGTGAAACAGGAAGTGTTGAGAGGATGAAGTGCAGAGTGGAGCAACGCAGAACGAGGAAGTCATCCAGATACATTTTTTTGCGGCAGCCCTCTTCTAGGACACAAGCAGGTACAGCCTTGCTTCTTGTGAAACTGACTGTGCCAGCCCATTCTTACAATACATATTACGGAAACAGTAAAAAAGGGCGCAGGAGGCTAGTGGACAAATCGGGCGCCGCCATTCACTCCCATAATAAATATCGTCTACTGGGCGCTGAACAGGAAAAAAGGGCACCAGAGAATAATAACGTTTTCCAACGGCGCCCGAAGATTTTTAATGTTTTATAACTGCTTGTGATGATTTACGTTTCCTATTTCAATAAAACATTATTTTAAATGTTATCCCTTACTGTTTGTAAAACATTATTATTCACAAAATAAAGCGATCAGTACGTAACGTAAATTGTAATATATTTTATCCCTTACTGTTTCTAAAACATTATTCTACACACAATACAGTGATCACTAAGGAGGGTCTTAGGGTTAGGCACCACCAGGGGGGTCTTAGGTTTAGGCACCACCAGGGGGGTCTTAGGTTTAGGCACCATCAGGGAAGTCTTAGGTTTAGGCACCACCAGGGGGGTCTTAGGTTTAGGCACCATCAGGGGAGTCTTAGGTTTAGGCACCATCAGGGGAGTCTTAGGTTTAGGCAACACCAGGGGGGTCTTAGGGTTAGGTACCACCAGGGGGGTCTTAGGGTTAGGCACCACCAGGGGGGTCTTAGGGTTAGGCACCACCAGGGGGGTCTTAGGTTTAGGCACCACCAGGGGGGTCTTAGGTTTAGGCACCACCAGGGGGGTCTTAGGTTTAGGCACCACCAGGGGGGTCTTAGGGTTAGGCACCACCAGGGGGGTCTTAGGGTTAGGCACCACCAGGGGGGTCTTAGGGTTAGGCACCACCAGGGGGGTCTTAGGTTTAGGCACCACCAGGGGGGTCTAGGGGTTAGGGGTAGGTACAGGGAGGGTTACTTACTATGTTTTTTTTTAAACGTTATTATACATTTCACTTTTTAAACGGAAGAATAACGTTTTCACAATTGCCGATTTCATGCACATTATTTAATGATTTATAACTTTATAAAACATTATTTTTAAACGAAATATAGTACATTAAATTTTTAAACGTTATCCATGTTTATCGTTTAAAACCCTGCGCCCTTTTTTCCCAGCGCCCCTTTTTAACGTACGCACATATTACATCTTCACTTACTCTCCCCCCTCCCACTATAGATCATAGTAATCTAATCTATTGCCATTAAACTTATAACCTTGTATTCCAATTTACTGCTGCGTGTGCCCTGTCTGACTTTATTGAAGCCTGTGTCACCTGCATTTTGTGTATAAGAGCGTTACTCATACAGCAGCAAATACAGGCGACACAGGCTTTAATGAAGCCATAGCGGTTAGCACATTCGCCTGGCAGTGGTTCAAATCCCAGCCAGGGCACTATCTGCAAGGAGTTTGTAAGTTCTCCCCATGTCCGTGTGGTATAAAAATACAGAGGCGCCAATAGGATAAAATTTAGATAAAAGGTTTAAAAACGTTTTGGTGGCGGTGGTGGACCGTCCACACACAAACAGACCAAAATGCTGTTGATTGAAGAAAAAACTATTTATTCACATACTCCTCAACAAAAAAATGCAACGCGTTTCACGGGCAACATCCCGCTTCATCAGGCAATGAATAACCGGAGTATCTCACTAGAAATGACAGAAATGTAAAGCATATCAGGGAGCTGTATATGAATATAGAGTGTCGCATGGGTATAGGGGCATGAAAAGGTAATATACTTTTACTTTGATGCACAGAAAGTGATATACTCATAATAGTATGTGTTAAAAGGGAATTTTTTGGGGGGTCGGTGTAGTATATAACGTGAGGGGGCGAGCTGTAAGTGAAAAGGTGTGGGTGTTTTTTGATCTGGCAACAGATGGGTATAAGGGGACGATCAGTGAAGGACAATGGTAAAAGTGACAAGCAGGGGTGAAAAATGTGTCGCTTAATTGGGACCTAAGTTGTAATGATGTGAATGTGGTGTGTGCCAGGTAACTGGTTAGCAGAAGTAAACACCAAGGTACTGGTAACAAGTGATACAAAATGCAACAGGGATAGTTCAGGATAAGTAAGGACAGTAAATAGGATATAAATGATAGCTAACACTTACCAGCTCTGAGTCCAATGATAGCTTAGCACCTCTGTGCTGGGGTGTCAGGGTGTGGGCTTTAAATAGGGAGACAATTGGATTATGGGGGCAATGAATAAAGTTAATTGCAGGGTCAGGAACGAGGGAGGGAAGAGGGGGCGTGCGTAGCAGGCCGATTTTCAGCCAAACGGTGTGTCTAGTGGGCGGGAGTTGGGTAATGGAAAGGAGTGGCAGCGAATAGGAACGCTGCTCGAAAGAGAGGGCCGGGTATGTGAGCGGATTGGAAGGATGCTTGACGCGGACGTCACGCCGTGCATATGGGCGGCGTGACGCGTACGTCATGCCGCAAGGGGAAATGCGCATGCGTACTCCGAATATGTTAGCCTGCATTAAGCTCGGAGGGCAGGTGGGGCCTGACCTTACGCACCCACGCGCATGCGCACATCACCATTCAGGCCCCACCTGCCCTCCGGGCTTAATGCGGGCTAACATATTCGGAGTACATTTCCACTTGCGGCATGACGTACGCGTCATGCCGCCCATACGCACGGCGTGACGTCCGCGTCAAGCATCCTTCCAATCCGCCCACATACCAGGCCCTCTCTTTCGAGCAGCGCTCCTATTCGCTGCCACTCCTTTCCATTACCCAACTCCCATCCACTAGACACGCCGATTGGCTGACACACCCTCCTTTTTTCTGTCTACAGAGAGCGACATCTTAGTCCTGAGTGGGGTCAGGCCTAATCTCCCCACCTGCCTATACAGTGGTTGCCTTGGAGCAACCCAGGTTTGTAAGTACAATACTTACGATTTAAAATTTCTTCTGTTTTTATACAATATACTACACTATATTGGGCTCTCGGTCTCCATTTCTTATCTCCATGTCCGTGTGGGTTTCCTCTGGGCACTCCAGTTTCCTCCCACATCCCAAAAACATACAGATAAGTTAATTGGTTACCCCCTAAATTGGCCCTAGAGTATGATACATACACCACATGATACATACAAACATAATGGCAGTATTTGTATAGCGCCTTTCTCCTGTCGGACTCAAAGCGCTTGCGAGGCAGCCACTAGAGCGCACTCAGTAGGCAGTAGCAGTGTTAAGGAGACTTGCCCAAGAAACTCCTTACTGAATAGGTGCTGGCTTACTGAACAGGCTAAACCGAGATTTGAACCCTGGTCTCCTGTGTCAGAGGCAGAGCCCTTAACCATTACACTATCCAGCCACATAGACATCAGATTGTGAGCCCCTCTGAGGGACAGTTAAAGGGAACCAGAGAGGAAGCACCCTTGTGTATTTTACCATGTATATCAGTACGGGTCAGGAAAATATGGCGTGGGGAAAAAATGGCGCACAGTGATAAATCTTTTAAAACGGTATTTATAGTTTTAAGGATATGCAGTAACTTTATTTAAAACGCTATTTATCGTTGGTCTGACCCCCGCCCCTCATGTCCTGCGGTGTCCCCTGGTTCCTGTCTGCCTCCCCCGCCCCCCCTCGCACGTCCAATTTTGTCTCCCAGTGATTTCATCTCTGCCCCGGACTGGAGTGTAATGCTACAACAGTCCTACCTAAGCAGATCTTACGAACAGCTGGTGGATGTATCTGCTCGCTGCCGCTGATGACTTTCTGATGCACCAATCACGCTGGGGGCGCTGCTCCAGAACTGCCAATCACCGCTGCTCATGTCTCTGCTCCGTCTGCTAATTGGACGCGATGGTCTCGGAGGCGGGAGCATTGGGTCCAATTAGCAGACGGAGCAGAGAAATGAGCAGCGGTGATTGGCAATTCTGGAGCAGCGCCCCCAGCGTGATTGGTGCATCAGAAAGTCTTCAGCGGCAGCGAGCAGATACATCCACCAGCTGTTCGTAAGATCTGCTTAGGTAGGACTGTTGTAGCATTACACTCCAGTCCGGGGCAGAGATGAAATCACTGGGAGACAAAATTGGACGTGCGAGGGGGGGCGGGGGAGGCAGACAGGAACCGGGGGACACCGCAGGACATGAGGGGCGGGGGTCAGACCAACGATAAATAGCGTTTTAAATAAAGTTACTGCATATCCTTAAAACTATAAATACCGTTTTAAAAGATTTATCACTGCGCCATTTTTTCCCCACGCCATTTTTGACTGTACGCATATCAGTAAGAACATTAGAGAAAACACTTACCATGCTCTCTGTTTCCTCCTCACTGCTAAAAGTGTCTGTTAGCAGCAGTCACAAGAATCCCAGACTGAGCAATTAAATCTGGCTTTGCTGGGAATGATTATTGCTGAGTCATTATAGCAAAGCCACAAGGGGGCAGGCTTGGGCTTGAAATAACACCACAGAAGACAGACTTAGCTATAATCTTTCTGTAGCAAAGCTAGACGGAGCAGCCTGACTGTTCAGTCGGGGATTCTTATCAGAGGTAATAACAGTCAGATTACACAGAGAACAATGAAACAAAGGGCAGATTAGGTGTTTACTGTCATGTTCCCACTGATTTATAAGGTAAAATACAAGAGGGTGCTTCATCTCTGGTTCTCTTTAAGTGACAAGACAATATACTCTGTACAGCACTGCAGAAGATGTTGGCGCTATATAAATACTAAAAATAAATAATAATAATTTTCGTATTTACTATTTTTGAGAATTCATTTTTTGTGTAAAATACAAAATTTTACCCAAATATTACCCATAATTTTGTAATTTTTTTGATTTGCACGAAATTACGAGTAACACAAGATTACGAGTTAACATGAAATTGTGACATGAAATTACGAATTATGAATTTTCTGATAACTACAAATTGCAATTTTGTGTCATTATTACAAATTTCGGGTCGTAGATTTAATCATGAAATCGCTAAATTTTAGCTCATCACTACATACCAATGTACAGCAATTCATAGGTACAGGAAGTGTTTCTGATGCTGAAACTAGGATAACTCATATAAAAGTGGGTAAACTGAATATTTTTCTGCTCTCTACTATATGTCATTATGGTGCCCATTTAATTTCAGCTGTAACAGGAGAATGAGTTACCATCGCCGTGGCCCATGGAGGTTTCGGTGAGTTTGGTCATGCAGTGGTTTTGCGTAGACTTGCAGGTCTCATAGTGTTGGTCAGAACAGGTATTGGTGTTGATTGCGAAACACACTTCACACTGCAGAGCAGAACCTGAGGGGGAGAAATAGCATTTCATGTCAACTATTTTACCTTCAAAACATGTAGCTCATGTTATAACAGGAAAGAAGCAGCATAATCTTCTTATAAATGTATTTCTAGTATAACATGAAGCTAAACACATACGCAGCTATCTGTACGCAAAGCAGAAACTTTGTTTTGCCCCAAAATGTATTTTTGTTTCCTGTTTTTAACTCTTAAAGGGATACTGTAGGGGGGTTGAGGGAAAATGAGTTGAACTTACCCAGTGCTTCTAATGGTCCCCCGCAGACATCCTGTGCCCGCACAGCCACTCAGCGATGCTCCGGCCCACCTCCGGTTCACTTCTGGAATTTCAGACTTTAAAGTCTGAAAACCATTGCACCTGCTTTGCTGTGTCGTCGCTCCAGCTTATGTCACCAGGAGCGTACTATGCAGGCACAGACCATACTGGGCCTGCGCAGCACGCTCCTGGTGACATCAGCTGGAGCGAGGACACTGCAAAGCAGGCGCAATGGTTTTCAGACTTTAAAGTCTGAAATTCCAGAAGTAAACCAGAGGTGGGCCGGAGCATCGGTGAGCGGCTGCGCGGGCACAGGATGTCTGCGGGGGACCATTAGAAGCACCGGGTAAGTTCAACTCATTTTCCCCTGACCCCCTACAGTATCCCTTTAAAGCCAAGCTCTGGCCACAAATGTCTTGCTCGGGCTGTGAGACCACAAACAGCTTTTATTAAAGGGACTCCAAGCAGTAACTCAATTCAAAATCTGAACTTACCTGGGGCTTTGTCCAGCCCACCTAAGGTCGGGAGGTCCCTCGACATCCATCTGGCTCTTCTCCCAGGCCTTGGTCAGAAATGGCTCCCCGGCAGCTCCCGGCAACACTGGGCCCGAGTGTCGGGCTCCTTCTTCCTGAAAGGTGACGTCAGTCGTCACCACGCCGACCGCCTCGTGTCATCACGGCGGCCGGCGTGACAGTACTGCGCATGCACGATTAAACCGCGCATGCACAGTACTGTCACGCCGGCCGCCGTGATGACACGAGGCGGTCGGCGTGGTGACGACTGACGTCACCTTTCAGGAAGAAGGAGCCCGACACTCGGGCCCAGTGTTGCCGGCAGCTGCCAGGGAGCCATTTCTGACCAAGGCCTGGGAGAAGAGCCAGATGGCCGCCGAGGGACCTCCCGACCTTAGGTGGGCTGGACAAAGCCCCAGGTAAGTTCAGATTTTGAATTGAGTTACTGCTCTGAGTCCCTTTAAATAGTAATGATCATGTCTAGCAGAACTCATGCAAAAAGCATGTGATTTGGTTGATCATCTGATTGCAAAGCTCTGATTTGCTGTGATCTCATTTGCTTTACCACATGATCATGACTAGCAAATCAGAGGCTTAAATGACTATCATCTGACCAAACTGGTCACATGCTTCATCCTCAGTTCTTCTAGACATGACTATCACTGTATAGAACTTCTAAACTAGTGCATGGATTTCAACTGTCCCTTTTTTCTAACAGTTCTATTTTTGGAGCCAAATCCCCCCCTCTCTCTCTATTTTTCCACCTCAGTATTTAATGTCTTTATTTTTTCACAGATCTGGAAAAATAAATGAACTATTTACATATAAATAAAGAATGACACAGAGAGCCAGATATAGTGTAGTATGTACTGGTAAGGATGAATTTATGATAGAGTAAGTATCTTTATACTCACAAGCCAGGGATACCACTCAGGCAACCACTGTAGAGGCAGGTGGGGAGATTAAGCCTGTCCCCACTCAGGGTTAAGAAGTCGCTCTCTGTAGAACAGAAGAAAAGGGTAACACCCCTCCACCAGGGGTGGACTTATGTAGTACAAGGTGAGACAGAGGCGCTTGGCCCAGACTGAGACCTTGATTTGCCATATACTCCTACCCCATTGCCTGATGAAGCAGGATCATACCTGTGAAATGCGTTGCAAAAAACCCTGGAGTGTATCAATACATTTTCTATGTTTTAAACGTAAATACATTATTGTGTCTACTTGGAGGAGGTACGTCCACATCTGCCTCCCCATGTTTTAAACGTTTTATCTATTTTTACTCTTTTGGCACCACTGTTCATCTTGTACTATTTACATACAGTATAAAGGCCCTTATCCAAATAACTTTTCTACTGAGTTTTCTACCAGGAGAACATTCTTCATGTTATCTGTGAGGATCCGCGTGGCTGCCTGCGCAGGCAGGCAGCCTTTTGACCACTGTTCAGGTCTGCATTCTGCAGGTCTCTGGAAGAGAGACCTTTTGTCGGTTGTGCAGCTTGCTGCTGAGGAATTTGCATACGTTTGTCATGCAGATTGCCTAGCCACATCCCTTGTGGGCTTGCTCTATAAAGAGCTATGTTTCCCACAGTAAGTTGCTGGTCATAAGAGTTAGTCCTGTGGAACACTCGCCTGGAGTGTCAGCCTTGCTCTTTGTTGAAGATTAGCCTAGAGTAATTCCTGGGACTGCACTAGGCAGGTTTCCCTAGTGCAGTTAGGATTGCATTATTTGTATTGCCTGTTCTGTCTGTCTGTGGGGTGCTAACCAGAGCAGCGGTTGTTACTGGTAGGCCCCTCTGTTCTGTTGTTGCCTTACTTGGATCGCACTCGCTCTGACGGTAAGAGCAGTGGATCGTATCTCTTACGTATTCCTGTTTTCGTGTGTCTGTCTTGTCTGCTACGACCGCTTGCTGGAGGCTCGGTGAGTTAACCATTAAGCAAGCGCTCGCGTCCTCTGTTTCATGTTTGTCTGTCGGTGGTTAGTTAGGCGTGCTTGTCTCTGTTGTGCTTATCACGCAGGGACCACGCACAAAAGCGTGCACTGTTGCGAATGAGTGCGGTGTTCGAGTTTAGCTAGCGTTTGTTATTTTCCTTATCTCCTCATTGTATGATTTGCTGTGCCTTTGCTACTTTCGTGCTCTGCCTTGCTGTAGCCTTGTGTCACCTCTGGCAATCGCCTCTCCCGCGATTGCGTTCTTACTTCATATCTGCTGTTGTGTATGCACCGTTGCGGGTTGGCGACTAGTTTGGTGCACACACATACAATCTGTCCCTTTGCTCAATCTCTTTCAGGGCTATCTTGCCCTGCGTTTCTTCCCTTCGTGTAATTCCTGTCTGGCGTGTGTGGCAGGGCAGAGGAGCTGTTCCTCTGCACTCCACAGCTCCCCCTGTCGACAGGAATTTCCCTCTACAGGTGCGTTGCACCTTTTGCTGGGTTCCCGCAAATTACACGCTTGTGGAGGATTTCCGCAGTGTCAGCGCACGTCTTGTGCGCTGATCACTGAGAGAATCCCACAATCGTTACATTATCTAAAACATAACTTTTCCACCATTAACAATTGAAAAAGTACCATCAAACAGATTTTTAGTAATTTCTTGTTTGTATCTGGTAAATAAGTAACAAGGATACTAACCAGGCAATCCAAAAGTTAAAAACCACTTTTACTTTTCTTCTCCATAAAACATCATTCCCCAGGTCCCGTGGCTCTTATTTGGTACTTCTGTCTAACAAAGGAAGTTGCAGGGCATGTTGTTTTTTTTTCCCTTCTTTACTTTCATCCCTTTCTAATAGTTATTCCCCTTTGAAAAATGTGGAATTTTGGCATTTGAAAAATTTGAAATTTGGCGTTTTTAGCACCTATGGGGGTTTTGCTATTAATCTCTAAAGTCAGTGGCGCACCGCATATTGGTAAAGCGGATTTTCCACATTTTACATTACAGTCAATGGCTGCAGACTTTAGCGGTTACTAGCAAAAAATCTTTCAAAAAGACCTTGTAGTTTTTGAGGAAATCAATGTTAAAGTTGTCAGAAAGAGGAAAGAATCATTAAATGTCAATGTATGTCACGAGCCGCTACTGGCTATTTTGGTGCCCCAGACAAGGCGCCTTTTTCCTTCCCCTTCTTATGAATATGAACAGGACTGGCAGGCATCCCACTGAGGCAAGGAGGGCAATTTTCCCCAGGCTCCCAAGTTCTGCAGCTCCCCTTCCCCAGCTTTCCCCCTGCTTCAAGGATGTCATCCCCAGGTACCCTGCAGTGTTGGGAGTAATAGCAACTCACCTGACCCGGTGCTGGTCTGTCCGTACTCCCGTCTTTCTCTATCCATTCTTGCATAATAACGTGTGCTGGATCATTAAGAAGAGGCAGCCAGCGTGGATAGAGGAATAAGGAAGCATGGACAGACCAGCACCGGGACAGGTGAGTTGATATTGCACCCAACACTGCAGGGGACCCGGGGATGACATCCTTGAAACAGGAAAGACGGAGAAGGGGGTTTGTCAGCCAGATCAAGAGCTGGGGGGGGGGGTGGTCAGGGGCCCCGAAGTTAATTTTGCCCTGGGGCTCCAGCACTTCTAGGGGGCATATCATTACGACGCTGGGCAGTTCCACGCACGGCTCTCCCTGCTGCCGCTAAACTCGAAGTTTGTAGCAACTGAGAGGGAGATTACCGTAATTTAGGGTCTGCCAACCGCCGGAGTCCCAAATTGCCATTATGTGCGGCGCGCAGAATAGCATTGCTGCTATGACGACGCTCAGCTTCGGTTCTCGGCACCAGAAGACTGTGGCCTATATTAATTAGTTTTGCAGACACTGGCTTATCTTTGCCTAAAAACTGCCCTGCAGCAACTGAAGTGAGCAAAAATGTATAAAAGGTTCTATTGTTAAAAAAAATGTATAAAAGGTGAAAAATGAAAGCTTTTTTTTTTTAAGTAAGTATAATCTATAGTGGTAGTAAATTACCTGCAGTATGCTCTGATCTGTGGTACTAGTATTATCTACTTATAATACGTCCTTATTATTGTCAGTTAAATGTTCTTCACTTCTTATCTTATCAATGCAGCTCTTATCAGCACTTCAGCAAATACACAGTATAAAGTGGAGAACTATGGATGACTACATCCGTAATGTAAACAATGACAATGGCACGCCACTAGTTTGTCAGTATCCTAATATAGAACTACAAAGAGAGATACGGTACAAGTGCATTACTGACTAGAGCCTTGTTATATATATATTTAATGTACAACTGTAGCGGGAGGTATGTGGAGACTGCCATATTTAATTCCTTTTAAGCAATTCCAGTTGCCTGGCTATCCTGCCTCCAATACATTTAGCCATAGCCCCTGAACAAGCATGCAGCAGATCAGATGTTTCTGATATTATTGTCAGATCTGACAAGATTAGCTGCATGCTTGTTTGTGGTGTGTGATTCAGACAAATAGATCAGCAGGGCGGCCAGGCAACTGGTATTGTTTAAAAGGAAATAAATATGGCAGCCTCTACGTACCTCTCGCTACTGTTGTCCTTCAAACAATATACCGTATATATAATATATTGGAGCCCTACTTAAAGAGACTCTAAAGCCTCTTAAAATTTATCTTTTTATCTAACAATCCCCTTCTACACTATCACCCCATCTAAAACGCCACTATGCACTGTATAACTCCCCCCCCCCCCCCCAAACACCGGGGCAAAAATCCACGATTTTCCTGGTCGAGGATTTTACTACTCAAGGAGGCAGAGCTTTGAGCTGTAGCTTTGCCTCTATTCTCGTCAATCAGCACTAATCGCCGGCTCTCCCCCGCTCCTCTCAGTGAAAGTAGACTGAGAGGGGCGGGGAGAGGAGGCGATCAGCGCTGATCGACGGGAGTAGAGGCAGAGCTACAGCCCAAAGCTCTGCCTCTAGTAGGAAGTGCTCCCCCAACATTGCCCAGGGGACTTGGGGGGGGGGGGGGTTTAACACAGCGTTCTGCTCAGGGATAGCGGCATTTTAGATGGGGTGAAAGTGTAGAAGGGGATTGTTAAATAAAAAGAGGAATTTTAAGAGGCTTCAGACTCTCTTTATCCCTCCTGGCGGTACGCAGTTTCTGGGGCTGCGCCCGCGGGAAAGATTTTTTAAATTAAATTTGATTCATCCGTTGTAGCTAGCACTAGGCTAGCTACCATGGTTTCCCAAGTCCCCCCACACCCTTCTGATTTCCCCGATCACCGCCGCTATACTTTATCTAGCCGCGATCCAGAGAGAGCCGTAGCCTCCCCAATGTGCTTCATTCGTCACTATGGCGACGATCAGACGTGACTTTTGACGTCATCAACGTCATGATGTCATGCGCAATCCCGATCCTCCCCATAGCGAAGCCTGGAGCTGATTGGAGAGGCGGCACCATTGCGGGATCCCTGGGGGGTAGGTATAATGGTGGCGATGGGGGGGGGGGGTTGGTAGACAGCAGAGGGACTTGGGGGGCAGTAGTAGCTAGCGAAGTGCTAGCTACAACAGATAAAACAATTTTTATTCAAAGAAAAAACCTCCCGGGGCAGAGAAAGGAGAGTTAAAGAGAATTTGTAAGAAAAAAAAGTGCCCCTATGGGGTACTTAGATCATTAGAGGGAAACCTATGAGTTCTGAATCCTAATGAGGCTTTCCTCATCCACTTGTGTAGCCCCGAAAATCCGTCAATCCGCTTGTTGGTGGAATGCGCGCAGGTGCAGTAGCACCTTGAGCAGAAAGAGAGCAACCAAGATTGTCTCTGACTCCTCTCACCCTGTTCACTCCATCTTCCAGCTTCTGCCTTCTGGAGTGAGATACCAGTCAGTCGAAACAAAAAATTCCAAGCACAGGAACTGCTTCTTCCCAAAGGCGGTAGCCATGCTTAATGCAGAACCAGGCTAGAGCTGCTAGGACTTAAAAAGCATTACAGTACAGAGCTGGAAAAGAACACTTCTCACCCTGTTTACTACCACTTTAACTTGTATACTGTCTAAATTAAATTGATTCAGAGTCTGGCATATTGGTACCTCTGTGCTCAGATGACCTGGTTTTCTGCTCAGGTCTAAAGTAGACAGGAAACAGCATTTTCCTTTCCTCCCTCCTGTATGTAAAACCACTGATCTCAGGATGCCATGTCTCAGGTCAGTTCAAGGATATTTTAAGACTTCTGTCTCCCTGGCAATTGAATTTCCCTTTCAAAATAAATACACTTAATCCCGATATTCTGGAGAGGAGCAGTCTGTGGTTTCTTCAGACACGGGTTCAAACAAGTGTGTACAAAACAAGTAGCAGGGGAGCTCAGTGATTCTGGAGCCCACAGAACACAGATAATCCTATTGTGTGAAGTTTCAGTTAAGACAATGCCCTTGTACATCCTGTTACTGGCAAAGCACTCAGACCCTAGGCAGATCTTGGCACCTTGCACCTCTTATGTGCTTGTCTGATGTCCGACCAACAAATAAACTATGACAAAGGATCTGAAGAGATCAGGAACGCATGTGAACTGTTGCTAATCTTCCACAGATGTGTTTATTATGGATACAAAAAGAATTTGCATTTTTTTTTCTTGAACTAATAACCACAAACTAGCACTGTATTGGGAGTTTGAGATAAAATTACATTTTTAATATTCATTAGAAAAATGAGTAGAGTAGATTTATTGAATTTCAACGACAACCGTGTGCTTAAATGTGCTTAAAATGATCTAATTAATAATGCATTTGCATTTATTGAGTTTGATCTAGTTATATGAAACTGGGATGCCACCCTCCAGGGGCGTAGCAATAGCCATAGCAGCCGCTATGGGGCCTTGGGGCAGAGGGGACCCAGGTGGTACTTGATCTATTCACTATTACCTTTCTTGTGTTTCTCCACTCTCTGACTATCAGTGCCCACGGACTATATGCAGTGTAGATTGCATGATGATATAAATTGCCAATTAACTCCTATCCATAGGGTAGAGGCAGGTGGCATAGCTAAAGAGTGCCTACATCTGAGGACCCTATGAAAGTTTTGCTATGGGGCCCCATGATCTCTACGTATGCCACTGCCACCCTCTGTACCAACGGTTCACTTCCTGGCTTGAAACTGTACCTGTTACCATTATCACTACCCCCCGCAGGTCATTATCCAATCTTCAGTACATATTGATGGGGTCCTGGGCCCATTTGCAAATAACTTTTTCTCCCAAGTTTTCTCCTAGGAGATACATTTTCATCTTCTCTTTAAAATAACTTTTCGTACCAAAAAGTAGATGACAAAGTACTATCATAATTATTTGAGAATTGTTGTTTTTTTATATTATTTTAATTTTCAAGAGAAAATTTGTCACAGGTTAGTTACGATGGCAATATCTGAAGCTTACAATGTAACAGCCCACAGTATTGTCAAATGCAATTACATTTTAGAGTTAATATGTTAATAGGTGACCAGCATATACGGTGTACACCGGATACCTGAAATATAACTAAAAGCTATTATCATTACAATAATTAAAAAAATATTGTGTTACTTATTATCAGTCTCTAAATTGGTATAGAATTGGCTTAAAGTGCGGGAAATTAATCCCTTTGAATCAACATGAATTAACCTATGCAGCTTAACAAATAACAAAATCATATGTACTACTAAGCCCAGGTGGGATATCATATGGCACATACAGTGAGTTGCAAAAGTATTCGGCCCCCTGAAATTTTCCACAATTTGTCATATTACTGCCACAAACATGAATCAATTGTACTGGAATCTCACATGAAAGACCAACACAAAGTGGTGTACACATGAGAAGTGGAACGAAAATCATACATGATTCTAAACATTTTTTACAAATAAATAACTGCAAAGTGGGGTGTGCGTAATTATTCAGCCCCCTTTGGTCTGAGTGCAGTCAGTTGCCTATAGACATTGCCTGATGAGTGCTAATGACTAAATAGAGTGCACCTGTGTGTAATCTAATGTCAGTACAAATACAGCTGCTCTGTGATGGCCTCAGAGGTTGTCTAAGAGAATATTGGGAGCAACAACACCATGAAGTCCAAAGAACACACCAGACAGGTCAGGGATCAAGTTATTGAGAAATGTAAAGCAGGCTTAGGCTACAAAAAGATTTCCAAAGCCTTGAACATCCCAAGGAGCACTGTTCAAGTGATTATTCAGAAATGGAAGGAGTATGGCACAACTGTAAACCTACCAAGACAAGGCCATACACCTAAACTCACAGGCCAAACAAGGAGAGTGCTGATCAGAAATGCAGTCAAGAGGCCCATGGTGACTCTGGACGAGCTGCAGAGATCTACAGCTCAGGTGGGAGACTCTGTCCATAGGACAACTATTAGTCATGCACTGTACAAAGTTGGCCTTTATGGAAGAGTGGCAAGAAGAAAGGCATTGTTAACAGAAAGCATAAGAAGTCGCATTTGCAGTTTGCCACAAGCCATGTGGGGGACACAGCAAACATGTGGAAGAAGGTGCTCTGGTCAGATGAGACCAAAACTGAACTTTTTGGCCAAAATGCAAAACGCTTTGTGTGGCGGAAAACTAACACTGCACATCACTCTGAACTCTGAACACACCATCCCCACTGTCAAATATGGTGGTGGCAGCATCATGCTTTGGGGGTGCTTCTCTTCAGCAGGGACAGGGAAGCTGGTCAGAGTTGATGGGAAGATGGATGGAGCCAAATACAGGGCAATCTTGGAAGAAAACCTCTTGGAGTCTGCAAAAGATTGGGTCTGAGGTTCACCTTCCAGCAGGACAATGACCCTAAACATAAAGCCAGGGCAACAATGGCATGGTTTAAAACAAAACATATCCATTTGTTAGAATGGCCCAGTCAAAGTCCAGATCTAAATCCAATCGAAAATTTGTGGCAAGATCTGAAAACTGCTGTTCACAAACGCTGTCCATCTAATCTGACTGAGCTGGAGCTGTTTTTCAAAGAAGAATGGGCAAGGATTTCAGTCTCTAGAAGTGCAAAGCTGGTAGAGACATACCCTAAAAGACTGGCAGCTGTAATTGCACCAAAAGGTGGTTCTACAAAGTATTGACTCAGGGGGCTGAATAATTACACACACCCCACTTTGCAGTTATTGATTTGTAAAAAATGTTTGGAATCATGTATGAGTTTCCTTCCACTTCTCATGTGTACACCACTTTTTATTGGTCTTTCACGTGGAATTCCAATAAAATTGATTCACGTTTGTGGCAGTAATGTGACAAAATGTGGAAAACTTCAAGGGGGCCGAATACTTTTGCAAGCCACTGTATCATACAGCATTTGTTGCCTTTCCGACCGCCTAACGCCGATAGGTAGGTGGCAGCCCCAGGACCGCGTAACGCCGAAAGGCATCAAGAGCGGTGGGTGGAGATTAGCGTGGATCGCACACATTGAAGCACATGCATCTCCGCTTGAGTGACAAAGCTCCTCTCCATCAACAGTCTGCTAGCAGGTTCGCCGCTGGCAGACTGTTAGACGGCAAAACTGCCGTCTATTTACATTAGACAGTGTCACTCGGCTGTCCCCTAGAGTGGCCCACAGAGCGATCGCTCTCATAGGCTGATGCCTATGAGAGACGATCTCAGGGAATTGGCTGTCAGGGGGATGGAGGGGTTCGGAAGAAAAGAAAAAAAAATACAAATTTACAAATTTTTATTATAAATAAAATAATATATAAATTAATAAAAAAATAAAATAATTCTGCAGCAGCGATCAGAACCCACCAACAGAAATCTCTGTTGGTGGGCAGAAAAAGTGTGTGTGTGTGTGGGGGGGGTCCATTTACGTGCTCAGTGTTATGGCTCGGGGGGGGGGGGGGGCTATGGTACTTAAGTTGTTGAAGATTGGAATTTTTTGTACATGACAGAAAAGATGGGTTAAAGCAAACCTGAAACTAAAATAAACTTATGAGTTATGAGATAGTGAATTGTATGTGTAGTACAATTAAAGCGGATCCGAGATGAAAAACTAACTATAACAAGTAACTTGTCCGTATATATTACCTAAAGTTTAGATAGTTTACACAGCAAATCTGCCTGCACACAGCTTCAACAGAATACAATTGATTGTTCCTGTGATACAATGACAGCAGCCATGTTGTTTGTAAACATTACACAGAGGCAGGCTTATCTGTATCTTGAGCAAAAAACCTAATCCCCCCTCCTCCTCCCTCCTCCCCCCTGCCTCTGAAGTCTCTGGCTAGTAATACCTCCCCCTCCTCCTGCCCAGACTGAGCTCCCATGAGCCCTTGCTACTTTCTGAAAGTGCTTTGGCTCTCTGAAAACCTGTGGGCGTGGCTTGTGTAGTTTATAGGGAATTAGAGTATTAAAACAAAAACAAAAAAGTATTTGGCTTGAAAAAAGCCCTATAAACTATATGAAAGTAACACAATTATGCAATGAGTAAAAGTTCATCTCGGATCCACTTTAAGAAATAGTAGATTAGTAGCAAAGAAAAGGGTTTCGTATTGTTTCCAGAACAGGAAGAGTTAAAAAAAAACTTGGTTCGAATACACACCTGTTTTCTGAAGCACTTAAACAGCCAAGATACAGTGAGAGACAGATTGAGATAAGGTTTTACTGCAGGACAGTTCAAATGGTCATTATTTCTGCTCTGTTTTATAGCTTAAAATACAAAAGTGTGGTATTTTTTTGGTTAAACTGCAACTGTGATGCAGTGTAAAAAAAAAAAGCTATATCACAGAAAATAAAACTATGAGAGACTCTTTTCTTTAGTACTAATGTTCAATTCATCATCCATACTACACATACAATTCATAATCCTTTACGTTTTCTTTTTTTTTTTTTTCACTCCAAGTATGCTTTATGGTAGTCACAAATGTATTCCTGGATCACAAACTGCAATTTCACATTGTCATTTTCCATTGATTTTTCAACTATCGATCGTAATTTTGATCGATTTCAGTGTTCTCCCCAGAATCTTTTAGCCGGTTGCTCCACCCGGCTAGTTTTGGTGAGCACCCGTGTCATCGGCTCGCCTCCTCAGCCTCCACCCATACTGTGAGCAGAGTTGTGCTGACCTTGCATTCCCCCCTTGCTCCCCACCCCATTACTTTTCATGCCACCGGGCTGGAAAATAAATTCTCGGGAGAACAATAAACTTGTTAAATTATTTATAGAACTGGGGGTGGGGTAGGAGGGGCGGGAGACTGATGGCCCTTAGCCTTGCACTGCATTGAAAAGTGCAACCCTGCATTATTTTTTCTCAAGTCGGGTAACAATCTCCAAGCATATGGCCACCTTTAGATCCGCTGTGTAATTATGGTGTGAAGTGTCCACAGGCAGCTCAGTAATTTCTTAACACCTTTGCTAATAGGACATCTTGGCATCACAAAGGTGATGTAAATAGCAGCATAACAATGATGCCGTCAGTGCTACTAACCTGCTAATTACCTAATGATTGCTTTTTATACATTCCCCATCAGGGGCGTAACTAGAAATCACTGGGCCCCCTGCAAAACTTTAGATTGGGTCCCCTTCCCCTGCCCACTTAATAGGTACTGTCTACAAGTCTTTGGTGCATATGCAATTCACTTTTTCACCTGCGTTTTATCCCAGGTGAAATTTCAAACTTGTCAATAATATGCATTTTAAACCACAAACAAGCAAATACATACTCAAAATAATTTTGACAGTACTTTTTCAAGTACTTTTTGGTACTTTTTCAGTTGCAAAGTGCTAAACAGTTATTATAAATTGAAGATGTAAAATTATCTCCATGGAGAAAACTCAGGTGAAAAAGTGAATTGCATATGGGCCTTTGTCTACAAAACTGTGTATGGTTTGTTATCAGTGGCTGAGCAGATGCAGTCATTAGAACAATTGTGCCGAAAGCAGAAAGTTTTTTCTCTCCTTGATGTGAGTTTCAGACTCTCAGGACAGGGCCCCCTGTGGCTTCTGGGCCCCCCCTGCGGCTGCATCCCTTGCAGGGTCTATTGTAACGTCCCTGTTCCCCATTGACTGTCTAATCATTTCTAGATTGCTCGCATAATATTCAGGCGGAAGGCAGAAATGTGGGATGTTCTGCTAACATGCACAAAGCACGGAAGACAAAGGCCCATATGCAATTCCCTTTTTCTCCTGAGTTTTCTCCCAGGTGATATTTTCACACCTTGTCAATAAAATGCCCTTTAAACCACCAAGAAGCAAGAAAATACTAAAAATAATGTTTATAGTACTTTTCAGCATTTTTAGGTACTTTATCAGTTGTAAAATGCTTTAAAGTTATTGTAAAGATAATTTGATAAAGTATCTCCTGGGAATTAACTCAGGAGAGAAGGCTAATTGCATTTGGACCTACATCAGTTGCTTGTTGATAGGAATCTGAAAAAAACAAAAACAAAAAACGAATGCTGAATTTTTCTACCTCTGTCCTTTAGACTTTTGAGAAATAAGTACTTTAGCATATACAGTATTGGTATACTGTACGTTAAAACACACACAAGAGCCTGAATTATGTCGCCCCCTTCACTTTGATTAAAAAATTGCAAGACATGCCTGATCGCACGGGCGTAACTACGGAGGAGCAGTCCCTGCGACTGCAGGGGGCCCAGAGCTGTAAGGGTGCTCCAACTACTACTTCACTTTCTCTGATAAAGGGTGTCCTTTATCCTTCAGATCGGGTATTTTTTGTTGCTATGCTTGTTATGGGTGTCATGATTACGACTTGTTTTTATGACCCTAGCAAGATGGGCCCCCAAGCTGTGAGGTTCACCAGGGGGTAGGCAAGGCATAGGGTTTTGACCATTGTAGGGGGGGAGGGGCTCAAAGACTCCAGACTTGAAAAAAAGAAGAGCAAGTCCAGCTTCCATTAGTTATGGAAATTTATACCTGGCCTGCAAATCAAAATTCATATTTTTTAATAACAATAAAAACTACAAAACTTTTTTGCCTAACACTGATGATTGTTCTGCAGAAATTTACGATGAAAGCAGAGTTTCATGTTAACCACTTGAGGACCCGCAGTGTTAAACCCCCCTAAAGACCTGGCCATTTTTCACTATATGGGCCACTACAGCTTTAAGGCCTCGCTGCAGGGCCACACACAAGTGACTCCCCCTCCCTTTTCTCCCCACCAACAGAGCTTTCTGTTGGTGGGGTCTGATCGCTCCTCCAGTGTTTTTTTTTTTACAAATATTTTTACAAATATTTTTGTTATTATTTATATAATAAAAATGATTATTTATTTATAATTTTTCTTGAATCCCTGCCCCTCCTTCCCCCCTGCCAGCCAATCAGCGTGAGCTGATCATTTCTGTCTCCCCCACGGTGACAGCCATGTCCACACGGCTGTCCCCAGTACAGCGCTGCCTTAGACCGCAGCGCTGTACACTGTTATTAGACGGCAGTTTCGCCGTCTAACAGTCTAAGAAGGCTGATGGTAGGAAGGCTGATGGTGGAGTGGAGCTCCGCCATTGAAGCGGGGATCACGTGCATCGGCGCGCGCGATCCCTTGCAAACTCCGCCCCAAGGACTTTACCGCCGATCGGCATTAGGCGGTTCTGGGGCTGGCGCCATCTGCACACCCATCGGCATGACGCGGTCACCAAGAGGTTAAGTTGAATGCCGCTTTAATAAAATAAAGAAGTGTGGAAGGTGCCGTAATTTCTGCAGGAATATCGGCTCTTTCCTGGTCAGCAGACTGATCTCCGCCTGTAGAAACAGGCCTCATATAGGATTCTGCTGAGTGATGAGATTCCCATGCTGCAGACACACGTGCTTCTGTTGTCTGGGCTGAGATCACCTCTGGAAGCCGTTACAGACCAGAGAGTGCCGGCCGGGAAATGACTTTCATATGTCTCTGGAGTGAGCGCTGGGGAGGGGGGCTGTGGTTTCGCAGCTAATTATTTGTGGCTACAAGCACTGTGTCAAGTAGCGCTAGCTTTTTTTTCTGTACAAAGTAACAACAAAGGGTGTGATTCACAGCGTCTGATTTACTAATGATCTCCAAGGCTGGACCACACTGGTGTACAATGGACAACTTCATTTCCCCTGAAATGTAACTTACAGGCCCTCTTCACAGCGGGGTGTTGCGGTGCTATGTAATGGACGCATTGTAACCAGTGTTGCTTGCAAATTTTTTGCCAAAGTCATTTTCACGTGCAAAATTGTCATTTTCGATCTCGAGAAAATTTTTCGCAAAAATACATCGCAATATGGCAAAAAATTTGTAACAAGCAGAATTGTTATTTTTACAGTAAAAAACGTGAAGAAAAAAAAAACATATTTTTTTTCAGCAAAAACTGAATTTTTTTTTTTCCGTGAAATAGGAAAAATCACAAACTTATTAAAAATGATCTTTTCATTAATTCTGCAGCCCGCTGAAGATTTCCAAAATTGCCAGTAAGCTAGGGATAGTCAGAAATGCCCATTTCCCATTCCACCGAATTTCTATTTTTCTGCTTTTTCGATTCCAGTTTTTTCTGTTTTCTAATTTTCCAATTTCCGAGGAGTATTTTATTTGTCATTTTTTGCATCAGAGAATGCAAAAAAAAAGAAAAAAAAGACCCAAAAACAGAAATCTGAAATCAGAAAAAATTAATCTTCTGATTGATCTAGAAAATTCTGCATTCTCGGATTGGTCTAGTGCTTCCAAGTTCTGTGATTGAGCTTAAATTACCACCTTGCGGCAAATCGGATTCACGCGAAATTACATTTTCCAAATTCCAATCAGAAATACTGATTTCCAATTGGAAATACAGAAATTTAAATTTCGCGGAATTGGAATGAGCATCTCTTAGCTCAAATAGCTATTCTCTGCAGCCCTGGCAATAGTATAGGCCCAAGTATAGGTTAGCGAGGTAGACGTGCCCCGGGTATAGGTGCCCAAGTATAGATTATTCAGGTATAGGTGCCCCCCCCCTTCCCCGCAGGCCAGGGGATTACAGTGATGGAGGGGGGAGCAGTGACCACACTGAGGACTCACAGTAAAAACTCACCTCCTTCCGGGCTCCAAGAGAGGTTTACCTGCCGCCGGGCCTGCTCTTTCTCCAATGCCACTTACTACTTCCGCTAATCAGGAAGTAGTTTTGGGGTCATCTAGGCTACCCCCCCACCTTATCCTGCAATCGCCGTCAACACTGCACCAGCCCAGTGCCACTTACTACTTCCGCTAATCAGGAAGTAGTGAGCGGCACTGTAGACAGAGGAGTCCGCTGCACTATAACTCTGCAGTGAAAGGGGGAGCACAGAGTGCGGGACCCGAGGAGAGGGAGGAGTCAGGCCCCCCCTTCTTCAGTCCCAGTGTGCCCGCTGCTCCCCCCCTCTCCATCACTGCACCCTCCCCCCTTCACTGCACCCCGGACAACTCCCCCCTCCCCCCCAGGAAAGAGGTTGTTGGGCGCTACATAAATCAAATAAATAATAATAGCCACCTAAGCAGGTGATCACTGTAATAACAGTGATCACAAATGCCAGAATAAAAAAAGAGCCTACTGGTCCTAAATGGGTTAAGAACAGTGTACCTTGTTTGGAATACTGTTGCCATAAGCCTGTGTTTTTTATATGTACATAAAACAATATAACTAAGCTGCAATAATACTTGCCATTAATCCCTACAATATATAGATTCAAAAGCACATGCTCATTTATTTTTAATGTATTTTTTCTTCGACAAAAGTGGGATTTAACTTCCACAGAACAAGTGCAGTTGACAGACAGAAGCTCAGGCAGCAGCTACAATGTTGTACAAGAGATTAAAAATGCAAGACAAGCCCTTTAATCACTCTCTGCAGTGTGTTTATACTTGCCTGGGGTCTGTTTATGTCACAACACACAGTATATCTGCTATTTTACAGTAGCCAAGGACAATTGGCATAAAGGATTGCATTGCTACTGAGCCTTTGTATGTAGGAAATAACAGGCTTCCTCCGGGCGGCTTTTCAGCCACCGGCCTGATAAGGTTTGGCAGCTGGCTGTGTGGTGTGGGCAGTTCCCAGTGATGGAAAATGTCACACAAATATAGCTTCAAACTGCTCCAAGAGGAGACATTTTTAGTGGCAGCCTGGCAGGAAGCTATTATCATAAATGAGGGGGGTCAAGTGGAACTATAGTCAAACTTTCCCCCTCTGCTCCAACATATTAGTCCCATCCTAAAAACTTCTACAAGTAAACAACTGTTATAAAAAAAAAGTAACTGAAAAGGCTAATAGACTCTACCAAGAAAGGCATATCATTCACATTCACTAATTGCAGTCGATAATACTTAGGTAATACAGAAAAAAAGTTTCTCTGTGCAGAATTCAGTGACTATAAAACACATTAAAAAGGAATCTATGAGTCGATGTAGCCGCAGTCTATTGGAGTTATTATGCTTCAATTGACAGATCTTCAGAACAGAAGATATGAATGCTTGATAATATTGCCAACACCTCATCCATTAAAAAGAGGTCACTC